>NC_133234.1:9220445-10420445 GCF_040436345.1 Pagrus major | reverse complement strand
TTAAGAGCCAGACTGACCAGGTCCAGCTGGTGGAGGACTGGAAGCCCTCAGCGAGGGAGCTCATTGCAGAGATGGGATTCCTGGCAGACAGAGGAGATCACAGCCGGCTTTTCCTCTAGCCTTTGATTATGCCGGTGCAGGACGCCACACAGGGTCTGGACATGTGGTGATCATCCTCTCTTTGCGTAACAGTGTGCGTTACAAGGTACTGCTGCCCTGGATATCAGGAAATCCCCTCATGGAACACTGTATGTGTGAGCCGCGGGGGATCAGTTTGCGCTCGGCGGATCAGGGTTTAGTTCTGGTCAGGGGGTAAGCGGGGACAGTGTGTTAGTGATGCTGGTGATGGAGGATATACAGCTCCACAGTCCCTGCCCCCCTCAGGTATGACCCAGACCCTGAACCCCTCCTGGAGCTCTCTAGACAGGTGAGTATGCTGCGGTGGAAGATACTGAACAAGTATGCTGGTCTGAGTCAGCTTCAGGCAGTCAGGCCAGAGGACGGAAATGTTGAATAAAGCTGCTGTTTTTCATTTATTGTGGAGTTTTGTTAGAATAAAGTACAAAATGTAGCTGAGACTGATGAAATACTGCTGGCACTTTCTTTTCACAGTAGGCAAAGTAGTAAAGAAACTTTAAGGAGCTTTATAACATTTTGGGAAAACAGTTTTTTTCAGACTTTGATGAGAAGACTGATACCACTCTCTGCTCAGGACAATAAAATTACACCAACAAGAGCGAGCAGTTACTCAGCTTAGCTTATTTTCAAGATAAAAACAGAAAAAGAGCCGAAACAGTTTGCCTGAAAAACATGTGACGACTAATTTGTTTTATCTGTACAGAAACCAGCATTCTTGCATTTAAAATGATCAAGTAAAGGCATATTATAGTATTAGTAGTATTAACAGAGCAGCAAAATGTACTTAAAGGATAAGTTCACCCAAAATTGAAAATCCAGTCATTATCTCCTCACCCTCGTGCCGGGGGAAAGTTGGGGGAAGTTCTGGAGCTTCACAGGAAACCAATGTTGAAGCATTCTCCTAAACAACTGCAGTAGATGGGGACTTGTTTTAAAATGTAAAGAAAAACCTAAAATACAGCTCCAAGTCTCCGGAAAACCCCACATTGATTTGAAAAGTTGTTTCCACCCTTAGCTTAGCTGCTAACCTACAAGCGTTAGCATGCACCCCGTCTGAATCTTTTTGCTGTCGTTGTTGTTGTTGTTGTTGTTGTTGTTTGCTGTGACGCTCCAGAAAAGCTTTGTGGACGACGCAACATCACCCGACTTTTCCATCTACATGTCTTAAAGTACGCTGCTGATCACCACTGTCTTCACTTGTTGCATGTGCTGTGATTTAATTGCAGAAAAACATTTATGTGCATGTTATTCCTCTTTACAATCATTTACATGATTTGTTAAGAAATTAAAATAAAGTGTACTCTTTGGCGCACCTTTAAATTAAAAACATACATTAAAACCCTCTTGTTGGCATATGTATCCAATCAGAAACCTAATACCTATTACCATTCTCTGTTTGTTCAGTCGCCGCGTTTGTTCGGATTGTATATCTGCCCTTTGGCCTCTCCTCCCTGATGAAATGCACGCTGTCTGAGCCTGTAATTATGCTACAGTGGACTAATGCTATGTATGTACCAGCCTTACCTTGAGGATATGAAAGCTAATGTGGCTTAACTCTCGCTTTAATCTTTCATGGCTGATGGATTTGTGTTGTCGTCAACCGGTCATGAAATATTTTATTTATGGTTTTTGCGTGGGCCGGTTTGACCCGCGTTGCCCGGCGGTGCATGTGTGCACACAAACAAAAACCCGCTTATCTAAACAAACACACACAAACAAATGTCATCTATCTTGAAAGACGAATTGAATCACCGTGTGGGCGAGTGTTTGCGTCGGTTTTACCGTCAGCGGATGTTATTTCAATCTCAATTGTTATCTAACCAAGATGTTTTGAAGAGTTATCATTCAATTATATTCATATTCCGAACTCTGTTTACACCTTCCTGCTGCGAGAGGCCCAGCCTGAAACCAAACCTGTCTTCTTTCTGAGACATTCCTCTCTGGAGGGACAACAATCAGCGTTACGCCACCCCCGCTCTGCCCCTGTGCAGCCTTAAAAGGCTTCCCCAGCTGGCGTCTTTCTTGGCGATGAGGCCTGAGTGTTTATTACTGAGTGTTCTGCTTTCCAAACAGTCTCCCCAAAGTGGCCTCCCCCCTTTGAGCACGCAGCCTGGCACGCAGGCTCTGTTTCCTGGGAAAAAAAAGGGACCTGGATGCACACAGCGAATGCACATTTATTTTTTTAAATCAGGGATGCGCACAAACACACACAGCCAGGTCAGGTCATCAGCTGCAGGACTGTCGTGCAACATCTGCTTCTTTACTGCTGAAAGGACAGAGGGCAGTGGGTCATACGAGGATCAAGACGTATTTTTTTCCTTCAGCCTCTCTAAGCTGCACAGATACAGATAAAGATGGAGGAAAGAGAAAAGTACTAGAAGGGAGCTGAATCTGTGAGGATTTCTTCATCTGATATGTCGACATGCTGTATCAAAGTACTGCAAAACCAGGTGCTGTGTGTCTTTTTCATCGGTAAACGAGAACGCAATCGACAAGCGAAACCAATTAAACGTTACGTCCAACAACCAGCTGCAATCAATCAACTGATCAGCACATTGTTCTGCTAATCAGGAGGGATGTATGACTCAGTCTGTCAGAGAAATACTCAGCGGGGCCCAGATTTTCTAAAGGCTAAAGCAGATTATGGAAAAAAATCAGAAACAGAATAAAGACAATGAAGACAACAGCGTTTGTATTGTTTCATTCTCTTTGATAGTTGACATGAAGGTGTGGTTGAGCCCATTGTCATGTAGAAAGTAGATTTTTTTTTTTTTTTAGATGAGGCAGTGTTGTTGCCCTGGAGCAATAAAATGCTACGAAAGACTACTTAAACTTTTAGTCTGTAATTGTACAAAAGAGCCCCTGGCAGAGTCAAAGGTAGCTGGAAAACTGGTGACATTTGCATCACCCTCATTTGTACTTTGTATTTAGTGCTAATTAGCAACGGCTATCATGCTAATACGCTAAGCCAGGATGGAGAACATGGTAAACATTATAGCAGCTCAGCATTAGTATGTTAGCATGGTCACATTTGATGGAAACAGCGAAATATGAAAAAAAAATCCTGTCCAAAAATACCAGCCAACACTTTTCAGTCGAGTTTATTGAAAGCACCAATGAACTGTTGATTGCTCTCTGCCGTGAACTTCTCTCTTCTCATGATCAAACAAAAACTGTGCTCGTGTACTAACCGGAGTCCTCTCTTTAGGGGTACGGCTGACTGGTTCGGGGTGAGCAAAGACAGCGACAGCACCCAGCGATGGAGGAGGAAGAGCCTGCAGCACTGCAGCCATCTGTACGGGGGTCTAAAGACGCAGGTGATGCGGGAGATGGAGCTACACAGCCAGGACAACCTCTCCCTGGCCAGCACTGAGACCCCCCCTCCCCTCTACCTCCCACCCCACCACCCCAGTCACCACCACTATGGCATGCAGAGGGTAGGCCAGCGCCCGGGGGCCGTCCGAGGGATGGAGGAAGAGATGACACAGTTCACTCTCTGCCTTTACTTCACATTAGCTTTCCGGCGCTCGCTTTCGCTCTTTGCTTTGTCATCTTGTCTAGGGTTCAACTGACGACTTTTTTGAAGACTCACACATGACGCAAAAACATGAACTTTTTTGGCAAGTTAGCCAGTAAGCTAGCTTGCTCTGTTAGCTTAGCAGTGTTTTGTGTTTGGATTCTGGCACATTGGTTTACTCTGTGAAGCGTTGAAATGCTTACGCGAGCCTCTAACAGCCCATTTTTTTCTATAAATTCTGTTTTAGCACATAGCATGCTAGCATAGCGCCCTAAGGGCTAGTAGCCCAAAAAAAAACACTTGTTTTAACTTGTAAATTCAACTCTTGGGCTTGCTATCCCAAACATTTGATCATAAATGTGAAAAAAAAGAGTTTCGGATACGTTATAATAAGTAGTTCAAAGGAACTGTAGTCCTCGTCTATGTCTTACTGATAATTCAGTTAATGCGAGGGACTTTTTGGTAAATGCTCCAGTAGACTTATCAAAAAACTGTTAACTCCCTCCAGTGACGTCTTATCAACATTGTTATGTTGGAATAAAATAGGAATACACAATTTTTTTAGAAGCTACACACCTTCAAACATACCATAGACCATGTTCAGTCTTGGTTACCCATAGCAGCACTGGGTGGTAGTGTACATTTGTAGTAGGTAAATCTCTGCTGACATTGTGAAGCATTTGTCAACCAATTAAAATAATGTTTATAACGAGATATATCTTAAAAATTAGCTCATAACATTTGTCACTAAAATCTTTAATTGCAATTAAGCCTCTTTCTTCCTGGTACATCAGTCGAACCCTAGTTTAGATGTGCGCTCTGTGCATCCCTGCTTGTCCCTGTTCTGTCACTGTGTGTTTACTGTTGTTTGTGGCTTAACAATTCATTATGAAAACAGAGCTGTGAACCAACACATGCGTGCTGTGTGTGTGCAGATCGTAGACCCCCTGGCCCGGGGTCGTGCCTTCCGCATGGTGGAAGAGGTAGACGGCTTCAGTGTTCCGCAAACGCCCATCACGCCCGGCACCGCCTCCCTCTGCTCCTTTTCCAGCTCCCGCTCCGCCCTCAACCGGCTGCCACGACGACGCAAACGGGAGTCTGTCGCAGTCATGAGCCTCAAAGCTGCAGCAGCGCTAATGAAGGTGTTTATTTTACTGTATATACAGTAGACTTCAGTTTGAATTTTCCCCCCGAAATTCTGTGCTTTGCAAAATATGTGCTTGAAATGACTTGCCTTTTCTGCACAATATGAATATGGGACAATCACCCCCCCTGCTGCCCCCATGTTCACAAAAAGGCTGCAAAAGTGCCCTCTTGGATGCCCCCGTGGTAGATAAAACATGATGAAGTGTCAACATGATAAAGTGCCATGTGGGCTGCCCTTCCTGTGGAGAAAACATGATAAAGTATCCTCTAGGTTGCCCTTCTAGTGGAGAAAAAATAATAAAATGTCCTCTATGGTGCCCTTCCTGTGGAGAAAACATGATAAAGTGCCCTCTAAGGTGCCCCCTTTAGTGGAGAAAACACAATAAAGTGCCCTTTAGAGTGCCCTTCCAGTAGGGAAAACGTGATATAGTGACCTCTACGGTGCGCTTCAAGTGGAGAAAACATGACAAACTACCCACTAGGGTGCCCTTCCAGTGGACAAAATGTGGTGAAGTGCCCTCTCTTTACTATAAATATGTATCCACATACAGCTGGTGCCCTTTTTTTTTTTTTTTCAAACATCCTGAGTCCGCCACTGGCACTATTGTATGTCACACTGATACTATTGAAATGTTACAGTACAGACAAACAACAATCAGCAGCAGCTCACTCTGTTCAGTCTGAAAAAGACTGCAGCGTTTTTCTGTGAAAAAGAGATTGAGCTCAGGATATACAGTATGAACGCACTGAGTTCTCACGCTCATGCACACACTTTAATCTCCATTATGTTTTTGTGAGGAGATTCCTAGAAAAAGTACATCTGTTATATTCTGATGTCAGGACACATGAATGGATTTTTTTTATTTCTCCTGTGTGTGTGGGCATGTTATATAAAATATGAGATCAGCTTGTCTTATTGCGGATTAAAGTCGGGCGAACTATCTTACAGTAGAGCACAGATGAGTCTCACACACACATAAAGAGATGAATGGATGTTCAGTGATAGTATCTGCGAGTGTGTGTTGGGCGGGGAAATACTGGGGGAGTTTCACCAGCAGATGGTCCGTGATAATACACAGCGAATGCTCAGCTTTCTGCTGGATTGCAGAATATTGCAGAAGCTAATCCACAGATAGAGGTCAACGCTGCTACGTAACCATCAGACACAATCATTAAGGACGTGCACTAGGGGATTCCTCCTGATAAACTGTCAGGCCCAGGATGTGTGTTGCAGCGTCTGATCACTTCTACAGTACCATTATTGTGTAATAACAGTGATGACAGTTGTGTGTGATTGCTTGTCAGGGCCGGACGTTAGGCGACAGCACCGCCGGGCGATGTCGCAGACGGAGTTTCATGCCTCCTAGTTTCTTTGAAGACGACACTGTGGACTTCCCAGATGATCTGGACACTTCCTTCTTCACCAGAGTGAGCAGTGGACACACTTCCACACACTGCCAGGACAACCTTTTTTTTTTATTGTCACTTAAAGGTGCAATATGTAAGCTTTCAGTTGAAAAGTTTTTTTTTTTAAGAAAATAACTGAAAACTATCAACAAAATGTGAAGAAATAATAGTTTTGACGTTGTGACAAATAAATATATACTATACATATATGTATCGTGTAAGTTAGCATGCTAACCAGCTAGCCCTGGCCTGTCCTGGTCCAAAGCTCATGTGTTAGCATTATAAACATGAAACACTTCCCCAGTGCTTACAGCTACAGTTAACTGCAGCTAATGGTTATGCCTGTGAAATGCTGCCCTGCATTTGTTTCGTGTATGAATTTGAACGGTGGCCAATTCTTACATATTGCACCTTTAAGCCATTCTTCGTCTATGTGCTTGTTGCTGTCAGAAAAGCTTGTTAAACTGCTGCTTTTACTAGTTAGCTCAACGTAAGTATCGTCTTTGGGCAAAGCTGAGGACAGAAATAGATCCAATCAGCTGATTCAAATCACAGAATATATTAGGAGTCAGTCAGATTTGAAATCCTACTAACTTAGTTTCCCTCTCTGCAGGACGGCCTGCAGGATGAGTTGTCCAGCTATGCCGATGAGGTTTTTGAGACTCCATCGGAGGCAGCCCTCCAACAGCTGGACGAGAGCGAGCTCACAGGAAGTGCGCTGGATAAGAACGAACTGGAGAGGAGTCACCTCATGCTGTGGGTTGACAGCATTATTTATATGCGCATGTGTTTTATACTGTCATGCTCTGACTGAAACATTCTCCATTTGACACATTCATTTACAATGCCTGATTCCTCCTCCTGAATCCAGGCCCTTAGAGCGAGGATGGCGGAAGGCAAAAGATGGCTCCCTGGTCCAACCTAAGGTGCGTCTGAAACAGGAAGTCGTGAGTGTCAATCAGCAGCGGGGGCAGAGGATCGTGGTTCCCGTTAAGAAACTGTTTGCCAAAGAGAAGAGGCCCTACGGGCTCGGCATGGTCGGTCGTCTCACAAACCGGACGTACCGCAAGCGCATCGACAGCTTCGTCAAAAGGCAGATAGAGGACATGGATGATCACAGGTATGACAGCTGATTCTGTTTTCTTCTTAAGATGACAGCCTGGTGATGTGATTTTAAATGGTTTCGCCAGCAAATGGAGCCTGAAGTTGTCCTTCTGTCCTCCCCAGGCCTTTCTTTACCTACTGGATCACATTTGTCCACTTGGTCATCACCATTCTGGCCGTCACTATCTACGGCATCGCTCCTGTGGGCTTCTCACAACATGAAACTGTCGACTCTGTGAGTATATTTTATAGCATTCAGGATGATAAGATCAGTACATTTGTGTTGAATTCCTTTGGAGAATGTATGACAATAATCAGAAATACTCATTTAAAACCTTTTTTTTAGGTGTTAAGGAACAAGGGAGTTTATGAAAACGTTAAGTTCGTGCAGCAACAAAACTTCTGGGTTGGTCCGAGCTCAGTAAGTATTTTCTATCCTCCATCTATTATAAAGCTCGAGTTGTCTAGATCTGTGATTCCCAATCAAGGGGTGCTTCTCACCAAGCTGTGATGTCGTCCTGCAGGAGGCGCTGATCCACCTGGGAGCCAAGTTTTCCCCCTGCATGCGTCAAGACCAAGAGATCCACAAACTGATCCAGGAGAAGAGAGCGAGGGAGAGGGAGTCCGGCTGCTGCGTGAGGAACGATCGCTCCGGCTGCCTGCAGACTTTACAGGAGGAGTGTTCGGTCAGTGGGACCGACTGACGACCTTATACACTCACAGAAGGGTCATTATATTGTTCTGACCCAAAACATGTAGCTGTAAATGCTCTTACCTCTTTCCATTTATGTGCCTGTCTTCTTGCAGAGTACCCTGGCAGTGTGGGTGAAGTGGCCTCAGCATCACAGTGCTCCCCATCTGAATGGTACGCTCCGCCAATATGGTTCAGTCTGCCATCAGGACCCCAGGTAACATAAAAATACTGTCACCTAAAACTAGTAGTACCCTTGTCGATACTGTTGTAGGGATCATAATGCAGGCAAGAGACACAGTATGTCAAGTCGTCTAAATGCAAAACAGACATAATTTAAGTCCACGTGACGAGATTGTCTCTGTTTTTTTACTTTTGCTCTTGAATTTGTAGGATTTGTCTGGAGCCAGCCTCAGTTTCACCTCATGAGTGGCCTGATGACATCACCAAGTGGCCGGTAAGTACAGTGCATTCACATGTAAACAGTTGGAGCATTCAGCTGATACTTTAATATTGTATGTTACCTGTTTCTTACTCAGATAATCTGAGGTGCCTTTCAGTCACACAATCATCTCATTAGCCATCAGAAATGTGAGTCAAGTCTCGAGTACGTGCGTCATCATGACATTATAAGCCAATTTATCCAACTCGTTCAAAAGGTAGTGAATTGAATTTGTACTGCGATTATTGAAATTCAGTCAAATAAATGTAATCAAACAATTAACTTTATAAAAACATTACATGTACTGACAGCCCGACAAAAAAATACTCACAACAAAAACCTAAACTTAGTCATTCGAGTCGTCTTGTCTCGAATCATTTCCAGTCACAAGTCTCTAAGTTTAACTTTAAATCAGGTCTCAAATCATGAATTTCTCCGTCAAGCCATCAAAACAGTGACTCGAGTCCCTCAGTTTAACAGATTGATGTCTGATTGCAGATTTCTTCTACACACTGGCCAGATGTTTGGACTTAATGTTTTAAAAAATCAACACTTTCCTGGTTATAATCTGCAGGTTTGTACGAGGTACAACTCTGGGAATCACACCAACCTCCCCCACATAGACTGCACCATCACAGGCCGGCCCTGCTGCATCGGAACCAAAGGACGGTAAGGATCCATGTGACTCATGCTTAGATGTTAAATATACTACAGTGAACCTCTAACTGGTTACCAAACAATCACATTTTAATAGTGATGCCTCTGTATGACCTACATAAGAAAACGTGACTGGCTTTATATTTATCGTTAATGGTCAATCCTGAAACATTGGTAATGTTTCCTGTGAGCTGTTGCTGTTGAAGCTAATGATGTGTTTCGTGCTGCAGATGTGAAATCACCTCTAGAGAGTACTGCGACTTCATGCACGGCTACTTCCACGAGGAGGCTACTCTCTGCTCTCAGGTGGGACGAACACTCACTTCTATTTTCACATCCTTTTTCTCTCATCAATGCGACCGCTGCTTTTTATTCGCCGTTCATACGTCAGTGGCTGTTTCTATGAGTTTAAAACATCACTGCTCCAGGTGAGGCTCGAACTCACAACCTCGGCATCGCCCTGCAGGTTACTGTCTTATAAGTACCGCGCGCTGACCGATTGCGCCACTGGAGCTCTGCAGAGAGCTGTGGACTGAAAGCACTTTGGGCTGAATTCAGCAGTCTGGTTTTCCTCCACAGGGTGGCAGTGGATCTGAAGCTGCCTCTGTCACTCCTGACTTTATCTTCCTGACTGTGACTCTCTCTTCCAGGTGGCCTGCATGGACGACGTGTGCGGTTTGCTGCCTTTCCTCAACCCGGAGATCCCAGACCAGTTCTCCAGACTCTGGCTGTCTCTCTTTCTTCATGCTGGGTGACTGAACCTCGCTTCATCTCACAATACTTAAAGCAGCATCTGTTTTATCTGCTTAAATCACAGTTACGACTGTAAATTATGTGGATTTGATCCAGAGATTAAAAATAACAGTTCCGTCTGGTTCTGCAGGATCCTTCACTGCCTGGTGTCAGTGTTTTTCCAGATGACGGTGCTGAGGGACATAGAGAAGCTGGCTGGCTGGCTGAGAGTCTCCATCATCTACATGCTCAGCGGCGTCACAGGCAATTTGGCCTCATCCATCTTCCTGCCCTACAGAGCCGAGGTATGACGTATCTAAAAACCCCAGAAGCTTTACCGGCTGTTACTATGAATACTCTTTGTCAACGACCTGTTTCCTCGGCTTCGTCTCAGGTGGGTCCTGCAGGCAGCCAGTTTGGCATCCTTGCCTGTCTGTTCGTGGAGCTGTTTCAGAGCTGGCAGATCCTCGAGCGACCGTGGCGAGCCTTCGCCAAGCTGCTGGCCATCTCCGTCTTCTTCTTCTCCTTCGGTTTGCTCCCTTGGATCGACAACTTCGCCCACATCTGCGGCTTCGTGTCGGGGTTCTTCCTGTCCTTCGCCTTCCTGCCGTACATCAGGTAGGTGACGACTGGGTTGTGTGTCGGGTTTGCTCGCAGAGAGAATGCATCTGTGCCCTCTCTGTTGTTAGATAGTTAGGAAAAGGAGCCAGATGATTATTTATGAAGCGACAGCCAGCAGGTGATTAGCTTAGCTTAGCATTTAGCCTGGAAACAGTGGAAAACACCTAGCCTGTCTCCGCCCAAAGGAAAGAAACCTACCAGCACTTCTAAAGCTCCAAATGTTTTTTGGCTAGCCGTTTCCTGCTGCCTCCAGTCTTTATGCTAAGCTACGCTAACTGTCTCCTGGCTGTAGCTTCATAATTTATGAACATATAGGAGAATGGTAGTGATGTTCTCATCCAACTCTCAGCAAGTACATGAATAAAACACTCTGGGATGAACAGCTTGCACCTCCTAAATGTCTATTTGGGTGTTCTGTATGACAGGATCTAGCATAACGCAGGTTTTTTCCTCCTCAGCTTCGGGCAGTCCGACATGTACCGGAAGCGTGTCCAGATCTGCATCTTCCTGCTGGTCTTCCTGGGTCTGCTCTCCGCCCTGGCCGTCCTCTTCTACGTCTACCCCGTGAAGTGCGACTGGTGCGAGTACCTCACCTGCATCCCCATCACGGACAAGTTCTGCGAGAAGTACGACCTGAACGCTCACCTCCTTTGATGGTCAGCCAATGAAACGTCAGCTGGACGTGCGCTGACTCCGGACTGGTCACGACATTTCTGGTCACGCCGCGTGTCGATGAAGTTGGATACGGTGCAGCAGCTTTTCTCTTGGAAATAATGAGCAGTATTTCATGTGGACCTGTTTGTTTTTAAAGGTACAACGGAGCCACTCTGAATAAAGGCTATGCATGAAAGCCAAACTAACAATGTAAAGTTGACTGAAAAGAACTGACGGTCGATTTATGTGTGACTGATCTCTAGCTGGGCTAATCAACGAGCAGTCACACCGCAGGAGAGTTACAGACAGTTGTTTTATTTACCTCTTCTGTGGTGAAACGGGCTGAACAGCGCCCCTCAGTGGCCAAAAGGAACACACACCCTGAGACAGCTCCAGCGAGTTCTGTTTTCTACTTTTTTTACTGATGTCTCGACGGTTTTGTCCATTTACTGGATGTCTTCAGAGTTAAAACTCGCCAAGAAATGAGACTCTAAAATGCGTAAATGTGCCTTATTGACACACGACCACACACGATGTATGTTTGTGCCATGAACCAGACTGTATTCTGACGTTTGAATCATGTAAAATGTGTTTTTACTTCAGTATTTGATGGCTGAACTGCCTTTTCCCCCTCACCTCACTGGAGACATAGTTCCCACCACAGCCTTTAAGCACTTCAATCACAAATGAACTGTTTTTTTATATTCACCCTGTGTTACATCATTTCAGAACACACTTGTATGTTAATCAGCTCCGTTGTGAATAGCTTTTATTGAGGTGAGTTTGTGTTTTTTATATTCAATGTGGTGGCGTTTTAGCTACCTGACAATAAAAAAAGAAGAGACAGAGTCAGTTTTTTTGTCTGATCACAGAGGAGAAAAGCTAAGTTCTGCAGCTGCAGATGAGGCTCGAACTCACAACCTCGGCATCACTCTGCAGGGTACTGTCTTAAAAGTAACATGTGCTGATTTATTGTGCTACTGGAGCCTGTGTTTAAGGGTTGGTTGACACCATCACATAACAAGGTAATAGAATCTCCTATGGTCCCAGCTTTATGCTGTGTAAATAATCTGTATGAAATGAACCTGGAGCATTGGGAGAAGCTGTGTTCACCCATCATTTTATACCTCATAGCTCCCTCTTGTGGACTAGCAAAGGAACTTCTTAGCAATACCCTAAAGGTAAAAATACTTAATTGTAAATCCATTATGCTTACTTCAGTAGAAATAGCCAATCACCAGTCAATTATGCCAATATTAGGCAGGTTAAGTCAGCTGTCTTTTTCAGGAACACTTAACTCAACAGGCTCCAGTGGTGCAATCAGTCAGCGCGCAGTACTTATAAGACAGTAACCTGCAGAGTGATGCCGAGCTTGTGAGTTCGAGCCTCACCTGGAGCAGCTGAATTTTACTGTGGTGGCTGAGTACAAATAGTCCACCACTCATTTCAGCGATCATCACATCTCTTTGAATAATTGTACTTTAACAACAAAAGAGGCAACATATACCTGCTATATGAATGCTGACCTCTGTTTGACGGTGAACTAACAAGATGCAACCAGCTTTAGGTTTTGAGCGCAAACCTGCTCGACTCGTCACAGCAGCTCTAAGGCATCATGCTCTTGTCATGTTAATCAAACAGGCTTCCTTTCAACAGTCAACAGTGGGAGGTCGGTCAAGACAGTGACACTGTGCTGCAGAGCTCCAGTGGCGCAATCGGTCAGCGCGCGGTACTTATAAGACAGTAACCTGCAGAGTGATGCCGAGGTTGTGAGTTCGAGCCTCACCTGGAGCACAGGAGTTTTACCGCGATAGTTCTGCTAAAATAAATCCCAGAAGTATAAGCCTCCGTACAACTGATGACTAACAGGGAAGATTGCACTGCCTGCTCAAATGGCTAAAGCCTCTATGATGATGGTCCTCGGCCTTCATGCAGCAGCTGCCTTGAATTGATACTAGAATCAACTTGAAAAGCAGCAACAGCAAGAAGGCTGTGATTGTGAGTACAAACAGTACATCACAGTAAGCTGTGACTGTTATCAACAGCTCGTTAGTGAGGCATTGTTTTCCTTCATTAGATGGGCTCTGGTGCTTATATGATCTGTTATGAGAAATATGTGGACGTGAAACCACAATTTATTGGGAAAACATTGTTTTTAAAACATTTTTAGACTGACAGGAATTTCATAACTTAATAAACCAGTGGGACGTGGCTCATATGCACCGGTCTTCACTTTTTTGTGTCTTTGTGGAGGTGTACAGTCTTAATAATGAATTTTAAATGATTTAAAAAGACTCTTCCTAATATGGTCTAAACAAAACAAAAGAAACTAAACTTTACCCACAGGTTCCTTTACAATTGTACCTAACTGAGGAGTCGATCCTCTCCCTTAAATTACCTGAGGACTTGGTACAAACAAGGAAATGAGAAAAGACCGGAGGTGTGTTGTGCTCTGTGAACCCCCACTAGATGGCAACCCAAGCCCAATAACTTCCAGGTTGATCCTGGCAGCAAGGGTACAACGTCAACGCTGCTGAGAGGGTATAAAGCCTGAATTACTGCGACATTGCCGTGTTGTTCTTTGGGATTTCAATGTCATTAATTTGAGCGGAAGGTTTATTAGCGTGCAGAACTCTCATTGGTGCTCCCCGATGCTCCCTGTGTGTTATACCACTGGGTTTATTCATCCTGTCCCTTCCTTTGCTTTCTCTTTGAGTGCACACACACACACACACACACACGATTGCTATGGCATTCATTAAGTCTTGTCTGTAATTGAGTCTAAATAAGAGTGTGCTCATGTTAGAGAGGAGCCCTGAGAGCACAAACACAGACGACGCCAGTCTGCATACAAAGTACAACAGCCGAACTTGTATATTTCGGGCACGAAACGCTGCATTGATTCTAATTTTGCAACGATCTCTCCTACACAGTGAGGTCAGAGGTCACACGGTCAAAATGTTTTAATAAAAATGCAGGAAGTTAAAATTCTGGGTGATGCTTTACTTCTCAGAAAACTCACTTTTCTGAGACTGCAACAGAAATACAGAGAGAAAGAGAGAGAGCGGTGAGACCTTTGCCATGGCTATCCAGTGTTATTGATCGTCAAACCGTTTGACATTTTGGTCATCAGGTTATTTGAGGGAAGATGGAGGACTTTCTGTCCGGCTTTTGGAGTGACCTTCTTTATGAAGTCTTGACATTCGTGTGTGCTGAAGGGGGAAGAGCCTGTTACTGCTGACATTTTATTGACCGAGGTGACGAATCAAAAAGAGAAATGATTGAAGAGTTCGATGTGAGGTGGTCTGACGACGATTTAGCCTCCAGTATTAACAGCCAACATTTCTGGGCCTCTGATGCAGCCAGCGGATGTCCAGTTAATATATATCTGGGCAAAAACTTCCTCTTGCCGTCCTTCCGTTGTATTTTTACAGCCCAATTAGTTACTAGTCTGCTTAAATGTGAAAGGTACCACATGGCAAACTGGTCTGACCTTGTGATTGGCCTCACAGCCCACTTACACTTGACCCAAATACAGCAATGAATCACTGTCCAGAGGTGATCCAGATCTTATAGCCAGAACACAGGTGGCCATGACATAGGCCTGGATTCTGGCCCAGATATTATCATACATTTGGCTGACATATTTCTCTGTCATGGCCGGCCATGTTCTGGCTACCAGATCTGAACCACCTGTGAACCAAAACTCTGGTCACTGGGCCAGACAAATTTTTCTATAGAGGAGAGCGTGCATACTCCACGTTCCTGTTGCCAGAACAATCGAAAGCCATTTGGATTATTTAGGCCCGCCTCTTTTTGGGTCCCAAAAAGGGGCGGGGCTATATGCTCAATCATGTTCTCCAGCTAGTTGATAACTGTGTTGTTCAGCTGTTTAGTGCTTTGAGAGCATAAGAGCGAACAAAAACAGTAAAGTCGTGGGCAAGAAACCCAAAACAATGACGTGAAAGAAAGCTGTGCAGTGTCATTTGAATTTAATTTGATTGTTATTATAAAATACCACTCACAGCAGCTTTAAGCGTGATCTAAATATCAAATTACACATACAACATTATGCGATCTGACACTCTGTGTCCGCCTCCTCTTCTTTAAAATCTTGTGTGGCGGAGCAGCTAATAGCGACAAATTAATGACCCCGCCAACATACAGATCCTGCAAAATTATCTCAGGACTTGTCTTATTCTTTCATCCAGTGGGTGCTCGGCCTAATCGAGGCAGCACCCGAAGCCATTAGACCCCCTCCCCCCACTCACAGCCGCCCCTCATCCCCCGCAGACTCCTCAGAGGAAATTATCTCTCCCCTCTCCTCCAGCCTTCCACCCACCTCCCCCCCTTCCTCCCACACACAAGCACTTCTCCCTTCTCCAGTCCAACTCCATCCCGTCACGTCCTCCTCCTCCTCCTCCTGTCCATTTCATGCCTCCCAATTTCCATCACTCATTCATTACTTGGTTTTTCCAATTCCCCCCTCCACACCTCCGACCCTCCATCACGGCTCCTATAGAGATGGAAATGTGACATGAAGAGGATGGTATCTACGAGCCATTGATCAGCATCAAACGAGACACACTTTAGATGCCTCGTAGATACTCCTCAGTCCTCCCCCTCTTCCTTCTCATCCTCCTCGCCTCATGTCAGCTTTTAATAAGTAGTTGTCACAAATTAAAAATCAGGTCTCCCACATCAATGCCCATACATACATACAGACAGACAGACAGACAGACAGACAGATAGATAGATAGATAGATAGATAGATAGATAGATAGATAGATAGATAGATAGATAGATAGACAGACAGACATAGTTGCTGTTGCGTCTTCATGGAAAGGCGACCCTGAAATGGGACCCTGACAGCTGGCCAACAGGTGGCCACTGACAGACCCTCTCTCTTCATTGTGCCTGGAACAACCCACACACACACACACACACACTGATAAATACACACTCAATCTCCTCAGACTCAGCACCCTGGCCATCAGGTGAAGGGGGCCAACCAAAGGAGGGGGGGAAGGGTGTTTGTATTTGTGTGTGTGAGAGTGGGGAGGAGGTGGGGCAGGCCTAGCACGCACCTGTCTGATGATCCCACCTATGGCAGGGTTGATGGAGAGTAATGTTATAGGCCCCCCCCCCCTGAAACCACATGGTCCTATACACCACCTGGACTGACAGTGACAAACGTCGTCTACATGTGTGTGTGTGTGTGTTTTCATCCGTGTTTAAGACCAATGACCTCATTGTTATAATTTCAGGTATTTAGTTCACTCTGCGGCAAATTAATACATTTCAATTTCAGCCTGTCCAGCTGCTATAACAGAATTAACTTAGATCTAGTTGATTTAATAATTACTCCGATTTACACTCCTGTTTTTAAAGCCAACCTAAAAATCAGACCTCAAAATACTTTAGGACTCACTTTGCCACTTCTGTACGAGCAACTTGATCTGTACTGCCTTCAGGAAGTAGCCATACCCGGCTGCCTCATCCACTGCAAGGGAGCTAGTCCTTGATGGTTCCTATAGAAAATCACAGGGAAGTGGCTGTGACCTGAGCAACCAGTTAGTCCTCGTCCTTTTCATCCGCCCGTTCTCTTGTAGACGCAAAGGTAAGTCTATATATACCGCCAATGTGCATGTTAATTAAGAAGATCATCCTTCATTTTCTGAATAGGTTCAGTTTCCTTACTTTCCAGCGGCCTCCCCAAGGAGCTCTTTTTAATCGCAGTACTTGCACATGTCTTCCATCTATCCATGTAATTACAAGTCATAATTCATTTTTAAGAATCCACTAATCATCTAAACTAATATCTGGTGGCGGAAGAGGACTGGGGATAAACAAACCATTATTGTATCATGCCACCCGTCGGCCCGGTGTGTCGGCCCGGTGTGTCAGGACCCTTCAGTCCATACGTGACCAAGACAATGGCTTTGTTTTGCATTAAGCAGCTATTATAGAGTTTGTATCAAGCAACAGCAACATCAGGTTGCGTTGAATTCTTTGGAGATGCATCAACAGGGGAGACAGCCTGATCCTATATAGCGCTGTAGCATGACTTGCTTCCTGAGTGACCCGCTGCCTCCACACACACATTTCCCTGTCATCTCCAGAGGACAATCCTCCTATTCCTTGCCATGTGTCCTCCAGCCGCACTGAAGGCCTGCTCTTATCCTCCACTCATTGGCTCCCAGTCGCTAATTACACACACACACACATGCACGCGCGCACACACAGGTGCACCTACACGCACACATCTCATTAGTGATCACTCTAACAATACTCTTTCCTTGAATGCCCTTTGAGAATCTCTCTGATGGTTGGTAATCCTCTCGTACTCGCTCTTATTCTGTCTATGTAAGTGCACGCGACCTCCCCCCCCCCTCCTCCTCCTCCTCCCCCCTCCTCCCCCTCTGTGTGGGTTACGTCTCACCGGATTAATTTTCATGGAATTGTTATCCGATCTTCACGCAGCACACATGGGAGCCACAAAGGAAACAGAGGAAGAGAGGAGCATGTCAAGAAATAAAAAAAGAACACGAAGAAGAAACGAGGTGAGAGAAAATGTGAGGATCACACTGTCTCCATCCAGAGACAACCTGCCTCCCAGCAGGTGCCCAAGTGTGTTAATGTTAATGATGCACTGTCCAGTAGCATTAGGGGTACAATAGGTGTACTGTAGGATACTAGAGGAACATGAGCTTTTTTATCTTTGGATATTTATGTCTTGTGTCAAAAATTTTACATGACTTGGCCTCCATTATGTGACTTTGTTTAATTTCATTTGCAGAGTACGGTGGCCCTGAGGGTCAAAATGCAACATATATATAAAATATATATGGAAATATAACAATATTTTGCAAAACACGACATATTTATAAAAACATGACAACATTTCCACATCCAGTGGCATTCTCTGGAACAGTGTCGGGGATGTGATCCCTCACTGGCTTCCCACCGCATGAACATTGCCAAGCTACGACAGTCAGGCACTGAGCCCTGTGTTTCTGAGCTGACCCGCTTCTGCCCAGTCTATGAGTCCAGGAGACCGTCTGTGTTTGAATCATTTCTACAATCAAGCGTAATATTAAAGGTGCAATATGTAAAAAATTGTCTGTCAAATTCATAGGCCACTCGAAACAAATTGGAGGCACTATATCACTGAGGTAACTGCTAACTGTAGCTGCTCTTAGCTAGCTAGCTTTGATAGCCGTGCAGCTAGCGTTTGGGCCATCATTGTGTCAAAACTGCTATTTGTTTACATTCTGTTGAAAACTTCAGTTAATTTTCAATTAATTTTAGTTAAATTTTAAACTACAATTCTTCCATATCGCCCCTTTAATAGAGCGACCTGCCTTATTCTGGTAATTAATTGGAAATTCTTTTAAAAAGTCAAATGTATAGGTACAGGTACAAATCATTTTACTGCACTGTTTTTTTTTTCACTGACAAACATACAGTTTTCACATGGTGAAGTGAAAGTGAGCGAGTCACATGTCCAGCATGGCCCACAGTCATTACAGTCATCAGTGGAATGTGGCTCTCCCACACTGTGCTTGTCTTATTGTTCTTAAAGAAACGGTCCGGTTCGCCGTGTTCGTTTCATTCTGTTCCAATTAGTTAGCGATGGGTCAATAGCGATGCATAGCTGCGCGGAGGGGACCATTGTGTCCGGTGTAAGACAAGCAGGACTAATCATTGTACGAGGCAAGTCCAGGCCTGCCTGGACAGAGGAGCGGCTGCTGGCTGTTACCAATCAGTCGAGATGGTGTGATGGGCCGTCATGACTCAGCACAGGTGGAGGAGAAGGACATGCACACACAGCAAAGGTGAAATCACAACTACTGTGCACTTAGACTTGAGCATTTGACTTTGCTGCTGCATTTTTAGTTTGCTTAGGTTAAATCTGCCCAAAATGCAAGTGCCAAAAGCTCAAATCTGGATAATTTACAGTTGTGTTCACCTGTTATCTCGTGTCAAACCCCACCTTGACGTTCAACAACAGTAAAATGCTACTTACAAATTAACCACAAGGTCTACACACCTTCACGTCTCAGAGCAGGACACGGCGTTCCACTTCCCCGAGCATGACCGAGGGACATTTTTGCTGGTCAATCATCAGCGTTTTTTCGTAACAAGACAACCGTGAAATAGGACCAGATTCTGAAAGCTCCCAAAAATCAGGCGCTGTATGTTTGCTTCCATTAATATATAACAAATTTATGCAAAGAGTAAGCGTTCATCCCTCACTGTCGTGCTCATCACAATGTAAATCAACCTCAATGGCAATTTCACTTCTCCAAATGTCTTAACATCTCATCTGCCTCCTCCAGAGCAGCGAATCAGAGCCCCGCCCGTCCGAGACACAATTTGACAGCCAAATCAATGTCTCATGAATATTTTTGGAAGGCGCCGTGCACCATAAGATGAGTCCACGCTAAACACTATCATCAGAGTCCTCGCTATAATCTTCAGAACTCCATATAAAGTGCAATTTCCCCCGCCTCACTTTCCATTTCAGAAACTTGCTTGAAAGTTCTGATGTTGGTGTGCGACAGTATTGATTGGTCCTCTTCCTTTGGGGAGAAAAAAACATTTCGAGGGGAGTTTCAAATTGATCATGAACTTGGTCAATCAGCTAAAAATCTCCCGACTGAAGTGTTTTGGACTTGGTTTGAGAGGAAGAGTCTTGCGCTGGCAGGGTTAAAGGGGCATTATGTAGTTTTGGAGAAGAAATTCAAACTCAGAATTTTAATATTTACAACATTAATGAGGTAATAATACAAACTCATGAATATTTATTTTTTCAAAACTGAATAAACAAGCTGTTCTCAGAGGAAAATAAGGTCCCCAGAACACTGTTTAGAGCTAGAAAGGTGGCAGGGTCCGCCACATATAAACAAAATAAAACAGTATGAAATTGTCCTTTAAGGTCAGTTTGTTTAGACGTAAAAAATCAGTCAATGAAGATCTTTCTCTTCTGATTAAAATGTCTTCCCAAAAACTACATACTGCTCCTTTAAACCAGCGGAAAACTCCACACAAGCGACCCCCTCACCTCCAACAGATCCCTACATTTGCAATGTTTAAAAGGACTGTGGTTAAATCAACCTCTTTCCTCTCATGGCTTATCTGTAAACCCCACTTTAGTTTGTTGCTTAATCACTTTTCGTGCTGCTTGTGTGAGGTAGAGAGAACACACACACTCTGCACACACAACCTGTACTAGTTTTATCTCAAACACTCCAAACAATCTGTTTACTGCGGGTCACCTGCGTCAATAACAGTTGGATGAAGCTCTTCCTCCAGATAAGCACCTCGCTCTTTGTTTCCTCTCTCTCTGTTCAACGGAGCGATTACAGCTCAGATTTTGTAACAGAAAAATGCCGATGAGCGCGGCCGTATTGTATATCACAGCCTTTGTTTCCACAGTCGGGTGTGTATTTGTTCTCATAAAAATAACTGGTGAATATCCTCCTCTGCTTTCTCGGCTCTCGCGCTGCCATCATCGTTCATTTCTGACAGGCTTTGTGGCATCGGCCCGGGCAAGCTCGGGCTTGCACAGTCAGCCCTCCCAAGGTCTGAGGCATGCACATGCACACGCACATTCGTACACACAAACACGACCTCTCCTCCAATCAAATCGAGACCTCGTGAATGCCCCGCGACTAAATTGCTGATTTTGGCGAGAGCGCCGCTCTTCAGACGAGGCCAATCATGTGTGGCTTCTGCTAAAGAGGCTACAGTCGCCTGCTAACCCGCCTGACCTCCAGCCATCGTCAAGGAGAGGGGGGCAACGTTTTGTGGAAGAGGTTTTTTTCTCCTAATTTGGCAATCATGGGCACAAGACAGAATAATCTCCAGAATCCGTGGGGACGGCTGGTTGTGGGGTCGTCATTACAGTTATAGTTCAGTTGAATTCTCCTCAGTTTGTGTGTGAGGAAAAGTGAGCTATAATGCAGTTATTGTGCAAATTTTCATTTTGAAAAATAGATTTTTTATTTTTTTTCAAATAGCGGAAGCCATTTAGAAGCAAAGTTTCAGGCTGTCCAAAGTGTTTCAGCAGCAGCTGAATGTCACCTGAGAGCTACTGTGCCGGCGTGATGTTAATTTCAGCCCTTGTTCTGTCTGTTGTTATGTTACAATTAAAGCCGCTTCCCAGATAGCACACACACGTCCTGCAGACATTGCCCCAATGAACAGAAGTTACGTTGGAAGGACGTAGTATGGGGAGTGTTTGCTAATTAGCGAACAATCCCCATACTACGTCTTTCCAACGTAACTTTTGCCGAAGCTTGCAAGACGCAAGACACAATAACATTTGTTCTGTTAATTTTCTATTCCACTTGGAAAGTGGAAGCTAGCAAGCTAGGCTAACTAGCTTTCACATGTAGAGCAGAAGCTAGTTAGCCTAGCTCGTTGACTCACCTGTGGGCCGTGCACACTCCGCGTTGTGTTCGTCCCACATTATGCAGAACGTGGTCTAGCTAGCGTTAGCGGTTTCTCCTTGTTGGGTTAACTAGTGAGGGCAAATGACCAGACCGTCAAAACTCACAGGAACGAGCGGGCTAATCCTGTAACATTCTGTACGTTACCCCATAATACAGAGCATGACAGGAAGTAACTAAAGTGCAGAGTCGTGGTGCTAAATCAAAGCAAAGCTAGCGTGTTGGGGCCCAGCTGGTTGACGCTGTGAGTGGCTGTTAAAGCGATTTAGCTAATTATTTCTATCAATGTCAAAAAAACAAAGAAAACCTACTTTCCCTCTTTTTGATAACTTTAATGCAGAAAGCACAATGTGAACCTTTCACACGTGGAATAGTTCCTACGTTGGATGAAAAACCAACAGTGACATGCTGCTGTGGAGCACTCAGCCTGCTATTACCATGTCTAGTCTTGAAACAATCTGGTCATCCACCATTTCCTTTATTCTTCCTTTCAAGTTAAACGCCGAACAATTTGTCCTTAACAGTTTTCCTGTCCATTCAACCTGCAGGTCTGTGCTATTAGGTACATAAAACCAAACCCCTCCTCTTTAACCCCTGACAAAACCAAGTACATAAACCCAACAGCTCCACCATCCTGCCTCCGTCCCTCATAGTATAACAAGCAGACACAACAAGTGTGGTGCTGGGCTGTTTACAGGGGGGCCTTAGCCGGTCCTGCCGGGCTCTTTATGGTCCGGGGTGGGTTGCAGCAGTGAATGGGCCCCTGCCAGCAGCCAGCGGTGGTCAGAGAAGAAGGGAGAAGGTCTCGGCAGGCAGCTATTGTCATGGTAAACAGGGGGTTGAATGGAAGAGGACGGGCAGGACACACATAAAACAGAGGAAAACATGGGAAGGGGAGGGAGGGAGAAGAGACACCCGACCACCTCAGAGATGGCACACACGGAAGCTAACAGAGGCCTTGAGCGTCTACCTTTATGAGGGTCTTCAGTTTGAGCATATATCACAGCGTATATTCACTAAAACCTAGCTCCATAAAGACAAAGTACAACCGTTAGCTGTTCGTCAGAGGAGGGAGGATCAGCAAAAAATGGGAAATAGAAAATAGGTCTCTGAACACATTTACCAATTACATACTAATTGGTTGGCACGAATATTTCAGTTTCATCACAGAACGCAACATATTTGACCTCCATAGCATCAAACATCATCCCAGATATAATTATATACAGTACAGCTCCAATTGCAAGGCCATTAATTGGTGCATTATAATATCAAGTGCTTTATTGTGTTGTTGTAACAGGAAGCTTTGAAGCACTGATATTCAGGATTCACCTCTGCTAATGGAAATGCAGTTAGGTTTTTTTTTGTTTTTTTTACATTATGCTATATTTAGAAGGGTTGTTCACGGATTGTGCTTTTGTTATCTATAAGAGAAATGGCTCATAATTATAGCTACTATGAAAAAATACTAGCTTAGTGCCTAATAGCAACTAAGGCCAGCTTCAATACTCATTGATCAGCAGCTGAAAAGAAGATGATAGTGAAACTCTGGAGGGACATTGTGCCATAAATCAGGGTAGAACGACATATTTGATAGCCCATCTGCTAACCTTAGCATTCAACCACTTCCAAGCTAATGCTAGCGTTGGATTTCATCCACTGTGTTTCACTTCCAGGCTTAAATAAATGTCTCCAAGATGTGCGATGATATTTCAGAAGGAATTCCTGTCATATAAAGAAACTCTATCAAACAGTAATGCTAACTAGGAATCTGCTGAATGCTAATGCTAGCTGAATCCCTACATTAATAGGACTTTTGCTTCCCACCTTGAGCGTGATGCCAGAATACGGTCTCTTGAGCATTATATATACACAAAAACAGGACCAATAATTCATGGCAACAAATAAGTGAGTACGTTAGCCTGCCATATTTTTGAAATATGCTACCAGCGTTAGCTAAATATGCCGTTGAACTTCCATGACATGTGGGGTTATCGGCTACTATACATTCAGAAGCTCTTCATAGCGACTGAAGCTGCAGAGCGTTAGTCCTTTGGCTGCCAGTGGGTGCATTATGCCACGATAGCTTTGTATTTTTTGTTACAAAGGTGGAGGGAAAAAATTGCACATTGCACCTTTTTTGGAGGGAGACATAATGGGAGCATTTATGAGCTGCCTGGTCGGAGCAGGGAGGGCAGAGAAAGGGTTAAAAGGCTCCGGCTGCCTGATAATCCTCCACCGTTAAAAGCCCTTCAGAAAGACGTGACGTGTGTGAGGTAATCAGTAAAAGATTCAAGTGTGCCACAGAGTGTGCGTACACACACACACACACACACACAAACACACACAGACGGACGCACAAGCACATACACCGCTGAAAAGGACAAAAAGGGAGGGAAAAGAGCGAGTAGAGGAGGGAAGAAAAAGAGAATAAACACTCCTCCTCTCACTCTTTTTCTTTGCTCCTCTCCCGTCCCTCGCTCCCCGCTGTGTCAACACAATGTGGCAGAGATTTTCACTAGTTCCCTCTCAATAAAGCACACGGCCGATACGACCTTTTTCCTTTCTTCCCAGTCTTGTATTCCTCTCGTCCCCTTCTTCTCCCACTTGCGTTGTTTGCTGTAGTCTTTGCAGGCACTAGGACCACCTCGTGAGACGCAGCCCTCTCTGTGTCTCTCCGAGGCTACGACTGTACTGACAACCGACCTTTACTATCCGGCATTTTCCTTCGGAGATGGCAGGTGTACTTTTGGAAAGAAAGTTGATCTCGAGTTGTCGTGTGGACGAGGAGAACTGATCTGAAATGCCAGCTTTCTGTCACCTCCAGCCCTCTCTTCGCTCGCTCGTGCCAGTAAAGCAGATTATGAGGCGGAAATTTGGAGGTTTATACTGGTGAATTGTCATACCTTTGTTTGTTTTTTTAAAAAAGATATCTAAGGACTTTGATATTCCACGCTGAACATACTCATTCAGAAATCGTCTTCGCCATAACTCTCCCCTCCCTGGCTTGGAAGGGCCAATCAGTCCTTGGCCAGCGATCTTCAATTGCCCTCTGTGTCGCAGCATCAAGCATTCAGAATTTGGCATTTAGATGTTTAATTGACTGTCACTGATAATGGGATTGTGTTCATTCAACCAGGGTGCTACGAGGAGAGGCAAGAAGCCTATGAAACTGTCAGAGGGAGGGAGGGAGGGAGGGAGTGGGGGGCGGAAAGAGACACTTACCCTCCTTCTTAATATAGGATATATACTCCTCCTGACGTTGGAAATGTTTAGGTGACACTTTCGTGCAATAAAAAGTCCATCTTCCTCATTCCTCCTGTCAATAGTAGCTAGATTGTGTAGCGATACCTTCCTGACGCAATGACACACCAGGCCGACCAACGTCAGGGCCGTCTGTGAGCGTCCCAAATGTGAGGCGACGCAACAGTTGGCCTTCGTCGCCGTACGTTTGGTTTGGTGAGCCTGGGCCCTAAGAGATGGAGTTCAACCGAAGCTAATGGCTGCACCCAAATGTCCAGACTTCACCGCTCTCGAAGACTCGCAGACGTATCGGCACGATCAAGGGAAGTCCATGAATCCGTAAGTGGCCTCAAGCAGACTTTATTGCAGACTTCTAGAAATTTTTCATAGGGGTGGCCAGAAGGGATCACTGAAAATCTTGGGGTAGGCCACCAGAGTTTGGGGCTTAGGGGTGGTGGTGGTAGACGCAAAGGCCGTTCCATGCTGCAGAAACTGCACGAGTTGAAAATGTGCACGTGGAAAAAAGTTACAGGTGAGTTCTGACATGTCTGAGGATCAACTGCTGCACAAACAAGCACACAGACTCCTGGTTGGCGTGGAGGTCGCTAGCTAGCTACAGCTAACGTCTCCACAGTCATTGGCTGCTTGAGGTAAAACACTGCAGAAGTCCAACTTGAACAGACTTTAACTTATACTACCTGTTGCAACTCATTATAATATGCCAGTTTATACTTGATGTCTCTCCGTGCACACAAAAGTCAAAAGCATGTGCTTGCCACACACACACACACACACACACACACACACACACACACACACAAAGCCGCCGTGCCCACTGCAGTTTGCGGGTCGTTGGCCTCTTCCCCGCCGCCTCCCAGAGGAACATGGATGTTAACCGGCATTGTTGGGGTGCTGAGCTGAGGGTGGTTTTTAATAGCTCATGATTACTCTGGAGAGGGGAGCCCATAATTACAACCACAAATGATTTCACGCCCCTCACCCCCATGATGTGCTTTGAACCTAATCACAGGGAAGCACAGAAGGGGCGTAGCGGAGGAATTGGAGCCTCGACAAAAGAGGTCTCCCCTTTGTTTGCTGACAGGACATCGAGAAAATGAAATTTGCCGCGGTGAACGCACTGTACTGTAGAGTTTCCTCCGTGTCTGCTGCAACTTTAACAGGCTGCTCGTAGGTTCAAAGATGCTTACATTTAATTTGCCAGACAAATCAATGTGTAATTACTGTTGCTTGTGATTGTCTCGCTCCCTTTTTACCGCCCCGTCACATGTGTTTGCCTGCTTTTTTCTCTCGTATAGCCTCCTGACATCATCTATTCATCTCTTCCCGAAAACCTTGAGAAGCTTTTATTTGCAATCGCCTCATTTGTGTTCGCTCCTTTTATCCATTTAACATACACCGGGGGCGTCCAAACAGACCACAGTCGGACACACTGGGACGACATGGGCACTCGCTGCAGTGCAGAAAGATTTAGAGTCATTTAAAAAGAAAAAAAAAAAAGTTATGATCTTGACCTCGCTGTCCTCCTTCATGGCTACAGTCTACCACAAAACTACACCTTCACACTCTTTGATACGACCTAACAATCAAGCTCGAGTTAGCATTCTGCCCACACGTCTCTTTTGCCCAGCTCATGCCAGCCAGCCACACAAACACATAATAGCCAGACTACATGTCCTTAATGGAGGCGCAGACAAACAGAGGAATGCTGGGCAGAGGATGGTGCAAACCGTACGTCTGCCCACATCAGCCTGCCCTGAATAGAGATTGGCCAGGAACGCGTAAACTGGCCCTGCAGGAGTAAAACAGTTAAATGGGGGCTTCTCTTCTTCTTCTCTTTCATTGTCTGACTCTTAAGTCTGAAAGAGAAAATGCTGGAACATGAACAAATGTCTGACGCCCAGCCAAAGCTTTAACATTCACTTACATTACATTTACAGTTTACAGGTATTTAGCTTGCAACGGCGAAATAGGGTTGAGTTTCTTGATCGCTGGGAGAAAGCAGGCAACAGTACGAGCTACAGCATGTCTTTTGTTTTTACCACAGCAGCATTAAAGCTGCAGAAAGTGATATATTTTTATTGAAATAAGTGTTAAAGTGTGAGTAACCCAAGAGAAAGTACATTTTCTGGTATCCCTGCCCACCGGATCTGGACTGAACACAGCCTCCAAGAACGACGGATGCCAGTTTAACGATAAGGAATTCAATACAGAGGCGATTTACATTTTTAATCTGTTGTTAATGTACCTTAAAGGGATATTTTTGTTGAGGTTTGTCTCTGCTTGCCATCCACAACGTTACTGCTGCATCGCATCCTGATTTCCCAGACTACGCAGCAGGCCAAGGGTCATAATGTGCCTGCGTAAATTGTGCGTCAAAAACAATGAACGGCGTTGGGAGGAATTTGTGTTAACGGGTTGTTATCGCATTAACTTCGACAGCCCTAATTTCAACCAAACCAGAGATGGCTTTATGCAATGAGGTAATTTAGTGCATCTTGGCTCCTTAAAAGAGACAAACTTGAATTCACAATGTTGCGGATGTAATTTTTGTTTAAGAAAAAAAGGTGTAAGAATATTTAATTTCTTGACAGTTTTTTGTTATTTATTAGAATAAAAAAGACAAAAGAAATGAAGGAACACCTTTATTATTACGAAACAGGACGTGCCAGGGCTAGCTGGTTAGCATGCTAACTTTAGTAAGCATCTCTGCCGTCTTGATAATGTTAATGTCAAGAACGATTGAAACAAAAATTCCGGCCATTTCTTACTTATGCTTAGCCTGTTTAGCTAGCGAGCTAACTACTTACTCACTGAAAACTCAACTTACATACTCTCAGTTGCATCATGTAGTGTTTAGGTGTTACAGCTGACTCAACATGCGGCTTTTTATAATCATGATTATTATTTCTTCAAGCTATTTGAGCTTATCCGCAATCTTTCCTCGTACCCCTGGAAACTGAGATGGGGAACAGGTAGCTGTAGTGAAGAATCACTGACGGCCCTGAGCCACACAGCACAGTGCCTTTGTGATGTTCCTGATTCTGAAATACTCAAACCAAATGTTTCTCACATTTACCTCATTATTATTTCCTCTAATGATGCTGTGCAGCCTCAGTGTTGGAGGTGCCCCAGCTGTCTCCTTCAGTCGAAGAGTAAACAAGCTGAGAGCTCTCTGCAGCCACAGATCGCCGCGGCCTGTTACTCTCCCCGCCACTAATTGACCACCGGCCAAAGGACAAACCTCGTCCCTCCTGCCTCCCCCGCTGCCTCTCATCCTCTCTTTGTGCACATCTCTCCTCGCCGCCACCTTCCTCATCTCTCACCCATCCATCTTTCATCCGCTGTCACTCACTCTTTCTGTATTTTTCCCTCCCTTCATTTCTCTCGCTTTCTCCTCTCTCTGTTTGCTGTCCCCCCCTCTGTCTGCCAGTGCTGTCTGCAGCCTTGCATAATTAGCTGGACCGAGCTGCTGTAGGTCTGGTCCAGGTCTGGCCCGGGCTCAAGCCGGCTCATTACGGAAGAATACGCCTGCCTCCTCCTCTGCCTCTCTTTACTCTCTGGGTATCTACGGGGTGTATGTGTGGATTCAAATGGTGAAAAGACACAACTAAATGTCTCAGGAATCAAAGACAGAGAGAGAAATTGGCATGCCAACGGCAAAACTGAGACTGTCCCTTTTTACATTTTTGTATGTATGACGCAGATGTTGGGTCTTTTGAAGAAAAGCCTGTATTTTGGAGCAACAGTGACAAAACATGAACCTTAACTCAGACAGTAAGACCATAAAATGTTCATAGCTGCCATGCTCGGCTAAGCTAACTAGCATG
The DNA here is from genome assembly GCF_040436345.1 of Pagrus major. NCBI lineage: Eukaryota > Metazoa > Chordata > Actinopteri > Spariformes > Sparidae > Pagrus > Pagrus major. Next base: position 10,391,788 of record NC_133234.1, on the reverse strand, counting down.
AGTCACAATAGAGCAGATTCACACGGTGGCCATTTTCTTCCGACCACACGCTCAGGGGTGGGAAATGTTGTGCAGGTGTTTTCCAGGATGTATTAACAATAAATGATAAATATACAAAATCTGACAAATAACAGCTAATGTTAGCATTCAACTACCTCCTAGCTAACATTACCATTCGTAAGTGTTACAAGTGTGACAGGAAAGGCGTAAATAATCTTAAAATATCAGCGCACATCTCGGACACATTATTTAAACCTGGAATTGAAACGCACTGGATGTAATCTAATGTTAGCTAGGAAGTGGTTGAATGCTAATGTTAGCTTACGGGTAAACAAACCTTGTTTTACCGTGAAATATGTCACAGCTCAAACGAACACATGATCCAAATGGAAACAGATGCAAAAGCTAGCAAAAAAAATGCAACCACATGCTTTTAGTCTCATTAAAACCAGAAATACAAGCGCAAAAGTGAAAGGAATGGATTAGTTTGTAAGAACGTTAGCATGTCGAGCTAACAAGCTTATTACCTTTAGTAGAAGTAGTAGCGTGACGTTATTGCAGCGTTATGCTGCTTTGAAAGCCACGCAGCATAAACTGAATTAATAATTTTGTGGGAGTTACAGGTCGTCTTAGACAGACACTAGTATTTAGATTATTAATATTTTGAACTCTTTCATTATTAGGGTTCAGTCAGTGTAACGTGTCCAGATTTGGGGGAATTTTGGTCACATCTTCAAATAAGAAATCTAATTTGTTCTCACTGCAGTGTCATTTTTTCATTTTTTAAAGCAGATTGTCGTCTACTGAATGTTCTGCCAATTTTATAATTCCTTGATACCTTTGCTGAACAGACCTCTTTTCTGTCACTTTCATCAAAAGCCTATAAATAAGCAAAGACTTCAGCATTGAGCATGAAGGCCAACAGACAAAAGATCAGAAACATTTTTTTTTTCTCCGTTATTTCTACTCTTGGACTTTTTTCTACAAAGTGTCTACCCATGCATCGCAGGCTGCTTTGATACAGACCGACAAACAACAACTGTGTCTTTCTCATGCCGCCAGCGTGGACTTTGTATGACTCCTGTGTCATGTTAAGGAGGCCGGTCCGGCACAATTAGAACTCGTCTCTCTCGTCATTCACAACTGCTCACCCCTGACTGTCGGCCCGTCGCTTTCAAATCTGCTTTACTGGCGAGACCACAGCCGAGAGACAGAAACCATACGCTTGGCTTTCTGTTCAGAAGGGCCTGGGTGTGCATGCGGTTCACACATATCTTTAAAATGAATTGAAGTGTGTTCAAAAGGAAAAAGACTGGCGATGCTGTATCGCTTTTTTAAATGAGACTCAACAAAATTGTAGTTAATTATATCAACATCACAGGTAGGTAAATAAAATAAAAGTTAACTTTACGGACAGACCAAACAAGATGTACAACGCAGTCTTAACATGTAAATAAATTACAAGAAATACTCCGGTGTGGTTTCACCCGTGTCCACTGGTTGGTTGGTTGGTTTGTGAGCAGGATTACGCAAAAATGACTGAACAGATTTCCACGTAACTTGGATGGAGGATGGATCTCAGCCCAGAAAAGACCCCATTAACTTTTGCTTTAGATCCAGGTAGAAGGATCTAGGATTTTTTTTTCTCTCTTCATTTTTATGGGTGTTTTTTCTACAAACTGGCAACCACCAAGACTCCACATGGTACCAACGGCAGTATAATATTGTCAGATGAACCTTGTTAGCTGGAACCAACTGTCAGAATTCCTACACAGACATAAACAAAACAACCATTTTGGACCCGACAGACATTTTTGAATTATTAATTCACAATCATGATAATGTTTTTCAGTTCCGACTTCTTCTATTCTGCTGCTTTCTACAAGCTCTGTAGATGTGTTATTTTTAAAAATGCTTTGTTTCCATTAAGATGTTATCAATATGACCTAAATATTAGAGTAATACAGAGCCATAGAGTGTTATCATGCAGTTAGGCCTGTCTGAATCAAAGGGGTCCGGTGGGCCTTGACAGACGTATGCGCTCTACTGAGACCTTGGATGCATTTGTCCGTGCAAACTCATTTTGAATTTGGATTAAAATCATGCAGAGTAATGCAATTCACTGCTGCATGTGCAGAGGAACAACGACTGACCCATGGGTGCGCCGCAATTTAAGGCCACACCAAGGTTAGATTTTGTTTGGCTACTAATTGGCCATGAAGGACGTAACGCACCATTAGGGACTAACATGTTTACTGTCTCCTTGTTCTTTGTGTCAAGTTATTCAGACGTTGTCCCAAACCTGTAATATACACAATTAATCCAATACATGTGGGATTATGAAGCATATCTGCATGATTTGAGTTGTCTCCATAATCAAAGTGGTCCCCTCTTCTTTGCCGTGTCTCTGTCCAGTGTCATACTGTGTTACACCACCTCTACTCCTATTTCCTCGCTCACACTAGCTCGTTTGCATCCAGCACTGCCGGTCCAATTCCCTCAATTACCTCTTTCACCTTTCTTGTTTCTCCCGCTCTTATTCTCTCTTATACTCATTTACAACTCTCGGCTGTGTCGTCGCCCCGCCGTGCCACCTCTCATCTTCCTCTGCTCTTGTCATGACCGCTGCTCTTCCTTCACCTCTCCATCACCCATCTCTCTATCTCTTTATCTCCCCGTTCTGTCGCTTCTTTCCCCTTCACCTTTTCCCAGCAGAGCTCCCGGATCGGTTTGTTCTCCAGTGGCTAATTTGACTGTTCTACTTGCCAACCTAGCAGTGGGAGCTCTGTGTGTGTGTGTGTGTGTGTGCGTGTGTGTGTGCATATTTGCTGGCAAATGGGGTGTTTGTGTGGAGAGGCAAGAACTAGTGTTGTATAACAGCAGCTGGCAGGGGAGAAGTACAGCACACATACACACACACACCTAAAATCACAGGTTTAAAGGAGCATTATGTAGTTTTGGAGGAGAAATTCAAACTCATTTTTAATATTTACAATATTAATGAGTTAATAATAGAAATATTTATCGTTTCCATAACTGAATAAACAAGCTGTTCTCAGAGGAAAGTAAGGTCCCAGAACACTGTTTGAAGCTACAATGGTGGCAGGGTCCGCCAAATACAAACAGTATGAAATTGTGTTGTCCTTTAAGGTCAGTTTGTTTATTCAGTCATGAAGACAAATAGAGTTTGTTTATTTAGTTAGTTTAGTCATAAAAATCAGTCGATGAAGATCTTCTAATTAAAATTTCTTCCCCAAAACTACATACTGCACCTTTAATTTGGGCCAACACGTGTTTTCATCCCTGTGTCATTCATGCATTTGTCTGTTTACATGTATGTGTGCAGGCTTTTGCTCTTTCAGCATCACTACGTGAACTGCAACGCTACTTTAACTGCTGCTACTTTATGCCGTGTGTGTGTTCTCAGCGATGGTGAAGATGATGACCTGAGGTTTAAACCGTATATACGTCTCCTCCTCCAGTGGCTCTCGACATGACAGACAGGCAGACGGGCGTGAAGTCGAAGCAGAGCAGCGATTGGTTCCAGCCAGCAGAGTCTAATCAGCACATCAAGCGTGAGGTCCTTAAGTGGCTCTGAAAAGAGGAGACACACACGAATGAAATGCATATATCAACCGACGCAGATCACATGCAAATGCACAGTTAAGTACTGCAGGCCACACACACACACGTAAATGCATAGATATAACAGACACATTGCTCTCATTGTGATCTAATGGGACTGCTTTGAACCCAGAGCAGCAGAGCACATGATGTGCTAACAGACCGATGTGCTAAGCACATATCCGCACAGCATCACACGCACACACACACACAAATACACACAGCTCATGTGAGCCCGATACCTTACCTGTCAGAGGCAGGTGTGGTCTCGGAGGACCCAATCAGTTTTAATTAACCCCTTGTGGTGGGTGGGGGAGGGGTGTGGGAGAGAGGTAAAGACGGGAATAGAGGAGGAGAGAGGAAGAAGAAGAGAGATGTCTGCTTGTCATTGCAGGAGACCTGGGTGAGAGATGGGAATTAGCAGAGAAAAAAGTGAAAAACAGACGCCTCTGCTTGGGAAATGAGAGGTTTAGTGGATTATTTACAGTTTTTCCTGGAAGTGAATGTTTGAAAATAGGATTTTGAGATTAAAGCCGACCTATAACGCTTTTTCTTTGTCTTTCCTTCAGTGATTTGCATGTAAAAGATCTTGAAAGTTAAAAAAGCCCACTGTCTGCACCAACAGACGCTCCTCTCTCCCACAGAAAACACTGCTCCTGAAAGCCTCGTCAGTAGTCACACCTTTAATTCCGTGACTCTGTGACATCACACTATGTTACCATGTCACACATTTGCATAATTCACACATAAAGGCTAGTTTGGCACCTAAGACTTGATTCAGCACATCTGCTCTGTTGTTGTTAGCGGTGCTGGCTCAGGCGTGTGGGAGCTGACCAATCAGAGCTGACTGGGTATTCAGGAGGAGGGGCCTTAAAGAGACAGTAGCACCCCAAAATAAAATAATATGAACCTGAAAATGAGCATAATATGTCTCCTTTTTATGTCTTCCTTTCTTTCCTTTTTTAAGAATTCTACATTTTTACAATGTAATTTGGGGATGTGTAAAACACTATTCTATATATTTCTATATATTCTTATAATGCTAAATAGATAGCATTGAGGGGCAGCCCAGAATTAGCAATAAAAGCTTTATGTGGATGCTGATCAGCAATAGGAATGGGGCTCCAATCCAAATAGTTTCAGATCCCTCATTGAATCTTAATAGGTAGTTTGTTTGGTGTGGAATGAAGACATCTCTTGATTTTTTTTTTCCCACTCCATATCACACCTAAACCCCAGAGATCCTACTGTGGTAAAAAGGGTGTCGAGGCTCTATCACCTCCATAGTCACTGCTCTGTGACATTCGTTAACCCTGTCCTGACTCATTTTTCCACCCACAGCGAGGGACAGTGTTCACACCTCGCTGGGGGGGCTGTGCTGCAGCTACAGAAGCTGTATCATTAAAGCCAACACAGTTGAAATAATATTAATTTGCCAATTTTTATGCATGTGCAATGAGCATCTTGAAGCTGGATCCAATACTGACAGAGCTATCGGAGCACATCCCTATCTCTTGGCTAAAAATCGTCCTTTCTTCCCTCCTTCCACACATTTTTACAGAGATTTGGACTTTAGATTTATGTTCAATATCTAATCTGTTGTAATCATACTGTATTCACTGACAAGCTTGACCACACATGAATGATAATACACCATCTGTCATGTGTAAATTTAGGGAATTGGGATTAATTTGACATTAATCTCAGAGAAAGATATTGTATTAAATTCAGCAAACAATTAATTTTCTAAAATCTAAAACCTGTTTTGGATTAGGTCGTTGCGAGACGTCTCTGTAGCCTATTTGGAGGCGTGGCTCGACCCGACTCAGCACAGTAAACAGAAGACTTTATACAACTGTTTTCTACTATGCAGCAGTGCTCCTCAGGGGCCTCGTGAGCCTGACATTGACACAATGACAGCCGGCGTTGTGTCTTCCTCACACACCTAAAAGACACGCACCTTCGCCAACACATTGACCGCACATCCATTATTGAAGGCGGCCAAGATCGGGTGTCGCTCCACAGTCATGCTTATGTAATCAGAGGTGATTTCCTCAGAAGGCCAGGACGTTGGTTTACTGGACATGTGAATCAGTGTTTACAGTGAAGGCGCTTGCCCTCACATGTTTCTTCACATTTTTGCAGATTTTTTTGCATTATTATTGTTATTACACATAATAACGAGATATTTACTTGTCAACTTTATGTGAGACAGCCGTGCATAATTGCATGCTCCTGTTAATCACTTCGCTGCACACAGAAAGGAAGGAGGCAAGGTTGGGCTGATCTTGAGAAAAAGCCGGATTCTGAATGTACTCATGCGCATGTATCCTGTACATGTCTTTGTGTGTGTTTGTCTCAGAACCCCCGCATGCGTCCACAAAAGTGTATGTGTGCTGTGCAGAGCTCCCCCGGTGAGCCAAATGCTCCACTGCTTCACAAAGCAAATCGCAGCTAATCAAATAAGAGCCCTCAGCAGTGAGCAGACATGGGGAGAAGAATGGAAGAACAGTGTGTGTGTGTGTGTGTGTGTGTGTGTGTGTGTGTGTGTGTGTGTGTCTGGAGGAGGGGGTTGTGGAGGCTGTCTAGTGGCTTCAAGAGGTCCTGGATAGTCGGTGGGGGTGGAAAGACACAGACACACACACCTGCACAACCTTGTATTGCTGTCAAAGACACACAAGCATGGATGGAGACACACACACATGCATCGAACACACACACACACACGCGGATAGACAAGCAGCAGATACATAAATGAAGCAGTCAAGTGCAAACAAATATGTAGCGTCTTTTGTCTGTCATTTCTCCATTTCTTTCCATTCGGCGTTCTCTTTGTTTCATAAGTGGCCTTGTAGGTGAAAAATATAACAGCAAAAGACCTTTCACATAATCCAAAGTCTGAGTAATGACTGACTGAGAAAAAGCATTTTTATACATTACAACCTGCAAAATATGCACAATTTGTGGTTAAACATGGCGAGTTCTCAGTGATTCCCAACCTCGGGTACCTGTTCCCCCCTGGGGGTACTTCTGCATTCGCCAGGGGATACATGGGAAAGATCGTGAGGAAGCTCAACTAATTTGAAACACATTGAAAAAGTAATTAAAATATATATTTTGGTATTTGTTTATGTTTAGGGAGAAAATAAAAATCAATGTAGGTTTACAATTTGGTGATGATCTTTAGGAAATGTACGGTCACAGTGAGTCAGGCTAAGTGGCTAATAGGCCATCTGCACAGTACACTAGAATTGTTGACACTGTGATTAGAGCAGGACGTCCACCAATCAGGTCAGCGGTCCGATCCCTGGATCCTTCTGGCTGCATGTCGAAGTATCCTCGGGTAAAATTCTGAACTTGACGAGCAGGTCGGCACTTTGCATGGCAGCCTCTGGCGTCAGTGTGTGAATGTGTGAATGTGACAAGTGTTGTAAAGCGCTGTGAGTGGCCATTAGACTGGAAAAGCGCTACATAAATGCAGGTACATTTAGCTAGCAAAGGCAGAAATGGTTGGCTATAAAAGGCTGATGGTGAATCAGTTGAAATAATTACCTTAGATTAGGAATCACATTCATAGGAATGATCAGGGCTCCACCTCCAACACTGTGTCCAGTAATAAAATTGCCTCGGTTAGACGCATCCCAAATTCCTTCCTTTTTTACGCGCCACCACCGGATGTTGATAATGTGTTATCATTTCACACGGTGGAATTTAGCGTGTTCACCTGGGTCTTACGTTTAGATCAAACCTGAGCCGAGCCGAGGTGATAAAAACCTGTCTTCTTCCATTGCACAAAAAAGCCTGATCTTAGCAGTTTAAGTGGGATTTTTGACCAGTGGAAAAAGGGTATAAAAGTTTTGGATGAACCGCTGAAATAGTCGCCCAAAATTAAACGAACACACGTGGAACCTGATGGGTGGTGTCGATGAAGCTCTCCTTGAGTTCACCTTAAAGGGATGTAGAGACAGACGGCACAGCACTAACATTCGGCTGCCTCAGGACAAAAAGTTGCACATCGTAACTTGAACCTGGCGGGATTGTTTGTGACCATGAAATCTGGAGCTCAACAATGATCCAACCAGGAGTTTCCTGGCTGAGAGTCAGGCAGAGCAGCAGGCCAGATTGAGGAGGTTGGTCCAGGCTTGTTTTCTGCTCTGCTCCCTGGCACCGATATTGACGCTGTGTGAGTGGCAGAGCTCCAGAGCTGTCCTGGCTCCCTTTTCTACACTCTCGTCCATGCTCACCCTCCTGACACGCTGCCCTTTGGCTAGCCCTCCATGTGTGGGCATGAGTGTGTGCAAGCGTTTGACGGTGTGAGGGGTTCATGCAGTTGAATCTGTGAGCCTGAGCAATCTGTGACTGGCGTGAGACTGTGTGTGTAATTGTCTCTATGCAGTGTGTGTTTTGTGTGTATAAGTGTGGCAGCTGTGTGCCTCCTCCTGTCTGCCTGTGGGACAATCAACCGCTCCCTGCGACCACAGAGACCGAAGGCACGGGGCAAGAATGTCTTTCACTGACCAAGTGGTGGATGCCAAGATGCACCCATACACACACACACACACAAGACAAAAGAACACACATGTATGCTGATACATACAAGTGGCATTACTATTCATCCAATCCACAATAATATTTAATTCATCAATGTTAGGGAAAATGCGAACCTGAAGTATAGAAATTGCCGTGTGTCATTTCTGCCACTGGGGGTTTTGTCAATCAAAACAATGAAACGGGAGAATTACTGATTTTCTCTGGGTTTGAACATTGTTGGGAACATTTGGGATGATGTAAGTACACAACTTAGCAAAAATAGACAACATAGACATGTTAATGTGGAAATATTGCTCTACAGATACAGAACGCTTTGCAGACGACTGAGACAGGAGCCAATAGAGCAAAGAACTAGCAGTTAGCAAGCTAGCTAGCTCCCCCCACTCTTCAATAACTCTCTATTGAATATGATTATGTACAGTTTTGAGAATAAAATGCATTCACCTGGTTTGCTAGGTTAGCAATTAGCTCGCCAGCTAGCCTATGGCCTACAGCACCAACTAGCCCTGTATGGAGTCCCTATGTCACCAAGCCTCTAGCACAGGCTATTTCACAGGGAGGTGCAGATAAATGTCACTGTGATGCTTTGTGTGACCGCTGCCTTAAAGGTGCAAAGAATTGGCCACCTATCTAATTCATCTCTTAAATAAATGGGGGGCAGCATATCAATAGAGCAACTGCAAACTTCTGCAAGCTGTAGCTGCCATTAGCTAGTTAGCTCAGTTAGCCGTGCAGCTAGCAGTTCAGACAGCAAGCTTAAATATGTAAATGAAATCAAACTGAATTAAATTCATAACTATGAATGGTCACAATGGTGGCCAAAGTCATACAAACCCAGGTTCTAAAGAACAACTACATTTTGTAGCTGAGTGTCTTGCCAAGGTTCTGTTAGCAGCAGCAACCTGCAGGGTTAGATATAAATATTTATATTTGTACAATAGAGTACAACACAACTGTATAACAGTATATGAAACAGTTCAATGACTCAGTAGGATTTGATGACACATGCAGTACAATATGAAGCTAAATGACATGCTTTACAACACAAAACAATAAGATCACGTAATAAACATGACGATGAAATGAAAGTACAGTGACATATAGTGTGATTTCATATGATACAAGATCATTGGCACACACTGGTGCAATGCAATACTATATGCATTGTGTGAAACATACAATACCTTATGATAAATAAGCATACGTGCCAATATCATATGTTAAGAGCTTACGGGAAACAATAGGACACAAGGGCGTAGGTTTGGTCTCAGCTTTGGTAGTGACATTACCAGGGGTGGACTGGGACAAAAATTCAGCTCTGGCATTTTCTGTCCAGACCAGCCCACTATATTATCAGCGGACACCACGAAGAAGTCCACAAATCTCGTGGCGTCCTTTCTCACACATACTACAAAGGAGAGTCATATTCCTTGATAGCAGTTAACAAATAAAGCACGTAGCTATGAACTCAAGGACTAAAACTGACAGCTATAGCAATCAACCAATCAATCTTTGTTCATTATAGTGTCAAATCACAACAGAAGTTATGTTATGACCAGGGGTGGGACGAGACTAACGGGAAGAACCCAAAACCAGAGACGGGGTGGAGTTTTTCTCACATCATTACTTACATTTGCACAACAGTTGGTGCATTTCTCAAAACAATTAGTACAAACTGCAAAACCTTGTTGATAACCTGCAAAAGCATGTCACATGCTCAAAATAGAGGTCATTCCTCAAAACCAAGTATTCCTATCAATGAAAGTGTGTGTGTCATAAAAAAAAGTCCTGACACCATCATTTATGAACAAGGTAGTCAAATGGCTTTGTCGTGTTTTCATTAGGACACTTTACTAGTGTTTCCCAATGCAAAAAAGCCAGATCTTTGTGACCTGAAAATGCTCAAGACTATACACTAACACTATACACAGCCATTTGAAAACTACAGTAAAAGTAACACATTTACACACAAATTATACCTATTAGATAGTTATCACCTCAGTAAACAATAAATGAATTGAAAGATTACAATAAATTCAATGGTAAATATTGCAAATTAAATTTATTATTTGCTATAGGTTTACTTGTGTTTTGTATCTCTGTTTACAGCTCATCAGGCCACGTGAATGTTTACTGTTGCTATGGCAACAAGAGACCGCTGACGTTAGCATCTGTTAGCTAGCTTAGCTAAATCATCTGAACAATAATAACCCATAATATCACAATTCGGCGTATTTGAACAAAATCAACCACAACTACCAACAGTCACAGCCCTTTAACTCTGGGCTGATGTGCTGCCACATGTTAGATTGTCAAAGTTAGAAAATAACGACTTCAGTCCCTGAGGAGCTACGTTAGCATTAGCGGCAGCTACGTTAGCATTAGCGGCAGCTGCGTTCATCAGTATGCAGTTAGTTAGGTCACATCACATTCAATGTAAAAACGTTTTTTTACTTTGTTTTGGACATGTCTCAAACATTTAGCCGAGCCAGCCCCAGGCTGACGTTACTGACCCTGTCTGCCTCCACTCGCTCATCATCGTCAGGTCCTCCTCCCTCGTCTCCCGGCGCAGCAGCACCTGTGGCTGCTGGCGGGTCGGTGTCACTGGTCCCGGCACCAAAAAGCTCCGTCAACTTCGCACATTTAGCAGCCTCCACCTCCAGAGACTTCAACTTTTTAATCGCTGTTTCTCAGCTGTTTCTTCCTCTTATCCATTTCAAGTAGCGGACACAGTTTGGAAGATGCTCACTACTACCACTCACTAACGTTACTACTGGCTCAGCAGCAGACAAATATTGGTAGTGACTATTTTGCAATCCTCGAACATTGGTTGTGACATGTCACGACCATCTATATAGAAACCTACGCCCATGATAGGACATATGACACCCATCATCAACTGATCCTTCTGACTGACGTGCTGATGTGCAGTAGCCGTCACTCTGAGTCAGTCACTGAAAGTCTACTCTGTGGAGTGGAGTACATGAAAAATGTGAAGGTCAAAGCCCACATGGGGGAGTACTTCAGAGCATAACAGATACAATGGAAATGGTCTATGATGTTGCTGCAGCTGCTACAGCAGCTCCCACTCCCAGCGCATCAAATACTGCAGCCTGGTCAGTGGCCCTGCGCTTCAAAGCGTGATGCTGTAGGTACGTCGGGGTGATCGTGACCAAGAGTCAAGAGTGAATTTTTAAATTATTATTTTAATCTGTGTTATGTAAGTAAGTTAACAAATGTAAATGTCTGAACTCAAGTTACACAATTGTTGTACTTACAAGAGTGAATGTAGCTATTTTAACCCAAAGCGTGATCTTTTCCTGAAACCTAACCAAGTCGTTTTTGTGCCTAAACCTAACCAAACCGCAACCATTTGAAAATGTTAATAACAGTCAAAAAATTATAAAATGTCATAATATATGACATATACTGTTTGTCAAGCAAGCTCTAAACACATGTAGCATATTAGGTATTGTTGCTAACTTGGCCACGGAGCCATTCACGTGCAAACCTGATGCTAGAAGGGTAGGTAGAGCGTCATTGTTCGAAGCTTAAGGCCACTGACCATGTTGTAGTATGTGTTTTGCTGTGCCCTGCGTTGAGTTTTAATCTTAAGTGTATGTTCCACAAGAAGAAAACAAGCCCATAAAGAGAAGGTGACACATAAGCACTGAACACTCCTCTGATGGATGAATGGAGCCTCTTAGGCCTAAAATAACCTTTAGACTTATTTGTAATAGCCATCTGTGCACGTGCGGTTCCGTTTGCACTCATTTGCACACCTGCATTTGTCTGCCCTACATGCCTTGAATAAATAAAATTAGCACATCAAAACTGAGAGAAAATCTAGAGGGTTTCCGTGGGGGTTCATGTGGCTTTGGCAGAGTAAGAGATCCAGTCTTCATTAGTCATCGCCACATTCAAACGGATAAAGGCTCCTCTGGACAAAAACCCCACGTATAACATCCAGTTCTTAGAATAATGATCCTGCTCTTATTGCATGTAAACACAGCAGTGTGCACACTTTGACCAATTATGCACGTAGGTGCGACCCTAATCTCTGTAAATGAAAGAAACCCCCCTCACCGTACGACGTCTCACTCCTTTTATTCTAATTTACCATCCGCAATTCCTTTCAAAGTGGAACAGGCAATCTAAATGGAGACCTCATTAGCATTTCATACATAAACAACAGCCTTTTGGAAAGGCTATTTAGGTGTGTTTCCTGCCCAAGTCCCTCCTCCTGTGTCGGGCCAGTCTGGAGAGGAATTAAGGGACCGTCGGACCACTGACTATCATTCCAGTCTTTTCCCCTTATCAATATGTGATGAGGGCCTGGAAACCGGAGATGGATGGCAATTTCCCACCAGTTCAGTGAGTCGTCCTGCTGAACGTCCTTCCTTGATATATGTGAGCGATGCTTCGACTTGGGAATTGCATGTATCAGTGCGATCTAACACTTATTTGTACGTGTAATCGCAAACACTCAGGGGTTCCTCCGGGGCTATAAAGCAGGCTTAAGGCGTTTTCCCTCTGCCACCTTTTGCTTTGTGCCACAATGAAGGATCTAATTAGTGAGGGACCCCCATCATGTGTCTTCTCCATAAAGAATAGCTCTGTGGCTATCCCCAATAAATGAGGAGCTGAACCTTCTGTCTGTGTCACGCTGGGAGGGGCTCTTCTTTAGCAAAGCTGGTTGACCCTGTTTATGCCCGACTCTAATCAGGAGCAGTCCAGAGGGTGCCATGATGGCAATAAAACACCAAGTACACCCTCTTCTTGTCTCCGCTTTTGCCGTCCTCCGTGTAAACCCTCCCCAACACGATGCAGAGCCCCCCAAGAGGGGCACCAAGGAGGAGGTTATAAACCATTATGAGCCAGGTTAGCCTACAGTGACAGCCCCAGCTTGTTCCTCCTTCTTTGAGCAGGTCCGCGTGCTGGGCAGTCCCAGCCTCTCAACCACCGAGCTGAATAGAACCACGGGGCTCTGGCTCCACAGAGATAGTGTTATCTGGGCCGCCACGGGGCTCCGATCGCAGCCGTGTACACACACGCTCAGCGGGGCAGCGCACACATGAGCCTGAGTGCAGACAAAGAAACATGCGGAGCAACACAAACATGACGGGCGTATAATGTCAGCGCACATGTGCACAAACAGAGACAAATGTGAAAGTTCACACACACGTTTGGGCACAATGGATGCCTCGTCAGCCTTCAACTTGAGCCTGATAGTGACACTGATGTTCCTTTCCAAAATGAAGTGACCTCTAGGCCTGTAAGTGACACGGGCTCTCCACGTTGGTCGGTCAGTGGTCACACGTCTCAGCCTCGGCTCTGGCTGCAGTCCCTGCTGTTTTTAGGAATCTGAGTTATTCCACCCATTCCTGGAGATCGCCACACATGACCCCATAAGCCGCATTTCTCCCCTTTTCCTCCAGCGTAGTTCAATTAAAAAGAGATTTGAGGTGGAAAAGCACATTTTCATACAAGGCATGCAACCACAATCCTGGAAAAGGGTGAGAAAATGTGCTGCGGTAAGTTCGGAGGGCATTTTTCTGCACAGCAATGTGATGTGTGTCTTTTTTTTGTGCATCGCTCTGATACGTGCGGGGTCAACATGTCGAGTGGGCCGCCCACGTGGATGCACACGGAGAGAAAGAAAGCATTACATTTCACTGCATTAATGTGATCATGCCACTGCATTTACCACTAAAATCTGCACTCCTCATGTTCTGTTACACCTGGATCACTCAAACACACTGACGTCTGTAGAACTGGTACGAGCCTTAACCGATAAATGTAATGTAGTCTGGAGTTGACAAAAGCCTTGATGAGACGGTCGTGCGGTCTCATTAAACTGATTGGACCCTGAAGCACACAGTCCAAACTTTTGATCTGCTGTAAAGAACATTGACTTGAGCTGGGACATAGTGATTGTACATCACGTGTCCTGGCCCTGAGGTATCTTTCTGAACTTCTGGCTTCTCATGACCCTCGGAGCAGAAATCTCCTCAATATTTCTCAACTAAGGGCGGCAAAGTTTGGGAATCCCGCCTGAGGACAATCACAGTGGGCCTTTGTGATCTTTGGCTTTGATTTATGGTATGCTTCTTATCTGTTATGCATTCTATGTCTCGTTTCCCTCAAACCTTTTGGCTTTTATACCTACAGTATGAATCTTAATGACGATGGTGATATCCTGGCTTTTCCTTTTCCTTTTCCACCACTGTAAGACTGACAGTTGTGATTTTTGAAAGAAATGTCTCAATAGCTATTGAGGATTGAAATTAACTTTGGTTCAGGCGTTCATGGTCCCCTGACCTTTCATCTTCCTTTATCAGATCAAAAATGTAAAAAAAAAAATATTTTCAGTGACAATCTACATTGTGATTACTGTAAAAAGAATTTCCCCTTTTGGGATTAAAATAGTATAATAAATAAATAAATGTGTTAGCCAAATCTTTCAACTGTTCTTCCATGACCAGGTATTAAATTAGCCATTCATACAATAATAAAGCAAGTAAAATTAGAGCTGGAGAAAAGGTTAGGAGTGAGGCGAGCATTGCGCTAAATAGGACACATACACGATGAGGGGAGCTGACTAAGTCGATGTCAAGCAGACAATCAGCGGAGGCAGTTAAAACGTGACAGAATAAAATCACATCACGTTACAGAAGACAGGTAACATCAGAAGGGAAGCAGGTGATGAGGACAGACAGACAATTTGTGCAGTGCAGTAATGAAGGTTTAGTGCTAATTAACAAGTATTACGATGCCAATCCACTAAACAAGCTGAGCTGAAAATGGTAGATTTATACCTGCTAAACATCAGCATGTTCAACTCTAAGTATGTTAGTATGCTGACATTAGCATTTAGCCTCTTAGAGCCACTAACAAGGTTGTAGATTTTATATTGTCATACTTGTTTGTTGCATATTGCAAATATTTAAAGTCTTGAAGAGACATTTCTAGGGCTAGTTAGCAACTTTCAGCATGCTAATACACTAAAAACACACTTACCTGAACATGTTAGACATTGTACCTACCGAACATTAGCATGTGTAACTGTAAGTTAGCATGCTGACGTTAGCATTTAATCTCTCAGAGCCACTAACGAGGTTGTAGATTCTGTCTTGTCACATATTGCAAATATTTAAAAAAAAAAATTAACAGAAATGTTTAATGCTAATTAGAAATTGTTAGCATGCTAACACACTAAGCTAATACGGTGAACATGGTGAACATGATACCTGCATGGCATCAGCATGTTCGAATGGCCATTGTGAGCATGTTAGCACTGATGTTAGCATTTAGCTCAAAGCATCACCCTGCCTCAGTACAGCCTCATGAAGCTGCTAGCGTAGCAGGCTTGCTTATTTTTTTGTTTGTTTGGGAAGTCCTTTGAAATAAATTATTAAAAAAGTGAGAAATTCTCCTTTATCTTGACATTATATTTTTTTAAAAAGTAATAATGCTAAAGGTAGCCTATCATTTGCTATTGTCTAATGTAGGAAATCATATAATATTGTACAGCTGTTTATACTCATGTACCCCCCTGTCGGCTATGTATCAAATACCAGGTGAGTCCAGACCTGCCTGTGCTGATTAATGATAAACCCTGATAGACCTTTTTATCTCCTGATTGCACACACACGCACACAAACACACACACACAGCTCCAACTCAAACAATAATCCCGACCACAGCGGCAGATTGCCCTCCAACATGTGCGTCCGGTTTACGTTGACAAGTGAATAAAACATGTGTTGTGTTATTGTTCTTTCTTTAATTGACACCATTTATTGCATCGAGGCATGATTGCATTTTTAACAGCTTAAAAAAGTACAAATGAAAATAACATGGTAAGATTAAAGAGTTCGTATCAAACTTGATCAATATGATACAATAAGAAAATCTGGCCATTAAGAGTTGAATTTATATGTACCTGCTCATCATCCCCCCCCTCGAACCAACAGTTATTATGTTCTCATCACAGATTTATGAAAAATGAATCAAACAAACAAAAAGACACCAAAGTAATCAATGAGGACAAATCCATCACCCAGTGACAGAAAACAGAACTTTTTTTTTCTTATCATTAATCAACACAGAAAAACACCAACGAACTGCATATTCCTTATTAACAAATTTGGCTAAATATAATCAACAAATGTCCAGTTTTGTATACATTTGGAAAGAAAAATAGTTTATTCAAGCGAAAAACAACAGACTTATTGCGGTGTTGAGTGAGTTCATTGTTCAAAAAGAAATCCGATATGGACAATTACAGCATATGCATCACTTCCATTTGTGGTCAGTAAACTTTAGAGAAACATTTGAATTAATACGATAAAAAAAAATCAAACTAAACAATCCCGAAAAACGAAGCCGTCCCGCTTCCCCTAAACCTGCCGCCTATCAAAGTGCATAATGTTCGACTTTCATGACATGACGAGAAGGCGATCGATTTCAGGTCTGTAGACAAATGTTCCTGCCTAGCTTCATCCTATATTATACTTTAGTGAATATATATTAAATTGACTATATAACAAAGCCATAAATGACTGATTTCTAATCTCGGACTATGAATTTAAAGTTTTTCTCGATATCTATCCTGATCATCTTTCATCGTCACACGTCGACCGTTGACTGATTTCGCTGCGTGTTAGTAAAAAAATGTTTAATGCTAATGTAGCAAAATAGAATCCTGCCTGTCCTCTCGGTCTTGTCGTGACAGTGCTTGTTTGTGGAGAGTGCTTTGAAGGAGGGTTGTTGGGTTTTCGTCTCTCGTCGACAACATTTCATCAAGTAGCTGCAGTTCGGTCCAGTTCAGCAACGCATTCTCTCCTCATCAGCTGCCTCACATCTGAGCTGTGACGCTTCCAGAAAATCCAACTTGAAGGATAAAAATTTGTCCCCGTTTCCTTCCCTCATTCTTCGGTGTGCCGTAATCCCTCGCAGTCCACGCGAAAATCTGGTTTATAAAAGTGTTTCTGTTGTGTTGTCATTTCATCGAGCCTGATAGATCAATGTTGTCTCACTGCTTCCTGTCGTTTAATGGAAGTCAGTGGTAGGAAATAATCCCTAATCACGTTGCTCAACAAACTCAATCAATGTCTTTTTTAAGGGACATCTTTGCCAGCTGGCATCACAGCTCCAGTCCAAGATAGGCTTGACGTGGTCGTGTTTGTATTTAAAGGGGCACTGCGTAGTTTTGGAGAAGAAATTCAAACTCAGAATTTTAATATTTACAACATAATGAGGCAACAACTGATTTGATAACTGAGTAAACGAGCTGTTCTGGTCCCCAGAACGCTGTTTGGAGCTAGAGAGGTGGCAGGGTCCGCCAAATATAAACAAAGTAAACCAGTATGAACTTGTGTTGTCCTTTAAGGTCAGTTTGTTTATTCAGTTTATTCAGTCATGGAAACAAAGAGAGTTTGTTTATCTAGTTTTTTAGGTTTTTAAAAAAAATCAGCCAATGAAGATCTTTCACTTCTTCTCCAACACTATATAATGCTCCTTTAAACAAAATGGACAAGTAAATGTGTATTGCAGACTGATTGGAGTGAATGAAGAAGTGTAGTTCAAACCCTTTTGGGGGCGATATAGGGTTGGACCAACATCAGAGATGTTCGGGTCAATAGTTAGGAGTCAATGAGGTGTGAGGTCAAAGGTCACAGATAGGCCTCCACTCGCTCCCACGGCTGCATCTCTGTGAAGAAGCCCTCGCACAGGCCGAAGTTCTGATCCAGAGTCAGGGGGATCGCCTGCACCTCCTCCTTGATCTCCTCCCAGGGCTGCAGCACCGACGCCTCGGGCTGCTCCGGGAACAGCGCGGAGGGCTCGTCGAACTGCTGCAGGTGGTGGTGGCTCTGCAGCAGCTGATCCTGCTGCGGATGCTGCTGCGGCACGTGGAGCTCTCCCATGCTGACCGTGCAGTCCATGGAAGCGGCGCTCAGGTCCATGTAACCGTACGACTGATGGTGGTTCAGGTGCTGGCTCTGACCCATGATGTCCCCTCCGCCGCCACCGCACCACCTACCCAGCCCCGATGAGTGCTGCCTCCCCTGCATGGAGACCTCCATCTCGCAGCCGAGGGAGCTCAGCGCCGTGTTGATGTCCAGGTCCTCGAAGGTGCTACAGTTCCCGCTGAGGACGTCGTCGAACACGGACGCCAGGTCGAAGTCCCCCCTCAGGATGTCTGCTTTGTGGGCCTCCGTCGCTAATAGAGGAGACTCAGTCGCCCTCATCGCCTTGATGTTGTTCTTCGAGGGCAGGTGCTTCCGTTTGCTGCCCACCTCTTGGTAGGGGAAGCCATTTTGGGTGCTGTGATAACCCTGAAGCAGCTTGCCCTGTCTGTGCGTGCCACTGCTGCCGCCGCTGCTGCTGCTGCTGCTGTTGTAGTGGTTGGCAGACATCCTCCTGCGTTTGAAGATGCCGTTGACGAACATGTCAGCGTACTGCGGATCGATCTGCCAGAAGCCTCCCTTCCCCGGCTCGTCTTTCTGTCGGGGGACCTTCTTGAAACACTTGTTGAGCGACAGGTTGTGGCGAATCGAGTTCTGTGACAAGAAAAAAAAGAAAGAAACAAAAAAAAAGAAGGGTAATTAACAGGATCCCATTGGCTTTGAGCAAAATTTGAGTTAGTCATGCAAAAACTGAATGTGCCAGTTTGTCTTTGTAAGGGAGACGAGAAGCGATGAGGAGGAGGAGGAGGAGGAGGGGGAGGAGGAGGGGTGTATTATTGTTGTTTGTATAGGAAAGCAAATGTACCTAATGAGGCTTTCTAGTAGCAGGCAAGCTCTGCGCATTTCAAACATGATCAGCTGTGCTTAGCTGCCATCTCTCTCAGGAGCCCTCATTAACACAAGCACACACACACACACACACGCACACGTGCACACACACACACACACACACACATTAGAGTGCTTTCTTCACCGCACCATCATTCTCCTCAGACAAAAAAACCTGTATGAGCACTCTCTTGGAAGATGGAAATTTCCTGAGTGCCTTTCATTAAAGGGGCACTGCGTAGTTTTGGAGAAGAAATCCAAACTCAGAATTTGAATATTTACAGAAAAATAGAAATATTTATCTTTTCCATAACTGAGTAAACAAGCTGTTCTCAGAGGAAAATAAGGTCCACAGAACACTGTTTGAAAAGGTGGCAGGGTCCGCCACATATAAACAAAGTAAATCGGTATGAAACTGTGTTGTTCTTTAAGGTCAGTTTGTTCATTTAGTATGTTTAGACATAAAAAATTAAAAACTACATAGTGCACCTTTAAAAGGGCAGTATGTAATTCAAACTCAGAATTTTTATCTTTACAATATTAATGAGGTAATAATACAAACTCAGAACTATTTATCCTCTCCATAACTGAATAAACAGGCTGTTCTCAGAGGGAAATAAGGTTCCCAGAAAACTGTTTGAAGCTAGAAAGGTGGCAGGCAGGTGAATGAAGAGAGTTTGTTTATTTAGTTTGTTTTGGCATAAAGAATCAGTCTTTCTCATCTTCTCCTACATAGTGCCCCTTTAAAGGCTGGGATCAGTCTGTGGACATGCTGGAGGTTTTTCAGATTGACTCTACTTCTGATGATTCATGTGTGAGGTCCTGCAGCATAAAGATGTCTGATGGTGACACTGGGATCAATTGCTCCCCCTTCTCCTCCTCACCTCGCCATTTATCTGACTCATCAATAATAGAAGGAGAGTAAGGCGCTCTGGTTACCTGCCAGCTGGGCTCCGCGTGTCTGTAGTAGCAGAAATTCTCCGTTATCCAGTTATAGATGGTGGACAGAGTCACTTTGGGCTGCTTGCTGGCCTGCATGGCCATGCAGATGAGAGATGCGTAAGAGTAAGGCGGTTTGACTTTAGGGTTGGTTTTGTAGTCGACCTCCGCAGGCGGGCTGGCCTGGATGGGGATCTGCGGGTAGCCGCTCCCTGGATGTGCGCAGGTGGAGAAGCGCGGCGCCGCGCCGGTGGTGGAGTCGCTGCCGGAGGTGACGGGGCTCCCGAGGAACGGAGGCATCCCGGTGGCGGCGGTGTCCCCGGCCGGCGGGCTGGACGGTGAGTCGGTGCCGCCTCTGGGGAAGCCGAGCCGCTTGAGACAGAGGAGCTGCTGGGAGGACGGGCAGCCCGGCCCGGCTCCGTTGGGTGGCTCCGGGTCCGCGCTGATGATGGAGAAATTCTGGAGCCAGTGGAGGCTGGTGAGGCTGTCGTCCATGGGGCCAGAGTCGGACCCGGTGAGCTGATCCTCCGGGTAAACCTCCAGCCATTTCTCCTTAAACTTGTTGGCGATGTCAGGGCTCGTGAGTACCGGCATCCTGGCTGTGTGAAGGCTGAAGATGTCCAGGAGATCTTCAAAACGGCATTTAAAGTTCTGTTTTATCCTGAGGTCAAAGAAGGGAAAGTAAAGGAGGGGACACAGTTAAATGAATGTCAAATAAATCACCACGAATTGAAGATTGTTTGGTCAAAATATCCCAAAGCAAATGCCAAATGATGCGTAATGCTCCTACCTCCGCTGCAGCCTTTCTGGAGGATCTTCTCTTGTGTGCACCTGTTGCAGTCCGTCCCTGCCTCTCCTCTCCTCTCCTCTCCTCTCCCCTCCTCCTCCTCCCCTCCTCCCCTCTCCTCTCCTCCCCTCCTCTCCTCCCCTCTCTACTCTCCTCTCCAAGGACTCAGCGGCGCATCCAGTCTCTGCGCAACAAGTGCGGCGGGTGGGGGGAGGCCGAGGAGCATCCAGCAGCAGCAGCTCATATGGAGGAAAAAGAAGGGAGTCAGGACAGATCCATGCCGACTCAGGGCAAAGCAGGCTGGTCTGAGTGTCTGCGGGAGGTCAAGACGCGTGAATGTGTGGAGGATGCAAGAGAAGTCGCTCATAAAGCCCGAGAGACTGCCCACCATCCCTTTAAACGCCTGAGGGGGGTTCTGATTGGCTGGCTATCCTTGCCTCGCTCCTTCAGGTTTCACTTTAACTCTCTCTCTCTCTCTCTCTCTCTCTCTCTCTCTCTCTCTCTCTCTCTCTCTCTCTCCACACACACACACACACACACACACACACACACACACACACACACACACACACACACAAGGAGCGGCCCTTGGATGAATGTTGACTAAGTGCACTACAGGTTCACCGCAGCAGTAAGAACAGTCAGTGTGTCGTCTCTCCGCCGGTATCAGGCTGTAATGTGACCTCTGTGGCGCGCATCACGGCCCCGCCACCCCCGCTGGCGCTGAAAAACACGCGCCACACATCCCGCCTGGAGAGCAGCCCACTTTCACCCGATGAGCCTGTATTTATCATTCCTTCACACTGTGGACGGTCTACCTGTCACCGATTCCAACTTAATCCTTTTACAAATACTTTTAAATGTGTGGAAGTCAAGCTGAGAGAGAAGTTAAAGGACGAGTCTGCCCAAATAATGAAAAGTCAGTCGTTATCTTTTCATCCCCATGCTGACGGACAGTTGGGTGAAGTTTTGTAGTCCACAAACATTTTTGGGCTCCACAGCAAAAACAAAGCTTTCTCCTAAACAACTTAAGTAGATGGGGACTTGTTTTAAAATACTTAGAAACAACCTTAAAAATGCATAAAATGTCTCCATACAGCTTGTCTCGACAACACAACTTCATACTGTTTTACTTTGTTTATATGTGGCGGACCCCGCCACCTTTCTAGCTTCTAACAGTGTTCTGGGGACCTTATTTTCCTCTGAGAACAGCTTGTTTATTCAGTTATGGTTATAGTTAAAAAATAATGAGTTATGAGTTTGTATTATTACCTCATTAATATTGTAAATATTACATTTCTGACTTTGAATGTCTTCTCCAAAACTACGTAGTGCCCCTTTAAAGTAGAAATCCTCACTATAGCTGCTAAGCTTAAAGCGTTAGCAGCTACACATCTGAAGTGTGTGCATGAGCTTGACCTCACGTTGAGGGTGTAAGTAACGTCTTTTCAAATAGAGCAGATAATGACTGGATTTTCATTTCCGTAAGAAGACGTGTCACTGTTTTGTCAATGTTAATTTTTTTCCCATATTGATCTTCTGTAACTATTCATGTCAGATATTAAGTCATGCTGGTCCGGCAAAAGCAACATATTTAAATTTGACATTAATTAAGTTAATTTGCAATAAATATGCATCCACGATATTGTCAAGTTTAATAGAGCTTCAATTTTAGGTAACTTTGTATGTGCTGGTAGATTAGATAGACAGAACATCAATGCTGTGTGTGGAGGTGAACAGCAGAGGCGATGTAGATTATGTAGAAACACTGCCACTCAGTGGATTATTACTGCATTGCGGCACGCCAGACTGTCAAACCACAAATCATGACAGTGATCTGCTGGTTCAACAGGCAGTAAGGAGGACGTGAAGGTGACTACAGCCTGCAAAAACCACTGATGGGTCCATGCAGAGGCGCACATCAGCAAATAAGACAATAATGTAATATTCTTTTATTTAGAAAAACACTGGTGGCACATGGGTGTGGAAAGTTAACTCTGAGGAGGAGGGACTCAGTTGGCAAATGCCCCTACTCTTATTTCCTCGGGTGCAAAGTTTCCTGGCTTCCTCAAATGTCAAATCCAACTTTTCCATCCCGTTCCTCCTACGTTTGCTCTGTTTTCTGACTGAGGGAGAGATGCAACTTGCCATGTCACACAAACAGAAGTCACTTGTTGCACTGTAAAATCTGATAAAGTGATCTTACTTTACAAACATGAGGAAACCGTTGCCTCAAAATGACCAAGTGTAGCACTTTTTTAAAGGAGGTCAACTTTTAAAATTAAAGTGTACAGCTTCATGCAGTTCGAAGGCATCTGAATGAAATAAAATGTGGAATATTGACGACACTGTAAATCTTAAAAGTTGTCAGATGAATGTAGTTGAGTAAAACGTACTATATTTGCTTCAAAAATGTGGTGGAGTGGAAGTATAAACTAGCAGAAAATGGAAATACTCAAGTAAAGTACGAGTACCTGAAAACTGTACTTAAGTACAGTCATTTCTGCCATTCCTTAAAGGGGCAACATGTAGATTTGGAGAAGTAAATTCAACCTCAGAATTTTAATATGTACAGTGTACAATACTCTGAAATATTTATCTTTTCCATTAGTGAATAAACAAGCTGTTCTCAGAGGAAAATAAGGTCCCAGAACACTGTTTGAAGCTAGAAAGGTGGCGGGGTCTGCCACATATAAACAAAGTAAAACAGTATGAAACTGCTTTGTCCTTTAAGGTCAGTTTGTTTATTCAGTTTATTCAGTCATGAAAACAAAGAGAGTTTTGTTTATTTAGTTTGTTTAGGCATAAAATAAATCAGTCAATAAAGATCTTTCTCTTCTGATTAAAACTTCCTCTCCAACACTTCAGTCGTGCACCCTTAAAGAAATCGTAGATCTGGTGTAAGTCAAACACTGTATACTGAAATAATCATGGCCACTTGACAACTGGAGGCTAAAAGCCTTTATGGAAGTAATTTTACAAGAGCTGTGGCCCACATGCATTAATAATTGCTCCTGCTCCTAAAGCCTGAGGATATTTCATAACGCAGGCAGTGCCAGCCATCTCTCCTCCACCCAAACACATTTTGTCAACACATCTGCTGAGGTTTAAGATTTGGAGTACTGACAAGGGCTGGCATTCAGCGCAGGGCACCGAGGGTGGATGATGCTGCAACACTTAAAGAACGCGGATACGTCAGGCCAGCTGTTGCACGCCGTCAAGGGGGCTTGATTTTTAAAATGTCTCCAGGTTTGTTCAGGTTCCTGACAAAGGGCATGCTGGTGAGACAGGCAAATGTTTGGACAGCTGTTCTTATTGTTGCCAGGCTGTCCCACAGCAGGGACTGAGCACACATACAATATGGCTACAGTACATCTAATAGGCTGAAAGAGGCCGCTGAGGAGGACTGTTTGTTTCTCCAGTGTGTGTTTCTTGTTACTAGCACTTAAGCTAAGTCCCTTAACTTCATCCCTCCTGCTACTAAACTGTGAAGCTCACAACTTCATTTTTGGGGACAGGTGGAGGATTTTTTCCAGACAATGGTTGATAAACTAACTTGTGTAGAGCATAGACATCACGAATACTCCCTTTATGAGTTTTAAAACATTATTTTTGCCACATTTTATTTCATTTAAATCTGAGCATGCTCATTTTTAACACATAAGATTAAAATGGAGTAGTCTGACACAATGTAAAATATTCATATTCACTTTCTTGATGAGAGTTGGACGAGAAGATTGATACCACTTTTGCAGCTATGTGTGTGGAAAAAATTAGGCTATCACTAGCAACCTAGCTACGTTAGCTTAGCACATAGAGTGGAAGCAGGTGAAAGGTGCTGGCCTGACTCTGTGCCGTGGTTTAAGCTAACAAATTGACAAATTACATCTCATTTGATTAACTCACAAAGTGCAGGTAGGTGTTTTTGTTACCTTTGGACAGAGCCAAGCTAGCTGTTTCACCCCGTTTCCACTTTTTGTGTTGAGCTAGGTTAGCCATCTGGCAATAACGGCATGTTTATAGTACAAACATGAGAGTGGTGTCAATCTTCTTAGCTACTCTCAGAAAGAAAAGCACAGGCCTACTCTGCAAAATAGTCAAACAACAAGGTTTGTTCAAAGTTAGGAAAAAAAACAAATGTCCAGACAAAGCTCTAAATTTAAAGGAACCATTTTGATAATTTGGCTAACCTAGCTCAACACAAAAAGTAAAAACAGGGTGAAACAGCTAGCCTGGCTCTGTCCAAAGGTAACAAAAACCCACATGCTCTTTGTGAATTAACCAAATGAGATGTCATTTGTTAATTTGTGAGAGACAGTGAGCTCCTTTCCCCTTGTTTCTACTCCATGTGTTAAGCTACGTTAGCTAGCAGCTGGCAATAGCTGTATATTTTAAGTACAAGCATGAGAGTGGTATCAATCTTCTTAGTTTAACGGATAAGCATATTCCCCAAATTGTCAAAACTGTTCCTTTAAATTGCTCACAGTGGAAATTTTGGCTGCACGTTTGTTTTATTTTAAAAACTTTGTGTAAACCTGGATTTGACCCTGTTGTTAATTAACAAGTGAAAACCTGATAAATGCAGTTTGCTCATAAGGAAAGTGCCCATAAATGAAACCAAAACGAGCTGTAGGTAACAAACAAACTGTCAATTGTTAACCAGGGTGAGCACAGCAAAGGTCACATGAGACTATAAATATGACTCGGTTCTCCTCCTAGTTTTTGTGCAGTGTAAAAACATGATTTTATTACCATGGATGTCAATGACCTTAACTTCCCCCTGGTGTTACAGTAAATTATGTCTCTTTTTTTACTAGGTGCTTCCGTTCTGTTCACCAGCAGGTGTCAGTGTTTCCAATCTTTCCTCCCTCTCTCCTCTCTCACACAGCTGCTACAAACATGCCATTGATAAAAGGATGTTTACAGTTTACAGTTTCCCACAATTCTGAGCGGTGTGTGTATGTTTGTGTGTGTGTGTTGACATCAGAGGGCTCATTTTACACACAGCCCTGCATTAAAAACTGCTGCTTTAGTAGCCTGGATATTTCCTGTCCTTGTCCTAATCCCCCTTCATCAGTGCAGGCAGGGGATTTATTGTTGGGCTGGAGAGTATTCTCAAATATAATAAGCCAAGGGGGGCAATTCAAGAATTACATAATTTCAGTGTAACTCTATTGTATTGTATTCTATTGTTCATTCATTGTTCATTGTCTATTGATTTGTTTTTTCTGTTTATTGTGTGTTTCTGTTGATATCTGGCACTTGTATTTTTCCAAATTATGTTAAATAAATGTTGTTTTTCTTCTGTTTCTGTAATGTGTGTGTGTGTGTGTGTGTGTGTGTGTGAAGGCCTCTTGACCTGATTTGATCTAACCTCATGTGTGTCCAAATAAAGTATGTTCTTACAAGTGCCACCTTTGTTTAAGTGACCACACATTGTTATCACATGGGCCCCAGACTGCCATTCAAAATAACAAATGACCCTGATTCGTTTAATTATTCATTATTGTCTTGTTCATTAATTTCAGTAATGTATAGTTACAGGGTAATTAAGTCTTTTAATGGGGCCTTCTGGATGAAGCTGGGTGTTTTAAAGTCATCATTCTCCTTCTGTCATTCCCCACATCTCATTTCTGTAGTGTCCTTGAGCAAAGCAGCCTGTAGTTGAAAACCCATGCTCAGTGTGTTATTACACAACAAAAGGCGAAATGGGGATGTAGTACCGCCGCAGTCCGCCCTGATGTGTGCAGATAAGCTGCGGCACTGATGGGACACGCACACACACACACACACACTCACACACTGAGATGTGGTTTATGAGGAGAAGTGCGCAGAGGAGACACGACGCTTCTGAATATATTCACCCATGACTGTCGGCTGTCCCTAATTTAACTCCGAGCGATGTAATTGGCGATGGTGGATTTGTTTACCATATTTGGCAAGATAGTGACACAGCGCGCCTGGGAATTGGACGAGAGCGGCCGTCATTCACAAAAGTCTGCCTTCTGGAGCTTTACAAACAAAGCGCGTGCTCACGGGAGTTGTAGTCCAAAACAAACCCGTTCTGGGGTTGCTCGAGTGGGAATTCACCTCCTTCGCGGCGCTTCCAACGCCACGTGTGTGTTACGATTTAAAACGCACTTGCTGCGATGAAGCATTTTCGTTCAACGTGTGTTTAGGTGTACAAACAGCCGCGTGCCAGTCGGTAAAAAAACACGCCGAGTCGAGACCCTCCGCCCGCAGCATACAAATCCCACCGGCGGTGCTCCCACCCGATTGGCCGCCACCGCCTGTCAATCAACGCCGCGCTCCCTTCTACTACCGCTCCTACAGTAAATATTTGTGTTTGCTCAACCGGCTGTAATGGTGGACGACTGAGGCAGAGAAGCGGAATACAACAAGAGTGAAGCAAGAGAGGAAAACGGTCGAAAGTCTGTCTCAGAGCCAGTCGCCGCGAGTAGGACACGGGGCTTCGTCGAAAAATGGATGAACTCAAACATCAAGTCATGATTAACCAGTTCGTCCTGACGGCGGGTTGTGCGGCAGACCAGGCGAAGCAGCTTTTGCAGGCGGCACATTGGCAGTTCGAGGTAAAAAGAAAAGAGAAGAGAAGAAAGAAAAGAAACAGAAAAATGATAAGGCTTCAGAGTTAGCTAGAGTCGGCGGGGCAACGTTAGCCACACGGCTAATGTTTATGTCCGACCGACCGTTAGGTTAGCCCCGGCTGGAGCTCGCCTGTCTGCCTCGCGACACTTTTTAGCAACACAAAACAAAGCGTCAGTGTTGGCTGTGTGTCCCTTCAGGTCGGCCCAGTCTCAAACAACAACTTTTACTGGATTTAAAGTAGATATATGTGTATGTGTGTGAGCTTTAGCAGGAGTAAATCTGTAGGGAATACACAGTAAAGCAGTGGGGCAGAGCGTCCAGCTAGCATATCCAATTAGACTTTACTCTAGATTAAATACTATAATCCGACACATGACAGCAGTGTACAGGCGAGGCCAGCGAGTGCTATTACGCAATAAAGATGACCGCCGTGTTGTATCGACTAGCCTACTAAAGAGTACTTTCATTGTTTAGTCTGCGGTCAAGCCAATATAGATCCAGCTTGTACATTTTTTCCTTCGCCGCAAGCTTCGCTGTATTGTTTGGGTTTTGCTTTAAAATCAGCACAGAAACAAGCGATGTTCGGACAAAAATGCTTTGCCCCCCCCAGCTATTTTTAGTGCCCTTCTTCTCCTTCTATCACCAAATGTCATTCATTTTCTCTGTGTTTTTTTTCTTCGTCTTAGACTGCCCTCAGTGCCTTTTTTCAAGAAACAAATATTCCATATGGCCATCATCATCAAATGGTGAGTGCGAGGAGGAGGAGGAGATGGTGGAGGAGCAGGGTGGTGGTGATCATAACACACTGTTTATTATTCTGTTTATGTAATTCTAACCAGCCTGATTTCATGCTAGTATATCTTTAAGGCTGATGTGTTGCTTTGGGTGGGATGGGGGAACAGGAGGAGGAGGAGGAGGGGGGCGATAAACAGCCCTTATAGGCCAAGAGGGATGATGTTGTACTAACAATAACAAAGCACATGTCGGCCATGTTGTGAGCTTCCAGAAATAAACACACAGGCAGGCATGCAGCCACAGCAGCCACACTGACAGAGAAAGAAAGAAAGAAAGAGGGAGAGAGTAATGTGTGGGAGAAAGAGGGAGCTAAATGCAGATAGAAGAAATTCTTCATATTTTTTTTTATTGTGTCAGATGAGGTGCATAATGACAGGAAGGGCCCCCTCAGTTTCTGGGTAAGACAGGGGAAAAAAAGTCTCTTTCCAGGAAGAGGACAGCTGCCTCTCTCAAATAGACCCTGTGCAGTTGCCTCTCAGTAATTTGACTGTTTGGGGTTGCTGCTGCCGACACGACACACATTTCTAGGGGCAGTCAAATTGGAGCAGAGTAAACTGGAAGGCGTTAGGGCTGGAGGAGACTCTGCACACACACACACACACACACACACACACACAGGGGTTGAACATTATGAAACACTAGCAGTATTTGGGCTTTTAGCAGCAGCAGCAGCCCACTTTGGCAGCACACTAGTCTTTGTTTGCAGCTGCATGCATGGCAGCATCCGGCAACAGCTGCCCTCTGGAAGACGCAGATGTGGGGGCATTTTGGACGACACTGTTGATCATTTTTAAGCTGCCATCAGGCTGTTTGAAGAAAGGGAATAAGATTGGAATTTTTATTGTACAGTGTGTGTACATTTATAGCCTCATTGTAGTTGGCAAACGAAACGGTTCACGCCAAGCTGAATCATGTTTATCACAGCTTTATTGTAACAAAGAAAGGCACACCTCCTTTATCATCTGAGCAGTAAATAAGAGCATCTCCGTCCTCTATTTAGCTCATGAAATGTCTCACTTTAATTTCGAGAGTAAACAATCTGCCAAGAGCTGTCCCGTTCTGTCTGCCAAACAGGGCTGAGCTTGATTGCCGCAGACACCGGCTAATGAAAGTCGGGATGCAGAGCACCTACGTGTGTTTGTGGTGTCACTGTTGCAGAAACGTTCTTGCATAATCACAAGTTCACGTTCCCTTTTGTTGCATACGCCAGAATGTGCGTACGTCTCTCGTGCTTTACATGCATGCAGCTGCATTTGGTGCATGCACAGAGTGTGTGTGTGGGTATGTATGTGTGTGCGTGTGTGTGTGAGTCACAACAGTACTACAGTAGGGCAGCGTGTCCAACCTTCCTGCAGCTTATCAGGCCACAGTGTTCACCGGTATACAGATCTAATCCACTTTGCTCTCGCTCTCACTCTTAACTCTCTGTCTCTCAATCTAAACATGAACGACATTAAGTTACATTTCTGTCGCACATGCTGTTGCATCAATGTTTTGCCTAACCACACGAGCTCAACTCATCCTTGAGATTGCTATTTTGGCTAGAAGCCTCTCCCCCAGCCCTGCTGGCCCCAACAGATAGCCTGTAGACATGCAGTTCTTGGCAGTGCGGCGGGTTAGGACGTCATGTAGGTCAGTTAGTTTATGGATACTGCTCAGTGAGCTGCTTTATTCTATTGTTTTCGAGGTACTGAAACAATGCATGAGGCTGAACGTAATGTGCCAAATCACTTTCCCATCTAAATATGGCATCATGGGAGAGAAACCATGTTGGATACAAGAGCGCTGTTGTTTAAGAAACACATTTGTATCTCTAAACAAAGCTTGTCTGGAGAGGATTTGCAGGCCTTGTCAAGTCTGATTTTGTTCACATGCGCTTTGCTAATTCATAATTTGTGCATTGTATGTCAGAGGTTTATACCCTGTATCAAATATCAAATGGCGAGGTGAGTTAACCCACTCATCAGTACAGTCTTGTGTAATGCTGTGAGGATTTAGCTAAAGCTCCTCTCATTATGATTTCCTTTTACTAGCAATCCCAGAGCCAGGGGAGTGCCTGTGCTTTGACTACTATCTCTGCACAGGCACACATTTAAGTCTGTGTTTGTTGTTGTTTTGTGTGTATGTTAAGTCTCTTTCAGTGAGAGCGATGAACAGATTGTCCACTTGTCCTAAATTAAGCCATCAAAGGTTACGTCTATGTCCCACGATGGACACCCAGGCCCTTAGCTCAGTCCGACCTCTCCCAGTCTTCTCCTCCACATGCCCTGCCTTTACAAACAGTGCCACCGCAACACATTCCTACAGGATGCGACGCTCACGCCAGCCCAAAATGGACCCTTTCACAGTGGAGGGTGCCGGTACACCTAGAAACATTGCAGCCTGTCTCTCTTTAGTTTATACACTCTCACTCTCCTTCCCTCCTGTGCTTGCTCTCTCTCTGTCTTTCTGTTTCCAGATGCAGAAGGATCTAGAATTCACTTAGCCATTTATGTTTCCTGTTGGAGAATTTTATAATCATTCCCCGTCCTCATCATCTTCTTTTACCATCATTCTCAAAGCGGTTTCCTCTCACAGAACAGAACGACGTACCGGCATGTTTGCTCATACTTGGAATGCATGAGGTCGAAGTTGTATTTATGTTGCTTCTGGCTGTTTTGATGCTGATCCCTCTCATCAAATATCATGCACATATTTTTGTACTCCTGCTTTCTTTGTTTTCAGACAATTTTTAGGAATGTCCAAAGCTCATTTTAAGGCATTTTTGAATGAGTTGCCTTGATAAAGTCCGAGCTATTTCTGATACTTTTGTCACGTCAATGCTGAGTAATAAGACAGGAATCATGGTCATTTGTAAGCAAAATTGCCTTAAATGGGTTAGATTCCCTTGGAAAGTATTTTTGGACAGTGTAACAGCTGTCTGTCTTCGAGTTGCTCACTGTGCGTCTCCATGAATTAGGAAAGGAAAAACGCTGACATGCTCACACCAATATCCGTGTTTCCATGATGAATCTCCCTCCATGTGGGGCTCGTACACTGACAGTAAAGTGAATGAATGAATCCTCATGTGACCACAAAGGAGGAAGTAGCCCAGCTTGGATGATTTTCTGCTGCCGTCTGGGAACATGTGACCCCCATCATGTGACTAAGCAGGGAAACGAGCTAACTTAAGCCACAAAGGCTGCTTCACATGTGTGTAATTTGTGCCAGAGTCATGGTTGTTAAAAATTTAGTGAGGTGGTCCTCGTGCAGCAGCCCTGCGGAGGAGTGGACTCAGGGCTGTGATGTTGAAAAGTATGTTGTTTTTAGTAGGTCAGGCTAATAAAAATATTTTCCTCGTGAATCCTATCCGCAGTCTTACAGTTTGTCTACCTCCTGTTCTCACTTGGATATGCTTTTATTTTGATGTTTAAAAAAAAACAAAAAACGCTTTTAGTTCTCGTTTTAACTCCTGGTTCTTTTTCCTTTCTGCAGATCTCACTTTCTCATTTCCTCATTAATTAGACGAGCATATAAGCTAAATATAAGCAGTAAGCACAACCAGGCCTAGTCTACATGCTGCAACCAGCAATCATGACCAAACGGCTCCATGGTTTCAGTCATCACCTTTTTTTTTATTGTGCTATAACTGTTGTTCTTCACTATCATCACGCACAAGACGTATGAAAGAAGGATTTTATGGAGGGCAACGTTCAGTGCCAACTGATGGGGCGCAGTGACGTAGCAGAACAGCATTGGGTACTGAGGGGCAGTGATAAAAGTGGGCGTGAGGTTGTTTAAAGGCTGTTTCCTGGCAATATAAATACACAGTAGGAGAAAGGAGGAGGGATGGAGAGTGTGTGTGTGTGCGTGTGCATGCATGCATGTTTGAGGGGGTGTTTCTGGTAACTACAAACATTTGGTTTTGGTGTCCGGGTGTGGCTTTTGAGAAAGGTTTTTTAGAAATCTGAACTTTCTCATCCATGTAAGATCTCATTCCAGTGAGATTTGAAGTGTGCGGTGTGCCCATGCAGAAGAGCAGAGGTATAATTACCCTCATAAATCACGATGTGACAACATGGACGACTGTCTGCTGCTATTTCTCTCTCTGTCTCAGCCTCTGTGCGTTTATCATCACTGCAGGAGATGGAGGAAGGCTAACTGAAGTCTATAAAGGGTACTTGGATTGTTTCTTAAAGGGGCGCTATGCAGTTTTGGAGAATACATTCAGACAGAATTTTGATATTAACACAATTTCATACTGTTTTACTTTGTTTATATGTGGCGGACCCTGCCACCTTTTCAAGCTTCAAACAGCATTCTGGGGGACCTTATTTTCCTCCGAGAACAGCTTGTTTATTCAGTTATGGAAAAAATAAATATTTCTGAGTTTGTATTATTACCTCATTAATATCGTAAATATTTTATATATATATATATATATATATATATATATATATATATATATATATATATATATATATATATATATATATATATATATTTTTTTTTTTATATATATATATATTATATACACTTCTCCAATAGTCCACATAGTGCCCCTTTTACAACCAAAAGTTTATTTGTTGCCGCTCCACTGCAGACGTTACTTACGGACGATTATTAAATGCAGAATGAGCTGAAGTCCGGTTTTTTTTTTCTGTCATTGTTGTTGTCTTTAAGTATGATTTTGTGTGTGTGTGTGTGTGTCTATGTGCGCTCACACACTGTAATCTACTTGGTTTTTGAATGCAGCGATATATCTCAGATTTCAAAGTTAATCATGTCTACATGGGTTAATGTTGTTAATGGGTGTGCATGTAGCTGTGCCTGGATATGTGTGTGTGTGTGTGTCTGTGTGGTTGTCTGTATCCGTATGTCGTACAGCCATGCCAAGCAGTTAGCCACATCTGAAGAGGATTGGCCTGCGTTTTGCATGTTCCAGCGTGTTGCCCTGCATGTTTCCAGGAGCACGACTTCCCAGAACCCTAACCACACACACAAAGGCGCGTGCGCAAACACACACACACAC
This sequence comes from Pagrus major, assembly GCF_040436345.1. Classification (NCBI taxonomy): domain Eukaryota; kingdom Metazoa; phylum Chordata; class Actinopteri; order Spariformes; family Sparidae; genus Pagrus; species Pagrus major. The sequence continues at coordinate 10,358,676 of NC_133234.1, read as the reverse complement.
AAACTCACAGGCGCACACAGGAACTTTGGCTCAAGGGACTCTGGGAATGGGAATCCATGTGGGATGGCTGCGAGGACCAGATGTGTTTATGAGCAGTGGAGTTAGATTGGGTTTCACGCTGATTCTAGGAGTCACTGAGTACACACATACACACACACACACACACATATAAGCACACACAGGGGTTAGGCCTATGGCTGAGGAAACACAAGCAGCACATGGGACCCTTGCCTGTTTCACAAAGGAGTGTTGTCACATTGTGTCTCCTCGACCTCGGTTATTTCAGGTTAGCTGCAGCCAGGATCAGGTCAGCGGACGTCTTCACAGCTACCCCCTGCCACCTCATCGTACTATTCCAGCGCTTTCACCTTCCTTAGCCTTGTCCGTCCCTTTCCTGCTTTCCTGGTTCACATTCATGACCCTTGACGCATCACTGAGTCCATGTTTGAACCTCCTCTCTCTTAGCTTCACAATTATTTAATTTATTTCAAGGATGCAACTAATTTGACTTTTTGAGCTTTTAACGGAGGTTTGTCCTCATTCGTCCATTTGTCGTTGTCGTCTGTCTGGGCTTCTGTGTGCTCCTCTATTAGATCAATAACTCAGTTTGTTTATTGTGAAGGCAACACTGATAAGTTTTGATTTGAGTTTTTATCTAAGTAAAAGTGTTCTGTGGTTCCGAATGAAACTTAAAGCTGACACTGATAAGAGAGCCTAATAAATGGGTTGCATGTGAGGTGAAATAACAGCTGAACTTGATCTACAGTGTAGATTGAGAAAGATATCTTTCAGTGTTTGCATCATAATCGTGTTTTGTTTTCCCTCATGATGACCTTTGGCCTAGTGGTTTCTGTTGCCAGACTGTTACCAGTCGACAGGCCAAACTCCTTTTTCTAGATCCGCGCGAGCCACTGAACATGTATTGTTAGCCTGTTAGCCATTGTTGTGAGCAGTGCGGTGTATGCTGTTGCGCCACTCGGTCTCAGTCCTCCTATCTTTTGTCAGTTGCTGTTTTCCTTTTCTTTCTGTTTCTGTCCTTTTTCGGTCATCGCTCTTGTCTTTTTTGTTTTTCTTTCTCATTCTCCTTCCTGTATTATACAGTGTCACAACAGTGCACATGAAAACAGAGCCTGGCTAATGATCAACTGAGGCCCTCGTGAGCACAAATCCAACTATGCTCCTCTGTATGTGTGTATATAATATTAACTCAGACATACACAGACTCAGGGCTCAGCTGCTAGAAGCTGGGAGAGGTCGAAGGAGCGAGGGGTCACGGGTGAGGAGGGGAAGGGAGGTCACTTAAAATGTCCAGCAGCACCTGTTTACTTCCTTTATTTAGTTTGTGAAAGAAACGTGGTAGGTAAGCTGTGTGACGGGATAATAAAAACAGACAGAGTCGCTTGTCTGGTTTTGGTATGTGTCTGTGTCGTGTGTTTACACGAGTAATGTGACGGCAGCTTGTAGAGGATGTCAGCAAACACATGGATGAAGGTGCTGGTGTTTAGTTTTTTTACCCCCAGACAGTCAATGAAGATTGTTCTCTTCTGATTGAAATGTCTTCCCCAAAACTACATAGTGCTCCTTTATGCTAGCAACTGTTTGTGTTTGAGTGTTGTATTTAAACATTTAACAGGCAGAATCATGCACAGCTTATGCAGCAATGCCTTCTCTTGGCTATCCTTTATTCTTTCCCCTCGCTCTATCAGCTGGTGTCAGCTTTTCTTCTTCTGTTTTATCCTTTTTACTCCTCTCCTCTATTAACTAATTTGTCTTGCCCCTCCGTTTAGCCCTCATTTCCACAGCATCTGTAACATCAGACCGTAGTCACATCAGTATGTCTTTTGTACAATCCATAAATGGAAAAGTTTATTTTATTGCGTCTTTGTTTGTGGTTTATTGCTGGTTTTACTGCCAGGTTACAAGTAGGCTCTGGATGTCACATTGACCCACACGCTGCTTGTTTATTGGACAGAGTTTTGGTAAACCGTCATCTGTTGAGGTTACATATTTGGGAAGCATGTTGTCAAAACATCCAATTCCAGTTCCCGTAACCTTAACAAAACATGACAGACTTGTCTGAGCTCTCTGGCAGTGATTTGATATATTGAAGAGGCATTTCATTTCATCTGGAGGCCCAAGTTTGATTTTATCTTGCTAATCATGGCTTGGTCAACATTCATCCTCTTCTTTTTGGTCCCACATCTGGGTTCATGTCAGTTGTTCAGAACATACTGTATTGCAGCACCAGAGACCTGCACAGTCAGTGTTGCCAGGTTTGACTGGCATTGTCCTCACATGCCATACGAAAGGAATGAATGTTTCCGAATGCATATAAACTGCTTTAAACATGCACGACATGAACGCACCCAAGACTAGTCCAGACCTGATGCTGTTGGAGCCTAAGCATCCTCCCACACATCCAGCTCTTAACACCAGTTACAACAAGAGGTGCAGCCAACAGTTTGTCATCTCCTGCCCATATCTGGCTACACCTCTCAACCTTAATTGATTTAAAGACTACATGTTCTTTTTTTTTCAGTGTTGTACAGCTTTACACCCCTTAAATGCCCATTTAATAGTCCTTAACTGTGCGCTGTATCGCCGTTTCAGTGGAACAGTTGTATTGAGTGACTTTTTTACTTTGTCCAGAGTTATGCGGACACCATCATCATTGAGTAAAATGTTCCTATCAGTTGAGGGTTATAACGTGGCCTGTCATTCTAGCCAAGGGGAAGAATGCTATACTGTATAACACAATGTGGATGGGAGGGGATGCAACACATTTGTTTTTTAATAATAGGGAAAAAACATTTTGCCTCATCATCAGCATAGGAGTCTGTCTGTAGTTGTAAGAATCTGAGCCAGAAACAGTCTCCAAATGTGGGCATATCTTCCGTTTGGCGAGTAAATGTCGTCAGGTTATGCACCACACTAGCAGGTAGATGTTTGTGCCGAAGTAGTCATGAAATAAAAACTATGCTTGGAGCCATTTATTTTCACAGATGTATCAATGCTTCTGTCGTCTGCTTACTGTGTTGGAGTTTGACACACACAGATGGACAGGGACTTTATGTTGCATTCAGAAACATTGTCAAAAACAGGGAATGTTTTCATCTTTTTTTTTAAATTTTCCTTTGTTGAAATACACAGCCTCACATTTGTTATTACTTTCCTGTTCTTTCGCCACAACACTTGAATAATTATATGCTAAAATGATTACATCCCATACAATCCTACATAGGCAGATTTTAGTCTTATTAAATTGTTATCAGCAAACTCACCCATTTTCTTGTACAACAGGTCCCAGATATTTTATTTCTGATAATCTTTAAGTTGTTTCTCTACAGCATTATTTAATAGTTGAATGCTAAAGTCTTGAGATGTGTGAGATGTGACGTCAATTAATGGATTAAATGTTATTTTGTTATTGCCAATCATTCAAGACCCCTGAACATGAATAAACATCAGATGTGGACCTTTTGAGTAAGACGTTTGAGAACCCCTGGTGTACATACTAAACAGCAAAGAAAATAAGAAAAGAAAAAAAAATATATATATATATATATATATATATATATATATATATATATATATATGAACAAGGTTGAAATGATGGTAGCTAGCAGCAGAAAGTCCGGACTATCCTAGACCATATTTCACTGTGTGTAACTAAACATTTTAGGCTGAGTGTACCATCATACCTTGCCAGAGGCATCAACAAATGACCAAATTAAGATTCTGAAGTGTTGATGCCTGGTGGCTCAGTGCTCACACCTTGTCTTGTTTTTGCAGTTGTACACCATGTGTTATTTTGCAAGACTTGGTGAAGCAACATTTTCTGACCAGTTACTGTCAACGTGTTGTTTTGAAATTCACCCCAAATCCAGAATTTCAATTTTGATTGCTTCCTTATCTTATGAAGTTTACAAATTGGCTACGAAGTAGTTTGTTTCTAGAGTAACACAAGTGTCATTTAGCATTAATAAAGCAGTAAATCAGTGCCTATCCTTGTCCAAATACTTCATGTATACTGTACATTATACAGAACAACAGCAACTTAAATGTTATATTACAGTCAGAAACTTAATTTCCAATAACACTGTGGTCCTGTGGATGTCAGGCCGCATGCTTCGCTGTGATTATCGCGTCTCACAGATCTCTCAGCACAGTTTGCTGTTAGCGCTGACGAAGAGCGTGTGAACTGTACGCAACAAGCCGCAGACTGGAGGGAGAGGGAGACGAGGAGTGGGAAGTGAGAGAAAGATAAAGAAGGGAGAGAAAACAGACATGTCATAGGTTCACATTCACGTTCACAGCTGAGGAAATGATAGAGAGGAAGAAGTTGTGTTAGTACTGTTTTTCAAAATGTGGACATGGTGAGATTAATACATTTAAAAAAACAAGCATAATAATATAAAAATGTTTAGGTGCTTCTGTGTATTTCTTTTCAAAGCCAACATTAGCTGGACCTTGGCAACTATAACTTTCTCAGTATAAATTTAATTTGACACTTTCGGTCTATTATAACTCAAGTTAATGAAAAGAAGCTGGTCACATTTTAGTTATCAAAAAAAAATCTGTCTTTAAATTCCTGTGACAGCTGCACGAAAAACATCCAGAGAGCCTGAAATGAGATGAATGTGAGTGTGTGGTTGTAGCACCGAGGTAAACGTTATACAGAGGAGGTCAGCTGGGGTCGCGAGATGTAACTGGACCCTCTGCACAAGTATGCAAGAGCATAGAAAGATCCTCTTTTCAACCTGGCACATACACACGCACACGATATGTCTGAGGAATGTGGTCGGTCAGACTGGAAATAGCTCATGTGTTTGTGGACAAACACACACGGATGTACACAAATGGAGGAGTGTTGAAGGTTTGGATGAAGCCAGGCATGTTTAGAGTGGTCGCTGCCTGTCAGCCATGCGTTCCTCATGCCGGGCTCAGCAAACACACTTGAAGACAAGCTGGACAGAGCCGGGCCAGTGCGACCGCAGAGCCGCTCCTGCCTCAGCCACGGCCCGTCAACAAGATCTCTGCTGCTTCCTCATAACCAGCTGTCCCCATGGCAACCCCTCTCTGTTGGCTCTGTTTTGAACACAAACTGGCTCTGGCTGTCTGTTATTCCCCCTGTCTCTCCATCTGTATCATGAATAAATGTCTAGACCTTGCTGCTGTTACACAGTTTCTGCAGTCACACACAGAGCCCGTCATCCTCACCTTGACAACAACAGCCTTTAACATCTGCATGTGTGTCTCAACAGTTCTGACCGAACAGGAACAGCATGACAGTAAATGTCTGTGCTCTTCCTGTTGTGAGTCTGACTTGATCTTTAATGTTTCATCATGCTGGATCGTTAACCAGCTAACAAAGCCGACAGACAGCCGTTTGTTCGAGTTAACTGAGCTGACTCTTCTCAAATTACATCCCACAGTGTTTTAGGGACGAGACAGACAATTAACTGTCACAGTAACCTCGATTTGAAAAAGGTTTACCTCACCAGACCTCTCATGTGCCGTCTTAACATCACTGAACTCAAAATGCATCCATTCTTACCCAGTTGCTGTATATTTATCTAATGCTGTATTTGCATACAGATGATTTGCTGATGGTGCATGAAGGATTCACACATAGTTCCTCCCAACTGAGAGGACTCCGCTCAAAAAATATATAACATTTATCTCAGTCATAACATTATACTGTATGTACTAAAGAGAATATTTATATTGAAAATTGTGCATATATTGTATGTATCCCTCTTGTTAGCTTGCCATTCCCCCCTCTGTATCCCCTAGTATAAATAAGAAGGCAGGTGCAGAGGGGTTAAGCTAAAAATGAGTCTAGTCTGCCTGACACATTGATCCCTCAGCTGAATGACGTTTGTGTTTCTCTAAAATATCACAACACTGTGTGTTCACACAGACAGCAAAGTGAATTTTTCATCAATGCAATGACGTGAATAAATCATGTGTATGTACGTGCCAGGTGACGCTAATGATCCAAATCCGTGAAATTGCTGTCATTTGCGCCGTGTCCTGTCAAAGGAAAAGTTCACCCAAAAATTAAAATGTGGTCATTATTTACTCATCCTCATGCTGATGGAAAGTCGGGCGAAGTCTTGTGGTCCACATTCATTTCTGGACCTTCAGCGCAACAACTGAAGTGGATGGGGGAAAAAAAACTAAATTAAGCTAATTAAAATAAAATGGCTCCATACAACTTGTCTGGAGCAATCCAAGTCTGTGGAAGCCCCAAGATCCAAAAATTATGTTAAAAGACATCCCAGAGACTTGGATTATGCCGGACAAACTGTAGGGAGTGTTTTTTGAGTTATTTAGGAGAAGAATGCTGCAACACTGTGTGAAGCTCCAGAAATGTGAAATGATCCCAGCTCTTACATGGGCACATAAAGATCTTTGCTAGTTAGATAAATCAAACAACATAATTCTGAGGAACATATTTTTGTCATCCTTTATGTACACAGTTTTGGTTTAGTGCATTTGTCAGTAGTCCACAGCTAACACTGATTCTTAACAGATGAACAACAGATCTTTTTATTATTAAACCCACAGTTGTAGATCAGTATGCACACGCTTTTTAATCAAAATCTAGAAATATGTTTATCCCAAATGAATAGCTTTCTTTTCAGTCGTTTTTCTCAAATAAATAGGGCTGCAACTAATAATAATCTGTTGATTATTTTCTTGATTAATTGATGTAGTTGTTTGGTCTATAAAATGTCAAAAAACAGTTGATCAATGTTTCCCAAAGCCGATGATAACGTCCTGAAATGTCTTGTTTTGTCCACAACCCAAAGATATTCAGTTTACTGTCATAGATACCAGAAACCAGAAAATAATGACATTTGAGAAGCTTGAATCAGAGAATATTGACCTTTTATTTCTTAAAAAATCCTTAAACCTATTAATCAATGATCAAAATCAGTGGCGATTAATTTAACAATCTCTGCAACAACTAAACCCCTTCCACAACTGAGCTGGACATATCTCTAGCATACCTCACATGCCTCTCCATCCATATCTCTTGTACAATGTATGTGTGATTCAACTGCATACTGTCTGCTATTTTCGCCAGCACGTGTGTGTGTGTGTATCTATGTGTACACACAGGTAGTGACTCTCTTAAATAAAATATTAACTCTCTTGCTGCAGCCCGCGTGCCTCGTCTGTTGTTCAGGAGCCAATTGGATTTGACCCTCAGTCTGGTCGCACCGCAGCGATCTGCAGCGAGAGTTAATCTGCGACTAGGCTGCTTAACACACACAAGGGGAAATCACACAGTAACCTGCTTCTCCTGTGCGCTGCACCAGAGCAGCGCTTTAATCTCAGTGCAGGGAACCATGTGGAGTTTATACCTCTGCAGGTCATGTGATATATTTCCCATATATGTTTGGCAGTGATGTTTCTTTGGATCATCAGTGAATACTCGCTGACAGGTGTGGGCTGTGTTGAAGCTTCTATCAGTGTCTGATAAGAAGTCAGATCCACTCTCAGACAGCCTGGCAGAGAAAGACAGCTGCTGTGTCTTTGGACCAGATCCTCTTCCCCGTGGGTCGATACCGTCTGCGTCCAAGGTCCCCTGCAAAGACAGACACACATGCCGACACTTAGAGGTGTGTAGTGTTATTTCATGAGTGGAGGAGTGCGAGGTGGGCAGTTGTGAGACACTAGCGCGGTTTTGTCGTCAGCTTCCCTCCCATCTCTCACGTTTTAGTTAAATATGATGCAAAAATAAGTCAAATGTTTAGTCTCCTAGCTGACTGCAGGTGTGTAGGAGTTTATAGATGAGTAAGTCCGATACAAAGGCCTCAGTCGACATCTTCAAAGGTCATGTGTCAGCATTTTCTGTATCATTTTCCAAGGAGCCAGTAGGCTATTGTTTTCTACGTGAACACAAGTCACGAGGTCTCACAAATCCAACCAGCAGCTTCCCCCGCCAAGAACAGGAAGGATCACAGAGGTTACTTCAGCATTCCAGGGTGTCTCTTTACCACAGGAAACAGCCAGAGACATGAGCCAGCGTTTCCTGTCAGAGCGCACACACTCACCTTTCATAACAGCGTGCGACTCTGAGAAAGTGTACCTCGGCCCCGGCTCCGGACTGTACATACGCGGGGCTATAACCTGCAAGCTGCAGCACTTTTAGGGGGCAAAGTGATCCGATTACACCCCAAGGGAGGTGAGGTGTTCCTGTCACCCTTGTTGTTTTTCTGAAGGCTGCTTGTGCGCTAAGGCAAGCGTGTCACACTCTGAGCATCCTGGGTGATGGAGCCAGATAGCACGGGTCAGCCTGAGTTCTGCCTGTCAGTGAGGGGAATGTTGTTTTCCAGCTGTTCTTCTCTCTTTTCAGCCTGCGAACATACTTCGTCCAGTATTCATGTGTGACTGCAGCTGTTGTTCCTCATCGTTGAATCATGGAGCCGATGACTCCCAGTTCCAGAAAACTCACCCCCCTTAAAACAGAAAGAGACATCTGACCTGAATCTGTAGACAATGTTATCTGGACACTGTGTAAAGAAAATACTTTTCCTAATGCCTGTGGTGCTATTTATCCATCTAGATTGTTTTGGTGTGAGTTGTGGAGTTTTGGAGATGTCAGCAGCAATGTCTCTTTCTAGAAGTCGTGACCTGGTTACACAAGATAATCCACAGACTCTGTTGAGAGCAGATTCGCATTGCAACAAAATTTGGAGGGTACTTTCTCAAAATATCAACACAATGACATTAATTAAACTAAATAATCATCAGTAACGTGTCAGTAAATTCAGGAAATTAGATTCCTGTACTATAATGTAGCCTTAAAAACAGGGAAAAGATGACACTTATGTCATATCAGGATATAACAACATCCAGCATCTACGATGATATACAGCCTCCTATCACCATAACAGTATATATTGCCCAGCCCAAGTAGGAACTATTTTCTGTCTTCTGAACTACACCCCCTAACTGCATCACAGAGGGAAACGAGCATCTACACTCACGATCATTCTCCATGGCGGAGCTGTAACGTTAGTTAGCTTAGTAGATACACACTTCCTTCTGTACAGTGGAAGAAGAAAATCATTTTAACTGCTCACAACAAGGCCAAGGCCGATATCTCCAGAATTCTGCGCCTCACAGCAAAACAATCTAGATGGATAAATAGCACTACAGGTAAGAGGTAAAATATGTATTTTTGATTTTGGGGTGAACTGACCCTTTAAGATTATATTAATCACAGTTAATAAATCTGATTTCATTTGAATGGTAACTCAGATTCTGTCATGTCTTGATCACAATCCTAATCCTGGGAGTTGCCGAGCAGTTTTCTTCCATTGTTTAGATCTTGGTGATTCAGGGTTATTTTGTCATGTAGGCGCCTGCCCTGTTAGCCTCCCAGCCCGGGATCTTATTTTTAGAGGACAGGCCTCCTGGCTAAACATCGCTCCACCTCTGCTTCCCTGTGGAGTACAGCAGGTACTTGTTGTTTTCCTGGTTACAAATGGACGGGGACAAAGAGGAGGAAGCAGGCCGCGGAGCAGCGATGAGGATGAAGGCTTACTATTTCTGAGCAGCCGAACATGTTGTTCACATGGCACGTTAGCTGCAAGGTGGTGGGTTCATTGTTGTTTTGGGCACACGTTTGTATTGTGTGTGTGTGTTCCTGGCAGCAGAACAATAACAGTGCTGCCACAAAGGAGGGTCAGAGCAGGTTAGAGCACAGGGGGATATAGTGAAGCCAAAAAGACTTGTTGTGTGTGCTTGCTTGTATGTATGACCACGTTTCTGTAGTCTGCTCAATACTGGACGTCATATTGCAGTTGAAACAGGAAGTGGATGCAAACAGAGGACTGTAATGTCATCATCGGGACCCTCTGGGGAAGCATAGAGTGCCTGGGATTCCCCTAACTTTCCCTTCAGTTATACAGAGCAGTTTGCCTTCTTTGGACTGATATCTGCTTTCAAACACTGCTGAGAACTTCCTTTGAGATGTGACCTGTAATGTACACGGCTGCAGTAACACTGTTTGTTGGTGTAGGCCCATTTTTCTTGAAGATAATTGGACAGCATAACATGATTTTTCCATTACAGCAATGTTGGAGTTCATCATTGTGTTGTAATAAAGGGAAAACCCTCTTTACAGCAGCACAATTTTACAGTAAAAGTCAATAGTCATGCTAGAAGAAATCCATTAAAAGGCAAAAACTGGGCTTCATCACTGATGAAAGTGTTGTGTGGTGCCGCTTCAATATAATCCTCCAAGTACACTATAACCCACAGCTGAAAGCAATAAGTTCACAACATATTGGGAGTCAAAGAAATCTGCTGATTATTTTCCTGTATAAATTAATTAACTAATTAATTAATGCCAAAAAAAAAGAGAAGTAATAATAAAGAAATAGTGAAAACTACATTTTCCCAGAGCCAAGGGGACATTTTCACATTGTTTTATCTGATCAACCGCCCAAATCCCAAAAACATTCAAGTTACTATCAGAGAAGAACAAAAAACTAGCCAGTATTTACATTTGAGAAGCTGGAACCTGTGAGCTTGGTATTTGTGCTTGAAAAATGACTTAATTCACCTTAAAAATAGATTAATTTTGATTTATCAGCTTATCTTCTCAGCTCTACTCCGGATATCGGGCGTTGCTAACTGAACTAGAAGTGGACTTGACATGTTAAGAACAAGTGTGTTGAAACTACAACAAACATTTATTCCATTATCAATTAATCTGCTGATTTTCGATTATCTTTAAGTATATAAAATGTCAAAGAAATGTGAAAAATGCTCATCGCAATTTCCCAGAACCCAACTTGACATCTTCAAATTGCTTCTGTCCAGTCCAAAACCCAAAGATTCTTCATTTACTATCATATATGGCAAAGAAAAGCAGAAAATCAACATATTTAAAAAGCTGTAACCAGTAAATGTTTGACATTTGTACTTGAAAAATGACTGAAATGATTAATTGATTATCAGTCCACTCTCTTTTGATCGACCAAATAATTAAACGAGAGTCTAAAAAGATAGAAAGTAGTGGAAAAGGTTTTTTATAGTTTTTATTTCTGTTTCTTGCTGTTGTGGACGTGCATTAATTCTTCTCTGTCCCTCCTCATTCTCAGATGTGCACCCCAGCCAACACACCAGCGACGCCCCCCAACTTCCCGGACGCGTTGACCATGTTCTCCCGGCTGAAGGCGTCCGAGAGCTTCAACAGCGGCAGCGGCGGCAGTCCCATGGCCGCCTCCATGGCCACCTCACCCCCGCCCCCCCAGGTCGGCGGCTGGGGGGTCTCACCAAACGTACCTAATGTGCCGCAACCTCCACAGGGACTCTGGACTCAGGGGCAACCCCCCACGCAGCCCTGCCCCGCCTGGCCCACGGGCGTGAACCCCCACGCGGGCGCCGAGCAGAAGGCTAGTGTAGCGATGGAGGCTGAGAGATGAAGGGCAGCACGGGACTGAAAAATTCTCCCTTCCACTTCAGGGAGGGAGGGAAACGGGCGGAGGGAGGGGGTGAATACAGACGGGGGGGGAGGGAGGTGATAATGGGTGGAAATGGGTTTTTGGTCTTTTTTTCCCAAAAAGGATGAAAAGGATGTGGAACGAGATGGAAACTACGCAAACCAAGAAAAACTCAACGTGGACATTTTAAGAAGAGGAGAAAACCAATGCAAATGTCAATACAAAAATAGAAAAAAAAAAAAAAGATACGCACACACATAGTAATAAGAGAGCAACTGAAATCTTTGTTAGTTTTTCCTAAGTAAATGCATAGATAAGAGAAATATTATTGAACTAAAAAAAAAAAACAGAAATTTTTAAAAAACATTGTCACGCCCAAGGATTCTCTGTGACGTTCAAGGACATTCAAGGCAGCAAACTTAATTTTCAGTTTTTCGTTTAGTATTTTTTTTTCCTCCATCGTTTGAGCCGGTGTTTTTTGCCACCGGCGTTTCTGCAACTTGTCTGTGCTGCATGAGGAGAGAGGGACTTTGCAATGCAGTGTTTGAGATTGACTCAAAAAAAAAAAAAAATCAACACGCACTTGAGTGTGAGTGTGTACGCATGTGAGCGGGTGGTCGGTTTGTAATCAAAAAAATGTATACACACACACACATATATATATATTCACACATACACACACACACACACGATTACACACACATTAGAGTTTAGAGGCAACACCTCCATACTGTCATCCCCATCCTCGAAGGTGGGACTTTTCTTACCTCACCTGGTGGTCACCTGACTTCTTTCAGCCAATCAGGGATTCTTCTTAAACCAACCGTTGCCGCCGCCGTCGCCACAGGACATGTTTTTAAAGGTTTTTTCTTAAAGGCAGCAGCCGACTCTGGTTAATGCTAACTGATCATTGCTGCAATGGCTTTTCCTGACAGTTTTCAAACCTGGGCTCAAGACTACAACTGTCCACTTTTTTCTGGAGATTTGGGTTATTACAAGAAAAATGAGAAATCATGGTTTAATATAATATCGTTTATAAATGCTAATTGTTCTGTTTTTTTGTTGAGAGGTTAAGGGAGGTGGTTTTGAAAATGGGTGGGACTTCAGGTTGATTTTTTTTTTTGGAAGGAGTGAATCAAACGCAGCTAAAACGGCTACAGATTATAAAAAAAAAAAGAAGAAAACACGACTACTCCATCTTTGTAAACAGAATTGCCACTTTGCATGATGTGTTCATAACGTGTAACATCTTTTGTAGCAAACATACATGAGGTCGAGACATGTTTATGGGAGGGGCGTGGAGCTGAAGATGAGGGTGGGGTGGTGGGTCTAAATCCCAAAGCTAATAGAAATGCAATAGATGCGAGTTTCTCACAAAATGTCTTGTTAGATAAGAGAAACAAAGAAGAAAATGGGTGTGGGGCAGCTTCGGGAAGCCCACCACAGGCTATTTGGGGACACTACAGACTACTTTCAGATATACAGTATATATAAACCCTCAGAAACTGTACGACTGAGGGGTTTTTACAACATTTAGGTCTCTAGTTTTCGACCGGTCCCTGGTCCATTGATACTGCTGAGGGACAGTTCAGGGATGACCCTGATATATGGCAATATTTTAAATGCAGGGTCTGCCCCTTTTTTAATTTCTCCTGTTTGGATTATTTTTCCATTGGATAAAAGAGGAGAGAGTAAGAAGAGATATTTTGAATAGTTGAAGGTCTTTTTTTAAAAAGATAATTGGGGAAATCATGGATATAATAATAAATAAATAAGCAACTTTCTTTTTTTTATTTAGACTAAACTAATGTTTGAGTTCATCCTTTTTCCATGCTTCATACTTTATTTGGTTAAATCAGAGCGTCTCTGGGTGGGCCTGTTCCTAAATGGTTTCTCATGTATGTTTCCCCACTTGTATGGCTGTATGAGACCATTCCCACAATATTTGTGGACTACCTGATAATTAACTTATCATTTTTTGTGAACCTAAATAAATATTGTATGTCAACCTAATCAGCACTGCAGTGTGAGTTTTGGCTGTAAAGATGAGTTGAAGTGTCATTTGGTCTCCTGAAGAAGACCAGAGACTAAAACACCAGTGTGGTCTCCATGACGTCACTCGTTGGTTTCTTGCTTAGCTCGGTGTGGTGGCTCCTGAGCCCCCAGGAACAGCGCTGGGCTTTGAATCCAGTTTGTCATTGTGGCCAGACCGTGTAATTGTAACATCAAGTGATGCACACTGGGCCAAAAAAAACTTCTCCCATAACGTTACATTATGAAAGAAGCGACTGTAAAACGATGAATACAAGTTTTTTAGCGTCACCACCCCACGAATCAGAATTTGAGCCGTCTGACCTGATAACATGGAAAGTGTAGCAGCTGCACCTTTAATTATGCGTGACCTTAAGTGTTAATATAATTTAAACAAGTGAGTTATATAAACATTTGTCCCCTTACAGTTGGCATGGACAGAAAAATTTGCAACATTGGGCATTTTAAAATAGGAGTTTCTAAAGGTGCAGTATAGGTTAAAACATTAAAAATTATCAACAGAATGTCAAAGACGTTTATGTATTATGTTGTAGAGAGAAATCCATTGAAGTAGCATGCTAACCAGCTAGCCCTGTGCCTGAAAACCTTCATCCAAAGCTCCTGCGCAAGCGGTGTGAACGCCAACACTTCCCCTGGTTGTCCGGCTAGCTCTTTTGCTTACTGAGCTAACTAACCAACAGTAACTAACGTCTCGGATGTATAAAAAGAATACAGTTAGCAGCAGTTAGCAGTTACTCCGCTGATATGCTGCCCCTAGTTGTTGGCAGTATAAAGTACGATGAAGTACTTGCTTTTTGAGACAGCCTCAAGTGGCCGTTTGAGGAACTGCATTGTTGTAGCACTTCTGCGTTGGCTTCATTTTTCAGCCCAAGTTTTTCAGTTCGCCGCCTGATTGAGACTTAATGATATATGTGACAGTGTGAGGAGTGAGTGAACTAGAGACACCAGAGCAGAGCAGTGTGGTAAATAATGACAGTGGGAGATCATAGACGCATCATAATCTCACGCTTGGCTACCTCTCAGCCGGGAAGATTTAATACAGCCAGACTACAAAGTCACAAACCTCTCCGTCTGTTATTGCTCCTCGGCCGCTCTCTCTCTCTGTCTTTGTGTCTGAGAACCTAGAAATCTGTGTGATGTTTCGGAGAGACGAGGGCCGCAGATGAAAGCCCCGAACGGAGGAGAAAAGCTTTTGAAAGAAGGAGTTCAGCTCTGCGGCCGGTCGCTATCTTCGCCTCCCCGAAATCCACGGCTCTTTAGATGTAAACACAAACACCAGCTGTCCACACGCACGCCTTCGCCATACATAAACACCCACACCGCACATGCCAGTGGTGTGGTGGTGGTGGTAAACGAGGGGGTCAAAGAGTTTTCCATGTCCTCAGCCAACCTCCTCGCTGCTTCCTCCTCTGCAGGAAATAAAAGAGATTGCCTCTGCTGATTGTGTGTGCCACTCTGCCAATTCTTGAGCTGCTGTGAGTGTTTCAGTGAGGTCGGGTGAATGCTGACGACTTGGCATCGGGTGCTGCAGCGCATATGAGAATGTGGCAACAGGAATAGCTATAAACACTCGGGGTTTGCAGCACAGCAGGACACGAGCAGTACGATATGAAGGCAGTGAACGGGCTCTCGAGGCCTCGATTTCTTGACTTATCCTCCTGTTTTCATTCATCACAACCTCACTGCAGTGATTTCCCAGGAAACACGTCTTTGTACTAATACTGTGGTTATTATAATTGCTAGTGCTAAGTACCCAGTTCTTCTATTTACACCAAACAAACTGCTGACGTAAACAAAACACAAATCACATCATGTCCCGACCTCACCGCTCTGCCGGGAGGAGCTGCCACATGAAACTATGTGTTTAGAGGCTCTTTAATTCATCAGACTGCACGACAGAACCCACTTGTATTACGAGAGGATGAGAAACTGCAGGATTTATCGCTGCCATGTGCAAATTGTTGTAGAGCGATGCTGCTCCGTTCAGTTTATCTATCCTTCGCACAAATAAGCAGGACGCTGTTTTTCTGGGTCACTGGACGGTGTGGACACAACACAGCCTCACAGATGGCACACCGTGGCTACACCTGTCTCGCTTCACGTGTAAACAGCCAGCTACTGTAGGGCACTTGGTGTTAACCTCCGGTGAATTTGTTTGACCTGAATTTTTATGTTAACGGTATTTTCGCTGGGGATTTCCAGCCTCTTGTGGTCGCCGCAATTTATTTTCATTTTCGACCATATCATTAAATGACACAACAGTGTTTTTTTAAAATGTCACTTAAAGGTGTAACGTGCTCGAGGAACAACTGCCAAGAGCAATGGACCATATTCACATGGCGGCCATTTTTCTTTTAACATCACGCTCTGTCGCTGATCAATCAGGAAGCGGTGACATTGTAATTCTTCCCTACTGAACACAACAGCGTGATATTATTCCTGGATTTGAGTTTCCCACCCTGAGCGTGACGTCAGAGGAAAATGGCCGCCATGTGAATATGGTCTATCGTGGGTCCTTGTTTTGTTTGTGTTTAGCTTGAGAAATCGGTGCAATCCACATCCTGCCCCTCCGTTCAGGTGAGTTTCTAGAGCTTCACGGCAAAACGGCATTGCAGCATTCGTCTGAACAACTGAAGTGGATGGGGACTTGTTTTAAAACGTAAAAAAAGCAAATGAAAAAGAATATAAAATGGCTCCAAACAAATTGTCCGGTGTAATCCATGTCCCTGGAAGCCCAGAGTTCCCAAATTGATTTGAAAAGACGTTATTTACACACCCTTTTTTAAGCCACAATCTTTACTGCAGCTGCTAAGCTAAAAGCGTTAGCACGACTGTACTTCAGTTGTTCAGGAGAATGCTGCAACTCTGTTCTGCTGTGAAGCTCTAGGTTTGTTTTGTGGACGACGAAACTTCACCCGACTCCATCGATCAGGGTGAGTAGATAATGACTGAATTTTCACTTTTGGGTGAACCTACCCTTTACTACACACTTTCATTGATCACAAATACCTCCACATTTTAAGGCTCTGATTAAGCACAAAGAAAGCTTGGGAAGTGAATGCTCGAAAGAGACTTGTGTGGCTCATGAGTTTGATGAGGTTTTCAAATGTGTCTTTTCATTACAGAAGTATGTTTGGACAGAAAACCCCAGTGTTATGTTTCAGCTTTTTAGAAAAACAGATGAAAGAGGAAGAGAAAACCCAATGTTTAGCAGAGGCTATAGGGAGCAGAAGCCAGTCTTAATGGATGTTTGTACCTCATTGTTAACTGAATTAAAAAAACTAGGCTCTGTATCACCGGCATGAGGCAACACGATGCTGATATTAACAGGTAGACTGTTCGACACCGGCGCTGTAGAAATGGACGTGATGCTGGTAAGGTATGCGGGCAGGTGGAGGACAGAGGACACTGCGCACTGTGTGGAGGTGGGCAGGGGAGCAGAACGGACACAGTGACATTGGGTGCATTTGTAACCTAGCACCTCACCTTCCTCTGTACAGGTGGAGGCTCCTGCTCTGCACCGGGCAAGCTGCAGCTAGCAGCAGGAAGTGGGAGAAAGGTGACACACACACACACACACACACACACACACACACACACACTGTATATACATAGACAAAAGGTCTGGCAGACATTAGATAGAGAGACAAAGAGTTCCAGTATGAGTCAGAAAAAGTTAATCAAGGAACGAAACAATAGCAGTTCATAATATCAGGTGCTGCAGTAATGAGAAAACCAAATAAAGGTTTCATATCCTGGAAAAAAAACACTGTTACGTCATCAGCCGATGTTTCAAAGGTGACTTTGTCTTCTAAAGAATACTGAAAAATCCTCCCTTTAGTTGCCATTCGAAGGGTAGTTGAGCATAACATGGAAGGAAAAAAAACCAAAGAAGAAAACCCGGAGATTCATTGAGAGAAACATGCAGTGTGTCCGGTCAGCGGCTCTAGAAATGACGCGGAAAATGAGCAGCTGTGTGTCTCGAAGATGCTACAGCAATCACTCACTCTGTCTGAAGCTGTGTCATCTCTCTGAGACATATGGAAGACGTTATCAACGGAGGCGTTATCGGATTTCAAAGTCACCTTTAAACTGTTCCAACTGGCTGCAAATATTATTGTACACGACTTTTTATGTCATTCTTTACCTTCACTCATTGTGTATTTGCATTGAACCTCTCGTAGAGTCCACTGACAACACTGAAACACTGAAAATAAAGTTCTTTTAGTTTCATTTAGCATAGCCTAATAGTTAAATGTGCTGCATGTAGCCTAGCATTTAAACACTAAGGGGGTCACTGTGAAGTTAGCCACGATGTTTAATGAACAAACAGCTTTGCGGTTAAGATTCTTGAAGCCCATTTATTTATACCAGTGGTTTTGTTGAAGACATTTCCCTTAAATGCAGCATTTCACTGTCCTAAAAGATGGTTGCTAAACAGCCGTTGAGAGATGTGAGCTAAAATCCAATCCAATGTGCAGGTTAGCTTGTTTTGCGAGCTTTTTCCAGCTAGCTCCCTCTGAAAATATGGAATGTGATACTGATGTTAAACAGGCTAAACAATTAATTTTTGTTCTTTATACTACGGTTCTGTCTATTATAGTTTTTTTTTTGTTAGCATTCAGCAACTTCAGCTTTCACAAGCCTTTTGCAGTGCTTTGGCTAACACAGATGGGTTTTGTTTTTGTTGAATGCTAACAAACTATTGTTTTTCCATAATTTGTACTATTCTGTGTAGATAAATATACACAGAAGAACTACTGTATCATGTTTCAACTTTTAAGGAAGGCCACTGAAAGAAACCTGTGGCTAAATCTTGTCTTCCTGGGGCTAATGGAGCAGAGGCTAGCATAAAAAGGGTCAGGGCTTTGGACTGCAAGGCCTATTTCTCTCCCTTTCTCTCTTTCCTCTTTGTCCTCACCTCACATGCTTTTGGGGGTTTTTTTTCACTCAAGAAGAAAAACAACTTGAAAGAGATTTTTCCACTGACTTTTTACACATTCCACCACCTAGGCCACCTAACCGGGAAGTTGTCCTTGGAAACGGTTTGAGAAAAAGGCAGGAACAAGAAGGTTTTTGTTTTCTACTGTTTATCACAAGCTAACACCAACCGATCAGATCAACTGTAGGGGAACGCAAACGGCAGAGCTTCATGGTAGGTCACACTCCTTCTGAAGCCAGTCAGGAGAAGACAAAAAAATTTAATCGAGAAAAGCCTCTAGTGCCGTTTTTTTTTTTTTTTTTTTCAAATTAAAGGTGCAATATGTAAGTTGAAAACGTTCAAAATTAGCAAAGATGATCCACAGAATGTAAATAAACAGCAGCTTTGATATTATCATGTCCACGTATTGTGTTGCAGAGATATCTACTTAAGTTATCATGCTTACCAGCTAGCCCCAGCCTGGTCCGACGCTCCTGTGCAAGCATTGTAAACACTGTCACTTCCCTGGTCCCTGAGCTCCCAGTCCGAACCCCGAACCTCTAGCTGCATGGCTAACTGAGCTAACAGCTTCAGTAAGCGGCAGTTAGTGGTTACGCTAGCGCTAGTGCTGTCGCCTTTTTGCAGGTGGCCATTTCTTACATATTGCGCCGTTAACAATAAATTAAATTGCTCCTTTTAATACGAAAGGTGTCGCTAATGAACCCCATCACCTGAGTTTGCCGTTTCACTACCGACTGTTTAGCACGTTTCAGCTCATAATTTGGTTTTACGACCTCCTGATTTTTCTGTTTTTGTTCATTCTCACAGCTCTCGTCAGGATTATTTTCAGACAGGGCAGTGAAAAGGCTCTGATAAACCTACTGCACACTTCCTGCCCAGCACCAAATGGCAGAGACACAGTCAGAAGCGGAGCATTTAGCAGCTCGCCAGATATTTCCCTCGGGAGCTGGTGGAGACCAAAAACTGAGCTAAAAAGAATATCAGACTTTGAAGGCTGGCCAGAAACACAACTACACATGAATGCTAATGTTGCTCCATATCTGCTGAATGTGTACATAATGGTCTGCTAACACATTTGCGGTATCGACTTCACAAGGCGATAAGATGCCAGCGCTGTGTTTGCAGCTTGTTGCGCGATCTGTCGTCAATCTGGCTTTCAACATGATAATCAGTGGAAGAACAAAACTCTGTGTGTTTTGTTTTATCAGACAATCCTGCACATTTCCTGTGAAATCAGCTCCAGTTGCACTCAATAAAACAGAAGCCGTGAGAGCCTGCCAGTCAGCCTGCATGGATGATGTTTGTTTTCAGTAATTATATCCATGTCTGAAAATAATACGACAATGATTCACTGATGTTAAACACTGTCGCTACTGCACTTTATTATCAGTGGTTTCAGTCAGCGGTGGTGTCACCAGTGTGTGTGTATGTGTGTGTGACCGCAGTGAACCTGTGACAATGGCTGTGTGCCATTTCAGCCACTCTGTGGCCGAGATCCTGAGTTGGACACAAAGCCGGCTTTATCTCTGCTCTCACTGTTGTATCAGTGCTGCCTGGCTGGACGCATTAGCACCGGACTTAGCAGCCACACACACACTAAAACAATACGTTACACTTAGACTGGGAGCAGGGGAAGTTGTGCGTGTGCGTGTGCGCATATGTGAATGTGTGTGTGTGACCATAGAGTGACCACTGACCACCGGGGGAAGTGACACAGACAGACACATGCTGTTTCTGTTCCCATGTCATGTGGAAGAAAGTTAAATAAGTAGCATGATGTATGGTCTTGTTACGTGTGTGTGTGTGAGTGTGTGTGAGCTGCCCGAACAGGTCAGACAGGCCTCATAAAAAACAATCTGATCAAAGAGTTCCTCTCTGTTTCTTTCTTTCTTTTTCACTTCCCTCCATCTTTCCCCTCAGCGTCCTCCTCCTCCTCCTCCTCCTCCTCCTCCTCCATGCACATGATCGCTCTCTCGTTCCCATTCTGGTTTTCTGTCTGTCGCAGAGACGCAGGGTTTGGAGATTTTTTCAAAAGACGCAGACAGTAAATGAGCCACAAAACACGTTCACAGGTGAATTAGCAGCTTGTTACACTGCAGGACATCACAGCCACAGATGTTAACACAAGCCCGGTGAATGTGTGGCTGTTAACCCCTCTGTGCCACCGATCTGTAAAGCCTCAGAGTCAATCACCAGCGTCACGCTCCTCCCTCACATTCATTTTCATGAGCCGCTATGAGCTTTATCGCTGTCTGCTTCATATCAAACAGGATTTTCTGTTACAATCCCGTTGCAGTTGTCTTGGCTGCGAGGCGGCTCTGTGGTGACAGCAGGGGTTCGATTAGATTAGATGAAACATTAATGATCCCTGCGGGAGAATCAGGCCAACGCCGCAAAAACAGGCGTCGACAGTATACATCAAAGAGGGACAGGATGCAAATAAGAAGCGTGTATGCAAACATGCAGCGAACGATTCCAACACGTCCATTAGTATATTCATAGCTATGTTTAAATTAGCAGCAGGAGGATGAGCGAGCAGACAGTTATGAATGAGTCAGTTATATTAATAGTGAAAACAGTGACTTTGATCTTTTAACAACAGGGTTTGTTGAGCTAACAGTGTGAACAAGACTGAGAATGTATTCGTAGACGACATTGTTTGTTGTAGGCTGGCGAATGAATCATTAAGATACGTTTCCAAGTATAAAAATGCCGTAAAATGAAATGTAAGATGGCGTCTGTTACCTCACGTGTCGTTTTTCCTCCTTTATTTCCTTCACGTACGCAAGGATGCTGCACTGTTGAGGGTTCACACCAAAGAGACGTCCTGCTGTTACAGTCAGCCATCTTTGTTGTCGCCATGCAACTGGAACGCTTGGAGGTCGGAAGTTGGAAAGTGAAACTAGCATGTCCCCACCTACGGCTTGTGCCTTAGGCACTGAAATGCTTGGGTTAGTGCTAACGTGATGCTCATAATGACAATGCTAACATGCCGATGGTTAGCAGGCCTCATTTTTGCCATGTTTACCCCAATTTAGTGTGTTAGCATGCTAACACAAAGTACAGCTGAATATGATGGGAATGTCAGTGTTTTACAACCCAACTGCCAGGATAAATGTTGACAATTTACATTTCTTGAAACTACGGATATGTTTCAACATTACATTGTTAAATTTTTCAACATTAAAGTAAAGTTTGTGTTCAGTTTTCAGTTTTATGTTGTTTCAATGTTCCGGTTGGGTTTAGGCACCAAAAAACACTTGGTTATGGTTAGGAGAACATCATGTCTTGTCACTATAAACACAGCTGGAAATCGTCCCAACGTCTTGTTAAAAATATCCAGTGGCTTCACACTTCCAAATGTCAAAACACAGTCTGGAACAGTGGTCTCTAACTTGAAAACCATCTCGTCCCGAGCTGTCACGGCAACACCGTCCCCTCCACTTTCTCACATGAAAGTGTTAGACGTTCATATTGGGTTGAATGTTGGTTTGTGACATCAGGGACCAAAGTTCAACATCTGACACTGATATTTGGTTGGTTTTCAGTCATGCCCTTAAGTAAAGTAAAATTCACTGTCTTCCAGACGTCTCACGCCAACATCATTGTGACATAGAATACCGACACTAATGGTGATGTATGGTGACCAAAACCTATGTCTGCTAAACGTCATGATATCAATGTCCATGTGGATATTTGGTTGGATGTAAGATGTGGTGTTATGTAGCCAAATTTCAACATCTTTTCAAAGTTAGACCTTGATGTCAAGCAATCGTTGGATTTTGATGTCAACCCGATTTTCATCTCCAACTAAAATATAACTTTTTGTTCAACGTCTCTCTGACGTTAAACTGAAACATACAGATGTAACATATCTTGCAGAAATGTTCAATACCAACATTTTCTTCTAGCAACTCTGTTGTTTTTCAAGTTTTTGGTCATAAACCAAAGTATTGGACCAACTGAAATTTCCCTCACCCTTTCATGATGGTGTTGATGAGAAGTTTAAAGATCACCAATGCTTTTACAGTTCATCCCGAGACAATTAATCCAATAGTTGTTGAGATATTTCATCAAAATGCACAAATATTAACCACATGTTGGTGCTAGAGGAAAAGTCAGGTGATCACCAAAGTCACGAGGATTAATCCCCTGAGAACCATGAATGTTGTGCCTATCACTCGACTAGATGTTGAGCATTTCACAGAGAGGAACCAACCAACAGACTGACATTGCCATCCCCAGGGCGATGCTCCTAGCATGGCTAAAAATATCCCTTTAGACTGACATTTGCTCTGAGGGAACAGAACCTCCACGTCACACAGCACTCAGCCTCTCTCAGTCCGCTGTGTTTACATCCCACATTTACCATGTCGGTGGCCCTCCTATTAAAAATGCTACATGTTGTTTAGCAGCGTCTGCAGGCGGTCATGTGACCAGAAGTGAGCGCAGATCTGTTGACAAGTCAATCCACCTGAGAAAAATGAGCGTGCGCCCTGCAGCGGGGCACGCTGTGGTTACACACCGGGGAGCTCTGGTGATTTGTCACTGTGATTTATCTCTGTTGTTACGCGTTCGAGGCATAACAATGAGGTGCCGCGCGGTTTTAATCTCCTGAATTTTACTGCTGCGTGGAGATTTTAGGAGAAGCTCCGTTACGTAACCCCTCTTGTTGCAACAGATGATTTACAGCGGCGATGTGTGTGTGAACATAACTCGTGTGCAGATAGCCGTCCGCGGGGAATGTGATGTAGTGCGTCTGATGCAGAGCTGGATCCATCCTCACTCGCCTGTCGCCGCAGACATCGTTTTTCATATTAGACCTGCATGCTGGCAGCGTGCCTGACATCCTCTCTCCTCCTGTTTTCTCCCCCTCCTCTTTTTACCTCCTCTTTTCTTTACCCTCCCTTACACAAACACACTTCTCCTCCTCCTCCTCCCCCTTTTTTGCCTCTGATCAGCCTGAGTGCTGCAGTGATTTCAGCCCTGCCTTGGAAAAAAAGTTAAAAAAAACACAAAAAAATCTGTCCCAGTTTGATGACATCATTGCTGCCACTCATGCTCAGCCAGCATGTTCGAGACCATGAGTGGAAACAACTGCTGTGATGTGTTTGTGTATTCAAATTCTCCTCCTATTAGTCAGTATGAGAGTCCAGCTGCAAGATGCTGCGCAGGAAGTGGTTGTTACAATGGTTTTGTTCAGACATGAGAACAGGAACGTCCACACAGACACACACTCACTCATCCATGATGTCATACCACACTCCTGAGTCTCCTCAATGATGACATTCAGTACTGGCACCCTTTATCTGTACCTGATGCTAATCTAGAGCCTGAACACAAGTCTTAGGACTAAACTTCAGTGCTACTGCAACTGAAATGAGGTGAAATTTGATTTTGTGATGGTAGTTAATGTGAGACAGAGAGTAAACTAATTACACGTTACATATTGTAAAAAAAAATCTTAAAGGAGCACTGTGTAGTTTTGGGCAAGAAGGTCTAATCAGAAGAGAAAGGTCTTTATTGACTGATTTTTTTATTTATGCGTAAACAAACTAAATAAACAAACTCTTTGTTTTCATGACTGAATAAACAAAATAAACAAACTGACCTTAAAGGACAACACCATTTCATACTGTTGCACTTTGTTTATATGTGGCAGACCCTGCCACCTTTCTAGCTTCAAACAGTGTTCTGGGACCTTATTTTCCTCTGAGAACAGCTTGTTTACTCAGTTATGGTAAAAATAAACATTTCTGAGTTTGTTTTATTACCTCATTCATATTGTAAATATTAAAATTTCTGAGTTTGAATATGTTCTCCAAAACTACATAATGCCCCTTTAATAACACGCATGTAAAAGACAAAGATTAAATAGACATCACAGTGAAAGTGTGTTTAAAAGTAGGATTTAAAAGACATCCCTGACTGACATGAGTTCTAGTTTTGTCCTCATGTGTATAGACATACAACCCCCCTCATACACACACACACGCAGACACACACTAATCCGGGCATGACGCAACACTCTCAGCAACTGTATGTCATCATCAGCCAGACGTCCTCTGGGAGGCAGCGAGTCAGTACGACACGCTGCCTAATGGACACAGCGGACAGCAGAGTGTGTTAAAGATCTCTCCTCCACTATACAGTAACATACACACAGACTGACCTATATCACAATGTATCACAGTATTATTATAGTTACAGATGAAGTTGTTTGATAGACCACCTCTTTGTGTTGGTTATGTAACAACCCACTGTTATGGCTGGGAATTATAGA
Organism: Pagrus major; assembly: GCF_040436345.1. Taxonomy (NCBI): domain Eukaryota; kingdom Metazoa; phylum Chordata; class Actinopteri; order Spariformes; family Sparidae; genus Pagrus; species Pagrus major. Next base: position 10,333,928 of record NC_133234.1, on the reverse strand, counting down.
GGGCTGTTTCAGCGCTGGGTAAAGTGTTTCAGTATGTGTCTAACATCTTTGCTGGGTCGTTCACTCATTATTAGGACCTTACTTCTATTTCAAACTGAAATGTCCTGTTTATAACCTCCATAGTACAACTGCTGCCGCTGCTTGAAGAAAATTAACATGCTAGTTCCTAAGCTAACACCTCCTAAGATAGCTTAATTAGCTTCCTTTTAATCTCCTTTGATCAATTTTGCTGTTAGCATAGCATTAGCACACAATGATATATATGACTTTTTAAGGTTTATGTGTTACATGTTAGCAAAAAGTTGCTTTTTCACATTACTAGCAGACACCGAGCAAAATTAGCATTGATTTGGAGCCGTGCTTCAGGCCTGTTGAAACACAAACGACGCGTAGCTATAAACATTAAATACATAAGGGTATGTTAAAAGATATAAATACATTGTGAAAATAATTTAAGCATTGAAAAGTGCTACTTAAACCTACAATAGCTGATGTGTTGGCATCTTGGGAGCAGCACAACAAGCTAGGCTACAAACACAACACTGACATAGGCCGAAATCGTCCTGATTTGTTGCACGTTAGCAAACAGCAGCTTTTTCACATCACTAGCAGACACAAACGACGTGTAGCTATAAATGTAAAATACATAAGGATATGTTGAAAGATAAAAGTACATTTTAAAAATATTTTATCTTTGAAAAGTGCTACTTAAACTTAGGCTAACTGATGTTTTGGTATCTTGGGAGCAGAACAACAAGCTAGGCTACAAACACGACCCTGAAATATATTCACTTGATGTGTCAGACATGCTAGCTAACAGTTGTTACACATTTAGCCGACAATGAGCAATATTAGCATTAATCCAGAGTTGTGTTTCTGGCCACCTGGCAAACGTTTGTCTAATAGTTACTCACTTTTAGCTGTTTTGGTCTCCGACAACTCCTGAGAAAGATGTCAGGCTTTATGTTCACTAGCTATTGTTTCGGGTCAAAGAGGTAACCTTGATCCCAGTGTTAAACATTTACTCTATTACAGTAACACTACTGCCCGACGATACGTGAGAACTTTTTGTTGCTGAATAATGAAGCTCATTTACCATCAACGTCTGTGTGTATCCTTCCTTGGGTGACTAATACCCTGACAGGTGGTGTACACACACACTTTACTGTTATTGGATCTGTGTGCATCTCACACACACACACACACACACACACACACACAGTGAGTAAATGTGTATGTGCAAAGTGGACATACTGTAGTGTGTGGGGTGGAAGTAAGTTAGTGAGCCTTTTAACTGGAGGGGGAGAGGAGAGAGGAGGAAATATGAGGCTTGTGTAATGCTCCTTAATATTTCAGGTTTTGAATGAGAGAATAGATGGATGGGTGGATGGATGGGTGGATGGGTGGATGAATGGATGGAGGTCTGCCACTGCAGGACTTGTGACGTCAACCCTGTAAACTAAGGACATAATCCTCTGTAGGCCTGACCTGCTCCTTTAGTGTAAAAGACTGACATCTAGTGGTCAGCTGCTAGAACAACACTATAATTTTGAGGCTTTGCTCCCCTCTTCAGCACCTTAAACATCCAAAAACGTATGAGTACATAACACTGATTTCTTGTTCGCCTCTTCGTGTTACATCTGTGTTTGCGCGGCTTGAGCGCACTGACCCCAGTAACCCCCCATTGCAAAGAAACACAGGTTGATGACACCTCATCAAACTGTAACACGATATAAAAAGACAAATCGGAAATTAAATGAGGTCACAGATAAGGCTTATGAAATACACTCCTTATCAGTGTGCACATGTAATTCGGTCTGCTGGCTGTTCTCACACAGCCCAACGTAAACACATGCAGTGATTTTATGGGTGGAATATGGGTCAGACATCATCTGCTCTGCCGATGTTATAAACTCGCTCCAGGCTTTATTGATGCTACGGTGGCCGGCTACCGTCACATGGGGCCAACCGCCGCATTTCACAGTTGAACAAGCCGGTACACTGTGTGCTACCCAACACCGCAGGGTTCAGGTTATTTTCAGACCGAATGTTCAATAATCGACTGAGACACAAGTGTTTACGCACGTATAGAGTGAGGCCGTGACCTTTGACTCAGCTTCATCAGTACAGCACATATCTGAACTGTTATCAAGGGTTTATGATGGCTGATATACATTTAAAGTGAAGCTGAAACCCCCACAGCAAATTAACTATAGATTATGTGTTCTTGGATTTTATTTGATCTACAACAGCAAATAGAAATAGAAAAAATGTCACATTATTGAAGTTAAAAGCCTCTGAAACATTTGTTTTAGATCTGAAAGTCTGGATCACATGACTACATATATTATGAAAGATTTTGCTTTTAGTAATGAACCAGCACAGAAGTATCCCCCGACTCTGCAGCTTCCCCTCAGCTCTACAGAGCATGTCGGTGTCTTTCAGCTTTTTGTTTTGGGTTTACAGCAAAAATGTGATTGTTTTGTTTTGGTCCCATCGCTCTAAATAGCCGGCAGCTGTTTTCAGCCAAACAAACAAACAACCACAAAAGGAAATAAGAAAAATTAAGAATAAATAAATACGTTTAATAAACCTGCTGTACGCTACCTACTACCACAACAGCAGACATACAAAGCTAGCGACTAGCTTGTGCACATTACTGAGCATTTAGCAGCTAAAGAGGCCACGTATGTCCTTCAGAAGATGGTGGAGACCAAAAAAGAGCTAAAAGGAGAGAGAATATTGGACAGACTGACTCCTAGTGAATGCTAATGTTGCCTTGTAACTCCTGGATGCATAAATAAGAGCTAATTCTCTAACCTCTAATGACCAAAAAATAAAAAATTAACTGTGCTTTAAGTATTTTTACACATACGCAACATTTTACACAACATTAAACTATCAAGCATCCTACTTCTGTATTTTAAATATCCAATATCCAAACCTCTGTGTGGATTTGATCAGATTTTTTTGGCAGTGACCTGGGAACATGAGAAACAACAACACAGCTCTCATTATGTTGTAATCCAGAGACTGCTTAAAGGATAAGTTCATTCCAAAAATGAAAATTCGGTCATAGTCATCCCCCCATGCTTCCTCAAGTCAAAATCTTCACTGTAGCTGCTAAGCTAAAAGCATAAGCGTGAACACAGATATGTCTTATAATTATTCAACCAGTGTCCAAAGTCTTAATGGAATACAGTCAAACATAATGTGGAGAACTAAGCTGGACTTTGAGCCTTTTGTTGGGGTCATCTCACCTCCCACTGCTGTGCATTGTGTTGTATTACTGACAGCAACCTTACTGTCCAACAGGAAAGTAGGTCAGCCGTGCCAAATATACAAGAGAAGGGGAACTTATTAGTCATCTAAAGATGGAATAGCAGCCCTGCTTTGCTTGAATGACAAATGTTCTTCCCAACAACTCCAAAATAATTCTGTGGATATGTTGTGGCATTGTTGAGCTCTGTCAATGCCAGGTATTATACAATGTGACCACAGTTATCCTTCCATACACCCCAGCCTCTCAACATTTGCATGTTTTACATTTAGAGCACACTATTTACCTTATTTAAATGGAAGTATCAATCGTATCATGTGACACCTGGGCTGAAGTTACAGTCGGTGTCCTGAGCCGAGACTGTCCAGATGATGAAAACACATCGCTGCGTCTCTTTCTGAGTCTGCTGTTCAACGCCTGGGTGTGTTTTTTTAGAACCATTTCGAGAGATGAATGAGTTTTGTGAGATATTGCAGGAAATGTTCGACATCGCTCAGTTTTTTTGTATTCAGATTCTGGTTTTGATCTGTTTTTAAGCTGCTTTTGTTCATGGTCAACATCACTACGGTGTGAGGATCTACAGCGTCAGGTCTTTAAAACAGGATGGAGGTCCCAGACCAGGATGGGGAGCTCCAGCTTCAGTCTGTCATCCCTACACAGAGCATGGGGTCGAACACGGGCGTCACTTCAGACCCGGAGCAAGAGCAGCGGGATGACCCTGAACCTGACATCCAGCCTGAATCCAACCAAGACACAGCGGAGCCAGGGGACGGCCTCCCACCGCAGGTTGCCATCGAGACTCGCATACAGCAGCTTAACAGCAGGCGCTGCCTCCTGCAGCACGTCAGACAGATGTCAAAGGACACTAATAGAGGCACCATAGCAGAAAGTGAGTCTTTCGACTTAAGAGTTGTTTTGCATTTTCAACTTTAAATTTTTTAATAATTCCTCATTATGAGGAGGTAAAACTTAGGTCATGATAATGTCAGTAGCAGTGGTGAGAAAAGGACTTAGATCCTTAGCTGAAAAAAAGTAACAACACCACAATGTGAAAATACAAGTAAAGGTTTGCATTCAAACGTCTACCTGAGCATAAGCACAGCATCACATGTCTTCTTCATGTAGCTGCTTCAGGTGGAACTGTTTCTTCAAACTAAAGGACTGTATGTTGCTGTACTGTTACTGTAGCGAACTTGCGCTGCACTTGAAGGTGGTCGTTAGTGGAGCGGAGAGAGGCACTGAGAGAAAGAATCTTTTTTTATTTCTTTCCATCCTTTTCATCTTATAATCATATAATCATTAAGAAATATTGCTCGCTAAGAACTAAAAATGCAAATAACCAAAGAAGAAAAAGTCAAATATGTGAGAATAAAAAAGTAAAAATACATTTATACCTAATTTATTTGACATATGATGCTTTGCAGTAGTTGACTAATAATTATATTTATTGGTGTATTCTGTTATAATTTGTACCTGTCTACTAACTTTTCACTGTATTTTGTCAGTTTTGAGGCTCCATGACGAGCTAATGCAATAATAAAAAGAGGTTCACAGACTCCTGAGCCTGCTTTAGACCCACTTCAGCTCTGTAAACCTCCCCTCCCTGTATGTCGGTGTCTTCAGTGACCAGTGAGGAAGGCGACAAACTGAATGAGCTGGAGGCCATCCTGAGGGAGCTGGAGGAGCTGCTGCGTAAAAAGAAGGAGCTGGAGGAGCTGAAGAAACAGGGAACGAGCCCCAGTCTCGGTAACGGTACCCAACCCTGCTTACAGACTTTATTCTTCTGTTTTTAACATGAAGACATAAATGAATGCCAACAACATCTTTAAACTACTCATGCTTCAAATCAGGTCAAGAGGCCGTGCGTCCCACTTTATCTAAAACGGAGACACCCCATGGGGGGATCTACCTGCTGCCGCCTCCCCAGACAGCACAGGAGGGCACAGCGCCGGAGCAGACCGGGCCTGTGGGTGAGACACCAACGGGACCAGTCGCTCCTCTTCCAGGTGAGTTACACCACCTCACACACATGAACACACATGTAACAGTATCAGCCATGCATTTGTTTATGTGAGAGTATATCAGGCCAGTGACTCTCTGTCTCTCTCTGGGACAAGTGGACAGTCTGGCTCACACAGCAGCGATCACCCGGTGTCCATCCTGTCAGGAGGTCGTCCTCAGTGAGACCCGGAGCACAGTGGGCGAGGCCATGTGGCTGCTTTGCTGCTTGTTCTCCATGATGGGGTAGGTCCTCTCAGACCTGATTGGCTTTTGACACTTTTACCTTGCCAAAACTGTTAATAAAACTAGCCTTTAAAGGGTTAGTTCGACATTTTGTAAAATGTGTTTATTCGCTTCCTGGTCCAGAGCTCTCATGTCTGTACACCTTATATGGAACTGCAGCCAGAAGGCATTAGCTTTACATTAGGAAGCTGTTAAATTTAATTTTATCCATACAATCTTTTGGTTCGGTGCAATGACATCCTGATTAAACAGAGGAGATATAAAGTTGCATTCACAAGCTTCTTTGACTTCAGTTAGCTAACTAGCTTTGAGTCGAAATGTGTAAAAAAACGTGGATGCTAACTTATCTAATTATTCTAGGTCAGCAACTAATGGTTACAACCCAGTATCATGAATTAACAAAACGTTTCTTACCATCAGTTAAACCTTTACTGTCGTCCGCCATGTCTCTGTGTGACGTCAAACTCAGCAAGTCATTTACAAGAAAAAAATTGCAGACTTTCTGAGTTGTTGTTCTAACTTGAGGTGACTTTCATGTGAATTTTCCCAGTCAGGAACTAATTTTCCCAATTTTTCCGGCACCACTTGAATGCACTTTTAGAAGCATTCTTGGTACATTTGCTTCTGGTATGACCACTAGCTGATGGTGGCTACTGTTAGCTAACTTTAGATAGATATTGCTCTGGAACTGATGTAATTCAGTCTTTCAATGGGATAACATTGGCCACCACAAGTGTTATACAATCAGTATGGACCGTACTCACATAGCAGCCATTTTCCCCTGACGTCACTCACAGTGGGGGAAGCTCTAGTGTCGTACTGCTGTGCTCCAGGTTGCAAGTGTAAGGAATATGACAAATTGTTATCGTTTCAGCGCTTGCTCATTTATCAGCAACTGAAAAGACCGAAGCCACGTCCCGTCTGGTTTCCCTCATGGGACCTTATTTTGGAAAAAACTTTGTATGGTAGTGAATGAAGAGAGACAAATAATGTTTTGATCCTGCTTGAATTGTGCCATGAACTACACATGTGATGTTTGTCAATTTAAAAGATAATTTTTCAAGTCAAGTCGTAATATTAATGAAGTCGCGTTAGTGACGTCTTCTCATTGAACGGTCACCAAAACCTGTAACTGAAACCTTGTAGAGCTGCTCCTGTATATTAGCAGCTAACAACACTGATGAACTCTCCTATTACATAACTGCAGTTGTCAGTATGGACAGATTTATTGTGATTTTCACCTTTTTTAAAGACATTTTCTGTGCCGAGGCGGGGACCAAGTTGGCGTTGGTGATGTTTGTTGAGTGCGCCAGTGTTCACTGAGCAGTTTCACACAAAACTAGATTATATTTTACTTTTGATTACGACCCCATTGACTACCTTACATTTTTTTTCTGAAAGAAGGTCCCAACAAACAACAACTTCCCCAAGACAACAGCTAACGTTAGCATGCAACCACTTCCTAGCTGACACCATTTCATAGTGTGACAGTGTATGATGAGAAAGGCGTACATTCAGTCTAAAATATCAATGCACATCTTTTATGTATTTATTCAAGCCTGGAAGTAAAATACACTGAATGTAATCCAACGCTAACGTTAGCCAGGAAGTGGTTGAATGCCAACGTTGGTTTATCAAATATGTTGTTTTACCTTGAAATATGGCCAATATCCACTGTCTTTCAATCAGAAAGTGATGTAATGATGATTTGTCAGTACATTTATACAATTTGCAATGAAATACAACGTTCGCACCCAGAGTGTGATGTCAGAGGAAAATGGAAAATAGTCTATTACAGACAAAGTAGTCGTTGTAGAGAGCTCAGAGACACTTTTTGTTGCAAAGATCATTCACATCCCTGCTCACTCCTTCACCTCCTTCCACAGGGGTTTTACAGGCTGCTGTTTAATCCCTTTCTTCATGGACCACATGAGGGACGTCCACCACCAGTGTCCCAACTGCCAGGAACACATCTACACCTACCAGCCACTTTGACTTGAACGTGTGATCTGTGCAGCACGATCCGCAGCTTCTGTACTTGAGTGACAGCTGCCTGAGGTCTCGGAGCTGTTTGGGACTTGACCTCGGCACTCATTATTTTTTTGCAGCACTACACTGAGGGATCTCCACGAGCATTTTGACTTTTTGTCTTTCATCTGGGCAAGGACTTGTTTCACTTTTGATTCTACAGCTGGCCTTGGCAATGTTCCTGCAACTGACTGACTTAAAGTGCACAGAGTCTCGGAAAACTTAAGTCAAACATACTGTATGACGCCACTGTTACAACTCGCCTCAGAATGGTCGTTCCTCTGACTTTGGTGTATTAAAGGTGCACTATGTAGTTTTGGGGAAGAAATTTTAATTAGAAGAGAAAGATCTTCATTGCCAAAAAAAACGAAATAAACAAACTCTCTTTGTTTTCATGACTGAATAAACAAACTGACCTTAAAGGACAACACAATTCTATACTGTTTGAAGCTAGAAAAGTGGCAGGGTCCGCCACATAAAACAAACAGTGTTCTGGAGACCTTATTTTCCTCTGAGAACAGCTTGTTTATTCAGTTACGGAAAAGATTTTGTATAATCACCTCATTAATATTGTAAATATTAACATTGAGTTTGAATTTCTTCTCCAAAACTACATAGTGCCTCTTTAAAGAGCCTTTCAGTTGTAATGTGAATACAACATGAACCACTGAAATACGTATCTTGACATGACGCACTGTTAATATAAGCTCTCAGCTCACAGTGTCAGGTGTTAGGCAAAGTATCCAGGCTTTTTTTCCGTATACAGCTCTGTGGTGTCGGTCAACAACATAATGACCTTTGTGACACGTTTCCTTGGTGTTAGGGAAATATATTTCGGGAAGAGCTATTATCTGGCAAGAAAATGGAAATATATTACAGAGCATATGCAAATACGAGCTTATTCCTGACAAGTCTGACAAAGATCTGTCATCATACCGTAACTACAAATATATTCAAATGTAGTGGCTTCATCGATTGTTCTATTTCTTGACTCTCGTCTCGTCTGTCATTTGAAAGGCAGCATTAACAGTGTCTGTATTGTTTGTGAAGTGAAGAACTTCTGCCGAGGCGTTCACAGTACACCAAATTTTATTGACACATAAAGGCATACAGTACTTATATACATCTTTTTGAGTATGTACAAAATAGAGAACCCATGGATGTTACACATGTATAAAAATATGCATTACATCTATATAAATATGTACACAATGTGCAAAACATATGGCATACAAACAACAAGAGGCATGGCGTGGGTGGTGGAGATGGAGCGGAGGTGTGGCTGCAGTGACGGATGTAAATCAGCAGAGGGTGGAGAAACTCCGCGCCTCATCTGTGCTCCCACTAATGTTCCCAAAACACGTGTTTTAATGAAGTGTCCGGTGCAGAGCGCCGTTCGGCTGCTCCGCTGGAAAAATGTAGAATGTTGACAAGATGATAAACGGTGCAGGTGAACGAGGACAAGCGGGAGAGCTGGAGTCAATACGGGGACTCCAACTGTGAATGTAAAGGAACGTTCAAGGAACCTTTAGAGGTTCCTTCCACAAACCTCCAACACGAGAGGGTTATTCAAACACCCCCCCCAATCAACCACTCACATATAAGTGCCTTTTCAACTGTATCACTCTGTAGTAAAAGCTCTTACGCTAATAAAATCAAGGCAGGATCTAACATACAGTACAGTATATCAAGGGGAAACAGCAGCCATTTATTGCTTTTAGCTGTCCCTGTCTGACCAGTCAGCGACCGTAAAACTGCCGATAGTAAGTGGTGTCAATCACGTAGATGTGTAGGTTTGCTGCAGTCGAGAGGTTTGTGTTCGTCTCGTATGAAAAATAAAACGAAAAACAACTCTGCAAACCAAAAATATACACACAAACTCTTCTTTTACAGATTTTACACGAGCATGAAAACAAGATTAAATGTTGGTTTTTTTTTCCTTTAACTTTTCACTCTAAATACAAAAAATGTGAGAAAATTAACAAAACGTGATAATATGTTCCACTGCCAGTTTGGCAAACAAAATATTACATTTGATAGCCTTCAAGGGGCACTGTGAAGAGTTGGAGAAGAAATTCACACCCAGAATTTGAATATTTATGATATTAATGAGGTAATAATACAAACTCAGTTATAGTTATTTTTTATAAATGTTTGAAGCTCGAAAGGTGGCAGGGTCCGCCAAATATAAACAAAGGAAAACAGTATGAAAGCCTGTTGTCCTGATCAGTTTGATTATTCAGACATGAAAACAAAGAGTTTGTTGATTTAGTTTGTTTAGACATAAATAATCGTGAAGCTCTTTCTCTTCTGATTAAAATGTCTTCCCCAAAACTACATAGTGCTCCTTTAAAGCTAACAGACAGATGCAAATAAAAACCTACGAACTCATCACCTCTTGTAGGATACACATGAATCAGCTCGTGATTCTTACTGTTCATCCTATTCAGGATTTAACACTCGCAGCAATGTGGAAAACAGAGATACAACCAAACCTGCAAGCAGGTCGGCCGGGGGTCCGAGCACCCCGACACAAAAGGTGCACCAACCAGAGGTGACCAGGAGAAAGAAGAGAAATCTCTGAACGAGGCTTAAACATGTGACAAAACTAAAATACAACAAAGCCCAGAAGCAGGTCTGTGCAGTATTTGGCGCAACTCTTTCAGGCGTTTCAGATTTGAGCACATCCATGTGTCTTGGCCTGATGATAAACGTGTAAGTGCAGCAGCGAGAGCATCACACTTCTTTAACAAGACAGTGTCGACATAAAGGGCTCTCCGTCGGTTCGCTCAGGTCGCCACATTATTGCTGACGGGAACAGCAAATCAGCATCACACAGGAAGAGGATCGATTTATTTAAAAACAAGCCCCGTTTAACTGTTTTCCTGCTAGAAAAATGACCCTGAAGCGGCAACATTTGCCGCCGAGGATGTGCCGTGAAGCCAGAACAGAAGAGAGGCAGGGCCCTCTGGTGTGCGTGGACGTGATGACAGAATAAAAAGTGGTTAAAATGTAGATGTGATTTCACTGGACATGTTTTTAAAAACGACAATTAAAAAAAAGCCATCTTATTCCAAAGTGCCATGACTGTATCAATCCCAAAAGAATAATCAAACTGAGCTCCTGAAACACTGAGTGGGATATGATGCAGTCCATTAAAAATAAACATCTAGAGACTTTGTGACGGCTCTTAAAGCAGATAAGCCCTCTTGTCTGTGCATTTTTGACCGTGAGATACTCGCAGAACGACACAGATAAAAACAGTAAACAGTCATCAGAAGCCGTTTTGAAGTTTTGAATATGTCGACTTGATAGTAAACGATTGGATTTTAAAAGATATGAGCAGATTTCTTCAGACAACTCGCGGGCGACGGCCGAGAGAGAGCTCGTAACGGCCAGAGAAGATTAAAACGTGGATACAATCATGCACACGGAGACGCACGAACATGCAGAAGACAGGAAGACGAATCCACACATGCTTTCTTGCACCTCTCTCTCTCACACACACACACACACACACACACACACACACACACACACACACACACACACGAAATTAACTTTGTCGTAGCCGATGACTTTTTCGCCTGCCAAATATTAATTTAAAATATTCAGTTTCCTTGGTTGCTAAAGCAGACTAACGTCTCAGCTACACGATTGTTAACTAGCGCGTTTGACGGCTAGTGATGCAGTAAATTCTCTCTCTCACACACACACACACACACACACACACACACACACACACACACACACACACACAAAGACAAAGTGCAGGTATACTGTAGGACAGCGAGATATAAAGCTCATCTTCTCCAAAGATATTAATCCTCGATATAACTTGCAGCACACACACAATCACACCTACTATGTGTGTGTGTGTGGTCATGTGTCATAAACTGATATTTGTTCCCTTTCCACTGTCAGTTTACGAGGAAAAAAAAGCTGCCATCTTTTGAGAGTTAAGTCCCATTTTTTTTTTTATCTTTTTCAGAATTACATTCAAAATAAGATTCTTGGACAACAACTGCAGTATCTGACGACCGGCCGTCACTTCATATTAACCATCACCTTGGATATGCACAGTTCACATTTCCTTGTTCTGAGGTGAGCGAGGGGCGTCTGTCGGAAACGCTCCGCCTGTTTAGTGCATAGCTCTCGCGCAGATGGAGGAGCTTGCTCCTCTCGTCGTCGTCTTTTGTTCCTTAGAGTCATTGGTTCATCAGCTTGACCGCAGGGGTCGTGATAGCTCAGAAGAGAACAGTCGCATCTGATGCAATAAATCAGATTGGTCAGCAAACATGTCATCTACAGTATGTGGGAGATTGGACCAGTGTGCGCTCCTCGCAGATAGAAATCCCTTTAAAGCTGGCTGATCTGGTTTCCAGTCATAAAGGGAACTAGTGACTCCTCAAAGCACTTAGAGTGGTTGAGTCAAAGCTTTCCCAGGCCTCAAATTATCTTTTTTTTTTTTTTTTTAATACAGCTTGTAGTCTGAACTGTCATGGACAGTAACGTCAATGAGTAACACAGTTTTTTGTGTTGCTCTTTTAACCTAGTATGGCTCAGTGGAACAAAGGTCTTCACATCACAAGTATTTATGAACCCTTTAACATTTGGTTACTGTGCCGACACAGTAAAATAGACACAGTGTTCACTGAAAGCCAACCAGCCGAACCTCCAGTAGAAACAAGCGTCAATACTATTGAGGCTCTCTGTCCAGGAAGAGTCATATTAGTGTGGTCTAAAGAGTATTTACAAACAGTCCTTGCTGCCAGTATTCATTTGGCTCTGTCTCCATTAAATCATGACATCAGACACTGAAAAAAAGTCTACTCTGTTTAAAATCCCTTTATCACATATCGTCACCTCAGTGATGATGTTGTTCTGTCTTCTTTTTTAAAGCCGTGCAAACTCCTGCTTTTGTCTCAGTGCTCTGCCTGTACAGCATCCCTTCTGGTAGGATAGTGGGAATATTACAGATGGTATGGATGTAGTGGTGAGAGTGGTATGGCACACAGATGCCATGTTTTCTCTTCCTTTTGCTTCCTTATTTAAAATGTTGAACTCAGACCCTTTCATCTTCTCTCCATCCATCCATCCGTCGCTCCCTCCTGGCTCTTTCGGCTGCAAACTCCCTCGACTCAACCTTTCTTTTTCTTCCGTCCATGCCTCCATCAGTCCCAGTGCAGCTGCAGGTCATGTGAATCCAGGAAGTCCGTTGGGATCCCCAGTGGTGTGAGTGCCCCACCGGGACCCGGCGGCATGGTGAGGTCCAGCCACTCCATATTGTCTAGACCTGGGTCAGACAGGCCCATGTTGAGCGAGGACGGGGGCGAGGAGTCACAGAAGGACAGGTCTGATGTGTCCATGGGAGAGTAAGGTTGCTGCTCTATCAGCTGGGCCTGCAGCTCCTCCATCAGGACCTGTGTGCGCGGGTCGGACGCTGGAGGCGTATCGGCCAGTGTGCCCTCCAGAAAGGCTTCTAGCTGATTGTCTGTGGCCAGCGAGGAGAGGCTGGGCAGGCTTTGGCCGATGATGGGGCTCAGGGTGGGCGGAGGGGCCACCTGGATCTGTGGAGGCGGCCTGGAGAGGGCGGTGTTGACCGGCAGGGTAGTGATGTTTGCTGTCACTGGGAGGGTCTTAGTGAGAGACACTGAAGGATCCTGCTGGATGAATGGTGTGATTTCTGGAGAGAGAGGAGGGAGGAGGAGATTCATTAATAAGGTTCAACCAATAAGGGCTCCTTTGTAAAGTAGCACTGGTACTGGCTGAGACATTTTTAATCCAATTATACAGAACAGAGTCCACAGTTTGTTCATCAATACCACAACCTTCTTCTAAGAAAGTAAACTGAAAGATGACCTGATTAAAAAATGGATGTTATTTAACACTAATAATTATCTCAAAGTGATGGACATTTAAAGTCTTTGTCCATTACCTTGAGCTAACTATTTCAACTCCTTACTTTAGCTAATTATTTCACCCATTTATCTACTCATGTTAAGCTCAACCATGAATTCATTACTTTTAGCCAACCAACAATTAATCAATTAAATTTTAGCTGAATACTATATATCAACTATTTATCCATTATCTAAGCTATTTCAACCATTTAGCTGTCAATTTTTGATAATTTATACATTACTTTGGCTTTAACCATTACATTTAGCAAACTAATTTCAATGGTCTACGTGTTGCTGTGGTTGAGGAGGAGCCTCCGTCATAATGAGACAGCATAAATATCTAAAAGGCTGATATCAGTCAATTCTGTTAACATAAGACGTAATGTCAACCAATTGAAGACACTGCTGTCTACACAGCCGTTTCCTCAGCGTCTTCCTGAACTTGCTCATACTAAATACAACGTTCTGGGTCTGTACTATGTTTGTGTTTTTTGTGTGTGCACCTCCTTACCTCCACTCTCTATCAGAATGTCGAACAAGTCATCCATTTGCTGGCTTGTTGCCGTGGGAACCTGAAAAGGACAGTTAACAAGGTTGAGAGACTTGAAAGAATTCCTCAAGGTTTTGAAATCTGAAAATAGACTTTTATGTTGTTATGCTTTTTGGTATTCTGAAGGATACAGCAGCTGAGAACTGCAGGAGAAGAAATGTATGGCATGTTTTGAGCTGTGCTATAGGTGTGCGTGCGTTTAAGCTGTGGTGGTGTGCATCTGACCTGTGAAATGTTGTTGATGTGCAAGTTGCGGCTCCGTTTCACAGCCTCCTCATAGCGGGGAGGCTCTTTTGTCTTGGGAGGCTGAGTAACGAGGGAGGTGGGCTGAAGGATGAAGGCAGGCTGGGGAGAAGGAGACTGGAAGAATAAGAGAGAGATGGAGAAAAAACAGGTTTTTGAGTGAAGCAAACACTACAAGTAAAGTTTGGAAACTTCAAATCAAAAAGTTAATGATCCCAAAAAGCATCTGTAATCAGGATAGACTGAAACAAACTAAACCCCCCCTCCCCTCCACTAACAAGTCAGCACTGATACCTTATTGAAGGGTCCGTTAGAGATGTGGTGGTTGGGTGAAGCCCGTGGAGAGACCCTGTTCTCCGGGGAGCTTCTCAGGAAATTCTGAGGATTCAACTCAGGTTTAGTCTGGGTCTCTAAACCAGTGGTGTTATTGCACATAGTAATAGTCTGTCAAGAGACAAGACAGTCTCACTTAAGTTAATCGTGTATAAAAAGATTGACATAATCATAACAGAAAAACAAGACAGCTATAAAAGAGATGAAAAAAATGCAAAAAATCCCTTCAAAAACCAAACAGATGTAATAAGATAGAGTTGTTTGTCTCATAAATGTGGTACCCAGAGAAAAACAAATGCAGCTGTTGTTTTAAAGGAGGAACTGAAAGTACAGCAAATGGGAAATGTTTTACACACACATTTGTGGCATAATTTCACATTTTGGCATAATTTCTGTTAAAATGTGGAAGTAAATTGGACACCTGATAATACAAAATAAGAGTAGTGGTTGTGGTAAATGGTTGAAGTCATTTTCAAGCAAAAATGTTCAAACATTTTAGTTCCACATTCTCAAATGTGAGGTTTTGTTTTTCTGTTTTTTTTGTAAACTAAATATCTTTGGGTTCTGGGCTGTTCTTTGGATGAAAGGACCTTGGTCTCTGAGTAATTGTTACAAGCACTGTCCACCATTTCCTGACATACTGTAGTCCAAACAATGACTCAATTCTTTACAGAAAAAAACAAAAACAAAACAGATGTATCATTAAAGGATAACGTCACCCAAAAATGAAAATTCAGTCACTATCTACTCACTCCCATGCAAATGGAAAGTCAAGTTTTGTAGTCCACAAAACGTTTCTGGAGCTTCACAGAGAAACAGTTATGCAGTATTCTCCCAAATAACTGAAGTAGCTGGGGACTTAAAACAAGTCCCCAGCTACTTTGGTTATTTAGGAGAATGCTTTCAACACTGTTTTGTTATAACTATGAAACCTGACCCGACTTTCCTTCGGCGTGGGGGTGAGTATATGATGACCGAATTTAAATTTTTGGGTAAACTTATCCCTTTCATCAAAACAATCATTAGTTGCAACCTTAGTTAAAAGTTTCGGATTGTTTAATACACTTTAAGGACAGGACTCAACATATAGGACACAGCCGAACAATATGTTTTGTCAGAATGACACATCAGCAAACAGACATTGTGTAATGTTGTTCTCACAGAAATGCAACTACTTATGTGACTCACTTGTAGCAATTGGTTGTGGTTGGCTAACTGCTGGCTGGGTGCCACCTCCATCTTAGTGGTTTGCAGCTGAGGAACTGAAGCCTGAATCAGGCCTGGGTTTGAGACTGTGGCCTGAAGAACAGGCTGAGATAAGAGATAAGGAGAAAGGGTCATTTGGATATGTAAATTCAAACAATCTGTAAAACTATACTGAATTTGTTACACATTATTCTTGGTTGCAGTCTCACCTGCAGGTTGACAGTGGTGCTCGGCAGCTGGATCGCAGTAGCGTTGTTGGGTAGTGACACTGGGAGCAGGATCTGAGTTCCAGCCTGGCCTGTTGTGGTCAGCAGAGTCTGAGGCTGACCCAGCACCTGGGAGACTCCTCCTGTGTGGCTGATGAAGAACTGCTGCAGGCTGGGGGCTGCCGGTTGGGACTGGGGCTGGGTCTGGAGCTTGGGACTTCTCTGGGTCTGGTGGAGCAGCTGTGGGCTGGTGCTTATTTGGGGCTGGGCTTGGGTGATGAGCTGGGTTTGGGTCTGGAGCTGCAGCGGCTTGCCAGCGGAAACAGTCACATCCTCCAACTTGACCACTGTTGGCAGGGAAGAGAGAGCCTGGGAGCCGAGGATGGAGCTAGGGATTGTAGCAGTGGTGGATGAACAGTTTGACAGGACTGCACCCTCCATTTTTACAACATTTGAGTTCAGGAGAGTAGGAATAGAGTTCATGGCAGGTACAGAGGTGACTTTGGGAGATAGAGAGGCACAGTCAGCAGTGCTGGCCCTCTTCTCCACTTCCAGCTGCATCTTCAGCGCCTCCACCAGCCTCTGCTCTTGCTCCAGCTTCCTCATCAACTCTTCTATCTGCCGCTCCTTCTCGTGGAGCCTCCTGTCCTTTTCCTCAGGGACTTGGACAGACGGAAGAGGTGAGGACCGCAGACCTGCCAACATTTCAGATGGCGGCTCAGACATGCCTACATCATGCTGGAGGGCGGACAGTTCACTGGGAATGGGTGAGACCGGCGGTGTGGGGTTTATGCTTTCTAGAGTCTTCTGTTGGACTGGGAGGACTATAGTGGGGGCTGAAGTGGTGTTTGTGACCTCCATGGGGATGGAGGAGAGGGTGGTAATGCTGGGAGAAGGAAGAGTGGTCGGAGCAGAGCTGCTGGGATTGTCCTGGAAAGGCTTCAGTCTTTCTATCAGGTCGGTCTTTGTTCCCGAGACAGGGAGGCCACGCAGCTTTAGCTCCAGTTTGAGCTCAGCCACCTAGACAAGAAAAACAACTATAGAATTATCACACCATGGGCGATTAGATTGGTTCCCTATAAACCTCACTGTCACTACGCAATTTTGTCTTTCACTGTGCACAAAATCTCCCGGGGAAAATGGTGTCTTCATTAGAGACTAAATGAAAGAATGAACTCCTGTTTTGTCCTGTGTTGTTGGTAGTTTTTACGCTGAGGTAAAAGGAGAAACGATCCAGTTATCTTTGTGCCTTAATGGAAGCTACAGTCGGCTGCTGATTAGCTTAACATACAGACTGGAAGCAGGGGGAAACAGCTCGTCTGGCTCTGTCCAAACTTAGGAAAAAGCGTCATCCAGCACCATTACAATCAGTTTCCAAAACAAGTGTTTCTTGATGGGCTAGTCACTTCCTGGAGTCCAATAAGTGGAGCAACAATCACCAACAAGACACTGAGAAGTCATTGATCTTGGCAAAGAAACAAGTGCTGCATATAACCACAAATAAAACCATAACGTATTGTTTTTACACGTCGTTTTTTCTACAGATTAAACAGCATAAGCATAATAATAATCATAATATTTTCCATAGACATTTTAGTTGTATCGATCTTTTAATCTAACTTTCAGCAAAAAAGTTGATTTCCCAAGTTGTCAAAGCTATTCCCTCAAGTCCTGGTGTGTAACTACTGTCTTAATATGTGTAGCTGTATAAAGCTTCTTCTCACAAAACACCATGTTTTTTGGCAGCGCTGCTAGTGTTCGCAGCAAAAAGAGAGCTTCCTGAAGTATATTGTTATCAAATGCAATTTTGAGAGCTCCCTTGTGTAATCATTGTTTTATGAAACTTCCTGAATGAACTTGAATGACTTGTATTAAAAACATGGCCTGGCTTTGTAATAACTTTAAGTTTTAACAGCTGAGTAATTCCACCCTTCAGCCTACAATCATAACTTTGATTTCTAAGCTGCTGGGGCACGCTGTTCCAAGCTACAAGGGCGAAGGGTTCACTGGTGCACGTGGGTTCCCAAATACCTTCATCTCCTCCAGGTTGGCAGGCAAGACTCCTGGCTTGCGGTTCGACAGCGAGTTGTTTGGGCGAGCTGGAACCGAAGCCACAGGGGGAGGCGGAGGTGCAGTGGGCAAAGACACCACGATGGAGGTTGGCAAGCTGCTGGCGCTGCTGCCCTGACCCTCTGCCACAGGTCTGCCGGGAGAAAAGAGACGTGAAATAAGATGAGGTCATTGTTATTCAGGAAATCATTTGCACTACATTGCATGTGAAACAGAAAAAGAGGAAGAGGAGATGGGAGAAAGAGGGAATCACTGAAAAGAGGAGAGAGAAAAGAGAAAGACAGGAAATGAAGAGAGGAAATCTGTTCCCAATATGAACAGATCATCCGTCCTGTGACCTGTGCCTCACACTAACAAAGCCAGTCAACCAAACCACTGAGCACAAGCACAGTTCAAAGAGAGCTTGGCCAGACTGCCGCTGTGAGGACATTCATGAAAACAGCGGCTGTGGAGCAACATCCTGGGAGTTATTAATATGATTAGAGGCAGAGTTGTTGTTGGAAACTAGCTAATGGCCCTCTGGCCCGTTGAAAACAACAATATTTGGCTTGTTGTCAGATAAAGAGTTATGGAGGAAAGCCAGACCAGGCCTCTTGAAAAAAATGTGTGTTGTTTTTTTCAAAGAGGCCTGAAAAAACATAAATCCATAAAACTCTGTGATATGGGTAATGTTTGGTATGCGTACTTGAGTGGTGCTGGTAATATAGTCTGGTAGTTGTAGTGCTGCTGTTGCTGGCTGAGGATCTGCAGCTGGAGGAACAGCTGCTGCTGCTGCAGTAGTCGAGCATACGAAGAGTCCATGGGTGCCTCACTGGCCTCCTGCTTCTGGTCGGGGGGAACGTACTGGTGGTACTTGAGCTTCTTCACCCTGGACTTGGGCTCTTTGCCCTTCTTACTGCGGCTCTTCTCCGAGGGCGTCTTCTGCTGGCTTTGCTGTTGTGGGGAGGAGCACATGGTTTGTCCAGCCGCGTTCAAATATTACACACGGAGATGATATCAGATTTAGAGATATAAAAAAAAGCGCTTACTTTCACCAGTGTTGGGCCGGGTTTTGAAGGAGCAGCTGTGGTGAGTGGCTGCGCGGGAGTGACAGCTGGGCGGCTGGCGGGCGGCTCACTGGTAGCGATCAATTTCACAAAGTCTGTTGTGGGTTGTGTGGCAACTGGGAAGGCCTGAAAGACGACAGATAACAAAGAGAGACTTATAACTTCCAAGCAAACACTGAATTTCTTATAAACACTGTATAGAGTTACAAATATCTGGAGTAGAGCTGGGCAATATGTCGATCTCCCAGATCGCCCAGTCAGGCATAAAAACATCGGTGTTACTAGTCCTGGATCTGACCTGCAGTATGGTGTTGGGCAGTGCTGGTGGTGCTGGAACTGGAGAGGGCGTCTCTGGCATTTTGCTCTCTGATGGAGAGGGGACAGAACTCTGAGACTCCTGGCTGGCCGGCTGCTCTGGAGACAGGGCATCGCTGCTGTCTTCATCCATTACCTTGGGATAGTTCACCTGGCCAACTGAAAGACGACAAAGTCGAGTAAGTTAACCTCTATGCAAGTAATTCACAATTTTTATCATCATTTCTCTCCCCCAATTCCCTGCATGT
Source organism: Pagrus major (assembly GCF_040436345.1). Lineage (NCBI taxonomy): Eukaryota > Metazoa > Chordata > Actinopteri > Spariformes > Sparidae > Pagrus > Pagrus major. Next base: position 10,314,256 of record NC_133234.1, on the reverse strand, counting down.
CAGATCAAACAAACACCTCACCGTGGTTGAGTCCATTAAGGCAGAAATGCTCAAAAAGCACTGGTTGTCTAACATGGTGAGTCTCACCGATGATAGCCTGTTTCAGGGTGGAATCCACCGGCAGGATGTTCTTCTCCACCAGCTCCATGGGACCGGGTCTCTGGGCGATCTTTTCATTCAAGTTGTCGGCCAGCCGGGCCCTTTTGAGTCTCATCTGGGTGGCCTGTAGGGATGGCTCTGCTCCAGTCTCTGAATGAAAAATAAAAAAATAATCACACAGGATTCTTGTTGGGAAAATATTTTTTTTACAATACTGTGTCTGGTGTCAGTCTGAATTTGTTTGTTTATAGCACGGGAAGCCATATTCCCCTTGAAATGTTCAGTCTTTTTATTCTAGTGCTTTATCTACTTTAGTTCTCACTACATATACCTTTTGTTTTATCTAGAGTAGTACCTTGCAGGATGTGCATCCTGACCAGCTCTGCTCTCTCTGGACGACTGCGGATCTTGTGCTTGAGGAAATTCTCAGTCTGTAATGAAGGACAGACGAGGAACAGTCAGTAACACATCTGAATTTACATGTCCTGTTCTTTTCTGCTGCACTGAGCAACATACAAGTCCAGGAGTGCTTCTCAAGTCTACATTAAGCACTTTATTTACCCTGGCTCTCTCCAAGCTGCGAATCTGCCCATGGAAAGCCGCCGGGCTCTTCAGAGCTGCAACACACAACATTTTCATTCGCACAAGTTCGTAGACAAATGATTTATTTCGATGAAAAAAATAGAGCAAACATGTTTATTATCTCAGCTATGAGGGTCAGAGTTTGTTATCATATTCCCGCCCACATTGCATTAGCCTGTCGGTGAGTGATGGACAAGTGCTGAGACTCACGTGGCATGATGCCCTGATCCACCAGCTGCTCCCGGGTTCGCCTCTGCTGAAGCCTCAACTGCAGGACTGGAAAACAAAACAACAAAATGTTGCAAAGGCATAAAAACAGAATGTAATGTTAAAGCAGACAAACAAGAGGAAGTGCATGAGGGAATAGAGAGAGATGAGGTAGTACATAAAAATAAAAACTGATTAAAAATAGGGAAGAAAATTAGATCAGACAGAGAAGTTGACCACATCCTAACCTCACTCCTCCCCCAGATATATCACTCATATCCTGCTCTCTAGTCTGGGTTGATAACTATATAGAGGCATTTTGCACTTAGGACTCAAGTTAAACAACCACATTTTTTAAAGTTTTGCTCAAAACCTGTCCTGTCTTTTGGGAATTTCTTTGTAAGTTCACTCCAGAAGAGTAGTACAACTTCATAACTCGGTAGCTATTTAAGGGTGGTATGATGTTTCGTTCTGTTTCCACACCAAGCCTTACATTACTAGGATATGACATTTCCAACGCTGTTATTATGTACTTTAACGTTTTGGATCCCTGCTACTCAAAAACAAAACAGAGCAAGGCAATAATGAGAGGCAAAGACGTACATCCATGACTAAAAGATGATTTATTAGCCCAAACACTTCCAGAACTCCGAGACAAGCTGGCAGTATCATTTCCCACTTGGGTTGAGCAATAAGTATGACAATAAAAACAAAGAAGAGGAGTGCTCACCTGCTCTGAACCCAGTGCAGCAGTCACTGAAAGTCTCTACCTCCATACAGGCCATTATTTTACTCTCCTGAGACGCCTGCTGAGCGGTCCAAAACACAACTGACTGGATTAAGTCATTTGATCTCAAGGTTAGAGACTTTCTATTAAAGCCCAAAACGTGAAGCTTTTAGTCATATCCTGTCAGCCGCGGTGCAACATGATCAACAGAATGATAAGAATCCACAGTGTTAGAGAGAAGCAACATTAGGCCCTTCCTCTATTCCTTTACTCCTCCCTGACTCTTCTCTTTTTTACTGCAGGGCCGCAACCCTCCTCAACCTCTTCTCTCACTTCCCTCTCATTCAGTTTGGAAATGTTTTATTTTGTCACTGTAGGCAATCCCAACAGTGCCTGATGTGGAGGTCTACAGCGGTTCCCTATAACTACTGAAGAAGAGTCAAGAGTCTTAGTCAGCTCTGACTAAGGAGAAAGGACAATGGCAACTTTGTCTTCAAGCTGAAAAGATGAGCTTGCGGCAACAACACAAGTGTCACGTTAAAGGAAAAGTTCACCCAAAATGAAAAGTCAGTCATTATCTTCTCACCCGTCTGCCGATGGAAATAATATTAAAATGGATCAATACAGCTTGTTAAGTAGAATGCTGTGAATCTCCAGAAATATTTCGTGGATTAAATAACCTGACCTGACCTTCCATCGGCATGAAGGTGAATATATAATGACTGAATTGAAATTTTTTGGTGAACTATTTAACTAACTTTAACTAAAAGGAGGTAGAGATTTGACATGACTTAAATACTGACCACGCGTACAGACACTTCTCCATTTATAGGAAGGGTAGAAAATTTCAGTGAAATGTGACAGGAAACAGCTGCCCTCACCAGCGTCATATCTTTTGTCTCGCTCATCTCTTTTGTGTCCGTTCACTATCGTCATAGATATGCTGTGGGACCACTCATTGCATCACCCACTGTCACACCACCAACTGTTTTAACCTTTCGCAGGCTTTGACTGGGAATCCTGCAGCTTTAATTCCAACCAGAGCTGAGGTAAAACATTTACAGAACTCTACTCTGGACCCTGTTTATACAGATATTTTACAGCTATATGTCCCTGAAAGAAATGAACAATTCAAACACAACGAGTCAACTCTAGTGGGGACATGTTTGTTTAGGGTGATACGTATAGACTTCCAGTCAGAAGTATTGTTCTGAATTCCTCCGGGAAATGCTGCTCAGCCTGACAAACACATGTTGACCTGTGACCTGAGCAGGCTGAGAAGAGACGTGGACGACATGACTAAGCTGTCTAATCACACAGAAACAGGCACGCACACACTCGGCCAGTCAGCAGGTCAGTGGAGGAAACGCAGGCTTGCATAGAAATGTTTCATCTGCGTTCAACAAGAGAGCCATTTAATATTATCTATACCAAGTTGGCCGAGCTGCTGATGAAATGCGAGAAAACAAAAATCAGTAGTATAATAAGGACAGCTAGAAACCAGAGATTGAATGTTTATAGACAGATATTGCCTAAATAAAAAGAAACAGCTCCACATTTTTGGAAATATACTTGATATCTTTTTTTGTGGACTGTTTGATGAGATGATTGACACCACTTTTATATCCATCAATTCAATGTGAAGCTGGAGTCAGCAGCTGGTTTGCTTAGCTTAGCATTAAGAAGTGGAAACAGAGGGAAAACAGCTAGCCTAGCTCTGTCCAAAGGCAACCTCTACCAGCACCTCTTACACTCATTCATTAGGGTTAGCTAGTTGGCATGCTAACTTGGGTAGCCTATTTCTTTCCAACACAATACATATATGTCATAATGTCATAACATTCTGTTGATAATTTTAATAAATGTTCATGTTTTCAACATATCGTACCTTTAATCTTGACATTATTATTATTTCTTTACACAAACATAAGTTTTCCGCTCACTTTGGAAAGCAGCTGATTATTATTTGGGGCTATTTTGGTCTAATGGTTTGGTAATAAACGTATAGTAAACTTGTGATTATATTGTTTTAAGCTGTGCACTTGTTTATCTTCTTGGCAGACTTTTGCTGTTGTCATTAACATTATTGATTTCACATGATAGGAGACCTCTTACCGGCCAGACACTCATTCCCTGTCACAACAAACTCACTGCCCTGAGTCCGCACGCTGACTCTGCTGACAGAGCTGCACTGCAGTTCTCCTCCTCTCTCCCTGCAGACTCTCTGAGCCACACACAACTGAAGCGGCCTCAGACACTCAGACCTGTCACGATGGTAGACAGATTAACACCTGAATGTTAAAACCAATATGAGAGACGGGGCTCTGCGGTTGGCAAAGTGCTGGGGATGGCTCGGAGGGTGGAAAGTATGAGGTGTGTGTTCTCACTGGAGGGGAAATGACAAAAGCCAAGATGATGAGTGGGTGCTACTACTGTTGACATTCCACATTTTTCCACCGTCAAGACATTTTACTGCGCTCTCCTGCAGGCAGCAGCACGACGGCACAAACTCCTCCGTTTATCCAAAACATGCTTAATCCGGCCTGGACCAGCTCTGGCTTAACACCCTGCGTTTGTTGACTGTATCTGACAAATTAGATTTTTCTAAGCATGGTGATCAATATTGCAGTGATTGCACTGGACTGATCTCCCTTCACCATCTAAGCCATGATTAGGAACTGGCAGAGGCAGCAGTGCATCTAACCCACTCCTAAAGCCTGATAATCACGTACCCATCCATCAGTGTCTCAGGCTGTCCCATGTGGCTGCCAAAATAACTCCAACATCGTGAGGCCCACGAGAAACATGCAGGCTGGCTAGCATGATGAACAGTATTTCCCTGCGTGCTGCACAAAAGAAAAGCTGATGGAAGTTTCAGGGGTTGATGACTCGCTTTTCCTGCCCAATTTGAACTTAGTAGTGGATTTGAGGACTATGTGCCTGTGTGCATGTGTCTAAACGGCTACATGTCTACATACATGTCACCATGTTGGAGGTGCAACAAAGGAAAAGAGCAACAATGTTATTACATAGATTAGATGTTATGTTTGTGTTTGATTTATGTGGAGTTTATTATCAGTGAATTTATTCAGGAAGACAGTTGTTCTACTTTACCCCCCTATGTGTATTCCTTAGCTCTTCAGAGACCTCACCGTGCAATCAAATCCATTTTTGTTCTACAATTACACCCTCAAGTCCCGTTTATTGGTATTGTTTTTATGAATTTTTTTCTCTAACAACTTTATAGGTCTTAAGAAACTCACGGTATGCAAAAACTTTTTTTCTCTCTACACCAGTGGTGAAAAGATTACTGAAAATCTGTACTCAAGTACGAGTACAGCTAGATTACGGAATTATTACAAGTCAAGCTACTTGCATTCAAATAAAGCTTAAGTAAAAGTACAAGGTTCTTCTCAGACGCTACTCAGTATTGATAGTATTTAACTGTTGATAATTGATTGATTGTAATGCATTATCAATAGCTTGCATTCAATCAGAGGGGTTTCTGTTTCTCCAAATCTTCAGTCTAAATTACTCCCAATGCCTGCTCTGTTCTGCTCAGAGTATCATGGTCACATCTCCAAACCTGCGCCTGCTGCAGAGTTTTTCTTATCTGTCCTTATCACAGGGTTTTCATTGGCCTGTTTTTGATCTGATAGCCTTATTGGCTACAAAAGTGCTGATGAAAGGTTTAGATATTAATTCAAATTATGATTTTAAAAGTAACTAAGTAGATTACATGGTGTAATGTATACTAATATACAAGTAAATTTACAGACTTGAAAAACTACAGTAATTTGAATAGTTGTAATTCGTTACTTCCACCCCTGCTCTACATTATGCAGGTAATGAACGGTAACGTGTTCTCTTGTTCGCCTTGACTCGGGTGAGTTATGATTGTTATGTCACAGTAACATGTTGGTGCAGCACTGTCTTTGATATTGGAGGAGTTTTGGTGACAGTAACTTTGATGATCCATCATATCATTTTCTCATATAATTCAGATAATTTAGAAGCAGAATTACAGCAAGAGTGTGACGATGTTCACAGCAAAAACATTGGACAGCTGCACACAGCCCACACTACAGCGACTGTGTTATCACCTTGCTGACTCACTTATGCTGCATTGAGTAAGTAGTTACAGTGGCCAATGTGTAACATAGTGCAATGTGTGTTACGACAGAAAATACATAAGAATATGTTAAAAGATAGCACTTCCTCACCGTTTTTGCGCTCATTGAGCGGAGGCAGATTCTGTGTGGGCTGCAGCGACAGCTCCTCCATCTCATGGGTCACCGCCTCGCTCTGGGGACTGGGCAACAGAAGACTCAACATCCCACAGTCCCCCTCTGCTCCTAGCTGCCCCTGAGAGGCCTCCATCATGCCTCTGGAGGCGATTGGGGAGGGTCCCAGGCAAGTAACGAGGGGTATGGGTCACCGTCCCTTTGGTTAAGCCTTGCTGCTACCTGTGTGGAAACAAGAAACAAGAAGAGAGACTGAGGAGTTTGAGGGAAATCTAGTTCCTGCACATATGGAATAAGACACTCAAGGATATTCTGTGGCTCCTCATGAACATCAGTACTTCAGCATAATAATCATCATCCTGTTGGTATGACTACTTCACCCAACTGGTGAAATGCTAAGGGTGGCATTTCATTTCAGCCATCTGGAAGAGCTCAGTCGCAGCCCAAATTATTCATTAAACGAGTCGAGATGGCTATTATACTGAATAATCACTTCAAACCGCCAGTTTGTGCATGAATGTTCTCTCTGTTCAGACGGCTTCATGATCTGGAATATGACGTCGCTGCGGCCGTTTCAAACAGAGGGAACGGAAACATTTCGGGAGCAAAACAAACAGTTTAGTATCCATGGCTTCCCAACAGTCTCTTAACCAGCAGATGACAGACTGCTCAGTCTCAACGTGTATGCCATTTATCGCTCTCCGGCAGTACCCACATGTATCCATTCCAGGACCGAAGCACTATTTACTAACCGTCCTGATGTGTTGCTTTTGGCTGAGAACCACTGTGTTTCTTATGGCTGTTTTTATTCCTCCCTGTAGGCCCATTAAGTGCCAAAGGCATTAGACAGCACAGGGAGACTGTGACGGATAAAATATCTGAATGTTGTTCATTCCGGTGACTGAATGCTGATGTCATGTATCCAAACACAACAAATCCTAAACCCAAAGTTTCATTAGCTCTTGGTGTGCTGGTATCATAATCATTAAAAAAATACTCTGTTCCTCATTGCAAGGAAAACTTATTTCCACAAACACATATAAAACATTTCTGCTGTTTGTTGTATGTAAAGGTCTCGGGTAATACAAAGGTAAGAGAAAACTTGAGCTGCTGATTATGTGATAAAAGTGTGTCAAAACACTCAAACAGTTAAACGCACAATATGTAATGTCTGCCGCTATGGGTCTCTCAATCAAAACAAAACTAAAGATGTTTGCCGAGTGCCGTGTGTGACCAGCCGGGCGGAGCAGGAGGACAGAGCCGCTGCTCAGCTGTTCAGAGCCGGCCATTTCTTGAGAGAAAGTCGGGTGCAGAGCCAGACCTTCAGGAGGAATAAACACCTTGTACAGCTTTATAGCCATTCCTCGACTTTCTTCTTGTGACATCTCATAAAGAAGAAGAAGAGGCAATCAAAAAGGCACTGAGACTTTATCACGACATTATCATTGTGACTCTGTCTCGTCTTTTAAATCACCCACTTGTTTCAAACTGCAGGGATTTTATCTGCTTTATTATTGCATATTTTACTCTCTTATGTGTATTCTGTTTTTATTGCTGTTAGCTTGTTTTATTCGCTTTGTGTTTTATTTGGTTTTATAAAGCACCTTGTAACTTTGTTTTGAAAGGTGCTTTATAAATAAATGGTTATGATTGTTATACATTTGTCACACACGAGAGCTTATGTCAATAGGGGAGCGTGTAACAGTTCTGATTCAGACTATAATCCAGTAACTGGCAGTGATGCACTTAAAAGCTGTTTTCCACTGTCATTAGACAACAAAAACAGAAGAGGACACAATAAAACAAGACAAAGAAGAAGACACCGTGACTGACTATACACTGTGGCGAGTTCAAATGAGTCACCGGAGTTAGAGGACCCACCCGCTTCTTTCATATCAGCTGTGTGGGAAAGTTTTGAAGAGCGGGTGGTGAATCGGACTTGGACAGTGTGTTGGCGTTGTTGGACAGGTGTGTGTGGGTGCAGACATGTCGTACATGCTGACACATATTAGACGGCATCACCCAGTAAAATCAAAACAAAGCTAAATTTTAAAAAAAGAAGTCCAACAACTTCTCCCTGCTGCCTCCAGAAGTGAAAGCAGACAGGGCCAAAAACATTACCGAAGCAGTTGGCATTCAAATGACATTTTCATTTGTTTTTTATCAGCCCTGCATAAAAATATGACCTGTACCAGACTGTATGTTCATTGTTCATTCCTTAATGAACTACAGGCTGTACAGACTTTCTCAGGTGGAACAAGCTGAAACTTAGACTATTATCTGTTGACAAGAAATGAAAAGACACTCAGGCTGATGCACTCTGGATTTTTTTTTTGTTGTTTCTGTTGTACCAAACTTGTGCCGAACAGTGACTTCTCTGTACTGTTATGCCCCCATTCATGAGAAGTGCGTAGAAGTAATTATTTCACACACAGAGTTTTAGGTCTGACACCTCAGTCTTAAAGACTTTCTGGTGTACTGACTGTTGCCTGCTATATCTGTGACATTTTGGGAGTGTGCATTAGCCCCACCAATCAGATATCAAGTATTAACATGGGAGTCAATCCCTGTTCGCTTGGCATTTACCGGCAATCTGAATTGGTGCATGCTGACCCTAACGACCACTTCAAAATTAGCCCACTCGCTAAAACTTGGCTTCTGACCCGCAGCCACTTTCTGGCCCCTTAATGATGATTGAGTGCCACTAAAACACCAGGCTACAGTGTTCACAGCCTTGACGTTCAGCAGTTTAACATCAGTGGTTTTCTGTAATAATACTTCAGTCACATCATCTACAGTAATGTGAGGAACCAGTCTCTGCTCTGAAGCATTTAGGTACTTCCTATAGATTACAATCAAACTGAGCATTCTGGGCTGTGAGGCCTTTTGCTTTTATTTCTCTGAGTTGTAAGAAAAGGGACTCTACATGCATTGACGCCAGTCAAGTGCCAGTCATCGCTCACTGGTTGCCTTTTAGTGGGAGTGGGTGGTCGCTTGGTAAAATGAGCTGGAACATGAAATACGGCGGAAAGTAACACTTAAATCACATTTATAGAGTCTGACCTTTACTGCAGAACTAGTTTCCTTTCCTAAATGATGTGGCTTTATGTGATGCACATTTTGACTGGTTTCTAATACAAGTGTCCTTCTGATTTAACCAGTTCAGAACTAGCCTCTACTTTGGGTCTCTGCTTGAAAATGACATGCCCTGTGTAGCATGTGTAGCCATACTTGGAAAGCTACAAAGGAAGCTTGCCAATATGTTTTTTTCACTGGGGAACATAAAGAAGTACAGAAGAAGAGTAAGAGTAAGAGACAAATTCATAATAATATGCTTTCAAACCTGTAGTAGCAGACGACAGCAAGGGAAAGAGGAAAGAAATGTCCGGGCTAGTTGCTGTTAAGAGTCACTAAGCCATGGAGTCAAACCTGTTGGAGACAGAAAGGATCAAACATGAATATCATAAATGCATCAATAAATAAAAGTCAAAGAAATGACGGAGCAGGATTTTACCTCCACCTTACACATGACAAGACTGCAATTAAATAATACATTTGATTAGTTTTATTTTTCTGTGTCTTACGTGAGTTTCTCCTTCCAGTCATTAATGCTATTGCTTGTAAATCTTCCTGTGTTTATCCCCCCAAAAAGATTTTCTCAATGGAAATTAAAAAAAAAAAAAAATCAAAAAAAAAAAATCACTGTTTTACACAAAAACAAGACTCAAAAACAACCTTGAAAACATTGAAACAATGACATTTTTACATGGCATTAGTGCAAAACCACAAGACAAAAGGAATACATTTTAAAAGGAAAAAGAATGACGATACCACACAATTAATATCCATTAAAAATAATAAAATAAAAACACAGTGGTGAATCTGACACTGATTCTGCTTGAATAGATGCATTTGAAGATGAGCAGAGAATGAAAACAGATGACGAAAACCACTTAAAGATGTCTGAATAAAACTGGCCGACACTCAAGGCTGCATCAAGGCCTGAAAATGAATGTTCACAGGTTGCTAGGAAAAGCAGCGGTGGTCTCTATGACAATGGGAGCGGATCATCCGGGCGGAGACAATAGAAACTCTCGGTGCTGATGACTGAAGTGCTGCAGTCTGAGGGAGCGGCTCTCAGAATAACAATCAATCAGAAGCTTTCAGAATCTTGCGCTTAGTAAACATACTAGATAACTCGATTATGGTTTGATGGATGCGTCAATTTACTGACACTCTGGGCCGATAATGGTCTTGTACTACATGAATGATATTTATTTATGTAGCTGCCTCTCTCTCTCCAGAGCATCATAAACTCAAAAGCTCCTTTTGGGCAACTACTCTTGGAGATGTCTGCGGATATTTCTGAGGCCGATTCAGAACATTTTCACAGTATTTCATCAGTATTTCAAGTCTTTAGGGGGATCAGTGCTGACTCACTGCAGTTTTGTGGCATGGTGAAAATAAAATGGCATACTGACATTTAAAAACCATAAACTTAATGAAAAATAAGTAGGCATAGACTGATTATCAGATCTGACATTTAGCATTTGTCTGATTATTGGAATTGGTGGCTTTTTTATCTGACAAAATAAATTAATTTAAAAACAAGCTACTTTGGCTGTGACGCAGCTGTCCCTCTATGTCTGTATTCACCACTCAATAGCCCGCCAACAACACTACCTGACTGGTTAGGGCCCTGACACACCAGGCCGATGGTCAGCTGTTGACCTATGTCGGGCCATCGGAGAGCATCTTTTGCCCAAATTTAGTTGATGTGTGTCTCGCACTGTTGGCACTAGTCGGTTCTTGTCAGCAGCTTTTTGGCCGATTGAGCATGTTAATTGGCAGTGGAGGCTGTTGGTGAGAAAAGTCACTCTGATCGGCTGTTCAGCTAAGTGAATCAGCACACAAGAAGAGAAATGGAAAAAGTAAGGGAAAGCCCCTTTTGCCTGTTGCTGTAGTGTCCACGTTTTTCCCCATTTGGCGCACTTTCCAGTGCCATTTGCAACTTTTATCAGACATGTTCTCGATTAAGAGAGGCTATATTGGTGAGGGTGGTGTAAAAACTGCTTAATCATAACAGTACTTTGTATATCTGCAATCTAGAGTCTTTCTTGTTTTCCTTACAAAAAAGTACAATTGCCTCCAAAATGTAGTGTAGTGGAAGTATGAAGTAGTAGAAAATTAAAAACGTACCTCATATTAAAACTTAAGTAAAGTATTTGAGTAAACCTCACTTCCATCACTGGTTATTATACATTTTGACACAGGTAATTTTATTTTTTGCTATCGGTCTCCTTAATTCCTTCGAACAGGTATCAGCACTGAAAAAAGAACCGTATTGGTTGTTCCCTTAAAATAAAACAGGGGAGAGAGGAAGAGGTGATGGCAGGATTCTAACAGTCAGAGCACCAACATGCTGTGTGTGTTTATGTGTCGGGTGGGGCAATGTAAAAGACAGAAACAAGCGATCGAGAGAAAGGAGGCTCGGAAAGAGAGAAGAAGGAGCGAACGACTGTCACGGCTGACGGCGCTGTGGGATAAACATCGGAGCTGCCCCCTCAGAATCAAAGAGCGGATCCAGATGGCAGGCACTGCGTGTTGCTCTGCCCCGGACTGTTCTTTAAATGGCACGGGGCAACAAGTACCATGTGTTTCATCAAAGGCTAATGCAGGCACACTATACTCACAAGTAAACACACCACTAGAGTCAAAGGTGGGATCAACAAGCTAGGCATCTGCTACTCATGTATTTGCGCAATTGTAATACTGTATTACTTTTCCCCGCAGGTTTCAACAATGAATGACCGGTCACGGCTATAAAAAGGTTTGGATCGACCACTGATACATCACATGACCGCTCACAGTGGTATTATATTATTCTGCTACCAGGCAGTGTTGTCTTCTTCTGTCACAGGCCGCTGTGTTTGGTGGTTAATAAACCTGGCACATGATGATGTGCAGGGTCCATGCTCGTGTCAATCATCAACACTGCAGTGTGCAACAACAGAGATATTAACAAATGTACCCATCCCTTTCCTGTCAGCACATAGGACGCTTTGCTAAACGTGTTGCCAACAATCTGTAATCTGGTCTGAACAACATGCCATTAAAACAAGTGAATGAAGAAAGTCATCACCATAGAGAGAAGTTCATAGAAACAAACAGCTCTGCAACACATTCCAGTGGTATTCTTGACACAAAAAAACATTGGTATCGGGTATCAGTGCCAAGCAGACAATGATTGTCAGAGGCAACAGAAGTTAATTTTCAATTAATATTTGTATAGCGAGTGAGGGAGACAGAGACTTTGCTCAGTGCTTAGAGCCCAACTGTCAGAAAGATTGCATGACCAGCTTGTCATATTGGTCACATACTGGGCAGATTGGGAAGTCACGAAGGCTGGACAGCTTGTAAGACACTTGACCAAAAGACTGACTTATATAATTTACACATTTGCATTAGCAAACACGCAGCCAGCAAGAATCTGGTACTGACATGGAAACCAGTGACAATGTTACAGTGGTTATCTATACATCTTTTACTTTAATCTCTAGTTTAAAATAAATGCCGACTGAACAGTTTTGGAATGCTGCTTACCCAGAGAAGAATGGGAAACTATTTCAGGCCAATGTCTTTAACGTTAACGGGCCTGAAAAGGGGCAAAACTGAACAAAGTTGGAGCTGATAAATACCCATGACTACTATAGAGTCATTTAATGCGAGAATGAATGCATTTCCCAATAAATACAAAAGCCAGTCGTTCGTAAGAATTAGGGGGCTTTCTGTCCAGAGTGAAATGAGTAACACACTTCCAAACAACGCCATCGTCTGATCCCTGCGCTCAAAAACACATCCTCGTTAAGAGACTTCAACATTCACTTATAGAACACTAACATTGCCATGGGGTTTTTTAGCTATTTCCCCGCCTTACCAGTGTTTATTCTGGAGCTCAATGCAATGCTAGCATCTCGGACCAGGCCAAATTAACCAGGGTGAATCTATGATGAACTGAAAACAAGAACTGCCTTCAGGTTTCATCATTGTTTTTATACCTGCAGTTCTAGTGGATCAGAGTTCAACAAGATAATCATCCGAGCCAAGATTTTTGCACCATGATGGCACTATCTGGGTGTGTCTGCTCCCTGAGGCTGTTCTCTGTCTCGCACTACCTTAGGTCTATAAAAGGCCTGGACGTATGTAGTGCAGGTGAGAGGCTATATGACGTTCTACCACAAACATCTTTCTGACTGACACACTTCCTCATGTGTGCGAAGTCGGGATGTGAAACAACATTCAAAGTCCAACCGATATTCAGCAAAACAATCTAAAACTGAATCAGTTTGCCGCCATTCAAAAGAAAATGGAATTATTACAAACACAGAGTGAATGTATGTATCCGCCAGAGTAACAAACACAGAAGAGTCCCCACTTCCCATTCTCTGCAAACTGACGAGAAGAGGTCGTGGGTCAACTTCACTACAAATAGGCCTTCAAGTGCTGAAATACCCACTAGCACTCACAGACACACACTGACAGCATGAGATAACTGAAAACTTGCAGCCTTGTCGAGCTAATAAACAACAAAACAGTCGAGGAGGTCTGTTTTCTGTTAAAGGACATAAACATACCACCAACGGACTATGAAAAAAGAACATGCTGTGATGAAACACTGACGCTGCACAACTGTAAACAACAATCATCTAGAAGCACTTAAGTCGAAGCCTTTGTCTAAACCTAAATATGCTATGCTGTGGGTGCTCTGGGAATCATCTTTAAAAAAAAGATTGAAAAACAAATTAAAGGGGCACCATGTAGTTTTTGGGGAAGAAAATCAAACTCAGAATTTACAACATTAATGAGATAATAATACAAACTCGGATATATTAATTTTTTTCCATAACTGCATAAACAAGCTGATCTCAGAGGAAAATAAGGTCCCCAGAACACTGTTTGGAGCTAGAAAGGTGGCAGGGTCCACCACATATAAACAAAGTGAAACCATATGAAACTGTTTGTGTATTCAGCCATGAAAACAAAGAGTGTTTGTTTATTTTAGTTTGTTGAGGCATAAAATCAAACAGTCAATGAAGACCTTTCTCCTCTGATTAAAATCTCTACCCCCGAAACTACATAGTGCACCTTTAAATCTGAAAAAAAGGGGAATGCTAAGAAAAATGAGCATGACTGTACCTTACATTATCATGCAGCTCAAGGCAATAAGCCTCACCGTATCTAACAAGATTTAGCCTGTTATACTGTGTAATAAGGCTACACATCAAAATAAATTATCTTGGGGTTTATTGATATTACCATCACCTAGCTCTTTATGCTATTAATTCTGTATGTGAGAGATGCTAAACCAATGAGCCGTACACATACAAGCACACAGCATGAGAGCCACGCCGTGCCAAACTACGCTTTGACTCTGCAGTTTTCTGGGTCTTAAATAGCCCACGTCTAGTTCAACAAAAATGTCCTCTTTCATCCCGAGATAAGACAGAAATGATGTCATCACCGTGGTTCATTCACCGGGGCCACTGTTCTACTCTGTTCCCACAGGCGCACTCCTGCAGTGTCGTTTCCTTCCTGGCTGCCTCTGTGGACTTTGTTGAAAAGATCTTCTAGAAAGAGTACAAAAGGATTGGACTGACAAATAGACATGGGGCAAACGGCTGGGAGGCTAAAAGCAAAGGACGATTACAGTAGCCTCTTAGCTTCAACAAACAGAGAGTGCAGCCTGCAGAGGAGTACTACGGGCTGGTTATATAAATGAATTAACTACCCGGGGTGGCACCCAACTCCAGCATGTCACTACTAATAACTCAGTGGAGTCTGATTTGTCACAATCACTGTAAAGAGGAAGTACAATATCAGCCTGGACAAAAATCAAGCACTGTATAATGGAAACATGTCTGAATACAGTCTGATATTCGGTTTCATTTTAATTTAATTCACCCCATGGAGAGACATGGAAACCCTAGTCTACAGCGATGTGAGCAGACAGTCTCCCTGCAAACTAATACCGCACTGGGAGGCTGAAATAAGCCAAACACACAGGGATATATGGCTCACGGCCCCGGGATAATTACACACCCATCCAGCCATGTGCGCAGTGTTTAAGTTAACGCTAACAATCCACACTTCTTCTCGGTGACAGACTGGAGAGGGCCGCCTGGATGACTCACTCAGACGGCGACCTGTTCGGGTTTTGCTGCAGCACCACCTCACTTTCCTCGCTTCAATCGATAGGAAGGAGACGGGATAACATCATCGGGTCTGAGGCCTCGTCAGTCATCACACACCGGGCGTGTAACTTGAGTAAAGGGGATGCCAACTCACAGTCATGCCCCAGCATCCTGGCTCAAGATTAATGGCTTAAAGAAACATGCAGCGCACATAAACTATACTCACCAATAAGCAGCTAGCTAGTTTAAACAGCAAGAATACATTTTAATATTGTCCTTGGGGAGTATTATTGGTTGGCATGGCTGTCGGCTGCACTACAGCTCCTGTTATCGCAGAGGAGGAGGCGGGTGGGTGTGGGATAAGCTAACCCTGGCTAGTTACTTTAAATCTGACAGGTGAGTGAGTTGCGGACAGCGCCAATCATAAAAGACGATGCGGCGCTTGCGTGGCCATCATTCCTAAGACTAGAAAACGCATCTCAAGATTAGTATCTGTCAGCTACCCCTTGTCCATGCTTTGTTGTGTAATCTCACCGAGCCTCGTCTGCTGTCTCTGTCTGCATATCACGAACGCTGCTCAACAACAACCTCCTCCTCCTCCTCACAGTTTCGCTAGTTAGCTCGGTTCAGTTAGCGCAGGCTAACATGCTAAAAACAAGACAGCAGCGTCCCGAGTCTGTCGTCTTACCGAACTGTGAAGACTTGAACAGCCGAGTCCGTCCGGGGTCCGGTTCACAACGAGATATCCATTAATGTCAGCGGGGATATCTTCTGTTGTTTGTTTCTTTCCTCCGGCTGTGAGATTGAAGTTTATTTCGCGGAGGAAAATGGCTGCGACTGGTCTAGGTTCGGATGCAGAGTGACGTAATGACGCTGTCGGACAGGAGCAGTAGGGGGGCGTGGCGGAGGGCTGCTGTCCTGTTTACTGGTCAGCATGAGGCACCCATGAGCCTGGCCACTGATTCTGTGTACCACACTACACCTCAACACCTCCACTCATCTGTGTTTTAATATGTTCTATCAAGGGACCTCATCTGTTCATTGTTCTCACATGTGACTTGAGTGTTACATAAGCTGGTAGACACCCACAAGGAGTGGAGTAAAATCATCAAGACATCCACATTCATTCCCCTCACTTTGCTTCGAAGTTAATTGAATCGCAGCAGAAGATTTTTTTTAAAAAGCCCCCCAGAATTTCCCTGTTATTATCAGTATAAAGCATGTTTCTGAAATGACTGTGCAGTCGACCACCTTGTCTGGTTTTGCGCTCCGTAACAGGAGCATAATATGAAAAAGAAGCTTGCCCACACTTGCAACAAGAAGACAACTACATCCTAATTACATTTTAAAACCACTGATCAAGAAATCAGAACTCAGGCCTGTTTAACTCTAGTGAAATAGTGAAGACTATTTTCCAGTTCTTTGCATCATATAAATGGAATGAATTGCAAAGGATTTTTAAAACGGTGTCTCCTCCCACTAGCAGATTTTAAACTTTTAACTTAGATTCTATTTAGTGGCTTCTCTAATGCTGTATTCAATTTTTGTTAACTGGCTATGTAAGATTATATTAAAGGTGCAATATGTAAGAAATTTAGTTGAAAACACTAAAAAGAATTAAAATTATCAGCAGACCGAGAAGAAATAACAGTTTTGAAGTTATGATGTCCGTGCAATGTGTTGCAGGGATATCTACTGAAGTTAGCATGCTAACTGTGCCAGCGAGGTAAACACCAGCACTCCCCTGGTGCTTTCAGTTCGGACTGCTAGATGAATAGCTAACTGAGCTAACACCAGCAACAGTTAACAGCAGTTAGCAGTTTCCCTGGTGATATGCTGCCCCGTTTGTTTTCAGAATTGGACAGGTGGCCCATTCTTACATATTGCACCTTTAAGTATTACTCATTTTCCCACCTCCGAATAACACTGATGAGAGTAAATGGTGCTCCAATGCTTGTCCTTCTTGATTGACCACAGGCATCACCATCCATTGACCCTGCCATCTCTTTCTGGGGAAAATAAGGCATCAAAACTTAAGTAAAATGTGTTAAATGCACATTTTTAGAGTGTGTTATATCCCTTTTGGGTAACAAAAAGGGTTGTTCTTGAAAGCTTTATTTTGAATAAAAGGTTATACACAATAATGAAAAATTAGAAAGGAGAAAGGATTTTTTTTTCTTTTATTGCAAAGTTTATTTAAAGTTTTTTAAAAAGTCTTATACAATAGAAGTTCAGTTCATTCTGTACATTAATATAACAATTTCTACTTCTGATGACAAAGATTCATTCTTTACTAACATAAGGTGTGAATTCAAACTACGGTGTTCTACAATAACACTATTTTCATCTAGTTTTAAGATGCAAAAATAATCCTGATGTCAGGAAAATATATCTAAAAAACAGTCAGACACTTTACTGCCTCTTATGTCTTCTGTTTGGTCTTCTGCACAGGAGCGGGGACGTCAGCGTCATTATGCAGAAACTCATACAACGACTTAGCGTTGTTAACATTCCCAAGTATTTCTGCTAGCTTGTCCTGGCTCAGTTTGGCTAAATCTGCCAGGCTGTCTGCATTTTTTATAATAGCCCTATAGTTTTTCGTATTGATCCCGGGCATTTTCAACAGGAAATCATAAGGTCCAGGGTTATAGAGGTCTGCTGATTCAGCCACTGTGTCCGACTCGGCTGTGACTGCCTGAGCTGCTGCAGCATCGGGTTCAGAGCGACCATGCTTTAGATCCAGGAAGAGGTCCGCTGTGGCGTGTGGAGAGGGGCACCAGAGTATTCGAAGTCGGGGGAAATGCAAGGTGAGTAAAGTGAGTTTTGAAGAAATATCATTGGCGGATATCTCATGACGGAAATCCGATCGGGCCATTAAGGAAAACGGTTTTGCTGGGTCGAACTCGATGAGAAGCACTGGTTTCCTGTAGTAGCGGGTCATGGAGAGACACTGGGTGTAGAGGCGACCGCTCTGCAACGAGCCGATCAGATCGCTGACGCTCTTGCGCTCGACGCATGTATCCGGGGTCAGGATGTAGTCACCTACTTCTAGAGTGACAGGGTCGATGTCCAGGCCACGGCGGTGCAGCAGGGAGGGCAGCTCACTGCGGAACTCACGCATGTCCACGATGACTCGTGAGGGCTCTTTGGGCTGCTCCTGGCCTCCTGGTTATTGGACAGGAAATGGAAATAAGATATTCATGAAAACTGACAATCAAAAAATAGAGAACAAATCTAAAACTTTAGAAAAAGGACTAAATTAGACGTGCCTGCTTTGCGGGTGTTGGTGGTGGCATTGGCAGGCTCTAAATTTCTTGCAAGGTCCAAGTTGGTGTCTGCTCGCCCCTCCCTCTCCTCTGGGATGACCATAGTAGCCTTTTCCCTACAGAGAAACACACATACAAGCACTAATGAGTAACAAAGCACACTTCCGCAGATACTCCAGAGGTGCTAGAAGAGAGAGTAATGAAGAAAGGTTCTGACCTGATCAGGTGCTCAAAGGCTTTCTTCTCCTTAGACAGTGCGGTCAGGTACTTCTGCTCTTCTGTTGAGCCTCCATAGATGAGGAAATACACCCTGAGAGGCTTTCCGGGCCGGCAAGCTTTGTAGATCTCCAGCTGGCGGACGAAACTGAGTTCAGCGTCGTACAGCACCACGAAACTGGGTTCAACCTCATGCAGCACCCGCGTCAAGCTGTGTGGGTCAGTGAGACCTTTCAGTGGGTGAATGACAGTCAGCGGCTCCTTTAGGACACCGTAGTAAGCATCTGATGACAAATCCAGCTTCAGCTGTTCTTCGTCCTCCTCCGTCAGTTCATCCTCATCTCCACTGCTGCCCATCACCGCTACTTCATGCGTCTCCTCTTTCCCCACCATCTGGGTCAGAGTCAGAGATGGACGTTTTTTAGTTTTTGTGGGTTTTCTGTTTTGTTTCTGTGCAGGCTCCTTCCCCTTGGCTCCTTTTGTAGGCCAGCCTTTGCCCTTTTTGTGAGAGTCAAGCTCAAAGGCAGCGGCTGCAGCAGAGTCCCGTTTACCAATTGTTCGGGCGTACAGACGGGTAAGCAGCTGGTCAGAGCCGTGCCTGATATACTGCTGCAGCTGGGCACAAGTCCTGTCATCACTGGCACAGATCAGCACATGACCTACGGTTGACATGACATGACACCACAGTTAGACAAGTGTGTACATCCTGTTATAGCCACAGTGCCTGTAAAAAGTATTCGCCACCTTGGATGTTTTCCCCTTTTATTGCTTTTATAAACAGAGTCATGGTCAAAATACAAAAAATATACAAAACAAAAAACAGATTTCTACAAAGTATTGTCAATTTATTAAAAATATATAATGTCAAATAAGTGATTGCATAAGTATTCACTCCCTTTAAAGTGACTGACCTAATTCAACAGAGGACCAGCCAACTGGTGCTAGTAGTCTCACAATTAGTGAAATGGAATGTATCCATTATTTTGAGCTATTTGAACAGTCTATCCATTACTTTAAGCCAGCTCCACAATCTTTGCAGAATCACCCTTTGGGGTAAAAGTATTCCTGACTTACAATCACTGGCTTACCGGCACACCAAAATCAGCTATCCTTAATCACAATAGTTCCACCTTGGCTTTCCCTGCTATGACAAGTCAGAACGTCCAGCGGGAGAAAACCTTATTCCATATTCTGTACTCTCCAAATTCAAGGAGGTTAGTTTGCCTTCACAGTATTCTCGGCAAGTACAGTATGACTGTGTCGTGTGTATGATGTCTACAAAGCAGTAGGATGAAGAACCCGAACAAACCAGCCCACCCGGAGGATGACTTTGTGAAATGTCAGCTGTACTTAAGCAGGTGTCTCTGCTGGTTCTACATTTAAAATGTAATTAAATTTGAGGATTCCATGTGCTTATATGCTTCTCCAGTGTTAGTGCTATGTACTGGGCCAAAACCTGCTAAAGATCAGGGTAATTTCTATGGAAAACAAAACCACTCTTTTGAAACTAAAAGCTAGTTTCTATGACATTCTGTTAATATAGTACAACATATGCAAATCCACTGAATAGAGATGACACACACTGTTGACATGACGGACCTTTATAACATTTTAACAGAACTGAGCTCTGACCTGGTTCATGTTGAGAGCTCTTGTTCTCCCTCTCAATCTCCTGCAGTACCTCAGTCAGAGCCTCCCACTTTGGGCTCTTCTCCAGCACAAGTTCACGCTTCACCTCTGAAACACACACACACACACACACACACACACACACACACACACACACACACTGAGCGTTTAGTAATTCAAACATCAAAACATATACAAGCAGATAAACGTTGCTGATATCTTAGAGATCTGTTCATGGGTCAGTTACCTGAAGCAGAGGATGACTTTTGTTTCTCTGCCTCTGCTCCCACTTTGAGTTTCTTCTTGTTCTCAGGAAAGTGATACACTCTGTTCCTGGCATTTACAAACATGGAGGTGCTGGAGTCGAGGAACAACCACCCTGATGGTTACAACAACATACACATGTACTTAAAGATAAAGGTGATTAATCACAAAAATTACAGTGCGATAATAACCCAAGTACTTCCACGTAAGTACTTAGTGCAGCTTAGTGCATATAATTTACCTGAGTTGGATCCAAAGGTCTTTTGGCTGGAACGCAGTGACTCGAGCAGATTGAGGAAGGTCACGCAGTCGTACTGGGTGAGGTAGAGCAGGAGAACCCTCAGGACTTTCAGGTCCTGGACTAGAGCTTTGGTCTTTGCTCCCAGCTGGTGCCACAAGGGATCCAGGTAGTGACGGATGGTCTGGATGGGAGTAAGGAAAAACACAACCTTAAACATTTAACTCAAATACAAGTTATCAACAAGGCATCATTTCAACAACAACAAGAGAGGGTAAGGAAGCCTTTTCTTTTACCAAAACCAAGTTTGGAGCCTGTTTTTCCTTGTACCTTGTCGAACGAGTTTCCTAGTGTGTTCTCCAGGGAGAGGTCCTCGGCCTCCAGGCTGGGGTTGTAGCGTTTGAGTTCCTTCAGGCAGGCGCTCATTATATCCAGGATGGAGCTCTGAATGGTCCTCATGGCCGGCGTCAATGAGACATGGAGCTCCACCACGTCTGGCTTGTGCCTGTCCAGTGCTGTGTTTACTGATGCTTGAAACCTGTTGGGAAGAATGCAGCCTTATTAATTAGACATGTCTAAATGTCGGCCATGAAAAAGGTCTAATAAGTTCCATCATACCTGGGCCACAGGTAGAGCTTCTTGACGAAGAGGTTCCTCATCACGCGCTCCACCTGGCAGAAGCCCGAGGAGAAGGAAGTGGCCTTGTCGGTGAAGGCTTTAATGAAGCCTGTCTTGTTCTTCTGCCTGAACAGACGAAGGATGAAAGCCTCCTGACACGACTCAATGATTTTATGAGCACGATACACCAGGATGCCTGAGGGGGGGGTACAGAAGATGTTGTTTGACTACACTGACTGACCAGAAAAATAGAAAAACCTGTAAAAAGTAATGCAATGCTATACCCATCTATTAAAACTACATTGTTTTAAAAGTTTTTTGATTAAACTGTCTCTATTAGGATGCAACTAACGGTTATTTTCATTGTTGATTATTCTGTTGATTATTTTCTCAATCAATCAGTTGTTTGGTCTATAAAATGGCAAAAAATGCTGATCAGTGTTTCCCAAAAGCCCAAGATGACGTCCTCAAATGTCTTGTTTTGTCCACAACCCAAAGATATTCAGTTTGCCGTCATAGAGGAGTAACGAAACCAGAAAATATTCATATTTCAGAAGTAGGAATCATAAAATTTCAAATCGTTAATACTAATTCAATAATTCAATAGTCACCACCGATTGAGCAACTGTTTCAGCTTTAACCTCTATAACTTTACTTTATTTTATGGCACATTTACCTTTATATCTATCTTTAAATGCTTATTTTAAAGTGCATTTTACCCAATCTGTTATTTTCTAACATGTAATTTGCTGCTAGATTTGAATATAAAATCTTATGACTTTTAAATGAAAGACATCTACATTTTTTTGTGTTTTCCCCAACTTACTCAAATTTAAGATATTGGTTAATTTATTCTTTTAGGAATATTATAAAAAATATTAACTTAAATTTAGCTGCTGTCTTTTGTGTACGTATAAAAAGACCTGTCAGTCAGTATGTGAGTGACAGCATGCTCCAATGTAGTGTTCTGAAACTTTGATGGACAGTGCCACCCTTGTTTTCATTACGTGCGTCCCGACTCTATAAATCCACGATTGTCTTTGACTTTCCATTTGTCAAGTCACAATTTGATTCAGTTTTTCAATTTCAATTTTGTTTTTCAGCTTTGACATTGATCGACTATTGAGCCTTCATTTGTAAAGATCAACAGATTATTGGTTCCATGTCCTGACAGCTCTCATTGATATTTTTAAATTATTTTTTAAAAAGATGGCTAACATGGTAACAAGTGTTATATAACCCTTACTTATTTACCCCATGTCACTTTAACTTGCAATTTACTGCACAGAACATCTTAAACTGTCCAGTGTAGACACTTTACTCTTCACATAACAATAGTAGTTACCTCCTATTTTTATTTTATTTGTATGTAGATTCAGCTTTATTTATCCTATTTAAATTTTCTCTGCGCTTACCTACTTGCTACTTTGGCTTTGTGCTGCTGCAACACTTGAATTTCCCCTCTGGGGATAAATTGAGGATTATCTTATCTTATCTTATAATTGCCATGTTTTTTTTCTTTTTATTTAAAATGTAATAACAATAATTTCCCAAGTCAATGGGGAACAAACTTTAAATAGAAAAAAAAAAAAAAAAAGTCAGAATGGTAGCTTACAACAAGAGCTTGAGTTTACTCACCTGCAAAAACACACCAGGAACAGAATTTGTAATGTTGGTGGTGTTTTGCTCAAAATGTGTGCTGGACACACATAAGCAGATGAGAGTGGTTTGAAAAAAATAAAAATAAAAAATTACTAGGAGATTCTCCTATCCTCCTTTTGATTTTGATAATTGAAGTTGAATGCTCACTTGAATTGATTTTCAATCAAGAATTGAAATCATGACACCCCTAGTGTTCATATTTGGGTCATGAATTGTGCCTTTCAGATAACTATTGTTTCTTTATTACTCAAATGAACAGAGCTGGTAGCACTGAAATGCCCTTGCCCTTAACCAGGCCCAAGCCAACTAATCATTTTTTAAAAGTTGAGTAATGTCAGTAATTAATCCTACATTAAGGCCATTTAAACAGAAACTCTTTATTTAGTTGTAGTGTTCACTGATATTGTAATACAGGATACAAATACAGTGATACAAAATATTCCTCACAAAGTAACTCAGACTCATAACTATTTGTGATAAATAAGATACAATACATAAAACATAACACATAAAACACTTGTCTGACCTGATATGAGATGAGCTGGGATGCGGTCAGTGAGGAAGTCGACCACCAAGATTCTGCTGGTGACAAACAGCACCCCTCCCTCAGTGTACACATCATAGCGTCCGGTGCTCTGGACGTCGCTGGTCACCGTCCTGGGCAGGTGGGTCACACCCTCCATTCGCAGCTGCTCTGTCAAATACTCCTGAGAAGGGAGGACAAGACAGACAGCATTTTGTTAAACCTACTTTGGTATTAGACGCGAGAGGGCAGCTGAAATTAGATGTATTGTGAGAAATGATGCTATACAGACTCTATTGGTTACAGACAATTTGACATGTAATAGCAGAAACAAGGAATTAATAACATTAACAATGGCTCCTTTACATTGTGTCCCAGTAGGTCATGACAGTGAGTGGACAGGTACAGGACCTGGAACTGGCACACCTAAATGGAATGCAGCCATCATTAAAGGTGCACTATGTAGTTTTGGGGACGAAACTGTAATCAGAAGAGAAAGATCTTCATAGACTGATTTTTTTTTTTATGCCTAAACAAACTAAATAAACACTTTGTTTTCATGACTGAGTAAACTGAATAAACAAACTGACCTTAAAGGACAACACCATTTCATACTGTTTTACTTTGTTTATATGTGCTGGACCCCGCCACCCTTCTAGCTTCAAACAGTGTTCTGGGGACCTTATTTTGCTCTGAGAACAGCTTGTTTACTCAGTTATGGAAAAAATGAATATTGTGTTATTACCTCATTAATATTGTAAATGTTTAAATGTTTGAATTTCTTCTCCAAATCTACATAGTGCCCCTTTAATGTTACTAAGTGCACCTGTGCTTTTCCTGCCTTGACAAGTCAAAATGTCTGTGAAAGGAGGGTATTGTTTATGTTGTGGAAGACTAATAAGATGTGGCAGTTGTGTATTATTTTCAAACAGTCACCCTAGTTGAACTAATTTCAGATTTGTTTCTTCACATTTTGAGTCACACTTCATTTGGTTTTATCAATAAGTAGCAAGAACGCCCCCCATTAGCATTAGCTAATTAGCTTCGGGCAAGCTGAAGCGCCCATAGGAAACCTGTGAAGCAGCGTTAACCTTGGTGTTCCTCACCTGTTCAGCTGTGGTCGTGTTGAGCAGAAGGACCAGGCTCCCCTCCTCCGAGTACACCCGCATGAACTGCAGCAGGATGCGGTCTAGCCCCATCCCCTCCGCCACCACCAGCAGCCCGTCACAGCCGAACAGACTGAGAAACATCTCAGTCTCGAACTCCAGCAGCGGGCCCGCCATGTTGGAGCCACAGCAGCGCGGAAAACTCAAAGTTTCTGTCACTCCGAGAGACAAACGTTAGCTAAAAGCGACATATATCATTGTGAGACAGCCTGTTGTGCGCTGCTCACATTGTTAGTCAATGTTTTGAAACTGCACATCCGGTCACGTGACACTAAAAGCAAACGAAGAGTGACGTTTGATATCAAGAGCGCCACCTAGTGACGTGGAGGACTGTGACAGGTAACAAACTGTCAAAGCTGTTAATTCGTTTGCATGAACTGTGTTTAGTTAAATATAAAAACAAAGCAGATGGGCTTTTAATATGTTCCTCGTTAGTATTCTATGTAAATATCTCCTTTTCACATTCTCACAACAATGTGGGCTAATGGCAGTTTGGAAGACCTTTGTTAGAAATGTATTTTTGTCCTAAATTGATGTTATCGTTTTTATTTATCTCTCAGGTTTTAAAAGAGACCTGTTGTGTTTTTTCTGTTTCCTTTCCTTTAGTCTTTTATATAGGTTCATGTGCATGTATAAAGTCTTGAAAGGTAAAAAGCCCAAAGTCCATGGGAGCTCCTCTCTCCCACAGAAAACAATGCTCCTGAAATGCCTCACCAGTAGTCCCGCCTTTAAGTCTGTGACATCACACTGCGCCACCATGTCACACATTTGCATCATTTTTGCCTATATTCATGGAAAACATGACAGCCGACGAGCGACACGGTGAGTGGTTCTGGCTCAGGCTTGTGTAGGCTGACCAATCAGAGCAGACTGGGGATGCGGGCCTTAAAGAGACAGGAGCCTCTGAGAATTCAGCATGTGTCTAAATTCTTTTTCAGAGACAATTTCTTCCTGACAAGAAAATCTTTCAGAAAACAATGAGACTGTCACGTTTTGGCATCAAACATTACATTTAAAGTTTTTAATATCATATCATTATACTCATTATGAGCTGTCACATAGCTGTATTTTGGATGCGTCAGTGTAATGATATCACTATCAGACTTCCAAAAAGCTCCAGTCAAACATTAATCCTCTTTCAGTTAACTGCAGCAATGAGAGGTGCACAATCAAACAATAAAATGGGCACAGAAATGAAGGGTACGGCACCAATAGCTGTGTTAGTGACAGTATTAACGTGTTTTCGGGTGGATTATTTCTCTATTGCACCGACAGGAACAAAGCTGTAATATGCTTGCATAACAAAGCCTGCCAGCTGGGCTTTGTAAAACTCTGTTGTGTCAGCCCACATTTCTCAGCCGTAAGAGAGCAGGCTGAGGGGACCAGAATAGGTCCGAGCTCATGAACGACAGCAGAGGAGCAGGACGATGCTGAGCCCACCACCACCCCCAACCACACACACACACACACACACATACACATACACATACACATACACAAACTCACAGAGGTTTTGTTACAGAGAGACATCGACATGACTCATCATAGTTTTGAGACTCCGGGCTTGAATTTATCCACTTTGATGTTTACATCTGTCACTCATCCTCTGTGTGGTACTGACTCTGTGTGGAGCCGCATTACATAAAAACAACACATGGACCTTTGAGTTCGCCTCATTATAATGAATTATCTGGACAATAGTGTGTGTTGTTTCTTTCTTTTCACTCTGTCCTATTCTGCAAAGTTAGTTCAAGTTACCCTTCAAATGACACAGGAAACTCTGAGTCTGTGTGTGTGTGTGTGTGTGCGTGTGCTAACATCACCGATTGAATCTGTTAGGAGAACTAACTTCTTTTAATATCCTGATTTTGAACAAATGAGGGGTGAAGGACTGTTGCAGAAATTAAGAAAGTATATTAATTAGAACTCATATTTCAGCGACTCTTCCATCAATAATGAATTTCATTAATACTGTCAACAAGTGAGGCAAGAGTATTATGGGAAGTCTTAAATAGCAGAATATAATCACTATATGGTCAAAGTCAGTGGCCGACCTCGAAATTATGCTCCATGACATATTAGAAAGAGGGGAATGTTGAACTTTTTACTCCACTACATTTATTTGACCCCGTAGTTACAAGTTACTTAGCAGATTTAGATTTTACATAAGAATCGTATGATAGGCTTATGAAAACATGCATTGACTTCCAGCCCCACTACTGAGTGTTCATGTAAAAATGTTGTAATCACTACTGAGTACTCATGGGTCAGAATGGAAAGTATTTTTGTTTTTGATCATTTTAGTATAGCTGATAATGCCTCTGCTAATTTACTTCAATAGGATTTCTACATGACTTTTGCTTGTAATGGAGTACTTTTACATTGTTGACTTGGTACTTTTATTTAAAGCTGCTACAAGGAACTTTTATTTTTGTTGATTCTGGCGGCCCCTGTGGACAATAGCTGTAAGAGCACCACCACCTCATGTCTAAATCTTGATCTGGCTAGCACGTGTGTTTTGTTTTGAAAGCAAGTGTAAGAAAGACATGTTTTTTTTTTTTTTTAGCTATTACTTATTACTATTTTACCTTTTAAAACACATCTGTTTGAAGGATCCACTGTGGTGAGTTAATGTATCTGTTTTGTGGCAATGGTTGTGTAATGAAATCTGAGGTGTAAATTTTGGGTGTCCACAAACTTTTGTCCATTCCCTTCCATACAATCTCACAATTAACTTTCTCACAAACTGCAGGCGTGCTGGTTGAGGACATTTACTGTACAGTGGCAGAGAGAGAGATTCTGCAGCCAACATCAAAGGTGACCCTGAAGGTAGCAGGAGACACAACGTCGGGCCCACGCTGCCTTGCCTGAGCGCTGTAGTGCCCTTGGGGAGGTTTATAGGTGCCTTGAACAGAAACTGACAACTTGATAGAAGTGAGGACAAAGCTGGAGAAAGCCCATGAAAAGAAAAATGAGATTTTACCTCAAGGGCTGGGTGAGGTCTTTGCAGAAAAGAGAAGAGAAGAGAAGCCTAGTATTAGCTTGAAATGCATTTTTACTCAGTTTTTCTGTTGATTTGACAGTCACACATTAACTAAAAACAGTTTCTCTGACTAGAAGGGCTCATTCGATCTTTTTAAAGAAATGAAAAACAACATAAAACGAACTGTCACAGCATCTCACCAGCGATGTTTTGTCAAAAATGGTCCCTTGATCACTTAAAACAATCAAATTTTACATCTTAAGTGACATCAAGTGTGTCACAGCTAGACAGCAAATGACAGACTGTACAAAGAAAATAAAAAAAAAACTACCTTTGCAATGGAACAGTTTCACAATTGAGTTGCACAGACACAGAAATGACTCTTGGAGGATTAAAGCGATGCATTGTCATGAACGAGCCTATAGAGAGCAGTGGAGTGCTGTGTTCTCACACATCTTCCCGCAGACGAGTCTACCTCAGGGGTGATCAGTGTGTGAGAAGTCCATCCAGCCTCTTCTGGGAGACAATCAGCAGCTTCATGTCAGGATGAAAACACGATGCAGTTCAGATGGAGTGGTAACACGACGCCATTAGGGCTGACAAGAGCGAGAGAGAGAGAGAAAAAAAAAGCAGCATAATTGATTCTGCTATTATTCCAGTTTTATGGTACATGAAATTGAGTCAAACGATGCATAAATGTGCTTGGAGGAAGCAGCGTGTTTCCACGGAGGAAGCGCTGGCACATGTGAGGGATTCATCCGCTCCTCTTTGCACCAAGCGAGATGAGTAAAAGTGTACGTTTGGCAGCCAGTGTGCATCCTGATATCATGGATGGTGTGGCACATTGTAAATGAGAGGAGAACAGCTTGAAATTGATGGCAGGCTGGAAGGATAAAATAAGACAAGAGATATTTAACACTGCGTGCCTGACTGCAGTGTAGGAGGGGAAAAGAGAGAGAGAGAGAGAGAGAGAGAGACAACAGCTAAAGGCCTGAAACATCCCTCCAGCCCTCATTAGCAAAAGAGTGAGGCAGCAGGGTTTTGCTGTAAATGGAGGGCTTAGCCGGAGAGCCGACCAGGCTCTAAGGGCCAAACTCAGCGCCTCTGGAGGTTAACACACACTTTAAAGGAATAGCTCGGCATTTTAGGAAGTACGCTTATTAGACTTCTTGCTGAGAGTTAGATTAGATGATCGAGGCCGCTCTCATGTTAGTACACTAAAAATGAAGCTTGACCCAGCAGGCAGTTAGCTTTGCGCAAAGACAGGAAACAGGAGGGAACAGCTACCCTGGTTCTGTTCTATACCAGCATCTCTACAGTTCATTAAAGGTGAAGTATGTCAGAATTAGCCCCTCTCGAATTCATATCTAAAACAAACAGGGGGCAGCTTGTCACAACAGTAATTGCTAACTGCTGCAAACTATAGCTGCCATTAGCTAGTTCGCTCAGTTAGCTGTGCAGCTAGTGGTCCGGGCTGAGAGCTCGGAGCACCGGGGAAGTGTTAGTGTTTACACCACTAGCACAGGAGCTTTGGACCGGGATGTGCCGGGGATAGCTGGTTAGCGTGCTAGCTTCAATACAATACACAGATTTCATAACATCAGAACTTTTATTCATATTCTGTTGATAAAATTAGTTAGTTTTTGAGCATTTCAACTCAAATTTAAACATATTGCACCTTTAATAAACGTTTGTAAAAATGTCATGTTAAGTTTTTATGTTGGGTTGAGCCAAACTATTTAGCCCGCTACTAAGGCAGTTGGCTTGGCCAATATTTCCCCTTAAAACATCTTATACTTAAGTTCTTACAGATTAAAGGCGCAATATGTAAGTTAGTTTTATACGTTCAAAAATGAACTAAAATTATCAACAGAATGTGAAGAAACAGTTTTGATGTCTTTGTACTATGTTGAAGAGATGTCTGTTGACATTAGCATGCTAACTAGCTAGCCCCTAATCAGTTTGTGTCATGGCCCTGGTCATTTTGTTTCATTATGTTTGTGTTTTCTGGTCTTGTGTTGTCTTTTGCCCTTTCTCTAGTGTCCTGTTTTCCCTCCTTCCAATGTTTTTCCATTCCTTTCCCTCACCTGTCCTTTCCCCGACAGAATCTGTGGGGGGCGCCAACTTGCACAAAATGTCAATTTCTACATAATGTTACTTTAAATAAAATCCAGTTTGAGTCTCTGAAATGACATATTTTGTTACTGCTACCAGCATTAGCATTGTAGCTAAGGTGGCCCAGTTTCGGGAGTTCTGGAGGGGTAAATACTGTTTGAACCAAAACATGCAGCACATCTGCTGCAACGTGAATATATGTATATGCTTCTGTAGGACGGTGAATGTGGGATTGACTCAAAATAAGTGCCAATGTTCATCCAAGTGAGGGCACAGGTCAAACAGTGCAACATGTGTATTATTGATGTGTATATAATAGTTTCTGGACAACAATGGAGAACAAAGGCACAGAGTAATTCATTCATTCATTCATTCATTAATGATTTATTGTTTGTGTTGGTCAACCAATCTGAAAACAGTATACTTCTTGTAACAGATTTGTGTGATAAGCTAAGATCAAAGCAAGATCAAAGCCAAGATCATAGCAGAACTGTGGAGTTATGGAACTTTATATGTCACCATAGCATGAAGATGTTACAATGTGTGCACAGAATTCCGCATTGATTGGCATAGTGCAAACATATTGAAGCCCTGTGACTAAAAAGTGTATTGAGAATTATATTTAGTCTCGTATACTACCACACCAGAAGAAGAAGAGGAGAGATAACTGGATTGCTTTGGCTGATCTATTTAGTCAAATGGCTGGCAGAGGAGACGGACAGCACAACAGTGCAAATCGTAAGTACTTGGTTTTTCATTTTACTTTCTTTTCTCTTTCTTACTAGTCTTTTCAAAAGCTGTTTACAGGACACTGATTTACATTTTTTATTAATGGTAATAGTAACATAATTATGTATCTTATCTTACAGGTGTACGAATCCATTTCTACGTCAGACGCAATGAGGAAGCAGCCGGTGACCATTCAGATGGTTTTCCTAACTGGCTGAATTTATTTGGTGCTAGGGTCATCATTCAGGAAATAAGGCTCTTCCGAAATAATGCCAACAACAATCAAAACAATGAAAACCCAGCCAATAATGAAAACAACGAAAACCATGACAACAATGAAAACCCAGCCAATAATGAAAACCATGACAACAACGAAAACCATGACAACAACGAAAACCATGACAATCATGAAAACCATGACAACAACGAAAACCATGACGACAACGAAAACCATTACAATGTTGACGACCTCGACAATGACAATGTGAATGACAATGTTGACAATCACAATATTGATAACGATGACAACAATAATGAAAATGCAGCAGACGCTGATGCTGTTGCCATTGCTGAGGTTGCTGTTGGAGTCAGTCAGGATGTAGAAGAGCATGACCTCCTGCCTAGAAGATCAGTGAAGAGGTCCAGAGAGGAGGATGAACAGGACGATGAAGAGAGAGATAGGAAAAGATTCTGTTGGTGGGATGAGGATGACTGCTCATCAGACAGCGACACTGGCAGCATTTGCAGTGACCATAACAACACTGACAAGAATACTGGAAATACGGCAGTCGAACATGCAGGTCCTAGTGCTGAGGTTGCTGAAGAGGACCCTCTGCCTGGTCCATCCAGGAAAAGGTCAAGAGAGCATGACGAAGAAGAAGATAAGGCTAGCAGCAGCAAAAAATTAAGACGGTGTCATGAGTTTGCCGACAGCGACTCTGACACAGACACGGACACAACTGGACACAATCTTCCTCAGAGTAGTTTTGATATTGATCTGGCTGAAGATGAGGGTGCTGTGGAAGAGACTGACAAGGAAGACAGCCAGCAGGTGGAGGAGGAAGACCCACAGCCAGGTAGAAAGAGGTCTAGGAAATGACAGAGAGAAGTGGAGAGGCAGCAAAAGACAGAGATGTTAAAATAACACCTGTGGCATCGTGGGTTCTCTCCGGGTGCTCCGGCTTACTCCCACAATTTAAAAAAGTGTATTTCTTGAAAATGATCTTTAGTCTCGTATACTACCACACGGGCAGCACAGCGGCCCAGTGATTAGTGCTGTTGCCCCACAGCAAGAAGGACCAGGCAGGGCCTTTCTGTGCAGAGTTTGGATGTTCTCCCCATACCGTCGTGGGTTCTCTCCGGGTGCTCCGGCTTACTCCCACAGTCGGAGACATTGCGTGGAAATTTAAAAAAGTGTATTTCTTGAAAATGATATTTAGTCTCGTATACTACCATATGGGCAGCACAGCGGCCCAGTGATTAGTGCTGTTGCCCCACAGCAACAAGGACCGGGCAGGGCCTTTCTGTGCAGAGTTTGCATGTTCTCCCCGTGCCTGCGTGGGTTCTCTCCGGGTGCTCCGGCTTCCTCCCACAATCCAAAGACATGCAGAAGTTAAGTTAATCGGTTACTCTAAATTGTCTGTAGGTGTGAATGTGATCGTGGATGGTTGTCAGTCAGGATGTAGAAGAGCAGTTGCTACTTTGAGTTTCTGGCTCATTTTTGACTTTGTTGGATTCTTGGTTTTGTTGGATCATTCAGCTTTTGTTGAATAAAGCTGCCTTTTGTTCCTGAATCCTGTCTGCAGCCTTGGTGTGGACTGCATTTGGGTCCTCGCCTCACCATTTCTCAAATTGTGACAGTTTGTGCCTCAAGAAATGATAGTCTGATAGTAAACAACAACAACAACAACAACAACAACAACAACAACAACAACAACAACACTTCCCTGGTGCTCCAAGCTCCCAGTTTGGGCAGAGTCAGCTAATGCCACAGCTAGCTGAACCCTTAAAGTGTAACTCTCGCCAAAATGCAACCTAGGCTAGAAAAATGTACTAAATGACGTCGTTTTGAGTAAACTCCGGATGTCGCCACTTTGTGGACGAGCAGCATGGAGGATTATTACAAAGTTTTTGTGTAGTTTTATGGACCGTCTCGGACGCCATTAACGCTCGTTATATGGATTATTGTTGCCGGAGGGTACCCCCGCGGGTCTCCAGCTGCACTTTGAGGAATAAGAAACTACACCAGACTTCTCATCAGCATGAGGCCTCCTCACTCTGATCTCTCTATCTATTACTAATTATCCCGTGTGGCCTGCCCTCTTCCAGGTCACCACGGTGGACAGGAGGTCGTGTGGCTCGGGCACCACCTGGCGATGCCTTGTCCTGCTCAGTCGTCTCCTGGATCCACACACTTTACATACAGTCATGGAAAAAATTATTAGACCACCCTTGTTTTCTTCAATTTCTTGTTCATTTTAATACCTGGTACCACTAAAGGTATAATACAATGAACACGACAAAAAATGCAGCTGATCACATAATACTTTATGTCCTATTTGACATTCTTAAGCTTAATTGTATTCCCAGGGTATATAAGAGGCCATTTCATGTCATAAGCAGCACTGCACATGCAAAGGCTTAGAGTGGTTTCCTGCTTACATTCAAGCCATAGCACAACTCAGAAGTTGTCAGCTCTCACATAATGCCTAAAACAAAAGAATTATGTGAAGCCACAAAGGCAGCCATCTTGGCACTGCTGGAAATTGGCATGAGTGAGAGACAGGTAGCAAAAAAACTAAAGATCTCCAAGACAGCTGTTCATTACAACAAGAAAAAACAAGCCGAACACGGCACTACCAAATTGCTACCTGGCCGCGGCAGGAAACGTCTCTCTACCCCACGAGATGACCGTGCACTCGTCCGTTCCTGTGTCAGGAATCGTCGTCAGACCTCCAGGGACCTTAAAAATGAGTGGGCACTGTCGAGAAATGTGACTTGTTCGGCAAGGACAGTTCGAAACCGACTTGTTGAAGCTGGTCTGAAGTCACACAGAGCACGGAAGAAGCCCTTCATCAACGAAAGGCACAGGAAGGCCCGGTTACTCTTTGCTAGGGATCACAAGGATTGGACTGTTGATGATTGGGCTAAGGTTCTCTTCAGTGATGAATCCAATTTTGAGTTGATGCCCACTCCAGCTAACTTACTGGTTAGGAGGAGGCCTGGAGAAGCCTACAAACCAGACTGTCTTGCCCCTACAGTAAAACACGGGGGTGGATCAGTGATGATCTGGGGTTGTTTCAGTATGAGTGGAACAGGGCAAATGCAATTGTGTGAAGGGCGAATGAACCAGGTCATGTACAGGGCTACTCTTGAAAACAGTCTTCTTCCATCAGCTGGAAAACTCTTTCCTGCCTCAAATGACTGGATTTTCCAACAAGACAATGCCCCTTGCCACACAGCAAGGTCAGTTAAAGCCTGGATGGAGAACCACAACATTCGCACCATGCCTTGGCCTGCTCAATCACCAGATCTGAATCCAGTTGAAAACCTATGGAAAATCATCAAACTCAAAATGGAGAACCACAAGCCCAAAAACAAAGCAAATTTGTTTGAATTTGTGCAACAGGAATGGGCTGCTGTGACAGCAGAACAATGTCAGAAGCTGGTGGAGAGCATGCCAAGACGCATGGCTTCAGTCATCAAAAACAATGGTTACGCAATAAAGTACTAACTCCTGTGTGTATCATGTGTTTAAAGCAAACAGAAAAGAAAACATGGAATGCTTAAAAGCAGTGTTTTTGGCAGTACAGTGCCATAGCTATTGATGTAAGAACTTAAGTGATTTTGGTTACTATCAAGAAAACCATGGAAAATGGCTAGATATCAGCTCTTAAATTAAACTCTTACGAGCTATTTTTGTTGTTATCATTATATTTGTCCAAACAAATGTACCTTTAGTTGAACCAGGCATTAAAATGAACAAGAAATTGAAGAAAACAAGGGTGGTCTAATATTTTTTTCCATGACTGTATATATAATTTGTATCAGATTTTCTGTCAATGCAACCTGTAAACTGTGATTTGCCGTCTTTCTGTACATGTGACATCTATTGTATGACTGTCCGTCCTGGAAGAGGGATCCCTCCTCTGTGGCTCTTCCTGAGGTTTCTTCCATCATCTTTTTTTTTCCCTGTTAAAAGGGTCTTTTTTCCATCAAGATGGCAAGTTTTTCCTCACTCGAATCGAGGGTCTAAGGACAGAGGATGTCGTTCACTGTACAGACTGTAAAGCCCATTGAGGCAATGTGATTGTGATTTTGGGCTATATAAATAAAATTTGATTTGATTTGATTTGGCCAATCTTACATACAGAACCTATTAATAGGGGAGCTTTAGAGGTCCAGGTATGTGGATTTTGTTCCCTTTAGACAGAGCCAGGCCAGCTGTTTCCCCCCTTTCAGTCTAAGCAACATGCTGCTGCCTGCTAGCTTTTATAAATAACTGTACAGACATCAAAGTGACATCAATATTCTTATCTAACTCTAACAAAAATCTATCTAAATCTAACAGTAGAAAAAAATGATCATTAAAATTGTTATTTGGTTTAGTAAATAAACCCCAGCCACATTATTTTCTAGTTTCTGATTAATAATCAACTTGCAATCTGGCAATCTGAAACACATGAAATTGAAAAAAGTGAATCCTGTTTGTTGTCGGTACGTCGCACAGAATACAAACAAGAGACTTCAGGGACATAAATTAAAGTGCCATTTACTTCATGAAGCAAACATTTGTGTGCTCTGATTATTTTGCAGGTGAAATGAAAGTATATGAAATTCTAATAAAACTCTGTTACATGATAAATGAGACCTTCCCCTGCCTATGATTTGTTTAAGTTGTTTAATGCTGCTGGACTGTGGAATTGTTGTGAAGTACTTAGGTAAGATTTTACAACAAAGGTTGACAGCAGTGGCGTACTCAGGATGTTCGGGGGGCAGGGGTAAAAAAAATGTATGCAGGGGGTTGGGGGGGCGAATAGACGGCACTTCATCGTGTTCACTGGAAGGGCACCACAGAGGGCACTTGCTCTGTGTTTTTTCTACCAAAGGATGTGACTTTATGCATTCTCAAATGAGCAACAGTAGCTAATGTTAGTCCACAGGGCCCCTTTAACTTCTTGAACACTGTGTGTTTTATATTATAATCTTTATTAAATTATTAAAGGGCACCTCCAAGGTCATATTTTCAAAATGCAACATGTCATATTTCTTAGCAAAAGCAGTTTAAAAATGGAAATCCTTTCAAACATCACAGTGTTGTGGGCGCAGGTT
Organism: Pagrus major; assembly: GCF_040436345.1. Taxonomy (NCBI): domain Eukaryota; kingdom Metazoa; phylum Chordata; class Actinopteri; order Spariformes; family Sparidae; genus Pagrus; species Pagrus major. The sequence continues at coordinate 10,278,466 of NC_133234.1, read as the reverse complement.
CACAGGTGAGAAGCCACTGCAGTAATGGTGACTTGTTTACTTCTGCCCTCAACCCAAATTTGACATTTCATTTGGGTTCAGTGCGATTTCAATCCCAACTACAAAAAGGGCAGCATTGCTACAAAATAGCAACACACATTTTCTTTTCTCCTTCTCAGTAATAGCTTTTGGACAAGTTTTATATTTTGAAAGGAGGGTGAAATGAATAACCCCCCATTCAAATCTTCCTGGAGTTTTTTTTTCAGAGAACATCAGATGTTCTAGTGTGTCCATGATTAAGGTGCCGGGCCAAAAACTCTTAGACTGCACCTCGGGTTGAGCCAACCTCGCTCTGGGTCAAATTGTGAAAAGTGTGCCTCACTGAAAGCCTTTCTGTGCTAAGAGCAGTCACGAATTTCGAAAAAACTGTGCCAGCTGAGTCGAGTTTCACTGGAAATAAAAAGTACTCTAGCTGTGTAGAAGATAGCTGCTGCAGGCTCTACATGTATACCATTTCAGGCTGTCGTGAACCTTGCTACTCCAGGACCTTAGTGGAATGTGACTAAAGATTATGGCGCTTTGAAAGGCCAGAGTGGCGCCGCTGCATGTTCACAAATTGAGATTATTACAGAACACCCTCGGTACACTGAAATATAGATGAGAGAGAGGAGCATTTTGGCACTCAGAGCTGGGTCAAGCAGCGCCAGTCAAGCAGCCTCTGTAATGCTCAACCATAATGACACACACAGAAGTAATTTCTTTGTTTGCGTAATGGTGGGAGCTGATTACCAAAAGCAAAGAGACTTACGTATTTCCAGGGCTGCAATTTGCATATATTATCAGTGACAAAACAAGTGGAAAAAAAAAAAGATAGCATGGGAAGAAAAAGCACTCTCCCGTGGTCAAACACAGCATGGGAAAGAAGCCAAAGAAATGAGACGAAAAGATTCTATTGAAGCAAATATATGGCTTTATAAGAGGCATGAACAAGGCTCGCCGCCTGTCACATCCACTTTAGCAAATCACTGTGACAGCAGATGCCAATAAAGAGGACGGGAACGTGGCGTTTGCGAGAAAAGATGAGTCGGAGGAACAGAGGGGCGAGCTGAGGGAGAGGAGAGGACAATAACAGGAAGTGAAAGAGTGAGACACAGAGAGATGGATAAACAAATTTTTCTCCCGCCTTTAATGTTTGGCGAAGCAGCAAAACGTCTGGCCTTGTCAAATGGGCATATTAGATGAATAATTCAAGGCGGCTGGCAGACTGGGGGTCTGGAGGACGGTGTCAGTGGTTGACAGGGGACACACGTTAGGGGCTGGAGTGGATGTCAGTGATGCATTAGAGGGAATGGCTGCTACGTGCGTGCGTGTGAGAAACGCATGCGGCTTGTTTGGTGGGAATATGAGATAAATATACAGAGCGAGGAAGGGGATAATGTGTTTTTGAGATTTGGAGGCAGGCACGAACAGAGAAATGCCCACACTGCAGAGGGACTCACATGCAGAGTTTTCAGGACCCATTAGCATATCTCGCTCAGTCCCTCTCATGAGCGATCATGGGGAGAAGTGTTTTCAGCACGCACCGAGGCATCAAGGCTTCCCGTTCGATGTTGCGGACACACTTTTCCTCTGTCCGCGATCCAACTAAATCCTGACAGAGACCGAGGCCCGTTATCGACCGGCAGACCTCAAATCCACAATGCTGCATTTCCTGGACCATCGATAGAGACCTGAGGAAGAACAAGAGAGAACCAGAGGAGGGAAGCAAAGATCAAGGCAGCAGAAAAGCTGATTTGATCTCGACCAGCGAGGTCCTGGAGAGGCGAGTCTCTCCGTGGTGGGGAGGAGGGCGTGGGCGAGCGGTGTGGAGGTTGAGATGGTGCCCGTGTTGAATGTTAAACCTTGTTACAGGCGTTCATGTTTTCACCTCAACAGCATCTTAACACTGAGCGAACTGAAGGCTTCAGTATTGAACTTTTTGCCTTGCAGCAGGGAACTGCATCACCCTTCTCACCTTGATACTTTGTACTCATCATGACGAGCTGTGTACCTTGAAATGGCAACTACATGCTGAGGGCTGCCACGGACTGCTGTGAACACACTTGTAAAATACTTCAACAGTGTTTTTCGGAGTAAACCACATCTGTACATCAAAGTAGGGAGGAATATCTGGTAGCACTGGGTAGCTCCTTTAAAGGGGCACTATGTAGTTTTGGGGAAGAAATTCAGACTCAGAATTTGAATATTTACAATATCAATGAGGTAATAATACACACTCAGAAATACATTTTTTTCCCCATAACTGAATAAACAAGCTGTTCTCAGAGGAAAATAAGGTCCCCAGAACACTGTTTGAAGTTAGAAAGGTGGCAGGGTCCGCCACATATAAACAAAGTAAGAAACAGTATGAAATTGTGTTGTCCTTCGAGGTCAGTTTGTTTATTCAGTTTATTCAGTCATGAAAATGAAGAGTTTGTTTATTTAGTTTGTTAAGTTTATTTAGTTTGTTAGTTTGTTAAGTCCCAAAAACGACATGGTGTTTTCCCTTAAGGAAGACTCGAAAATTGCCACTGTGAGAGGTTTAATTAAAATGTCATATTCGTGTTCATTAGTGATCACCTCGAGACCTTTTTCTCATCAGGTGCTGGCATTATGGGCTCCATGAGAATATTGACCAAGATTTGTGCGAGGAATTAGATTTTAAAGTTGAAAAAAAAACAATAGTTTTTATGATCTCTGGTCAACAAACTATGTATGGCATAACACATTTGAGGCATGTCTACTGGTTGGCATAAAATAAGCTACTTACGGACAATTTATTAGTCTTGCCTAATTGTCCACATGTTAAGAGTGGCTATAGACTGATTGAAGTTACCAACTTTCACTTTTGCTTAAAGCTTTTACATTGTGAGTTAACACTATATTTCTTTTTGTCTGAAAATTGACTTCTAACCAAGGACCACATAGTTCTTGTTAGCACGAAATGCTATCCTTACTGTGGGTGATGGACTGGGTTCGACTGCCATAGTGCCCTAGGTTCACTATTCTCACTACGCATAGTGGTACGCAGAGGAATCCCAGAGATATAAATATTCATTTATCTATTTGAAAATAAAATAAGTTAAAGGGACCCTATGAAACAATTTGTAGCAATTTACATGTATGAATCCCTTTTTTATTGGACATATGTGAACAGATTGTTACGTGACATGAAAAATTAGAGCCTGCCCGTCTCTTTTGGTCCTCCATACGGGCCTGTGGACGATTTGTTTAAGTGGATTTATGCTGCTGGACTGGATTTCGTCTAAACAGTCTAAAGGATGTGACTCAATGCACACTATCGAGTGCCTCGTCTTAGTGCCTCTTTCTGCTAACAGAGAGCAACAGTAGCTAACGTTAATTTAGAAATGGAGTCCGCAAACATAAACTAACAACCGGCTTCCAGCACAACACAGAAGATCCACAGAGGCCCTTTAATTCATAAACATGTAATACTATCAAAATACAACAGAATTTTTGAATAAAAATACGTTAACTGAAATGTAATTCAACATACGTTTTGTCTCTCATATTTTTGCGTTGTCTTGCTACGTCGTCACTTTCTTGCGCAAATGTCATCCACGATTAGTTACGAGCTAATGTCGAAACTGTGATGGCAGGATGGTGAAATGAAAGGTTTAAAACTAGGAGAGTGTTTTGAGCATCCACGTTGAAACTGAAGTTGGCGACAGCTGCTTAAATGCTGTCTGCTACTTAAGCAGCACCGCTGAAGCGTTCACAGCACCTGCTAGCGTTAGCAGCAAATGGCACAAAACAGTGAGGAGATATGACTCAGCGTCGCTCACAACGGTGGAGAGGAAATGTCCAACACAAGTTTATTGTCTCTCACAGATGACTTTAAAGTTGAAGATAAAAATATCTTTGTGTGTTGCCTTCAGCCTTGTTACCTCACTAGTTAGCTTAGCAACTGAGAGCAAAGCACATTCAAGATCGTACAGTTGTCACACCATCTGCTGGCTTGACTGACGGCAAACCATCCTGTAGGGCTTTTTGAAATGCAGCTGTATTTTCAAGAAAACAGAAAAAGCTTATTTGTTATTTGTTTTAGCCTCACTCATTTTAAACATTTTTTTTTAAAACTATATCCGTTTTCAAAAATATATCCATACAAGTGTCGACAAGGCCTCATATTACCTCTTCACTTCTTCATCTGTTACAACAGATAGTACAGATTGTGAAAACACCCATGCAGGTGTTAGACCTCTCATTGGGACTGTGCGGACACATAAAGAGTGTGTTTGACCTCCCTCAATTCAATTGCGACAGATATTTTCAGAGCAGACATCTCGACATGTAATAGCTTGAAAAGCACAGCTGACAAATACACACACACACCTGAATATTTCAGCGTCATCATACACACAATTTGATCTCAATAGACCTTATTCACGGATGACATCTGGACTTGTCAAACCCAGGTGCGACTCTAAACATTAATAATGACAGCGTTCCTTTTTACAGTATGTGTTAGGATTAGGAGTGCGTTTCTCAGTCCTGGCCCTGGTGCATGCTGGCTCGCTCACGTTGTTTACTGGCAGACGTGAATATAAATGAAGCTGTCATTAATGTCATTAGTTACACCTGTGCTTTTCCTGCTACCACATGTCAGAATGACTGCCACTAAAAAGCTCAAGGACAACTTACACTTATTAGTGCACGGAGTCTGGTGATTTCAATTCCCAGAATAGCTGCTACCTCGGATTAATAAGGCAGAACAACCGAAAAGACCCCTTGTGTGTGTTTGTGTGTAGTTCCCGCATCATATCATCTGTGTCTTTATATAAGTGAATAAACAGTGAGAGCCTGAAGAGACAACTACAGGAAGTGGCAAATAATGATGAGCTGCAAGCAAGACATTTTAGGATTTTATGTTGCATTCGTGGCCACGTAATCACCCTGGAAATTCAGCGGGTAGCACACAAGCTACGACAAGTAGCTCACGCCGTCCCTCCGAACACAAGCGTCATTTGATGGTGTCGTTTTTAAACATATTGTCAAATTTCATTTACAGTTTGACGACTGTATGCAAAGTTACAGACCTTGATCTATGGGCATAATGTTAGCTTTCTGGTTAATAGCTGCTAAAGCGCTGTTCTATGTCATATCTGAGTTTCGTCCTCGACCTGGAGTCGTGAACAACATTTCCATTGCATAAGAAGCTTATAGGATTGTAATGACCGTTCCAGATATTAGTCAAAGCCTTCAAGGTGTCCATTATCAGGAATTAATGCACGACAGGGAGGCCAGAACCGTATATTGCTGATTTGAATTCAAGTCAGCGAGGCTAACTAGCTGACAGAGCTAATGTCAGGTATGTAATGTTTTACGTAATTATCAAGGTTCAAGCTTAGTCTTTGTTGTCAGAGTCTCAAAGGAGTTTAAAGGACTGGTCAAAGTTCGCATAGACAACATCTAAAGAAACGTTTGCTCTCATTTTGACCCATCTCAGCTCAGCAGTATGGAGAGAAGGTCAGTGGAGGTGCTAGCGTGAATACACTTAGCGAACATGAATGTGCAGCATAAGCACCAGTTCGGATACACGCACACAAAGACATACACGCTTCTCCTTATAAAAGCCAGATAGCTGTCAAGCGTCTAATGCACTAAGTCAAAGGCAAAGGAGGATTTCAAACATTAGCATTCCTCCATAATTCCTCCTAATCCAAACACTAACAGAACAGGAGGAAGTTCAATCTAATTGAGGAGGGGATGAAAGCCAAGGATATCCTGTGTGGGAAAAGATATCTGGATTAATTAGTGTTGTTGTGGTAGTGTGTGTTTGTGTGTGTATATTTGGTTGTAGTGAGTGTAACGGTGTATTGCGTGGACGTGTGTTTGTGTGTCTGACAGTACAAGAGAGGGTAATTGTTACTGTATTATATCCTATATGTGGAGCCGCCACCTCATCAGTGAACGTTCACAGTCATAAGAAGCATGTTTGATTGGATTTTCCTGTTTTAATCACTCTGCCTCTATTTTTGCTTATGGTGGTGGGGCCTGGCTAATTACAAGGAGGGATTAAATTTGAATGTCAACATGTTAAAGGCATGCAATCACGGCCATGAACACACCGAAGGGAATCGGCAGGCATAATTTTAAATGAATTAACCGCATGTGATTGTTTGTGTGTACTTGCAACCCAATCGCCAGAATAAATGTTGGCAATGTACATTACAAACCATGAATATGTTGAAGTTTCGTTTCTTTGTGTTTCAATTTTATGTTGTGACAACACTGTGTTTATCGTCTAGTCAGGTTTAGTCACAAAAACCACTTGGTTTTGGCTTAAAATTCATGCTATGTTTGCCACAAAAACAGCTGGAGTGGTCTTCTCAAAAAGTGGTACCACTTAAAAAAGATGAAACACTGTGGACCCCTGTCAAAATATACAACAGTATCACACTTACACATGTTAAAACCCAGTCTCGAACTGTGGTCAGTGGCTTGGCAGCCTTCTGGGCTACCTGTAACTCCACCACCATCACCTCCGCTTTCCAGTATCGTTAAAATGTAACGCAGACATGTACGTTTTTGGAGAATTGCAATGTGGTATATGCCATACAACTGTGAACGTATCAGTGGTTTGAGAAATTGTTAAATGCAAACTTTTTATTCTGGTGACTGGTCTGGTACTTGCATCTTTGCTAGGACCGTGTTCATGCGAGTGCAGGCATATGAATATATTTTACATTTTGTATGTGTGAAATCAAAGTAAAGGTGGAAACACTTTTGAGTGTGACTGACATAAAAACAAACTGAAAGGAAGTATTGTTGAATTTCTGTGCAAAAATAAAAGCCCTCCACTCAAACTGTTACTATAGCACTCAGGTAATCTACTGAAGCTGTGCCTTCTCCTCAGATCATCTACAGGATTACCTTGCCACCTGCTGCTGAATCAGAGAACATGGCAAAAGGCCGTGAGCAATAGATGGATTCAGACCCCGGATCTTCTGCAACAGTCCTCGCCAGAAAAATGACACCATTGGTTGTTTTTCTCACACACTTAAAATACCCAACTTTTACACCTTCCTAACATGCCACCTCTTGTTCTGGTGAGAGTGTCAGCATGCTAGAACTAAATGAACTTTGTTAGAGGTGTTGGCCGTCCTCCTCTGAGGTAAAATGTGTTTATAGCTGTTACAAAGAGCGAAGCTCAAAAACGGTAACGTTAATCCTGCCATAATAGAGACGGGTGAGCTACAATAATCATAGGAAAGGGACATTTTGAGGCCTGTCCTAGAACACATTCATAGTGTTGCACTCGTTTTTACAGATAAATAAAGTGACAGAATAGATTGTATGAAAAAAGAGTTTGAGAGTCTCACTTTCTCAACTTTAAACAAGTGGGAACTTGTTGCCTGAGGTGGGGATGTGAATGCAGTCATTCTGAATTCTGAAAAGGTATTTAAATGGTGACAGGTACTTATGTAAGTATACCGATACCTTTACTGTCCTCATCAGGTAGCAAAGTTGGAAGTAGCACGTTGACTGAAAAAAATGGGGACTTTGGTCACAATTGGATAGACCTACAACCAATTGCATCGAGCAACGAAACGTGATGTAACGGTGAGATAGCTAACGTGATAGCAGGACATGCACAGCTCAAAGCACAGACGGGACATAAGCTTGATAGCTTCAACTGAAAAGTAATTTATGGAAGCTAACTAGCTACTGCTATAATATAATATGTTAATATGAAGAGCAGCAAAAATCAAGCCTGCGATCGCTATAATGTCTTCAAGTCAACACTACAACTAGCTAGCTGGCTTCCGTCCATGGTAACCATGGATGCATTTAGCCAAAAGTCACCAGTTAACATGATCACTCAAACACCGGCATGGTGGTAATGCCCAATGCCTTACAAAAAAATGTACCAAACTTTAAAATTAGGCCTTGTAGATATTATATGAGTGAAGATTTACTAAATTTACATTACAGTATTTACCGAATTAGAATCAAATATGTAGTGGTTACCTTGATTTATGGACAAGCTCATTTAAGGTGTTTTAGACACTACTGAGTGTTAGCTTGATAAATCAAAATCTCTCACAAAATAGCATCTGGAACCATCCTGAATTAAACATGCGGCGTGTAAGACTTTTAGTTGAAAACATAAAAAATGAACTAAGATTATCTACAGAATATGAAAAAATATCACTCTGTATTGTGTTGCAGAGATAACTACTGAAGCTAGCATGCTAACCTGCTAGCCTTGGCCTGTACGGGTCCAAAGCTCCTGTGCTAGGGGTGTAAACACCAACACTAAATTCGACAGGATGCCAATTCTTAAATACTGCACCTTCATTCTAAATCACACATAACAGTCACATGCACGTGCTTGGTCTCCTGTTATATAATATTTAAAGTGTGTAAGTGCATGTATAGGCACATGTAAGTATGTGTTCCCTTCATGTTTCCCACAAGTTGAGTGGAGTGCCGATATAGGGGATGAGTGTGATTGGCCGAGGTTCATATATACATTAAGCATCTTCTTCTTCCATCCTTCCCTGAGAAACTAAAGAATATTAATATTTAGAATGATTGTTGCCTTGCCTCACTTTACCTCGCCCCCGGAGGTGCTTCCAGCAAAGCGCAGCACTTCGGCACCCATCAGTTTAGTGTGTTGTTAGCCAGCTTCTTGGGTGCTAATGTTCCCTCATAGTTTATTGCTTGGTGAAATGGCTCCATTAGTGTTGAAACCCAGAGTAATGGCATGCAGATGGGTCTTCATGTGCGAAGACTTGCGAAAGGGAATGTTGACTGACAGGCAGGAAGGCAAAATGTCTACCTGCCTTTATACTCTCCCTATGTGTGTGTGTGTGTGCGCGTGCGTGTGTGTATGAAGTATGCATGAAGAAAATTAGCCATAATTACCGGCATCTCTATGTGTAGCCTTCACACGTGTGCATAAGTGTCTGGGAGTGTGTCTCCAATTTTACGTGTGTTTGTGTTATCGAAGTCGTGTTAAGTGTTTTATCATGTGAGTGTGTGTGTGTGTGTGTGTGTACATGCATTAGAGAGAGGATAAGTGTCTTTTTGCGCATGTTTGTGTGTGTGCAGTCTCCTCTCAGGGGATAGCAGGCGGTTTAGAGACGTGTACGCTCCTATTCAGCTGTTACACTCTGCTGCTCCTCGGGGGTCTTACAGAAGCAACGCAGCAGCGAGGGGAGAGTGTTGTGATGACAGTAGGAAAAGGGCCGCTACGCCACACTATAAATTGCTCTGCTGGCTAAAAGAAACTTTAAGTTGGTTAGTGTTGGCCTGCAGGAACTATGAACTTTTGAACTTAAATTCCAACTACCACGTGACGGGAAATATACCTGACTCTGTTGATGTAAAAAGACAGAAAAAAGGCAGTACCGTGCTGTTTCTGGTATAAGATGCAAACCACCTTCTTCACCAAGGTTACTGTGTGCAAGTTGGGTGCTTATGTTCCTGTGGTTACGTATAACCACACGCTGTTTGTGTGTCCATTCAGAGGATCACCTCAACAATACAAGCGCGAGAGATCGCTTTCTCTTAAAGTCAGACTGAATAGGACTTGAGACATAGTAATCGAGCCACTTCACCATCTTACATGCAAGGGACAAAACTTGTTTTCATCCCGCCTCAATCGGTAGCTGGTAACATGTCCCCTAAAGAAATGTTTTCAAACGTAATGGACGCTGGTGTGTTAGAGGTGACAGTGAAAGTGCTAGTGATAGCCTTGTTGCGGACACTGTTGAAGGTTGGGATAGTGATGAGAGTGGCAGCGCTCCTGACACGATTGAAGGTTTGTATGCGAGAAGAGATCGATACGCAAAAAAGGCACAATTTGCCACATGGGTCTGACACAGAATGTGATGATGAGACCATGGACCGGTTTAAATTACAACGTAAAAAACTCTGTTCACTGGAGAGGTATCTGTCTGAAAGTGCAGCCCCTGCTGCTGCTGCCGCTGCTGCTGCTGCTGCTGCTGCTGCTGTTGATAGGACTGGTGAAGGTAGCAATCAGATGGGGGATGGTGTTGATTTTCCCCTGGGGGCTGCTAGCACTGCCAATGGAGATGCTGGATGTGCCAATCAGACTGGTTCTGCATCAGATTTTGACCAGAGGGATGCTACCACTTCCCTCTGAGTTGATACAGGGAAACAATGAATGTGTTTTGACTATTAACCAGATTGGAAGTGGCTTAGATTTTCACACGGGGGAGGAGGAGGATGCTACTTCGTCTGAGTGGTTACAGGCTGACGATGGGGGAGTCGTGACTATCTGTAGATTATTAGAGCAGTATGGGGACGGGGACTCTGTAGGGGGGTCCAGTTCATCTTTAGTGATGAAGGTGGGAGAGGTCAGACACGAGTCAGAGATGTAAATGTCTGACACATTATTTGACGCAGTGACACTTTTGACCAAATCATACAAGTGCGAGCCTCTGACCGGTGGATTGCTGACAATAATCTCTCCCTGATCTGTCTTCGATATCACATTTTTTTTAATCAAGTCATCGCTTCCAAAATGTATTCAGCAATTTTCCTGCTTCTTTTATGTGTTTTGAGTAAATGCACATTTTCTCACCAGTGTAAGGTATCATTATAGAACACCTGTAGTACCCTGTAGTAATTATTATAAGTTATTAATAATCATTTATTTGTACAGATTTAATTCTTTTGTGAAATATTGAAATACATTGCAGTTTGCATTAATGTGCCAGTGACAGAACGACTGTTTTTCTATGTACTAATGATACATAATATATATAATAATATTAATAAATAAAATAATAATATTTCTTATTTCCATGTAGCAATGACAAAATGAATGTATTTTTTATGCAGGCTGCACAAATGTGCCAGCTTGAACTATTCACCATTTATTATTGAGAGGAAATTGCCTTTTGAATTGTTTTTTTTCATTATTATTTTCAATTTATTTTATTTATTGTTCAGGTGTTATTAAAACAGTGTCAAACTTGAATGAAAACAAAAACAAATGTATTGATAAAATCATTATTTTTCATTTGAAATTCTCATTGTCACACAGCATTTGTTACTATATTACGCATTATTTCCCAAAGTGTACACATGTCATATGTTATCAATCACATACATCAGGTCACATTTTGTTAACAAATCGACAAACCATAGCATCAAGATTAGGTCCATATATTTTTATCAACCATGTATATGGCATCACTTCTTGTATATGTCATGCAAAAAACATGCAATGCTGGTTTAATACTGATCCAGTAGTTGTCGAAAGCGTTTATTATAGTTTATTATAAAACTCCGTGCCTACGTCCATTTAGAGTTTTGCTGATACACGACACTCGATGAGAATGTCGTTCAAAGCATTTGTAAGCTTTATTGTATTTGTTTTTCAGGCACCTGACCCACGCATATTTAGAAAATACATAAATTACATAATTAACATTATGATTTTCTATAGAATATTCACTCATATCTACTAAATTGATCTGTAACTGTTTGTTGATACCGCTAACCAGAACCCTATTCCTCGGAAAACGTATACGAGGGTATACTGTGCACATCTTGGTCCGATATACAGCGTTCAACATCGACAGATCATCTCGAAATCTTTTAAGAGGTTTAAAGCAGCAGTTTGTGGTAATCTCGTAATTCCAATGTCGTCGACACAGAGAACTGTTTTTCTCCCTGGCGCATGATTCTTAGTTAAATTGCTTTCTTCCTGTTGAATGTTAAATTACTGCCATGGGTTGGACATGTTAAATATCACATCACTGACCATGCAGCACCATTCTCTATTCATTTAGCACAGCAGAAGAGGGCTGAGCCCGGTGTTACTCTCTAATCCTGCATGTTGCACTGACTTACAAACTCAAATTAATTCCTTCTTAGAGATAAAAGACAATTCAAAGACTTCTCCAAAAAATCTTAGGTGACATTTTGAAGGCCTTTATCAGGGGGCAGACAATCTCTGGTGAAGCCTTCAAAAACTGGCCAAACTACAAGGTTTAGAAGAAAAATGAAACAGCTGGAGAGAGAGGTTGCTCAAAACCCCTCCAGGGAACAATAGCAGATGATACTTTAGTTGAAATAGCAATAGATTGTAGAATCACTTCTGAATATTAAATCGCAGCTTTTTGAATACGGAGGGAAGCATCATAAACTATTAGTGAGAGAATTACAAATTATAAAAAAATAAGATCAAACAATCCTCAAGATTAAATAGAAGTCAGAGTTCTAACAAAAGGTAACGAGAAAGAGTAATGAGGCTGAATCAAGAGGGTGCTCATCTACTTAACAGTGTGTTGAGGAAATATGGCATGCAATATGTAAGCTAAAGTCTAAGAAGGCTTCTGGACCAGACGGTCTTACACCAGAATTCTATTAAAACATGTCACAACCATCTCCTTATTTTCTGTTTGTGCTAATTTGATAATTAACACAAACAGAAAGAAGAGCCGAGGCCAGAAACCAAAGCACTCGACAAAGTGAAAAATCTGACTCTAACACTAGAGAACAAGTTAAAGGGTGAGTTCCCCCAAAAATGATAATTCAGTCATTATCTACTCAGCCCTGTGGGAAGTCGGGTGAAGTCTCCTTGACATCAGACCCCATTTTTGATGTCGTTCAAGGTCCCGTCTTTTCTCCAACAACCATTCAATCAAAGCGTTGACATCCTGCGATTATCTCAGTAATTCTCCGTAATAGTTGACCTTGTTAGTGGCGGGGTCCGCCAATTTATCTGATTAATATCAGCTGCACTCTTTATTATTGTTATTAATGAGCTATTAAAGCATCCGACAAGCAGTTTAGATGAATTAGATGTATACACTTTGAAATACCATCATGGAAAAAGAGAAATTGTATGAAAGCTAGTGAGTGGTGCAGAACTTCTCTACCTGGAGGTTATCGTAAAGAAAGATTGTGATTGGTTCTCTGGCTGCGAAGACATTCACTCAAAATCACAAATTTCAAACTGATGGTGGCACTGGAGGGAAAAGTCACAAGTCATCTCTAGAGTCAGCAGGCTTTTGTAAATGAAATGGCAGGCCTTCTCATGGTTGTATTTTGTGTTGTGCTGTGATATGCCGCTACTGTTATGTTTTACCAAAAAAGGCAACCTTTAATAAACTAAATCTATAGCGCCCCTTTAACTTTTTCGAATGCAAATAGTGATCACCAACTCTGAGCTCACTGGAAACCACAGTGGATTTCTCTTCGAGGCGGAAACACACTTTTTCTAACCCTCTAAAAGCTTCCTTTATTTATGTTGATTTAAATACAGCTATGTGTGAAATGCTGACATCTTTAACGTGGCTCTTTAGCAGGTGGCCTTCCCAGAATATTCGAGTACGGTGCTCAATATACACCAATTATATTTCTCAATTTAGTCATCCAGAAGTTTGTGTTAATGTAATTGTAGGCACTCTATTGTCATGGCCACTTCCTCACAAACATAGCGTTCCCTCGCACACACACATAGAGAAACACAAACACACCCACACACACACACACGGAGGGCGCAGGTGCTCCTTGTTGTCCTGATGAACCACTCCTGTCTCTCTCCGCCTCTCAGCCACTACATTCACATCCTGCGTGCTGGCAAATAACAGCGTTCGGCCATTTTTAGTCAGCAGGTGGCTACTTGTCGGGGGGGTTCGTTGTCTACGTCCAAACAAACTGTTGAAACAATCTTCCATCTTCACTTAGAGAGAGTGGGAGTCCAGTTGGTGGTGGTGTGAAGAACAGTATTGTGGGTAAATGTCACAGAGAGCCTTCTGTTCCATATCTGACTAAGTGAACAAAAAAAGAAAAAAAAAGAAAAAGAAATCCTTGAGTGTATCCAACACTTTGTCTGCTCGAACAACAGGGAGGACAGTGACTGAGGTCTGTCAATGTCAACTTTTTATAATAAGACCATACACGCAACTACTGCGCTGCTATTAACATCTTTATGAACCAAACATGGACACTTATCTGTCAGAAAATTACGTTACTCCTTGACCAAAATTAAGATTATTGTAGTCTCTATTTTGTGCCAATGAGCGAGGACGCACAGGTGTGTCCTTTGGCAGAAGTTTTTCATGGACCCGTTACAAAAAACAGGCGTGACACATCTGAAATACAAAAACGACGGTGGGAGCAGGACTCTACCGATCTTCCTACATATTTAGTATAAGTTGTGTTAGTTCATTATGAGGATCAAATGCACAATCAAACTTTCCGCCCATCACTGTATATTTAACGCCCTGTAAAACACTGTTGTGGCCCCATTCCTTCTTGACATTTCACCTTGATACTACTTATTTCACATTATGCCACATTGTTGTGGCATAATGTGAAGTGAATTAGACGTAAGTTGACTTCCTCGCCTCCTCCACTTGCAACTCAATGTGGAGGGACTTAGGTGTTTAGATAGGAGGAGAGGAAAGGAATCAAGGCTGTACAAACTGAGAAATGAGAAGAGGATGTCACATTAAAGCCTGGATTCAGAGCCCCATTCTTTCCTATGAAAGCAAAGGTATGAAATTACCGGGATCTTCCGTGTTGTGCGGTCCATATAGCGTGCACACAAAAGACTTCCACCGATCAAGCCTGCTAACTTCCTGGTTTAGCGCCCTGCTAACTTGAATGGGGATAAAACATTTTAATCGTGCAGCTCTTTACTATGCTTTTCCCTTATGACTTGGTTGTTATTCACAGTAACTCCAAAATGCCTTACAGCATCAGAGCTCAATAACAAGTCATAAGGGACTTGTTATTGAGGTGTTTTTGATAAAAACCAAAGACATTATAGAGAAGAGACAAACCAATTAAAGCATTTGTATAACACTTACGTGTAAGAAATAACTGCCGAGATGGCTGCCGAGTGGCAAGACTTGCCTAAAAGGACTTTGATATAACTCATAATTATGGTTGACTTGTTCACATTCACCAGCATTGAAGTCATTGAAGTCATTGAAAGACATTGGATGTCTTTCAATGAATTTCTGTACCAAATTCCATTGAAAAACATCCAATAGTTGCTGAGAAATTTACTGAAAGATGTCAAATTCAACCGGCTGGTGGTGAAAGAAGAAAAGTCAGGGGATCACAAGTCATGGGGATTCATCTTCTTGGGAGCATGAATGTACGTACAAAATGTCGATCCATCGCTGATCAAGCAAAATGGTGGACCGACTTACTAAGCGACATTAGAATCATGCTACTAGCATGGCTAAAAAGTTGGATGATGGAAATAGTTTGAAGGTTGAAAAACAGACCTCAGCTTTGTAGGATCAAAACCCAGTTTAATATGTGCTGTGCCAGCAGGCTGTTCCCCTGGAACCTTTACATGTGAAAGATGTTAATGTCTTGCTCAAAGACACTCCAGCACGGTGCGTGTTTGATGTCACACAGCTCCTCTCTCTATGATCCTCTCTGAACTGCTTCAACTGTGACACTTTAGCTGAAAACTTTTCTCTGGAATTCAAACGAGAAAAAAAAAGAAAAAAGCTTTTAGTTCAAGCAGGAAGACAATTATAATTTTAATTTTCTCATCACACCCGGTTCCCACCTCTCAATTATTATCCAGTGAACTCACTAAGTTATGTGCACGTACCTTCCTGTCAACCATGATTAACCTAGCCAGAGGGTATTTAAAGTCTCTTGCAAGTTGTCTTTGCTATATTTCTGCATCGCACCCCCAACAGCAGTGTCTCCCCCCAGGCATTAACTGATGTGACTGTCTGGTATGTCGGAGTTATAGGAACATGTCTCAAAAGAGAGAAAGAACAGGAATTGTAATGCTGCATTTAACAGAGATCACCAGTCAGTCAAGTGTATAGACATCTCATGACACAAAATTTGTATAGTGTATATATAATAGTACAATATATAGTATATAATCATGTGAAAATATGAAGGATTACGTGTGACCTTAATGCAACAGTTGGGATACATCTGTGACCAGTCAGACTACGTGACTGAAACCAGCCCGTCGCGTTAAATAAAGTGAATCATGCACATTTTTGACCTCAC
Organism: Pagrus major; assembly: GCF_040436345.1. NCBI lineage: Eukaryota > Metazoa > Chordata > Actinopteri > Spariformes > Sparidae > Pagrus > Pagrus major. The sequence continues at coordinate 10,262,440 of NC_133234.1, read as the reverse complement.
TGAATGCTAGAATCATCAAAACATGCTGCAGCTTGGCAAGCGAGCGAGGAGCGCCGGTCCCCGCCAGCTCTCCCAGTCTGTCTCGCTGGCTGCAGGCCCAGAGGGCAGGGCACAGGGATGGATAGGCCTGTCGCTGGCTCTCTGCTGCCCAGATGGCTCGCTCTGTCAGCGGGCTCGCCACCAGGAGGGGTGGCACCCTGACGTCAGGCCATGATTGGAAACGCCAGCTTTCATTTGCTTTCCCCCCAGCACCTGTGGACTGCGTGGAGAAATGAGAGGGTGGTGGTACTGGAGCCCGGCCGAGTGTGTGCGCATGTTCTTGGCTATCATTTCGAGAGCCAATTGAAGTTGGGCACTTGCGGCGCGGATATTCATTGGATATCATTTTGGCTGATTTTAACCTCCTCGTGGTAATAGAGTGTGATTAATACTTTTTTTTTAAAATTGAAGGTTTATTTTTGACCTTGACAACAGAAGTGTACAAAACAACCCACGGTCTTCCTCAGCAGATGTACTTTGCCCAGTTGTCATGAAATTGTTCATGATTTCATTTTCAATTCTCTGACATTTTTTTATCTCGATAAATCAAATACATGTAAGGTGAAACGGGCAGCTTATGTTGACAAACCCACAGAGACCAATCACCTGACTCTAAAGTTCACCTAACCTCTAAAGTGTTTTAGCGTCTTTCAGCTCAATGGGGGTTATTTATTTATTCATTTTTGACTTTTTGTGCCTTTTATTTGATAGAATAGGGCCACAGATTGTATTTGATCACTGGGCAGCTGCAGTGAGGACACAGCCTCTGTACATGGGACGCTCGCTCTGGAGGACACAGCCTCTGTACATGGGGCACCCGCTCTAGAGAACACAGCCTCTGTACATAGGGTGCTCCCTGTAGAGGACACAGCCTATGTACAGTACATGGGTTGCTCGCTCTAGAGGACACAGCCTCTGTACATGAGGCCCTTGCTCTAAAGGACACAGCCTCTGTACAAAGGGTGCTCGCTGTAGAGGACACAGCCTCTGTACAAAGGGTGCTCGCTGTAGAGGACACATCCTCTGAACATGGGCCACTCGCTCTAGAGGACACAGCCTCTGTACGTAGGACAGAATAATTTGTTTAAGACCAAGCTGCCAAAAAAATGACAACTAGTTTGTAATGAAATGAAATGCAATTAAATGTTTGCCCACTGCGAATGGACTTTTGGGGTCTTGTAAACTCATCAGGGTTGGGGACTTCAATGAATCAATGAATTTAATTAATAGGTTTAATTCATAATTATTGCTTTTCCCCTGTTTGTGTCAAGAAGCCCTTTCCTAGAAGCAGAGCAGCCTTGACCGGACATTTAGTTCAAGTAAACCCTTCTCCTTAAACTGATAATCATATCACTAAATTATCAGCAATTATGCCATAATTACACAAAGATGGTCTAAAAGCAATTCTCAGTTCAGGTATCATTTTTGATAAAGCTCTCAGTGGAATCCTTTTTTACTGCACAAATCTCATTTACTGCAAGTTCTCCTCAATGTCAGGCCTCGCAGGGGACTTTCCAGGGAAATAATTTTTAATTAATGATTCAATTATCAAGCCCAATCTTGATTTTATGTTTTTAACTGATACTTGGTTAGACCACGACATCAGTGCAGCAGTCCTTATTTAGTCACCCGCTCCCAACTGCAGACTCTTACCATTTCTAAAGTTGTGGTGACTGATGTCGCTTGTCTGACATGCATTCACATTAATCTATAGGAGTTTGAACACACTCAATTATTTATTTATTTTTCTCTCCTAAATGATTTAATGGAAAATAAGCCTGCAGGTGACCTGTAACTGCCCCTATTAGCTGGAAAACACAATGGGTCCACATCATATAGTCTTACATGATCCAAGTTCGAATTAGATAACAATATCAATGTTTTATCTGATGAAATATTCAGATATTAGATATTCATATTTTAAGGTCATTCAGTGACCTTAAAACACCCCTATTTGATAGTAACTGGAGCAAAAACTCATTATAGTTGTTATATGTTATATATATTTTTTGTTTCTTATTTACAAAAACTTTATGCGTATAAAATAGTCAAAAACAAGTGCTTAGGTGGAAAAACTGCCTATTCAAAGACCAAAACGTATAAAACTCCATAAACTTTAGGGGGGTTTAAAACAATAATATAAACTATATATTACTGGATTTGAAATCTCATTGGCTACATGATGCATCAGTCATCCGGAGGCTGGAGTGTTAGTGGCTCAGGAGAGAGGAAAAAGAAGAGAGAATGGGTCACTGGTCTGCGCGATCACACATTGGCTGTTGTAGGCTCTAGGGCGGACATATAATCTTTGATCTAGCTGGTGTACAGGGATAATGGTGGAGGAGCTTAAGAGGTTTAATTTCACATGGGACTGTTATTAATATCTTGTACTGCACTGCAATTTTTATTCTATTTTAGCTTATTTCTATATTTAATATATTTTACTCTTTTAAAGCCTATTTAAATATGCCCTTTTACATTACCTTGTGTTTATTTTCTAAATGCCTCTACTGTCTTAAGAAAAGCACTTGGAATCGCCGCGTTGCTGAAAGGTGCTATACAAATAAACTTCCCCTGACTAGACACCAGCACGAAGTCATTTGAGTTTGCCAAAACAAAAGTGGATTTAAGTCCTCAGGCATTAGACAGTACTGCAGAAGATTTGTGTTGTGAAATGACTTTCTCTTCTCCAGCAATGGGAATGGGAGTCCTAACTCGTGGAGCATGTAATTTAACTGCCTCAGCTGTTGTTACTTTGCGTTTGAAAACTTTGATGAACCTTGGACGAGTTGTGGATTATTTCTCAACGGTCTTTGCTTTTCAAACTGGCTGCTCCACCTACAGTATGTCTTGTAGGTACTCAGCAACATGGAGCCAAAAATAGCCGACGGTCAAAGTGATCTTCTCCATGTTATGATAACTGTGGATTCCATTAGGAACCAAAACACTCAGGCAAACATAAAATAGGCTCCTTTATTGTGTCTCTGGTGGTTCACTTCTGAAACGTTAACATCCCCCACATGCTATCAGTACATAGGCCTCTCTGTATGTTCAAAAGCAGGTGACCTTTGACCCAAGTCCCTTACATGCATTTGGAGTGTGCACTTTTATGAGAAAAGCATCAGTGTTGTGGATTTTACACCCTGGCAGCTGATGTGTTGTAGTGAGGCTCATGTGTCTTTTATGTTTCCGCTTATGCATGTGTGTATATATGTGTACATGTCAGCACTGTGACAGCGCCTTGGATCAATAAACAGGAACTAGCTTTCATCTGTCACAGTAGAATAAATCTCCTGCAGGAAGGGAGCAGAGAGCAAAGGCCACGCCGCTGACCCCCGAGTCTGTGCAGAGAGCCGCCATCTTATGTTGACATTTTTATTTTTTTGCAGTATCAACCATTTGCCTGCAATCCCTAAAATGAGCTGATATGATCCTTCAAAAGACATGACAGGGATGGGGATTTTTTTTTTTTTTTTAACAAATCATCACAATTTTGCAGCAGTAAAATAAGGGACTAAACCTCAATTTCAGCAGACTAGCTCCTGCTGTGTGTGGATTTGTGAATGAATTACTGTCCTGTAAGCAGCCGGCCTCACATTCGATCTCTGCTGTTGAGTCCAATAAAGGCCATTAGTTTGACTTCGGAGTCCTCGAGCAAGCCGTCCCCACCTGCTCACTCCCCTCGGGCTGCGCTGGAGTCAGCTAATCTCTAATTTAACACAAAGAGAGTGGAAAAATATGAACACAATATGCAGAGCATGCACGGGTTGATATTTTTATGTTCAAATGCCACATCTTATCAGCAGCCTCGGTGTGTTTTGCAGCGTCTGTTCCCGCTGTTTGTTCTGCAAAGCGGCTGATGATGCATCTCCAGATTTGTGTCTGTGCTGACGGACAAAAGTCTGAACTTGAAATGATGGATGCATGTCGGAGTCCTCGTCATCCATTTAGTGAACAAGAATCGAGGAGGCGTTTTTTTCCAGAGCCAGACATGTCTCTGCTCTCTGGAGAGGCTACACACAAACTGTGTCACATGAATAGTAAAACAAAGTGAGACAGGAAGACACACTCTGTTGAACACTGTGAGACCGTAAAAATTTAATCAGCGAACATCCCAAAAACATGGATTGATTGTGATTCATCCCGAGGGGAGTTTCTTATAAAGGTGGCTCAGAAAAGCAGGGCTCATTGTGAAACGCCTGGCCTAAAGGGACTCAATGTAGTTTTAGAGAATATATTTCAACTCAGAATTTTAGCATTTACAATATTCATGAGGTAATGATACAAACTCAGAAATATTTATTTTTCCCATAACTGAATAAACAATCTGTTCTCAGAGGAAAATGAGGTCCCCAGAACACTGTTTGAAGCTAGAAAGGCGGCAGGGTCCGCCAAATATAAACAAAGTAAAACAGCATGAAATTGTTTATTCAGTCATGAAAACAAAGAGAGTTTATTTAGGCATAACAAAAATCAGTCAATATCTTTCTCTTTTGATTAAAATGTCTTCCCCAAAACCACAAGGTATTATGGGAGCTGCAGGATTTTGTTTTACAGAATGCCCACAGTAGACTTTAAAAAACACTTAGGACTGAAAAAGACATGATTTTAAGCATGCAATAAGTGTCAAAAAGTGATAACTCCAAAGAAAACAGTCTGAAAAACCCAGATTTACTGAAGTAGGCCAGGCCTAATCTTGCTTTATGAACCACCCATCTGTTACCGTTCCGTATGAAGCATGAAGGAGCAACAGGTTGGAAGCTTTCTGGGTGCTGATTTCTGAACAGCGAAGTTCAAAAAGTCTCGGGACGTGCATGAGTTTTGTCTTGGTTAAAAACATGCGCACGAAGAATTGTGCAAAGCTGCTGACAAACTATAATAAACACAACGACACACTGGGATCATTAGATAAAATCACCATTTATTAAAAAAATACAACCAATCATGTCACAGTCGTGGTGTTCGGTCATTCATTAGAGTTGAACACAGGAACGAGTGGATGTGTGTGATGTTCCCCCATTCACAGGGCAAACGTGCTCCCAAAAAGATTCACACACACACACACACAAAAAAAAGATAAAGAACAATGTGATTGAGCTCGGCTACCATGAGGATATAAAAATAGATAAGGACATAAGGTTCCTTCTCAAACAGGAAATGAAGGAGATGGACTGAGTCGTCTTTCACACATCGCACTCATTATCCATTCCTCTCGGACGCCCCCCTCCTCCCTCCGTCACATGCTGACATTTTTGGAAAAAAGACAGAATCCGTCAGTGTGAAATGAGGTCAGCGATCGCGACGCTGATGGAAAATCACCTACAGTACCCACCAGACCACGGTCACACACACACGGCCAGCGCATACACTTTCTCTCCGACACTCGCAGTCTCTGAGACACACAGATGTGTTGCTAAAGGGTTGCCATGACAACTCTCTTAAATTCCCAGTCGGTCAGGGCGAGTGTGAGAGTCTGTGTGTGTGTGTGTGTGTGTGTGTGTGTGTGTGTGTGTGGAAAGTGTAATCGAGTGGAGTCATTTAGGGCTCACAGAGAAAGTCATTTTGTTGCAGTAATGTCCATTTTAAAGACAATTTCAGGACTGTGAGCCCCCAAATAAGCCTGCGGCCAGCAGGCTGTGACACTGTGACTAAACAGTCAGGAAACAAGCCGCTCCTCCCATTCATCACCAACACATCACTATCGCTACGTTTCATCATCCTGACGCCGGTCCTCCAGTTTGTCATTTAACAGCACAATCACACTTTATTCGTTTTATGCACTGAGCACTCGTGTGTGCGCGCAGAGTTCACAGCGAGGATCCCCGACAGATTAAACCGATTAGGTGTAATTTAAATGTGAAGCGTGGTGTCATAAATTTTGATTTCAACTCAGATCCAGTGATGGAAGATTTTCATCATAAAAGCATCACAGTGAAGGAAAACGGTTTGATCTACGCTTTCATAAACAAGTAACTAGAAGACACCAAGTGGATATTACAACATGTGTGCCTTAGTTATTTATCGGTACTGAACGCAAGAGTAATGGGTTAGGGCACAGATAAGATCTGCAATACTGCCAAACAAAGAGAAAAGACATTCAAGTCATAATCCTTGAGATTATCAAACCCCATTTTTTAAGTCATTTAAAGGTACAATATGTAAGAATTTGAGTTTAGCCTGCTAACCAGCTAGCCCCAGCCTGTCCTGTATCGTAACACCACTCTGGGCTCCCAGTCAGGACCGCTCACTGCTGCCAACTGTAAGCTGCTGTTAGCTATTTAGCTATGGTGATATGCTGCCCTGCATTTGTTTGAATTCAAAAGGTTCCCAATTCTTACATATTGCACCTTTAAAGTACCGTCTTTTCTGCAATAACCATTCAGTGTGTTTCTATTTGCAATTACCTCTTTATGGAACAGTTTCCCTCATTGGAGGCGGGGTCCGCCAACACTGCACTGGCTTCACATGAATTCATGTTTGTCAGTTTGTAATTTTATTTGATTAATATCAGCTGCACTGTTTACCGTCTTTACTCAAGATGGGAGCTTTATTAAAGGATAAGTTCAATCAAAAATGAAAATTCAGTCATTATCTACTCACATTGATGGAAAGACAAGTGAAGTTTCGTATCTAACCAAACATTTCTGAAGCGTCACAGTAAAACACCATTGTGGCAGTCTTCTAAACAACTGAAGAACATGGGGACTTGTTTTAAAATGTAAAAAAAAAATAAAATCCATACAGCTCATCTGGAGTAATCCAAGCCTTTGGAAGTCCCGAGGTCCAACATTGATTTGAAAAGACGTTATTTAAACCTTTTTTTAAGCTGAAGCCTCCAGTGTAGCTGCGAGGCTAAAATCATTAGCTCACAACTGCACGAGCTCAACTGCACGTGGAGGGTGTAAACACCATCTTTTTTTAGATGAATTTCGGATTTGCAATTTTGGCTTCCAGAGACTTATGGAAGTTATATGGACGTATTATTCCATATGAGCTGTATGGAGCCATTTCAGGTTTTTTTGGTACATTTTAAAATAAGTCCCCATCTACTTCTTTAGGAGAATGCTGCACTGCTGTTTTGCTGTGAAGCTCCAGAAGTGTTTTGCAGACTAAGAAACTTCACCTGACTTTCCATCAGCATGAAGGTGAGTAAATACTGCCTGAATTTTCATTTTTGGCTGAACTTACCCTTTAAATACAGCTCTGAAGCTAGGAGTATATAAACCGTGCAGCTGATATTAATCAGTTAACTTACAAACAGACAAACATGAAATTATTTGAATCCCTGGTGTTTATGCGGGAGAACTTGAAGCCAGAGAAGTAATGGCGGACCCCGCCACGAACAAGCTAAACTACTATATAAAGAGGTCGTTGCAGAGGAAGAACCGGCATGGGGGTGAGTAGATAATGACTGAATTTTCATTTTTGGGTGAACTTTTTTTCTCTTCACAGTTGATCAGCAAACATTTTTTATCAATTATGACTGAAATCTTAAGGATTATAACTATAGAATCAGTTTTAGTCAAAAACAGGATTGTCACTTCTACTATTAAAAATAATCACTCAAGTCAACACCTATTCAAAGACTATGTGACTGGTATACTTGCTGGATAGTATAAAAAAACAAACGTCTCAGAACAGTCACGTTTTGCCAGTAAGGGCAGTGTAAGAGGCTACAAATAGACAGCTTAAGGTCTGATCAGAGGTCAGCAGTCGGCTCCACATCTTCCAGGTCAGTTCAACAACGTACCATGTTAAACATAAAAAAACACACACAATATGGTGATTGCATAGGATGGCCAACAAGGCATAGTAACAACAGACATAGTAGAAATAGCTATGACAGCTGGATAGTTTAGCATCATTAAAGGAAAACTCCACCTTTTAATACTGGCAAACTGTTACATAACAATAACCTGTAGCATTCAGTGCAGTCCAGTAGTTTATCTTCACTGGTTTGATCTGTTTCTATATACCTTAGTGCTTTTCCTACATCTCCCATGATGCTTTTCAACAGCCTTTAAAGAACATTCCTAAAGTGAGTTTAGGAAACAAGCAGCACTCATGAACTGCTTCCGGTTTCTTGATGAATTTCTCTTTACCTGCAAAATTCACCATCTGTCGCTGTTTTGAAAGAGGTTTCAATGTTTAAGGTGGAATCTTCCTTTAATGTTGAAGTTTGGGTACATTTAAAGTTACACTGACAACATCCAACTTCACCATAGCGCCGTTTTGAACTTTTAACACTGACACTGCGCAGACAGAGTGGGTGTCAGCCTCAATCTGATGAGGCGGCTGTGCGGGAAGGTTTTTGCTTCTCCACAGAAGAAGAAGCGCTACTTTTAGAACACATTCAGTGATCTTTGTGTGCTGCTTTCAGGGCAGCGGGAGCACAGATAATAACATCCACTCTGCCAACTGATGTCCCAGGAAAACATTCAGTAGAGAGAGAAAATAAATTCATTTTCATCATAAGATTGTGTACAGTTTGTGATGTGTGGTTGGGCGGCCAGTCGCAATGTTGGTTTAAATTCACTGCTTTCCTCCTTTTTTCTGGTCAAACTGAGAGTTCATGTCTCGATATAGATCCTTCAATTATTTTCTTAAGAGTTTTTGGAAATTGGGCCATTGATCAACTTCAGCAGTCTTGGCTGTGTTTGCATCCAAATTCAAGCGACTAGAAATTAAATTTTGAAATGTTGCACAAAAAAAACAAACAAACAAAAAAAACAATATATGAATTAGGTGCGTTGCCATCAGCTGGCTTGGAGCAAAAACAACCAGGCTGTGCAAAGTGCAGTTTCATCAGAAGTTAGAGGTATTAGGCTACGTTATGCATGGTTATTGGAGTAGAAGAAGAAGAGGTGGATATATATGAAACAAGCCAGAAACAAGCCATGACAACAGCCAATAAACCTCAAAGAAGAGGAAGAAGGAGGAGGAGGAGGAGGAAGAGTAAGAAGGAAGGATGAGGAACAAGAAGGAACAAGAAGGAGAAGGAAAAAGAATAAGGAGGAGGAAGAGGAAGAAAAATGAGGAGGAAAGAGAATTGAGGAAGACATTTTCAACAGCTACAGCTTCTCTTTGTCCTTCTCTCCCAGTAGAGACAGCTGTTCAGTCGCGTGGATTAAATATTCGCTACTTCAGAATTCATTTGGAAAAGGTGTTTCCATCTCCCATTAAATGTATTAATGAATAATTAACAACAAAAAAGCAAAAAAAAAAACACAAACACATTTTGCATCAACCTTTACTAACGTGCTACTACCTTGACGTGCTACTACCTTGATGGAAACACAGCTGGGTGAGACTGTGCTGGTAGATTATAAGCCTTTGCATATTGGATAAAATGAGCAACTGGGAACATACAGTATGAAGAAGTTGACACGAGTTGATCAATGCTCCAGCCTCCAAAAATCATGTTGTGTCTAATAACAGGGGCTGAAAACTCAGAACAAAAACCCAGCTTGTTTTCCCTGACTGTCCCTCCTCCGTCCTTCAGGCCTGCAGGAGCTTCCTGAGATCCTCGTCCATGCCTCCCGCTCTCAGCTGCTCCAGGCTGTGGTAGCGATGGATGACCTCGTCGGCGGTCACCGCCACCACCCTGACGCCATGGCTGTCCTCGCCGAGCTGGCAGCCGATGGCCGAGCTCACCACCATGTCCAGGCCGCCGTGGAAGCCGCCGGCGTTTCGATGATAATGGCCGGAGAAGACCGCTTTCACCCCTGTGTCAGTGAGAGAGGTGAGAGAGGGCTGAGTTCAGTGCAACGAGGATAAAATCAAGGCTTAACACGATGGAACACAAGAGCTGGAATTTGTTTGTTTAGTGGCCTGATTTCATCGCTGCTTACATCACGGATCTAAACTGGGATACTCTTTGAATAGGCATCCTGCTTTTTAGAGCGCCATGTAATTCACACCACGTCTGACCCCTCTGACCCTCATGTATCCCAAAAAAAGGTTCAGCATGTACAATTACTAACACCTCGCGGCACAAAATGACCAAAATGGGTCCACTAGGACTTAACAGGGTTAGTGATCAACACCTGTGACTCAATGTTTGTTCCATCAGGAGATTTAAGGCTTTAAATAACTCGCCTCACTTTAACAACCTGCTGCTCACTTTCTTGGTTTCTGATACATGGATGTATATTTAGTTATACAGTAGCTCGCATAGCATTAGCATTAACATTAACATGCATGTTATAGTGTTACATTGAATAATTGACTATTTCCTATATCTTATACCATCTACCAGTACTGACTGAAGGAAAGTGAGGCAGGGACGAAAAAAATGAAAAAGAAGATAAATGGAGGATGGAAGGAAGGAAGGAAGGAAGGAAGAGAGAAAATAAAAAAAGAAGTAAAGGTAGGAGAGATGAGACAAAGGAAGGACATAAGGAAGGAGGAAACAAGAAAAAAGGAATTGAAAAGATAATGAAAAAGAGAAAGAACGGATAAATAAGGAAAGAAAGAAAGAAAGAAAGAAAGAAAGAAAGAAAGAAAGAAAGAAAGAAAGAAAGAAAGAAAGACATCGAGGTAGGAGGAAAAAAGAGAAACTAGCAATGAGAGATGAGAGGAAGGAAGGAGAGAAAGATGGAAGGAAGGAGGAAAAGGAGAGAAGGAAATGAAAAGAAAAAGAAAAAGAGAGGGGGAGAAGGAGAAGAAAGGACAGAAAAATGAAAAGGAGAGATGAAAGAAAGAAAGAAAGAAAGAAAGAAAGAAAGAAAGAAAGAAAGAAAGAAAGAAAGAAAGAAAGAAAGAAAGAAACAGACAAAGAATGAAATGAGACAAATGGAAATGTAGGACAGAGGTAAGGGAGAGAAGAAGGAAGAAAAGGAAAGAGAGGAAGACAGTCAGGATGCCTCCACTTGTAGCATATTTTAGTAAACCTGGGGAACTTTCATTAGAGGAGCCACGATTTTCAATTTATTTTCAATTACAAGCGACATCATTAATAGAGCGGTGAGGGTGAGGCCGGGCCCTGCGGCGGTGATGCTGTGTCACTACAGTTGAAATGACTGCACACTTAAAATGGCACGCCGAAACAAGCCCCACTTTGAATGAGGGCTGCAGAATGAGTTGTTTTGCTGTGTGTGAAGGCAGCGTTTTGTCTGACTGTGAATTTGTTTAGCTTGGGGAGAACAAATTTGACTTTCTGGCAAGTTGGTGTCACCCTGGTGCCAAATTTTCACTCAATCTAAGAGTAAACATAAGGTTTACTGGGGTTTGAACTGAAGAAAAATATTTCAATCAGGGGTATGACGATGGTGGTGGTCAGGAGGGGTTTAGGAGTAACTGTGTGTTGCATGTTGAAATTGATTTGATTTGAATTTTTCATTTGATTTTTAAATGAGTTTACAGCAGACTTTTGGCACAGGCGACGAGCTGTTCTATTTTCTATCGGCGTTGTGTTTCCTATAGGGAAAGTCTCGCCGCTTGCCGCCTCATCTCCAGAGAGAAAACCCAGCCAAAAAAAATAATGAAAACTGGCAACAAAAGAGGATAAATTGCAGTCGGCGCATGAGAAAGACATCGGTCTGTCCCAGAAATCTGCACAACAAAGACGAGGAGGATCCATATGAATAAAGAAACCCTCTTATGTATCCACTGCTGATACTACTTCGATGTCAGCGGCGTGTAATCGCCTTGAATCATCAAGTCGGCCACTCAAAACAATCGAACGGCGCCAGCATACAAATGTGACCTAAATTCATATCACCATTCAGAGCTATGTGAGGACAGCAGTTGCACATGCTGGACCATTTAATAATTAATCCGCCATAGATGACAATCGATGATCTAGGCGTGTATGTGTGTGTGCCGGGGCTAAAATCATTTACAATCAGAACCAGCTCGGTGTGAAGCCCACCCTCCTGTGACTTGTGGGCAGCAGCTTATCATTACAGACCGCATATTTCACGCATCTGTTTGTGTAGATGTGTGTCCGGGAATAATAGCCTTTCATGTAACCTTGCCACAGCTAGCGACCTGGCGAGGGTCAACACTGTCTGGTCACAATGTGTGTACATGTGTTTGTATACATGTGTGTCCTTGATGTTGTTTCTAAATTAGGGCCAAAAGGCCACGACTGGCCTCCACGCCTCCAGGCCGAAGCATGTACTCATTATTCAGTACGCCTGCGTGTGTGTGTTCCCTCTACGCCTCAGTGTTTTTATCTGTCCTACGAGGAATCACGCCGCTCGTCGACGATTATTCAGACCCTGCGAACGAAAACAAAGCGAAGAAGCAGCTGAAGTGTGAAAGCAGGGTAAATGTTTGATGTGATCACCTGATGACTCAGTTAGCGACGCCGTTTGTGGAAATGTTGGATGTGTTACAGTATCCACACGAGGGTTGCGACTTCCTCGTCACCTCGGAGAAGATGAGGTGGTGGGAGGAAGACGCCCAGACAGCAGTAGTAAAGAAGTGATAGACAGGAATTAATCTTGTAAACCAATTCAGGAAAAAAAAAATGTCTTTGAAGCTGAAATGATTTTTCTGAACCTCCTCTAGAACCCCCAAAGATGCCGCGATTAATCATGGCGCCATATATAAGTGTGTGGGAGTGTGTAAGCGTGCATATGTGTACATGTGTCAGTGCGTCTGAGTTCTGACGATCCACATCCCACACACACACAGACGCACACACACTGCATGACACCACCACGCAGCAGAAGTGAGCTCCCCATATGTACGTGACATATTTGTGATGCATCCATGAAGCGGCGTTGTGCTGTATGTCTTAGTCAGAGCTTTAAAAATGAAAGAAAGAAGTCGCACAGTGCCGTTAATTTGAGAACAGCTAGAGTAGTGAGCGCTGTCAGATGCAGGGTAAAGGAAAAGTTCAACATTTTGGGAATACACAGTCAATTTCTTGCTTGAGAGTTAGGTGAGTAGATTGATAGAAGAACCAAACAGCCGGTTAGCTTGGAAACAGTATAAAAATACAATTTTCTGGTAAACAAATTTAATATGACCTGTTAATTAGTGAGCATAAGAGGTGCTGGGAGGCAGATTTGTGAAATCTGCACATGCTAGCTGTTTCTCCCTGTTGTGCTAAGATAAGCTAGCCAACTTCCTAATTCTCAAGCAAGAGTAGTTCTTTTAATAAAAAGCTGCAAGAAAGATAATAAATCCTATATTTACATAATATAAAAGAATAAAAATCCATAAAAGTCTTCTTAAACATTACAGGAGACATATTATGCTCATTTCAGGTTCATAATGTTATTTTGGGTTCAGTTTTATCACACTGTCCAGTGCTGCAGGACTGTATTCCCCTGTCTGAAACACTCCAGTCTCTTTAAGGCCCCCTCATGAATAACCAGTCTGCTCTGATTGGTCAGCTCTTAGGCAGGACTACTGATGAGGCGTTTCAGGAGCAGTGTTTTCTGTGGGAGAGAGGAGCGTCTGTTGGCACGGACTTTGGGCTGTCTACCTTTTACATGCACAAGAACCTTTAACATACTGAAGGAAAGAAAAACGACAAAAAGAAAGCACGTAACTACCGTTTACTGCAAAAATAAGTCAAGTATAACATTTAGTGTAAGTGGTAATATGTGGTTATGTGTATGCACACACATCTGCACTTCAGTGGTGTTTCAAAGCTTGTAGCGTTAACACTATTAACTAAATACCAGAGTAACAATTCTATTCCGTTGCAGAGAACAGAGAGATTCATCTCCTAGTTGTCTCCTTTGAAGAAAACGGGGTCTTGGGAGTGTTGCGCTTTGCTAACCTGTCTGATGTCTATCAGGCAGAATGGGGGTCATCACAACAAACTACAGGCTTCTGTTCAATGTCTTGAGTATATATGAGTGGACTAAACCAAAGGACAATTTGTATGTTGTGGAAATGAATCTGCTTATTCCACTGGCTCTTGTGCTGCAAAACCGATTTCATATAAACAATTTTGGCAAAGGCCCCGCCATAACACCCTGACCTGAATTCACTTGAGCACCTCCCTTTCAGACAGGCGTCATTACGCAGGCGTTAGGAGTCAACACACTCCACCTGGGCCCTTGTCTGCTAACAAACACTCTCTGAGAGAAAATATTGTCAGTCTGAGAAAGAAAGGCACTTTCAATCTCCCAAAGATTGTCTGCATGAATAAAAGATAAACAATTGGAAAAAGAAAACCAGAATAAAGAAGAGTAAAGAAAGCTGTCCCCTTTGAAATGCAGTCTGAAGATGAAGCTGACCTCTGAAATCGTCTGCAAGAAAATGAATGCAGGAAAGCACTCAGAGTGAGCGGTAAAGGCTGAGATTGCCTGCATGGAATTGAAAAACACAAATTTAAAATAACAAAAAAACATATCATTATTGGTTGGCAGTGACGTCTTTTAGACCAACGCGGTCATGAGATTCAAACCCTTATTGGCTACCCTCCTCCTGACCTGGGTTGAAGGCTGAAGGCCTGTCTGGTAAGGCACTTGACCACTGAGTGAAAACGCTGTGAATAGGACTGGTTATCCAGTGAGTAACCACAAAAAAGCTGGTTGAAGGTGTGTGGGACTTGGGGTGAACAGACAAAGCAGTGCTCACACAATGTAAACATGCTGATGTTTAGCAAAGAAAATGCTTACCATCTAAATTTAGCATATTACCATACTAAAATGTGATAATTATCACGCAACACAATGTATAGTTGAGGGAAATGGGATTGCCATTGGTTTTTCAGGTATTTGGACATAGCTCACGGCTCAGCAACGCAGCCGTCAGCGTGTGAGCCTGTGGACATGCACTTCTGTAGGCTACCTCTGCCGCCAGGATAATGATAGCTGGCACCCTCCTGGGAAAATGAGGCTGATCTGACAATGAGGAAATACGATACACAGCTCATTTCACTTCGCTTCACTCCAACCACAGTAGCACATCTTACTTTCTGTACATTGTTATCTAAACTGCCTTGCAGTACAATCAGCGTGGGAGGACTGGTGGGACTTCCACCCTTAACTGCAGTGATGTTAGTACTATGGCTGTAGGCATTAAGCTACATAAAGAATCAAATCCTTCTCCTTCCACTGATGGTGCCATACTTTACCCATACAGCCATATAGACAATGCACCATATAACCATGCTATACCTGCTCTACCCACTGAACTATATGCAGATGGGAGGTGCAGCACGTGTTCAGAGAGTGTTAATAGCAGTATCACACACAGAAGAGGATTGTTAAGTCCATTTCCAACCAATGTTTGTCTCTTCGCAATGCTTTCCTGCACTCTTCCGTTTCCCTTTTCATGCTGAGTGGATGCCCCTCGCAAAAACATGCACTCTCTGTGCTGATAATACCACGTCTTGTCTCTGCAGCAATCCCATTTACCTGTCAGCCTTGAAACAGTGCTGGTTCCTTTGTGCTTTTCTTTGTGATAAAGACTCCGATCTGGGGACTGGCCTTTGCCTTGACAGACAGAGTTGGGAAGTGGGGGAGGGAGAGAGAGGGGGTTTGCCGGAGCGCTCAGAAAATACCCGGAGTAAGCAGTCAGAGTGATGAAAACATATTGAATGCTAACGGAGGAAAATTACCCAGAGTCAAATTGAATTCCGGTCAGGGTTGCAGAAAAATGCACAGAAAGGAGGAGGGGAGTCCCTTCCAATATGCGACTGTATTTTGTGATTATAATACGATCTTTTTATGCTGCAGTCAATTGAGCCATGGTCGCCTTAATTGGCAGATGTGTTTGAATATTCTGAAACACTTTTACTATTTAAATGCTAATAATGGTCACTGATGTAGATCTGAAAATAAAGGAATAAAGGAAGTAAAGAAACGTCCATCCATGTCTAATCATGTTTGATGTTCCTGCCTTCAGTCTGCCCTCCCTTTCTTTCTTTCCCATCCCACTCTCCATCATTTCCCTTTCATCTCTCGGTCACTGATTGGATTTGCTAATTGCGAGCTAACTTCCTACCTTGCCGCTAACCCTCCCCTCGATCAGGAATTACATCTAGGAGAAGCCATTTTCCCTCAGACCTTTTCTCCACGGCACAAAACGTTATGTGGTTCTTAACAAAGCCATCATCTACACATCTGTGAGAATGGGCTGCGTAGGAGTGAACATGCAACGTGTGCTCTTGTATTGAAGGGCGGTTGTCATTAAAGTGCAGGTCTGGGAAATAATTCATCATGAAATGGTGGCTGTTGATAATTTGCATGACAGAGGGATACAAAATGATGTAGCGTGGAGAGGCATCTTGTATCTCCGGCTACCCATAAATCACTCTCAGCCATCAGTCACCACGCAGCATCCCCTTCCTGTGTCCTCCAGTTACACGCACACACACACACACACACACACACACACACACACACACACACACACACACACACACACACACACACACACACACACACACACACAATCACAAAGGGAGCTGGGAAATGAAAGTAGTCAGCATGTCATCTATTCCTCAGAAAGCGTGCATGCCTTTTGGACATTTGGTACCCAACGTGGTACCTAATCATCCTGAATTCGCCAAGCTATGATCCTTATGTTTCTCTAAGAACGACAGGCCTTGAAACTGTTCGGATGTCACAGATGTATGAGGGCGTAGCGCTGAGAGGGAATAGTTGAAACCCACGGCCAAAACCTGGGGTCAACCTTCAAAAAGCAAGAAGTTCAAAGTGGCAGCTTCAGTCCTCCTTCAGTGTCCACACAGGATGCGTTAAGGCACAGAGCCGAGTGGAGGTCACCTACATTTTGGCAACGCTAACAGCCCAAACATCATCTGTACTGAAGATATGACAGTAAAACACCTTGAAGTGCTGCTTAAACCACAGCAGGGGAGATAGTGGGAGGTGACTGGAGCTGAGATGTAGTTGTGTGAAGCTAACGATAGAACTAGCACCAATAGCAGAGACTTCTGAGGGAGTCAGAACTCGCATCGGCTCAGAAGTAAAATTTAAATGGGTAAAAACACCCGTGGGCCGTCCGGCTAGTGTGAGTGCGCCCTAAAAGACTTCCAACCTGCTCTGGGAGGGAACTGGAATCTAACAGAAACAAGGCATCATCAACAGTTCAATCAATAAAACAGTAAATGAACAGGAAGTGTTGAGGATTGCTCCATGGATATCGTCTGGATTGTTTGGACAGGCTTTAGGCTTTATAGGCTTTATCTGGCAATGGTGTAAAGTTCAAATCATCCTCGTAGTATTGTAAACTGCTCTGTTTCAGCATCCGATAGGCCTTCAAAATCATCAATTTATTACTCAAACCGACCTTCCTGAAACAACATGCCCCCAACAAGTCTTCCCCGCCAACCCGCTCCTTCGCCGGCAGCAGAAAGAGAAAGCGAGACAAAGAAGAAGACAGAATAAGAGAGAGAGCGAGATAGAAAAATCAAAAGCATTCTTCAGCTCCATCATTAAAACAATGGGGTTAAAGGCTTAACCGTGGCCTCTTATCAAATCCCCAGCGGGTGGTGAATGTGTCTTCGCTTTTGAACAGAGTAGGACCCTTGCTGATAAAGACAACCGGCAGCAAGAGAGAGAGAAAGAAGGGAGGAAGGAGAGACCATCACAGCAGCACACGGCTTATCTTTGCCTCTAATTAGCTACTGTATGTACAACTCTACAGCCGCTGGCAATGTCGGGAATCCTTATGAATTTCTCTGCTGCACTCTTGTTTTTGTTTTTTCCACCCCGTACATAAACAAGGTTTTGAGGCAGCGTGGAAGCGTCTATCCGTCTATGTATCTTCAGTCCTTCTTGTTTGTATGTGTGCTGAAGGTATCCTGAACGTAGGCTATAAACCTTGGAGGAGGAGGAGGACGAGGAGGAGGGCAAAGAAATCTAATTACAGTACTACCATGTATGAGGAGAAGAGAGGAGAGGAGAGGCACTGAGAGCATGGGACGACGGGATTCAATCTTCTCTGAAGAGATGCTGGATGTGTGTGAAAAACTCATCCTCAACAAGCAAGCAACCTACAATTTCTGCCTGTCTTTCTTCCTCTGCTTGCAGAAACTAAATGCTGGCTGAGTTTCATTCATGCACTGAAAAATCGACATAGGTAGGGCCAATAAAGCCACAGAGAGCATATTTACTATGATTACGGGTATGACAGTGACGAGGCAGCAAAGACGGAACCATAATAAGAGTAAAGAAGTTCCCTCTGGGGGTTTTAAGGCTTTGTGTAATTGTTACCAACAAACTGAATGTACTGACTGAAAATTCATCTACCGAGGAGTAAATACTACAAGAGAAGTAAAAAAACTGGTTGTCGCAAAACGGCCAATAAATCACAGACTTCTTTGTGCATTTAAAACACGTCCGTTTCTAATCAGGGGCTTGCTTTAAGCTCAAAAGATATTAAACACAAGGAGCAAGAGCACAATTAAAGACAAGATTTAATATCAACTAAATCACTGTCATAGCTAACATCACAGTAATTGCCTGTGCAATTAAAAAGGGGACTGCACGATACTTTACTTGCCCGAGAGGGGGTCATCACGCAGAGACAGTGTGTCATTAATATGAATTGGAATGCAGTCAACAGTTCCCAGGGTGGAACCGCTCGCTCTGATGAGCCACAGGAAGACTAATTGGTGTCGCACCTTTCCCATGTGCGCCTGTGCCGCTGAGATAACATATAGATACTTACTGTAGAATATATCATGCACAGAAAAATGCAGTCGCGTAGCGATTTATATGCAAAGTGCATTACGCGCACACAAAAATAAACAGTCATGCGCACGCAATTACTCAAACTCACACATCCTATGAGTAGAAGAAGAAGAAGTAGGGAGAGAAATGAAAAATACCTCAGTGAGGAAAAATCAATTAAACGTATTTCTTTGTCCGCAGGGGACTACATTCTCCATTTCCATCATATGTCCCTGGAGTTGTGGTGGTGGTGGTGGTGGTGGTGGTGGGGGGCTGCAGAAACCCAGCAGCAGCAATAACAAAGTCACAGACGCTGAGCCAAATCCCCCAGCTCCTGCGAGTCAACCGACACCACAAAAGACACCTTTGGAGTGGTCGGAGAACTCGGTTACACACAGCAGTGTGTACTTGCTCACAAGGATTGATTTGATGCCAGAGACACATTTGCAAAACATCCAGCGATTCCATTTCAAGGCCGCTTTCTGTAGAATTAGAATTTCTACACAAAGAATGAGGAAAGCCATCCAATTTTTACCTCTTTGTTCATACCAGACAGCTAAAATAAGAACTTTGAGGCAGCAGACTAAGAAGAATATCCTTGAAGAGTTTTTTGAATAACATCCATGTGCTATTGGTACAAAGAAACACTCTCTGAGTGTCTTAAAGTGCTTCCGAATGTTTCATCAAGGGATTTTGAAGTGAATTTTATTCTCACACTATAAAACATTTAATCCTTCAACTGTTGGTATAGCTACATTTTTCTTCCAGGCAAAATTATATGAGAACTGGCTGCACAAACATAGATAAAGACTTTTTCTTGACAACTGCTTTGTTCAATGAAAATCTTAGAAAAATTACATTAATGCTTCATCTGTGCCTGCGTGAAGGGGTGTGTACGTGTGCGGTTAATGATGCCGCACTTTACTGTAATGACAGTAATGATCACCAGAGTACAGGAGCACATCTGGAGGAATCGGATCACAGGGTGAAGCGGTGAGGACAGGCTAACATGGGAGGCAGATGATGCGTGAATAACTCAACGCAAAGAGGGGAAAAAATTACCATAGCCAATCTAGCCAATGTCCAGAAGAGACATAATTTAGCACGGATGAGAGGAAACACAGCCCGCACAGACAGGAACACAAACAACACACTTTCCCTGATGCTCTTGTTTTCTTCAATATGAAGTAAATAACATAGTTTTCTGCAATTCTTTGCCCGTCTTTATTATTTTCTCCTCTAAAAAGCCTGCAGTGTCTCCACTGGGATATTTTTACCAGGCGCTAGTTTGCTCTGCAGGAAACTCTTATTTCATGCAAATTCCTACAGTTCCTTCATTTTGTGGCTAACATATAAAAAGAACAACAACAACAAAATCTGTGTTTCCTTAAATTTAGCTTTCTGTGAAGTTCTGTACACACATAACTTCTGGTAATGGTAATAATGTATCTACTTTTTATGTGACATTGGAACATTACGTAAAAACCAAATAAAGATGTATGATGTAGCTGATTATCTATTAGTGTAGGCAGTCAGCATTACAAATGTGAGAAAGTAGAGCGTAAGTCAATTTTGTGAAAACCAAGATATTTCATGATATCTTAACATTCCCAAATAATTTGTAAGCTCAAATCCATAAAAATCATAACACAATAGAGAGACTTTAGCTAGCAGTTCTGTTAGGCTGTACTTCCATAGACACATCACTGCTTGAAGCTAAATGCTAATGTCCAGTGATGGAACGTGACTAAGTACATTTACTCAATTACTATACTTAAGTAAATTTATAGGTACTTGTATTTGACTTGAGTATTTCCATTTCCTGCTTCTTTACACCTCCCCTCCACTACATAATATTGTAGTTTTTACTCCACTACATTTATTTAAAGACTTAAGTTACTTTGCAGATTTCATGCTGCATCTGAGCCAAAGTAGCTCATTATTAAATCTATTTTATCAGCACTCAGATAAAAAAAAAAAAGAAAGCCAAGCAAACAGCCTTGGCCCTCCCTGTAGACACTGCCTGTCTCTAGTTCAGAGATACAGCTGTGAGCCAAAGGAGTTGGTGTGTTTAAAGGGGAAAGTCAGCTGGCAATCCGCTCACCACTGCCAGCAACGTGGACACTCCAGCACACATGTATAAACGCTCACTACGGCGTCGGCTCTGCGTAGAGCCTACATGCAACCATAAATCAGCCTTTATTGTAACACTAGAAGCCAAGCTTGGTGGATGACATTAAAGTCCCAGATTCTACTGTAGTCCATTCCATTTTAGCAGAAGCCTATTTTATTTATTTATATTATTCAAGTTTAAGCACAAAATTAAGTTTCTTGTCAAACATTAAAAAACATGTCAAGAAACATCATAAAAATACCCAAACACACTGGAGTGGGGCTTCAAAAAATGCCCAGATGGAACTGTTGACACGAGCACCGTTTTGTGCAGTTTATGCAGCAAGGCATTTTTGTACCATCGGAGTTCTTCAAGCTTGAAATATCACCTCCTTTTGAATGTCCGTTTACTAATGGATTCACTTATCTACCAAAATCCATTTGCACTGAAATATTTGAAATGCTTCAGGCAAATATTGGTATGTGCGATTAATTAATCACAAAGCTTGTAATTAATTAGATTAATTTATTTTAATCACTTGACAGCCCTAGTTTATGACCAGTATCTGGTACATATAGAGAGTAGTAGCTCTATCATAAACTGACACAGAGCACAGTGATGATCACAGTCAGTCTCTTTTACAACCATGCCTCAAGGACATATATTCAAGTAGAATCAGGGTACAGATGCTACAGCATCAGACAACAAGATACTCCAAGTAGGAGATGAAGGAGATAGCAGAGGGAGCATAAAAGTGAAACGGGGGGGATCAGAAGAGAGCAGAAAGAACTAAGAGATAAAGGCTGTATTATTCAACAATAACTGGTGTGATTCTTTTTGTGCAAACGCTGTTTTTTTAAGCTGCTTTACGAAGAGCTCGTAACAATGAAAACGCTGCTCTGTGTATCAAAGCTTTTTATGTCATGTTTCATATGAAACTTGAGGCTTTTCCTCTCTTATAGATTTCATGTCATTGAAGGACATTTCAAGGAAAAATTCAACAGACAGAGTTTGACATTTTACCCAGCCCATTATTATGTATGGGATAGGACTGGACAGAGAGTGTGCATGAATGTGATGAGTAAAACATGTCTACATGCTTGTAGATAAATCACATCCCTTATCTCGCTGCAATCAGAAATGCCATAAATCATACTTACACACACATGTGCGTACCAACATGAGAAAGTCATGTAGTGTTCCCGTCTTTACAGCGAGCGGCAGCATGTCTGTCATCAATTATTAATAACTATGCACAGTACATGTATGTATATAGTTCATACAGTACATGCCTTGAATGTATGTAGTCTGAATTTATAATTGCTGAGAGAACGTAAGTGAACAAGAGTGTGGGTGAGAAAAGGACACTTGCTCATAGCGTGTTCCTCACATATGTTTCTGCATATAAAAAACCCACACGGATCGCCCTTTAAATCTTTAACCAGCGTTCCCTTAGAGGAGCAATCAATTATGAGAGAGAAGGGTCATCAGACCAAAACGGGCCAACATGGTTAAATACATGCTGGAATAATGGATGGATAATGAAATTAATACCATCCCCCGCCAGTCACCTTGATGCATGATTGAGAAGCACGACACTGGTCCGTATGAGCGGTCCTGTCAATCAGTTGTGCCGAATTGGCCGTATAGCGAGAGAGAGTGCACGTGTGTGTGTTGAGTGGCTGCTTTCTTAAAGACTTATTGTCCTTGTGAGAGTTTCTATGCCCGATACCCTTGTATCAGACTCTTATAAGCCGACAACAATGGATTTTGATTATGGAATTATTCTTCTTATAGGAAGTGAATTCATTAATTAATTCAATTACGCCTACTGCACTCGAATGTGTGTGTGTGCTTGTGCCAGGAGCTCCTCCTGTGGTTCTGGCTAATGGCATATTAATCCTCTAGGCTGGGATCTTAACTGTGCTTCAGCTAGATGTGTTCGGACTGAACAGGTTTAACAGGAATATGAGATAAGAAGTATTAAGACAAGAAATGTAAGACTACTTCACAAGTGGCCTAAATCCATCATTACAGAAAATACTGCTGATATTTTACATTTTTGGAAGGGGCTGCTGTTTGACTTTTAAAACAATAAAACTTCATGTCTTCTGTGACTTCCAACTCAAAGACAAACAAAAAGACAAATCTGGATTGACAGGATTTTGGAGTTAGAAAAGACGACACATATTGTGCATCAAGTTTAAGTGCCCTTCGGCAAAACACTGGACATGAACCTGCTCAGTCACACAAGCTGGGTTACGGGCAAAAAAGGGTTTTGTGAGGTCACAGTGACCTTTGACCAACAAATTATAATCAGTTCATCTTCGAGTCATAGGGGACACCATACAGACGTATGTTAGGAAGGACGGACAATCAAGTAACATAATGCTCCCGGCCATAGCTGTTACCGGTGCAGAGGCATTAAAAGGTGAAACTAGTCTATATTTAGTGCCCCCGCGGTGTCCTACCTGCCTTCTTGAACCTGTCCAGCAGGTTTTGTCTGACTCCCCTCTGCAGGTTGAAGTAGTCGTCCTCTTCATCTGGGCTCTTTAGGTACAGAGGAATGTGCTGGAACACCAGGACATGTTTGGGTTTGGGTTCCTGAATGAGACACAGATGTGCGGAAGGGTTTATGACTGATCTCCAAACACAAAATTCAATTGTTGTGTCAGATGGCTGCCGACGGCAGCGATTATCCAAACTTCCAGGCACAGCAAAAGGAAGATGTCATCTAGCTGAAACGCCTTCATAAATCAGACGGGAATAGAATCATGTCATTGATGCTATATTACCGTTGAGGAGGAGGCTCTGCTCAGCTGCTCCTCCAGCCACGTCTCCTGGGCCTCCTTCAGCTGAGGGCAGGCCGAAGCGTCGAAGAACAACTGGGAGTTCAGAACCAGGCAGAGAACTCCACCCACCTGAGACAACAGGAGAGGGAAGAGACAGAGATGTGGTAGATGTTACTGCCTACACCTCATTCAATGTTTTATTTTCATAATGCATTTTCTACCATCTACTGTATATTTTCTATCCCTGCAATTATATTTTTTGTCCTGTTGTCATTTATATAATTCTTACTGCTCCAAAATCCGGACAGAAGATAAATGAAGAATCATCTTATTCAAAAAATTTTCACCGCTACTGCTTATATATGGATAATACAATGGGCAGAGTGAGCATGTAAGGAGGGCCCTGGAGTTGAGGGGGCTTATGGGGGCTAAAGAGGCTAGAAATATGTAAAGTAGTAGAGTAGGCCAACATGTAAATGCTGTTAGGTGTCAACAATGATTTAACTTCATCATCACTGTGATTAAGGGAAGCAGTTGCACTGGTTTGTCCCCTCTTTTAAAGAAGAAAAGCATCTCTAAACGGTGTCCTGACTCTGCTGTGTTCTCGTTTTTAACTCAGAGAACACGACTTGACTTTTATTTGGTACTATATTTATTTGATTGTATTTGAGACAATATCAGAGATGAATATAGAATGCTGAAGAAGCCTGTGGTGAAGAGAATACTGAAAACACTGAACAACACACTTGTTACTATACCCCATGAGAATGTCAAAGCACTACTTCACTTTGTGATTGAGCACCAGCACAAAATTTAAGAAGAAAATACATATACATTTCCCATTTATTAAGAATGGTTATGATACAGTGTTACTGTATTAGGTGTGTTTACCCAGAAGCTGAAATAGTCGTCCCCCCAAGCACTGCAGTACTGTTCCACTGTCCTTGGAGTGGGGGTGTTGCCCAGGTCATGGTTCCCACTGACAAATACCAGCGGGATGGAGGGATCTGTCCCCTTCAAGGCCGCCTTCAGGTCTCGCTCCTGACCTTCTCTGAAAGGGGTGTCTGGGGGGAAGAGGAGAACTCATTGTCGCAATATGAAGGACGGCCGGATGTCCTTGTGAGAAATTAGTTGGTGGTAACAGACATCAGCATGGGAAAAAACAAAACAACACCGACATGGATCAGAAAAATCAATACTTGATTATTAATATTGATAATAACATCTTACCTGAACAGGACAGAATGAGTCAGACAGAGAAATGTATATGAATGTTGATGAAAGCTGTCAGATTGAGAGTGTGAAGAGTACTATAGGCGAGAGTCGCCTAAGGGAAGGGGGATTATTTGGATGATAACGATGACAGCTCAGAGAATGATCAATGCTCGGTTCAGCTCGACTTTAGATCACCATGGTTACTGAAATGATGAGTAGTGTTCTGGTGGAAGTCTCCCCGGTCCACACGGAAAGCCCAACCTTTCTGCTGAGCTGAGCCACATCTTGTCAGGTTCTTTGGTCCTAGACACGTGACGCTGTAAGATCTTTGCGATGTCTTTATTTGCGTGTTGTGTTAAAATCAGGATTACTATGCTATTAAGTCTGGAGTTCACAAAAAGGAGAAGTGCGCAAGAGGGAGGAAAATGTTCTGAGCCACATTAATTCAGTAGGTAACGGGCAGGGAATGGGTGAGACTCAAATCTATTTATAATTCAGAATGTATATCAAACAAACCAATCAGCCCCCTGCTCTTAAGTTATTTCTTCCTCTCCCTCTTCTCCTCTCTTGTTTCTTTCCCTCTTTATTCATCTGAGTAATTATTTTACTGGCCTACTTTTGGAGCAAACGTTTCCTTGGATGTTTGGATAGGACTCATTACATAAGAGCCTTCTCCGACAGAACATCTTGTGCATGACAGAGTGAGAGACTGGAGAGTTTAAAAAGGCGCTCGGATAAAAAGGTAAAACGCTGTTTTCACCTGTCTCTCGTCTATAATTAAGCTAGCCTGTCAGACTTCAGATTGTCAATACAACCGACAAACATGCACTGAAATACAAAGAGAGACACAAAGGCCCTTTTTGTTATGTAAAACAGACTCTGTGTGACACTTTTATTGCTGCACTCCTATTCAGGTTCGGTGAGTAGTGGCTTCTGTGTATATACAGTATATTAATTTCCTTTGATATAACAAGTAGTATATAAAGAAAATAAATAAGATTAGTGCCATAAAATGTTCACAGGTCATAACTAGCTTTCAACAGTGCCATTAAGTATTGCGCCTGATTGGCTAGCCGAACACGGGCTGATGGTACTTGAAGGGAAGGCCAGTGCAGCTCCAGCAAGTCTCATGGTCAATATCACTGACGACGTGAAATATCGACGGAGCTCCTGGGTCGGAAAAGTGAAGCCGATGAGGAAATGCCTTAAACCTGCATTCTCTCTAATTGGCTAGCAGGGGGTTGACTCCATTGGTTTCAAAATAAGTCTGATTGTATGTAATCTTATGAGAAAATGACCCTACTTTTCACTTGATTTCTGACCTCAGTAAACAGATTCCTAATGAGTTTATGGTCTCAATCGATAGTTTCAAGTCTTGTTCAATACAGCATGATGTTCATTTAGTAAATTATTGTCCTGTTCAGAGTATAATAGACAATAAAGCCAGGTATGCTTTAGGGCGTGGCTGCCTTGTGATTGACAAGTCGCTAGCATGGCGTGCCCTCGGGTTGTGCTGTTGCATTTATTAAATAGCCACTGAGCATTTTTTGTTACCAAACGATACTAAATTCATGCATAAAATCCACTTTGACAGAATACTGACCAAGTCACACCACGATTTTGAGCATGCTGGTGAAATGTCATGAAGGTGCATTTTGTCCAAACTTTTATAAAAATGGTAATAATACTGTTTAAAGGGGGAATTCTGGTATATTTAAACCTGTGACCTATATTTAGATGTTTTGGTGTGTGAATGTTTCATATTTACCGAAAGTTTTGGAATTGGTCCAGTAGAGCAGTCAGCTGGCAGTCCGGACATGGTTGCGATGGCTGCAATGTAAGCCTTTGGGGCAACTTTGACTACTAAAGTTATGTCCACTAAAAGTGCTTGTTTTTATCTTACAGAAACAATTCAGAGACAGACCTTTTTGTTAAATAATAAATTGTTTTTGTAACCAGAAACTCAGATTTCACTCAGGAAGAAGAAGTCATGCTCTGAATCTCGTC
Organism: Pagrus major; assembly: GCF_040436345.1. Taxonomy (NCBI): domain Eukaryota; kingdom Metazoa; phylum Chordata; class Actinopteri; order Spariformes; family Sparidae; genus Pagrus; species Pagrus major. The sequence continues at coordinate 10,235,663 of NC_133234.1, read as the reverse complement.
AGAGGTGAGCTGTTGTAGGAAACGCAAGTCACAGTTTGGAGTTTAGCTAGAGGAACTGCTGGCAAGAATATTTTTCTGAAGTGATGGCTGACCATTCAACTTATTTTGACAACCTAGGACAGTCTAGATGAGTCAACAACTGTAACAACTCACCTTGCGAGAGTGAGACTTGTTTCTGGTTGCAAAAGAGGATCTTACATTTTAACAAAAGGTCTCTTTCCATAGGAATTGTTACCGTAATGTTGAACACTTACAATAACAACCCTAGAGTTTGTCGGAGTTGCTCCAAAGGATTAAATCACAGCCATGGTAGCAGTGTTGCCGCTATCAGCTGAGGTGATCTACTGGACCAAAAGTCCAAAACTTTTAGTAAGTATGAATCATTGGCACACCAAAACATGTAAATATGGGGCCCAGGTTTAAAAATACAAGAATTCCCCTTTAATATGTTTCATAAATATGCTACATTTTGTTCTGGGAAACTAAATCTGTGCCATTAAATCTGAAACAGTATTACCTTACTTATCAAATTACTGTACTTAATTAATTTCACAGTGTCACATTTATCTGTTCAATAAACATATAAGCAGTCTGAGCAATGTTTCAAGTAGGTGATGTGCAGCTTAGCAAAAAGCTGCATCCAGTTTGGTCTCTGAGGAGCTGACAGTTTGAAGCAGAGTCCTGATGAAAATGCTGACAGCTGAGGCCACAACAATGTGGACTCATTATTCCACAATCATAATATTTGACCGCTGCCACAATGATATACATACAAAGGCAGTTGCTCTAATGAAGAAGGGATGGAGAGTAGGGGGTGCAAAGGTTGTCATTTAAAATGCTGCGGCAGCTGGTCGCTCCCAACTGACCCTGCTGTTACAGGCAATTGGATGTTAACCACGCATTCACAAGTGAAGAAAAAATCTTGTTTTCGTTTCTACAAGGTCAGTTTGTTAAAGTACTCAACATTCCAGAGAATCTAGAGGGGAAAGTGAAAGAGAAGCTCTCTTCCCTCTTTTAAACACCATCAATGTGCTCTTTAGCAAGGCACCTAACCTTGTCAGCTGCTCCAGTGGAGCTGGTTGGTAGCTAAAAACAGAAAAAATGTTTTATGCTTGACACCATCCAAGTGTGAAAGTGTGTAATCGTGTGAGTGTGAAGCAGGGTGGGGCTCAACAAGAACATGTAGCCACACTTTACCTTCTTTCGATGAATAAATGTGAAAAAATAGCACTGGTAGCCAAACACCGTGGCAGGGACGCTGCGCTGCCTTCTGCTTCCTCACACCTCCAGCTGCCTGCCCTCAACTACAGCCATCCGCTTACACTGCAATATCCATGAATCATCCCTGAGCACTACACAGTGCAAACCAATCCTCAATCATCCACTACTGCATCAATCTGCATTTGAGACACCTTGCTTTAGATTAATGGGAGGGGGTTACAGGTTTGACACCGTTAAGGCACCAGGCAGTTTGACATTTGTAGTTTGTTTAGATACATATGTCCTGCTTGGACTGTTTATTCACTATAAAATTGGTTTCATACTTATCTGGTTACATTTGTCAGTTAACATGCACTTCTTCACTTCACTTCACCACTGGTGATAGTACCATTCAGCATTGTGCAGATGACCATTTGTTTGGCAAAGGGTAGGATATAAGTGGGAGTTAAAGGATTTCTGATTTAAACCCATTTCCACAAAATATGGCCAATATTAAATATGTAAAGAACATTCACAATAGAGTAATGAAATGCTGCACATAAGTTAATTTCATAAATAAGTAGAATTCCATGTGCATACGATATAATAAAAGCTCATAAAAGATTTAATTAAAAGTGCATTTTCATGCATACATTTTCTCACCCAGTTCTCCTCTGTTGGATGAAGGGCATATGGAAATAAACACACATTGTTGCTCTCCACTCGCTCTGGAGCTCTGACTGAAAGGCCTTGTTCATTTAATGAGATTGCAACACTGTGATTTTCAAACCTTGACAGGACACTTTGGCAGGTTCTCATTGAACCTGTCCAACACTATAAGCACTTCTCTCAGTTTTCCTCTAAAGACTGGCTGTCGAGACTGCACACAGACCTCAGTGCGTGGGGTCTTGCTGTCGCATACATTTTCTGCACTTACACTTTGAATGTGTGGGACCTCTGTATTTGTGACTAACTCAAGCATGTACTGGCACTGACAGGTTGTGCTGATTTGGCAGTGGCCTACAGTTTATGACAAGGTGGAAGCTAGGATGAAGTCATATTAAATGTGTCCTTCAACCCGTTTCACACGCTACCTAGTTACATTACAGTATGCTGGGTTGAGCCCGTCCTAATGGGGGGAGAGTTAGGGATGGTGGATGGATTAAATAAGGACAGGACTTTAACTCATGAGACGGCTGTTCATGCCCAGTGTGAAACCAGAAGTCAACGGTGAGTTATTTAACTTACTAACGTAGTGAAGTAACGTCATGTACATAACGTCACGTACATAACGTCACGTACTTAACATCACATATGTAACGCTGTAATGCAAGTCACCAAAGTAACATAGTGATTTGAACCCAAACAATGATGTTTTCCTAAACCTTACTAATTAGTTTTCTTGCAATAACCTAACCAAACTGCGACCATTTGACAAAGGTCCGGTACCTGTGTTGCCCTTACACTGAAATGGCCATGTCGTTTTGGCTCACTGACAATCAACATATTCAGTCATTGAGGTATGAGGATGTGTTGCCATGTGTGCAATGAAATTAACCATAAGTACTGTAAACTGTAATGTCCTATTAACACCGGCTGATCAAAAGGAACAAACCATTTGGCTAAAATGAAGCCAGACAAAATCTGATCCTCTCTTTACTGTACTCTACTGTGTTTTGCCCATCTCAGCCTAGTAATTTTGCAGTGGAAATCTTCTTAATGACAGCCACACTCACTTTTGTGAGCAGATCATATCATCTGTCACGAATTAACTTTTAATTCAGTGACTAACTTGAAGGCAGGGCTGCTTAAAACATGTTTGTTCTTTCGTTTAAATGCTCTCTGCATGCCGTTGTCCTTTGTGAGGGAAGAAACCCCCATCTGTAGAGCCACTGTAGAGCTGCTAGTGTTCCTGTATTCCCAACAACTCCAACAGAGTGATACATCTTCTCTGTAGTGGATCTCGTCACATCAGAGTCGCATTCTCCCAGTTAATCTTTCATTCAGATCATATCGACAATAAATCATAGAAATGTAATAGTTTAGAACAAGGAGCTTTAGTGTTTCTATCAAGTAGCTAATTAACAATAAAGTGTGTCAAATTGAGAGGAGTTAAAGCAAAGAGAGGCCAAAAAAACGCTGAGCAGGACATTCCTATATAAAACCTGACTAAAATGAATAAAAGATGAATGGAAGGAGATGCCAGCTCTTTTCACCAATGTAAAAGAGTTCACAGGTTCAATATGTGAAAGATAGCCCTGGCTTTGAAAAACTCCAATGTCCTTTCACAGACAGCTTGAAGGCTGAATGGTTTTTCCAAGCCTGATCTTCCTTATTTACATAAACTCAATACACCATGAGCACTGTATAAACACTCTCATTAGCAGTTGTGCACATGCTGTGGGACTGTCGCCATGAGAGAGCTTGAGCTTGACTAACCTGTTGATCTATGTTTTAATGCTCAAGTGCGGTCATGAGCTTTGGATAATGACCAAAAAAATGGTCGTTGTTTAAATGCTGGTATAGTAGTTCAAGTTTTAGACAGTCTCTCCTTTAAGACATTCATGCACTTCACATGAAGTTTGACAGAAGTAGTGAGGAGAGGCCTAAGGGAGAAGTTCAAACACTATCTCACCTTCACACTTCTGGCCAATTGCTGCGTGAAGTGGTAGTGATTGTTAGATCGTCAACTTCAGATTGTTACAGAAACTCTCAGGTTGCAGTCCCACTCCCAGTTCAAGGGTTGGAAAGGTTTGGGGGAGAGGGGGTGTCTGATGCTATTTGACTATCTCATGGGCACTTCTGATGTAGAATATGGTGTCTTAAGAATGCCTTCTGGATGGCTCCCTTAAGAGGTTTTTGAGCATTGTCCAACTTAGGAGATGTCAATGTGAACCCAGAGCAAACTGGGCGGATTACATATCCAGTCTGGCCTGGCAACGTCTTGGGATCCCTCTGAAGGACTTGGTAAATGTGGCTGGGGGAACAGACAGATGGATGGCTGCGAGTGTGACCCAAACTCGGATAAGCTGACAAAAACGGATGGATGAGTGGTTGGAAGGTGGAATTCACTCTGACATTTACCACTGTTGTCTTAAAGGGTGTAAAAGGATCTTTTCAAGCTGACATTTTGAATTGAGTATCTCCTGGGTGACTATTGAAAGGTGAAGTGTGAAAATGGTAACAGAGAGACATTTCTGAACTTCTGCACTCCTGGCAGGTCCATTACTACCCGCAAGCCACAGGACGATCTTATTTGATAAACACACAGAGAACCTCACCGCTCATAAATGTCCCTCCAAAAAAAAAAAATTAAATGCTTTCACTTGTCCCAAAAACAAATTCTCCCTTGGCGGTGTCCCCTTCATACTCTCCTCTGCTTCAGAATCCCACAGAGGGCCCCATTTTATCTGCCTTCAACAGCAATTAAACAAGTTTTCCACAGTTACAGAGAGGGGACAGGGAAGTCCCAAGCTAACCTTTACTTCACCTTTGTGAGTTTTACACACATGCGTGCACATACGCAGTAGCGCACACGTACTTGAACATTTCTCCCTGCTGTATCATGCGTTACATCCCTCGCGAACCCCAAGAGACACAGCTTGAATCCTTTGTAGTGCTCATTAGGAGTGTTAAGTCCAGCATGTTTCTCTAATCTAATCAGCTCCGTATCTTGCTCCCCTCTCCCACCCCCCTCTGCCAACGCCCCCCCTCCCTACTCTTTATCCTCTTCATTTGTCAGCTTTGAAAATAAGCAAGAGAAAGACACAGGAGAGTGAAAGTGAGTGAGGCAGAGGCAGAGATAGGGTGAGATTGAAGGAAGTCCTTGAGATGAGAAAGCGTCTCTTGGGGGTTAGCTTGGATTGGAGAGGAGACGGGGAATTAGGATCAAGGAACTAATTCAGTAAAGGTCTGGATGACATGATGTTGTGGTAGTAAATGCTGGCCAGCAGTTCTTGAGGAAGCATGATCTAAGACTGTTTAGTTTGGGAAATGGGATTGTTCATCGGGGAACGTTGTGATGGGATGCAGATGAAAGCCTTTGAGTCCATCAGGGTTCCTCGCCATCTCCTGTGAATGACATCTTCTAATCGCCACTTCCCCAATGAGTCTTTGTCAGGGAGATTATCAAATGGAGACCTCACTAGTTCGCCTTTCACTTTCCCCACCCTTGTAATAAGGTCTAAAGCACGCACCAAACACTGATGAACACGATGACCCACTTGTTTTTCTATTGCTTGTTCCAGTAAAGAGCTGCAATGATTTGGGGCGGTTGTGGGACAGAAGGTAGAGTGGTCGTCCACCAACTGGAGGGTTGATCCTCAGCTCCTGCAATCTACATGTGGAAGTGTCCTTGGACAAAATACTGAACCCCAAATTGCTCCTGATGGCTCTTTCATTGATGGGTGAGTGTTTATGAAGGACTATTGCCCCTGATGAGCATGTGGTGCCTTGCATGGTAGCCTCTGCCATGCCAGTGTTTGAATGTGTGAATGCTGACTTGTGTTGTAAAGCGCATTGATCAAAAGAAAATTAGTTGCCAACTATTTTGATCATTGAGGATTGGCTGCTTTCCTTTTTTTAATTTTAGCCTTCATTCAGATAAGACAGGTTTGTAATTGACAGGAAATGGGGGAGAGTGAAGGGGGTATGACACGCAGCAAAGGGCCACAGGTTAGACTAGAACCATGGCACACTGCTGAGGACTTGGCCTCTGTACAAGTGGAAGCACGCTTTACCAGGTGAGCTACCAGGGCGCACCAAGGAACTGCTTTTCTTTGTGATTTATGATAATAAGAGAAGATTCTTTGAGTTTTCAACTGTTGGTTGGACCGAAGCAGCATTTCTAAGATGTCACTTTGGGCTCTGGGAAAAATTGCAATGAGCATTTTTTGACAATTTTAAAGACTAAACAATTACTCAATTCATTATTAATCATTTTTTTCCACTTTTACTGTGAAAATAATTTGCAGATTAAACAAAGAAAATAATCATCAGCTGCAGCTTTATTCCAGAACAATTAAAAGAACAAACAGAACTTTTGATTCTTCTACATTAGATTTAATTCACACAAATGCTTCAAATAGATTCATCAGTTGCAAGAATAAATTAGCGTGTTTGTGTACGGTGTCAGACTTGCAAATGGAGGTTGTCAAAATAAGGTATGAGGCATGAGACCGCAGCTGTTTGCTAAAGAGAACAGACAAGACGGGAGAGAAAGACAGAGGGGAAAGGAACGGAAAGGAAAAGAGAATGTGAGAATGACGGAGAGGAGAGATAGTGAGTGGGATCCGTTGGAACAGAAATACAGTTGCCAATTTCCTGTCGCCGACAGGCAGCAGTGTTGACAATGCCGGTTGACAGCCAGCTTCCCCTGGCCGCCACACATTCATTCTGTATTGTAAATAAACAGTTTAAGGGGAAATGTCAGCCGAGAGAGGGAAGGAGCAGCTCTGGCTATAATATCTCTTCCCTCCTCCCTGCCCATGCAGCAGCCCAGTTGCCAGGCAAGTGACGGACGTGGTGAGTAATGAGGATGGCACACACAACCTGCTCTGTTGGTGCTGACAGTAACAAGGGCTGACGCCACGGCGTTTAAAGGTCCCCGAGGCCTTGCGGTTTAAACCCCATGCTTACACTATCTACTGTCCCACTGTGCATCTGAAATAGATCTCGCTGTGACCTATAAATGAGACTGATCAGAGGGAGATGGGGAGGGAGGGATGTGGAGAATGGACGGCAGCCATGTTTCAGTCTAAATGGTGCAGTCATGGAGATGATAAGGATACTTGGACGCCTACAGCAAGACTCTTAGATGATAGGGGGAGACAGCTCCAGGAGTGCAGCTAAAATCGGTGGTCATTGTGACCCAAAAAAAGAGAACAGGAAGGCAGAAGTTGCTCTGTGACTAAGCCAAGCTAAATCTGTGTTGCATATAAATAGTTTGCCTCAAGACATATTTTAGAAACAGAGGCCAAGGACATTTTACAGATGACATACTGCACCACATAAAATATTCCACTTCTGCTTATTAACTTACATAATCTTAAGACCGGAGGTGCTTTCATCACAATCCGATCAAATATGTAAACAGATGTACTGAGAGTGACGGCGTCCAGAGATGGACGGACAGACAGGTTCCTCTGCTGACTTCTTTTCTCGCGCCTGTTCTTTGAGGCCAGGCAGGCAGGCAGCTCATGCTACTCCCTAATTGTCATGCAAAGGTGGTTTACATTGGTTGGCGCCTTGTGGCTCTTCCTGCTGAACATTAACTCTGCAATCGCTCCCGGCCGTCTGTTCCTCTTACCTTGTTATCAAATCAGGCGGCCGGACATCATGAAACATTCACACCACACTGTAGTCACTCATTTCATTACAGTCACTTCAGTAAAAACATCCACTTGCCACTAATACCTGCCACTCTACACGGTCATGGTCTTGTACTGAGAAACAGCTGTATTGTCTACAGCTTTAAAAGGTCTTTTGCTTTATGAGTGGAATCATTCGGTTGATGTTTACAGGTTAGCATTAATCATCACATCACTGTCACAACCGAAACAGGGATGCAGGCAGACGGGAGGGTGCACACAATTGAACACAGCGTGAGTCAAACACGGTGTGTCAGATCCAGACAAGGTAGGAAATGAGCAGCAAAATGTTTATTTCGTTTACTCTACTAGCCACTTCTAAAGGTTGTTGCGCTTTTTTCTTAAAAATCCAACTCTATTCTGAAAATCCTATTTGTCTGCCTAGACAGTGAAAGCATCTGGCGAATTGGGGGAACCAGCTGTCACCATGGTAAAACAAGTCAGCTTGCTGTCGTGCTTCCAAGGCATCTAACATGTCTAACTTCCCTCATAAGATTCATGGAGATAAACAAACACTACTGTTAGTCTGTCCAACAAACCAGACACAGCTTGAAGGCAACCAGGTGTTTTAAAGATAGATACTGCATGCCGTCAAGGGGGGGCTTGACAAACTAGGCTTCACGAACAGGTCAGAAAACTTCTCAAACTCTCAACCTCCGAGCTGCAGCCACTGTAGCACCTCGACCCAACCAGCGGCTATCTCACATAGATTTTTAGAATTGGACATGAATTTAAAGTGCAGCTGGTCTAATCAATAGCCGAAATCTTCATCAGCACAGAAACTAAACTTGCCTGAGAGCAGCCAGAAGGCCTGTGCTATTTCATAGATAAATATCAGCCACTCTCATAGGGGAGTATGTTGTTTACACACTCTGGCTGGGAAACAGAGAAAGCTAATGTTCAAACCTACCTCAATGAGGGATATTCTGTAGCTGAACCATCCCAAAGCTGATGTTCTTCACAGAGTGCATAAATTAGATAAGGACTATCTCAGAGGGCAGCTGAGAATACATAAATCAATATATATGTATCAGACATACTGCATTCTCTTTAAAGAAGGATTAATGTCAGAAAGCTTGCTCGTCTTCTGCTAACAACATTATCTGAGAATATGCAGCAAGACATAAAACGCAGTACAAGGAAGGTTTGAAAAGTCAAGACTTCTTTATATTAACTCACTCCTGACACTCCTGTAAATGGTACGAGTGAAATAACATGTCCATTATACATGTCCTTCGTGCTCATATTATATATTCTGTAGGGATGCATGTTATATATCGGACTGATAAATTACCTGATATTGGGAAATTAAAAGGTGCACTATGTAGTTTTGGAGAAGAAATATCAATCAGAAGAGAAAGATCTTAATTTAATGATTTTATAATGCCTAAACAAACAAAATAAACAAACTCTTTGTTTTCTTGATCAAAAAAACTGAATAAACAAACTGACCTTAAAGGACTTTGATTATATTTGGCGGACCCTGCCACCTTTCTGGCTTCAAACATTGTTCTCGGGACCTTATTTTCCTCTGAGAACAGCTTGTCTATTCAGATATGGAAAAAAAATATATTTCTGAGTTTGTATTATTACTTCATTCATACTGTAAATAATACAATTCTGAGTTTGTATTCCTTCCCCAAAACTACATGGAGCCCCTTTAATATTATCGCCATTATATTAATATTAAGCCAAATTGCTTTCATTGACTTAACAAATGCAGCATTTACAAGCTCCAACACAGCAGGCGGCTGTTTGCACCTTGAGAGTTGGTTTGCGATCCGCCAATAAACACAGAAATTAGACATTTTAAGGTACACAACATTGGTTATCTTATCTGTATTGTCCATGAAAAGAAGGCAATTATCCGTTATTGGTATCGGCTGAAAAAAAATCATATTGTGCATGCCTAATATTTTGATCTAGTGCCATTGACTGTTTCTAAAGATACATACACGCATTGATTTTGCAGGTCAACACAAACCTCTCTTGTCTTTTGCACTGGATTCAAAAAGTAATAATTCTTCCTAAGGTTCATAAATAGCAGCCACATCTCACAATGACACAAGATTACACTGTTTGCCTATTTGGAATCCTATATGACAAGAAAAAGGTATAAAATGTAAATGGTTTCAGTCAGAAACATTTTTGTCACATTTTACTATTATGAAGAATATATCTGACATTGGCATAATAACTCCTTTCAGAGCAGCTTTGGCACCTAATCAGAAAGTCATCTCACACTGAGCGGGTCAAAAACTAAAACCCACAGTGGATTAGAGAGAGCAGAGCAGCAGGTTTAACACTGCTGATCAGTCTGACCTCTTCACGTGGAACATTCTTTTGCACATTACCATAGCATTACCTTTGCACTTCCTATACATTTACCTGCTGCATATTACACTGAGGTTGTGCGTATGTCTATAAATGTCTACATTTCAATAATTCTATGCACATCTTCCATGTAGTATAGTTAGTTTCTCTTTGATTTTTTCCTTTAGTGCTGCTTTTATATACTGTGCATGTAGCATGAGGGAGCTATAACCACATTTCACTATACAGTCCTGTATTGTATGATGGAAATGAAGCTGAACTTTGAACCTTGGGAGGCAATGCAAAGGCAGTCACAGTGATTATGAGTAAGTTACGGTGGATTTATAGTTCTGTGTTATAGCTTAGCCTTGTAGATACTGTGTGCTTCCTCAAAAATGCTACATGTCAGGACCAAAGTGGCTACAGAGATACCACACTGAGAAGACAAGTACTGTGACTGGTCGGCTTGGGTCGCTTGTGTTGTTTTTAAATGCCCAAGGAGATTGTTAATAGTGAAGACAGCATTAAGCAAGTTGAAGAAAGTGTCTCTAATCTGTTGCTTTTTAGTAACGCACGACTAGAAAGGCCATCTTCACTTCAATCGCTGTGATCATTGCTCTGCAAGAATGTAAACACAGCAGTCTCCTATTCTGTAATGAAATGAGGTGATAGAGAACTTACATTGAAGTAACTCCAGGTACGTTGCATAGCCTGACATTGCTCCATATCATAAAGTGAGTAAACCATGTGAACTCTTAATTTGACACATTTATCTAAGGCATGATGGAGCCTGATTACATACAATACATTTGTCTAATGTGGTGGTGATATTACTGGGTGAAATGGGACGCTGATCTATAAATCAAACACTGACCTGTACCCTCTGCATTTTTGTATGTCCATGTCCAAGGGTACAAAGAGTATGGTCAGATCAAGAGAGATGCACTAAACTCCGATCAAACCGTCAAAACTAGGCAGTGCTGCTAAACTATGAACTAAGATTCTGTCACTACACAGCCTATTTCTTGCCTAAAGTGTTTTGTTTTTTCAGAAACATATTTTAGCATATTAAGCTGCAATAGAGAAAAAGTGCGAATCGGAAGTGGCAGCCATATTGTTTCTGTATTGTGAAGATGGACTCATCTAAAACTGAAGCTTTGGGATTGTAGGACGCGTCAGCCGCCATCCCAAGGCCTCATTATTTGACAAGTTGGGAAAGAGAGTCAAAAATCAACTTTTCTTACAAATAGCACCTTTAAGCAATGGCAATAGCACTTTGATGTATGGGGCGGGGGGTTTAAATAGATCATTAGATAGGTGAAAGCCTTCAAAGCTGTGACCAGCCGATGATCGGCTGATCAAGATGGCATAAATGACTTAATGCTCTTGCCTGGATCTACACTATTAAGTTCAATGTGTCCAGATCCAAGCTGTTAGTATCAAATATTAGATCACATTTGACTTATAACAGAACTACTGATGAAGATGAACAAGATGTCAGTTGTATTAAAAGCTGTATTGTATTGTATGAAAGTAGGAAAGTAGGAGTAGTAGAAACTTTTATGTTCACTGGCCTCGAACACCAAAGTAGGTGCTTTCTATTTTTACCAGAGAATAAAAGATATGATTTGGTTTGACGGCTGATTGTACAATACAACATTTAACAGTGTTTGGGTGGTGGTTGTTAATCATTCCTAAGTTTTCTGATACTGGTAATACTTTGATCTCCTCGATGATAAAACAAGATCTCAGCTTCGGGTGTAAAATCTGTCAACATGCAGCTTTGGAGTGACGAGTACAAAAACAGGCCATAAAACAACTTGATTGGCGAAACGGTGTGTAGTGCGTAAAATCACAGCTTGTGTTTCAAATAAGTTTGCTGTTATCTGTAAGAGCCACTCAAATGCTTTGAAGTAAGAACAGCATTTTCATGATGTACCAGATGCCACCAGATAATGCTCGTGGGACCACCGCTGTGTCATTTGGTCTGACTAAAAGAGGCGTAGCAGAGTCAAGGCTCATGCGAGTGGCATCTGTGAGTTCGCATCATGTCCTCCAACATTAGGCGGATAATTGGCAGCCACCCTGGTTGATGCCAATATCTTGTTTTTAACCACCATACGGCTGTGAGTCCGCTGGGAACCTCTCTTCACTGCTTGTTTTCAGTAATAAGCATGTGCTGTTGGAGCATATTTACAGCCCTCAGAACTTGTGTTTATCACTCAGCCAAGTTGAAAGTGTTTAGCAATATAGGAATGTACTTTCGTGACAATAAAACACCAGGGACACCACACTATTTAAACCTACTAGTGAGAAATATGTTCACTGTAGACAACGAAATGACAACGTCTTCATTTTGGAGAGAAATGGCGATTGTGATACTATCATGAAGTTCTTGAAACCTATGAAAAAATCTCAAGATTTATGTCCTTTATGTCCTCTCTTCCTACCTGGCATCGCATGGACCAGGTCGCCACACAGCACCATGAACTTTGGCCTGGGTCTGAGCTGGTTTACGGCCTCCACAGCCTGCTTGGTGAGCTCCACCTCCTCGGCCCATTCCTCCCCTCCGCTGTCACAGTCGCCATCCCTCCAAGCCTTCATAAGCCCCAGCTGGGGGTCTGCGGCCTGGATGAAGCAAAATGGTCCCCTCCAGTCACGCTCTGCATCTGAAACAAGAAGAGGCGAGAATGGACTCAGCAGTTGTGTCGACAGAAACCGGCACTGGATATTACCAAGAGCAAAGTGCTTTAAAAACGTTATTTAAAGCTGCATTACATGTTATAAGGCCCATGGAAACAAGAAAATAGTAGACTTCAATTAATTAAATCTGCGCTAATCAATAATCTTCTATAAACAACTGATTAAATTTCTTTATCTAAAAATAAATTTGCTGCTCATACAGACAAACGGAACCCCCGACCCCGCCGTTCTCTTCAGCTCTACAGAGCATTTTAACATTTTTCAGCTCTCGTCTTGGTTTTACGACCGTTAATTTTACTCTTTTGCAATCTCATCAACTTCAATTCCAGCCATGACAGGCAGCTGCTTTCAGCAAAACCCACTGTACATGAAAAGAGCCAAAAGGAGAGTGAATGTTGGACTTATACTGCTTTCATGTGTTGTCAGAATAATCTGGAAATGTTGTTCCTGACTCGGAAAATTCTGGAAAGTGCTGCCTAAAGTCAGAATTATTTATTAACTCGGCAAAAATGTGGGTACACGGCTTCCTGACTTTGATGCAACATATGCAGAAACATGGTAGATGAAAGTAAATTTATGGTCGATGGTTAGAAATGTTTTATCAATTCACGTATTGCATATCAAGTTTGTTGCTCACATATACATTTGTAACATGCTATTGTCAACGTTAGTTGCTGTCCACATTGAGTGACATAAATTAGTTAGTAAAGCAATTTACAAGCATTAACCCTGATATGTCCAGTAAAGCAATATTTTACTGGTTTTAGGGAATATACTGCTGCAGCCAAAGGTCTGGAACAAAATCACTTTGCAATATAAAGCTTCTAGAGCTGGACCTAAACTTTTGACTATTTCAATACTTGTTCGTTGTTCAGGTATTCAGTTTTCAGTTTGGGATTTGGATATTCTTTTTTTCTGCTAAATGAAGGCTATTAATAAAGGGGAACTGCTTACTATGTCACAAAAAGTGCATACTGGTAGATAAGACCTTGTGTTACCAAACCCCTCGGGAATACAAAACACACCAGACCTTTTGGAAAAGGGCTTTCTATTCAATAACAAATAACGATACAAAGAACAATACTGTAGATTAGAAGAATCTTTAAAAAAAATGGAGATCCAGAGATCAAAAAATGGTGCTTGGGACATCCCTAAAAGCTTCAAACTTCAGCCAGCTATCAACATGTTGTTTTAGCGGTCAAAGCAATCAAATGCTACGCGTCTTCTTTGTATCGTGTGACTTTAAAAGATCCTGACTAAACCAAAGTCAAAAGAACGACTTCTCCACTTGGGAAATGAGGCCATCTGAGGAATCACATCAAGTGGTGGCTGTCAGAAATTGAAACAAAGTAAGTAACACAGACTATCTTGATAGAGGAAATTTTGCATGACAAATGACGTACTGACACTGCCTTTAATGTGTGTTGTTTTTTCTAAGTGTCACTAATTGAATATGCATATAGCCAGGTACTTTGGCTCAAATTTAAACGTGTCACACACTTATCTAAAATCCACAGCTTTCATTAGCAGCCGACCTTTTGATATATCTGCCAGGCATTCACTTCACATTCTGGCAGCATGTGAACATTTTCATTTCAATATGTTTAGGTCACGCGGATGCTTGCACGGAACACTGCACATAATAGTAAGCAGAAACATAAAAGCTTTAGGGATTAGGTGTCATCCCACTATTAGTCATTCAGCAGTGTACAGCCTGCTGCGAAAGCCTCATGTAGGAGCGTTATATTCATTCTTGGAAATGAATGAGCACAGCTGAAAGTGCTGTGATCAGGATTTAGGACTGGAAATTGAGGATCCGTGGGGAAAAATGTAATGTATAGCCCTTTGTTAAGGCTGTACATGCTCTCTCCATGAGTAACCAATGCTAAATAATTAACAAACCGCTACACATTGGAGCATAAATGATCAACAAGTGTTTTACATAATCCTGATATTGCGTAAGAGAAGGGCCTTACAATCTAATCACTCTCCATTATTCATTGACAACACAAACTGGTTTTCCATGTTAAGGACGGAAGCGGACACTCGACGCGGCTTGGCTGATTGTAATGACAAGGTTAGACATGAAAAATACAGAAGAAAACCCGGCTAAGTGATATGGAAATGGAGTCCCCTTGTTGCCCACGAATGGACAGATGCTAAGAGCAGGTGTAAACAACAGCTTTCTGCTCCACTCGTTCAGTATCTGGAGGATGTGGAAGCAGAACTGTAGTTATGCACTGCTGTCACTGTGGAGTCTGCATCTGCATTCTGCACATATTCCCCTCACTCACGCTCACGCTCACAGCGGGCGGCTACTAGCTGCTCGGCATCCTCAGTGTTTAACATGCTCTCCATGTAGCTCTCTCCCAAATGAGTTTATAATAATTCAGTCCTCCAGAGAAATGCAGAGCAAAGATAGGAAAAGAAAGAATGACAAAGAGTGCGTTGCTCCTGGGAAACAGACGAGTAAAAGCTTAACAATGATCTCCCCGTGGTAATTGACATTTATGAGGCCATGAGGGGGAAGCACATTCTACTTTTATTATTATCATCATCAACATCATCTCCTCAATCAAATTACTTTAGAATGCCTTCAGTCCAAAGTAGCCTGGCCTTATTCTTAACACACTGAGGACCGCTGATGAATTTTGAATTTCAGCAGCTGCCATGACCAGTGTAGTATACAGTTAATACTCCTGCTGTGACATTATCTGAATCTATTACAGTCAGCCAGCATTTAGTTCCCGAGAGAATGCTGACTGGATTTGTCTTTTAAATAGAGATGCAATGATTAATCAATCAGTTGTCAACTATTAAGTTAATCACACAATAAGCACAGCAGAGCTGCTGCAGTTCCTCAGAGCTGGCTAGCTCTGGAGGAGAGTCGGTACAGAGCCAGATGTTCTGGAGGAAAAAACACCTGGGTCACATTAGCTTCTGCTCTGATCGGGATCTGTTTACCAACCATATTAAATAAGTTCAAATCGTTTTTAGACACTTTAATGCAAAAATCTTGCATATAATATCTTTAATTGTCAACTTTTTTAATTAATGATTAATCGGTTTGCATATTTAAAAAAAAAAAAAAAGAGTCAGATCCAATTCAAGCTCCTTAAATCTGTATATGTTCTAGTTTCTTTACTTCTCTATGACAGTAAACTGATAACCTTTGTGTTACGGACAAAACAAGACACTTCAGGACATCATCTTGGGCTTTGCTGTTATATTTCTCACCATTTTCTGACATTTTATAGACCAAACAACCAATTAATCATAAATCTTTAGTTGCAGCCCTACTTTTAAACTTTCACCAGCACATTTTGAGCTCTTGCAGCTCAGCAGAATAGTCTCATAACTCAGCCTCAGCTTAAGAGAGTTTGCATAGGGGAATCATTACCTGACAATACACAGCACAGTAAGCAGGTAACCTGCTCTTCTTCACACAGGAATGCTTTCAAATCACATGAGCGAGCAAGTGTGCACATACACACATATACATACAACATGGGAATGTGCATGCATTGGTTATTAGCCTTCTCTTTTGTGTGTGCCCCAAAAAACAGACACAATCTATGATAAAGATTTCATGAAGCTGCGGGGTGCACTCGCACAAATCCTGCAGGCTTTTTGCAACACTGAGCATACTTTATAGTACAATGTCTCTCTCCGGAGTCAGATGTGTGAACCATTTCACAAGCAAAATGAAAAGGAAGTTGGAAAAAAGAAGTACACAAGGACTTGCAGAAGGCAGAAAAGCTCCCATGACAGGAGATAAGAGGCAGCAGCCTTGTGTGGCTCCGCTGGTCGAGCACAACTTCAAACATAAATCGCACAGATTTCTCAGGTGGCAGATGGTGCGCTCAAAACAAAATTAATCATCATTTGAGATGAAAGCACATGGGGGGGCTTGCTTTTGTAGCAAATAATACAATCCTGGACATTTCAATTTCTCGAGTCCCCTTACACTAGCTGGTCTCCTACAGTGAGTGGTGAGGAGCTGAGCAAACATGACAGGTACAAATCAATGAACACATGACTGACCATGTTAGTGTGATTACTTTGTTCAGGTTTTAATCCCTGAAAACCTTGACTGCAGGGCTGAACCACGCACATATTTGTAATAAAACATTTTAAACTAATGTAATCTACTTTAATAATGTCTGCCACTGTAAAAAAACTACTTCAAGCTGTGCTGCAACTTCCCTTTAAATAAGGCAGGAATGTGGTTCGGTGTTGCTGAACAGGGAACCTCGGGATTCAAAGTGACATTAGTGGACCAAACAAGAGAAAGTTTAAATTATTAAGTTAGTCAACTCACAGAAAATTACCAGCAACTGTCACATAACATATGGCCTCTAACCACAGCACTTATAAACAGTTTTGCTGCACTAAGTTGGTTCACTAACGCTGCTGAAACAGAGCGCAGCAACACACATAAAGGTTAGTTTTGTAAACACACACTAGCAGGCTAGCTAACTAGCCTCGGTTGACAACAGTGCCGGTGATCCAAACAGAGCTGCACAAAAGCTGTCAAGTGTCTGCGTTTGCTCTGTCGGTTCATTAAACCGCAGCTAGCAACAGCAACTTGTGCTAATTAGCATTCACAGCCAAGTTAAAGGGGGCGTTAGCAAGCGCATTAGCCTGTAAGTTAGCTAACCGGCGGGGATAAAGAAAGCTAAACAGCTACCTTCACTCAGTCCGCTGAATGTCCGATGTTTAGCCCTGAGAAAGGTGTCCTCACTCTCAGCCATAAGATTGTTAAAGAGTTGTCCGAGCGAGCTACTGTGGGACTTGTTCGCCTGTCAGCGAGCCTCCGGACGGGTTTGTTGTGAAGCTGTTCGGGTGGCCCCAGCTGTCAGTCGGTGACTATCGGTGGTCGACTACACAGCCTGTCTGTGAGTGAGTGTGCGTGCGTGCGTGTGTGTGTGTGTGTGTGTGTGTGTGTGTGTGTTTATGTGTGTGTGACTTCAGCTGCAGCGGCCCCCAGTGTGGCTGCAACACACAGCCTGTCCTCCCCGCTGTCAGGTGGGAAACAGTGAGAGGAAAACTAAAAGTGCCTAAGTAATGTTGTCCACCACGAGCATCCAGCACAGCTTCACTGCTCCCTGATATAGATCCTCTAACTCTGCTGGGAGAATGAACAGCAATCTTCTGAAGGATATCACCTGTCTGTACGCTGCAGGCAAAAAGTATTGTATTAAAGGTGCAGTATGTAGTTTGGAGAAGACATTTTAATCAGAATAGAAAGATCTTCACTGACTTATTTTTTATTTTTTTAGCTCATTATTATTGTAAATATTTAAATTCTGAGTTTGAATTTCTTCTCCAAAAATACACAGTGTCCCTTTAAAACTGTAGTCTAAATGTTAAAGGCTGTACCTGGTTTGGTATTCCAAGGGTAAAAATGTTTGAGTGTACATTTTCCACCATTTAGATGTTGATGTTCTTGGATCAAAATATAAATAAGTGCCATGTTGTGTAATGCCTACATGGAATTTCCAACTGTAATGGAAAAACTGATTTGTTCGTTCAATAAATTGATTATTTGAATCAGTGCTGCATTGAAAAGAAAAGTCCATAATAGCGCTTTTATTTTGAAAGTTTCCTCTTACCCATAGGATCTTTTTTTATTGCTGCATTTTGGTTAAAGCTGTTATCATCTTGTTAAATTGAGTGTTAAATAATTATTCCAACAGAACTCACTGTTGCAGAGTGTTTGGTCAGTAACTCATGTCTCTGCAGTGAAAGAGAAAATACATGTTCTGGTATCCCTGCCCACTTTATCCAATCAGGACAGAGAACAGAAGATGCATTTCTGTCTGCTCAGGAGAGAGCAGGAGTGTCTAACTGCAAAATGGACAGGAAGTTAACTAAAACGACGGCAACGGTTACGGCAGCTTTAACTAAATGTACAGTATGTGTTGTGTTAAACCAGGAAAATCTGTAAATTACATCCAAAGTGAGTAAACTGTAGAAAAACATAATGGCAACCCTGCTGCCAGTTGTTTTCTTTAAAATCAAAAAATACACATATGTGCTGTAATTCAGTTTTACAGGAACATACTGTAAAACAGATTATCATAGGAGAACTGTAGATCTACGGTAAATAATGGTCTTTATTGTTAATTTACAGCATAAACATTTTACAGTGTATGAAATATATTGAAAATACATAAGAGCCTAATTACTGGAGTTACTGGAGCACTATGTAGTTTTGGTTAATACATTTTAACCAGAAGAGAAGGATCTTCATCGACTATTTTTCTTTTATGCCTAAACAAACTAAATGAACAAACTCTCTTTGTTTTCATGACTGAATAAACTGAATAAACAAACTGACCTTAAAGGACAACACATCTCATACTGTTTTACTTTGTTTATATGTGGCGGACCCTGCCACCTTTCTAGCTTCAAACAGTGTTCTAGGGACCTTATTTTCCTCTGAGAACAGCTTGTTTATTCAGTTATGAAATAAAAAAAAAATTTTTTTAGCTTGTATTTATTACCTCATTAATATTGTAAGTATTAAATTTGTAGTTTGAATTTCTTCTCCAAAACTACATAGTGCCCCTTTAAACTTTTAGTTAATAGTTTTTACATCGTTAACAGATAATGAAATGCTTTATAAATCACTTATCAGCAGTTGTTTATTGTAAAGTTGCAACTGATGTTTATAAGGTTAATAATTACTGTGTTGTTCATCTGTAAACATTATTTGGATGGTCATTATAAAGTTGCAAGCAATGTTTATAAACCTTTACAATTGTTTAATTAATGGTTAATAAAGCATTTTATTGTTTGTTAACAGCTAAATAACTATTAACTGCAGTTTAATTAACTATAGATTTATAGTAACCCAACCCAATCAGCCCAATTATCATTCATTTATTATTTACAGGCACCCAAACAACAGGCGACTCCACGTATTCATCGGTTGCAATTGAGGTCGTGGCCCTTTTCTTCTTACATGTGCTGTCATTTAAATGAAGAGAAACATGTATTTGCACCTTTATTCCTGTTTACAATCATTTACACAATGTGCTTGGAAATTAAATCAACATGTTTTATTGGCTACACCTAAATTATGTACCGGTGCACCTAAATGAAAAAGTTAGGCGCACTAGTGCAACCGCTGTAAAAAGTTAGACTGGAGCCACGTTTAATTAACTTTACCACAACTGGATGGATGTGCTGTAAAAAACTGAACCTGAAGGATATCTGAAGGATAAATCTAAAAAATCTTGTAGTACAAATCATTTTGCATTTTGTGTAAAAAAAAAATAAATAAAAATACCCTGGGAGTGCTGCGACCGCCCACAGCTTCATGTTCACACAAAGAAAGGAACCTTGCAAAGTGGCTGGAAAATCAAACTTCAATGATCCATCCAGCCTGATTAGATAAACTGTTTCCTGCTTCCTCTCATATTTTTCTAATATTTCAATGAGTTCAAATAACCTCAAGGTCTCAAGGCGGTCTGATTCTTTTAACCACAGAATTAATCAACTTTGTGTCGCAGGTTTATGTAAGAACGCTTCACAGGTGGGAAATGACTTTTTTTTAAAAATGTTTTTCAGCTCAGTTCAGCTCAACTCAGGCAGTTGATTAGTTTTTTCTTTCTCATACGGCACCTGTTTGAAAAAAAAACAAATACTTCAGAGAACTTTCACTGAATATAAAACTTACTCCTGTACAAAGTGTTCTGCTTACACTGTCACTGGTCACCATTTTTTGAAATGCTAATTTCAAGGGCACACTGTGTAGTTTGGGGAAAAGATCTTTATTGACTGTTTTCTTTGTTTTGCCTGAACACACTAAATAAACAAACTCTCTTTGTTTTCATGACTGAATAAACTGAACAAACAAACTGACCTTAAAGGACAACACAATTTCATACTGTTTTACTTTGTTTATATGTGGCGGACCCTGCCACCTGTCTAGCTTCAAGCGCTGTTCCGGTGACCTGATTTTCCTTTGAGAACAGCTTGTTTATCCAGTCATGGAAAACATGTTTGTATTTTTACCTCATTAATATTGTAAATATTAAAAAAAAACTACATAGTGCCCCTTTAAGGAAGAGACAGTTCTCCATATGGATACAATGTGGGGATGAGGCTGCCCACTCTCTCAGCTGAAGTAAACCTGGCTCAAGCACGTGTCCGTTGTTTTGAGGTTAACTCATCTTGTTATTTGCTCGTGTCTTTCAGTTGAAACACATTTAAAGTAAGGACAGTGTCGTCATGAACACTACTGCTGTTTGTTTTCTGGAAAGTTCCCACGGATTGAGCGGGCATTACGTCCCGGGGCCACATCTTTGGTGAAGGGCTCTTTCTCAAAATCCACCCCCCTGCTTTCAGAAGCGCTGCCAGCCGCAGCCTATTGTAGCACATTAAGCTACTTGTGATTTCAGGATTTCTAAAACAATGGCAACCTACCACTGGAAATGCATAAAGTGGAAGCAAAAATGGGGGGGAATTCTCCCACGCCTTTCCTCGACGGCAAAACAGAATAGTGATGTGCGTATTTATCAGAATATTCAACAATAAAGGCTCTCTCTCTCTCTCTCTCTCTCTCTCTCTCTCTCTCTCTCTCTCTCCCTCCCTCGCTCCTCTCAGCCCTCGCACCGTCTCTCTCCCTCATCATGTTTTTCCTCCTCCTCCTCTCCTTTTCTTGCGCACCAGGCTCTCCCACCCTCGCCTCCTCTCCTCTCCTCGCTCACTGCGCTCTCGTCCTCGGCGCGGCTTGTGTCTCTGCCTACTCCCCGTGCGTAAGAGCGCACCGATGGATGTATGTAAAGCGATGCACGCCCGCAAAACGCCAAACCTGAGCCTGCGGACGCCTCCGTGAGAAGACATTTGCGCAAAGCAGAGAGCGCGTTGGAGAGCAGTTGGTTCGATTAAAGTCGATTTTTTTTCTCTCTTTTTTCTGATTCTGCGCGTTTATGTTTTTATTTTTTATTTTATTTTTCTTTTTTTTTGGATTATGATATGCTGATAAAGATGTTCATCCGCGCGGATGACGGTGCGTTGCTGTTTGGATGTGCGTTCCTGGACTTTTCAGCGTATCATGACCGCGCGCCTTCCCCCCTCTCTCCAAGTCTTTTCGTTTCTGCGTGAAGTTGCCCGGCGGAGAGGAGAGCACCATGAGAGGGAAATACTTTCTCCTCGGCTTCTTGTTGCTCAAACTTATGGCTCTGGTGTGCAAGGCTGACGGGGAGCCGGGACTGCTCGGAGGCTTCGTCATGATCGCCACCTCCAACGGCTCCCGGGAGGAGGAGAGCGTGTCCGAGGAGACCCCGCACACCGAGGACAAGTGTCGGGGTTACTACGACGTGATGGGCCAGTGGGACCCGCCGTTCATCTGCAAGACGGGCAATTATCTGTACTGCTGCGGCACCTGTGGCTTCCGCTTCTGCTGCTCCTACAAGCACTCGCGGCTGGACCAGAGCACCTGTAAAAATTATGACACCCCGGTGTGGATGAAGACCGGGCAGACACCCTACAAAAAAATGAACAAGCTGCACGACAGCACCAAAGACAAGACGAACTTAATTGTTTACATCATATGTGGAGTAGTGGCCATCATGGCTCTTGTGGGGATTTTCACCAAATTGGGGCTGGAGAAGGCGCACCGGCCTCAGAGGGAGAACATGTCCAGGTAAGTGTCTCTGCGCGCATGTTTACAAAGAGACTTGCAGTAGTAGCCTGCGCACGCACAGATCTGGAGCGCGTCTCCTTCCTTCAGCAGTGAAACATTACTTAAACGCACCAGGCACATTCAATTTCAGCCAGAGCAACTCTTCACTCCACTCTCCACTGTGGCACAGCGCAACATTACGCGAGCTGTACTCTCCTCTCATCAGGCGGGGGCGGCTGCTTTTCACATTGCGCCCCATTGTGCTCCATTGTGTGTCTGTCTGAGTGCAGACCGGAGAGAACGCTCCCATACACCTTCACAGTGTAATCTAATGGGCAGGAGTGTGCGTTATAAGAGGACAAATGGAACCAAATCTTTCTCCATTCATCTGGGAATCCCACTCTCTTCCACTCAGCTGCACCTTCCACTTTCATGAAAAGATGCTGTGCAGCAGTGCAGCCCAAGTGAATAATCAAATTAACCATGTTGTGCACAGTTCCTCATCCATCTCCGCCTCTTTCTCCCCTCTCCTCTGTGTATGTCTGACAGGGCCGTCGCCAGCGTGCTGCAGGGCGGGTGTCCAGGTGAGCAGTATCGGGGGGAGGAGGCCCTTGGGATGCATTCCCAACATTTTGTTTCCAGGGCCACAAACCTCCGTGAGTTTAAGTTTCTGTTTTTTGTTGTTGTTTTGTTGTCACGTTCTGGGGGCTTTTGGACAGCTTGTGTGTATAACTTCGAGCAGCACAAGGAGGCGTGGGTGTGTCAGCGAAAACAAAGATCTCTAAACGTGCACAGGTTGATGTCGGAGAGGTCCGCGTGAAGTCATCTGGAGCGATGATGTAAGCGTGTGTGAGTTTGGGATCAGTCTCAGCTGGACTGGCTGATGGTGCGTATAGTCAGAAAATCCTCGGAGATACAGTACAAGCCGAGGGAGAACACACACATCCCTGCAGGCGTGTTCCTATTTTGTCTGAAATGACAGCGCTGGGTTTTTTGTTTTATCTTGCAGCGGCCAGATATCCATCCATTTCATAACACGCTCGAAAGAGAAGATCTGCCTGCCTTTTCAGCTGCTTTTCAAATCCAACCGTTATTCACTGCTTTATTTTGGTTCGTGCCCACATGATATAATGAGAGAGAGAAAAGGGGAAGTGGGAGTGTGTGAGTCGGTGAGGATGTGGTGCTGGTGGTGGTGGTAGTGAGTTTTTGTGTGTGTGTGTGTGTGTGTGTGTGTGTGTGTGTGTGTGTAGGGGGATTGGGGGGGCTGGGAGTTTGAAGGGTGGTGTTGGTGAGCGTATGAATGCCATCTATTTCTGTTGCGTCCCGTGGGCTGCTACAGCACCGAGCTTCTTTGTGTTTTAACAGCGAAGATCAAACAGATGAATCGCACATGAAAACACACACTCAAATATGTACGGACCAGAGCGTACAGTACACACACACACACACACATACAGAGAGAGAGACATCGCGAACACATGGAGTACGCAGCATTCAGATTCCTCTCAAAGTTGCATCACCGATTTCTGCATCAAGAAAGAGCAGATCGCTGTGAATAATGTGTTTGAGACACACAGTGAAGCACTCACACTCTGCAGTCGAAAACCTCTGTGCATCTCGCCTTTGTTAAGTTTTACACTCCGACTTTTAGAATGAGTGAAAAGATGAGATCAGTTGGATGAGATTTTTATTGTATTTTTATCAATCGTCCAATGCACACAAAGCGGCATCATGAATTTTCGTTCCTATTGGCGTCTTGCTTTTTGGTTAAAGGCATATGACGCGGGGTTTATTGGCTGCTGTTTGTATACATCATTCAAAGTTGATTGTTCTGTCTCGCTCCCTGGTTGTCAAAGTTTGATGATTTCTGGTTGGTGAGCCACCAACCCAAGTCAATGGCCTGGGAATGAGACTCGAAGGGAAATTCCTGTATTTTTAAACCCTGGCCCTGTGTTAACATGCCTCAGCTGGCTGCAGTGTAATCCTTTGGGGCAACTGCGACTGTCAAAGTTACGTCCACTAACAGTGTGTGTTTTTGCCACTGACAGGCTGAGGTTGTTACTGTAAGTGTCTGACAACATTACAAAAATGATTCTTACAGAGACCTTTTTTGTTAAATAATAAGATTCTGGACCCAGGAACACAAGTCTCCCTCATGGAGAAGTCTCTGCAGAAATACAACAGTAAAAAGAGGTGGAGAGAGGAGTTTGGAGTTTACTTAAAGAAACTAGCAAGAATTTGCTTCATGTCATGGCTGAATATTAACTGATTTTGACAATCTCTAACAACTGTAACAAGTTCTCACGAGATTTCAGAGTGAGACTTCTCTTTGAACGAGACTTGTGTCTCTTCTGATTTGACAAAAAGGTTTATCTACATAGGAATTGTGTCCGTAATGTTGTCAATAACAACCTCAGCCTGTCAGCGGCAAAAACAAGCACTTTTAGTGGACGTAACTTTGACAGTCGCAGTTGCCCCAAAGGATTACATTGAAACTGTGTCACGGCTGCCAGCTGAGGCGATCAGCTGGACTGATTCCAAAACTTTTGTTAGGTATGAATCATGTATACACCAAAACATGAAGATACAGAGCCCAGCCTTAAAAATACCATCATTCCCCTTAATCGGTCAACTATCTTTCTCCAGATTTGCACCCAGAAATGTCACAAACACTAAAATAATAAGAAAATCAGAAAATGCAGTCAGAGGGCACGGTCGCTACAGATACAGACACCGCCACATCATTCTAGTGGGTCATATGCGATTATTGGAAGATATTATTTTGTTATTAGCCTAATTTTGTTAAAGCACCAGTAGTGTTCCCAAATCCCCCCTTTTTTTCCTCCAGAACTGTTTGGAAACTTTGCACACAGTGAACAGTCGAGTTCAAACGATCAACCGTGAGCAGGCGGGAAATTCTGGGACAGGAACCGACAGGAAGTGCACATGTAAGGAAGTGCTGGGGGGGTTGAGTAAATACTTGTGTTTGTGAGAATGAGATAAATATGTAATCCTACAACAGCTCCCCTGGCTAACGACCAGGTGACATAACCCTACTCAGCATGAAGCACTACGCCCACAGACACCATCAACATCATGATGAGAGCACAGCTCATGGTGGGGGGTGGGGGTGGGGGAGGTTGCATTCATTGAAATGGTTTGGTTTCAGATGAGGCGGGGGGTATCAGTCGCAAAAAAACTGCTACCATGAAGAGATGAATAACCCTTTTAGTAGGTGTAGGGGTCTGCTCGAGTCTTTTTTCCTCCGCTCACTGAGGGAGAGAGATGAGATAACGGGGTGGCCTATCACCCGAGTGGCCGGGAGGACACTGCTGTGAAATAGCGATTATTATTTGCAATGTGTAACCTCCTCCGCTGAACCCTCTAATCCCGGAGCTTGTGGGTGATCATGTGGAATGTTATTAACCTCTGTGATCTGGCGAGATCCTTCTTCAACGGCCACCTGATTGGCGAGGGAGACGATTCATTGGGGGCATTGGGAGGGGATGGTTGGAGAGGAGAGGCATTAAATATGGATTTGCACAATGTGGACATGTTATTCTTGTTTTAAATGATTAACAGAAGATAAATAGATCGAAAAGGTCAAGATGATTCTTCATCAGGGATGAGGAAGGGAGCGAAGATATGTGAAGAGGGATGCAATCGCAATGTAAAGATAAGTAGTGGAAAATCTATTTTTAGTGCTAACCACATATTGATTATAGCTTATGGCCAGATTGCCCCTATTGCTGGCATCGAATTAATCTGGTCTGGCAGGTCTCGACTGCTTGTATAGGAGGAGGAAATTCCTCCGGGCCGTGTGCTACTGTCAAAGAATGCTGTTTGTTCGTAAAGGAATGATGACCACCTCTACTTTGTCATTTATATTCCCCCGCAAGCGCTTTATTTAATGTATTTGTCAACAGAGACTTAAAGGGGCACTATGTACATTTGGAGAAGAAATTCAAACTTCAGATTTAATACTTACGATATTAATTAGGTATAAATACAAGCTCAAAAATATTTCATAACTGAATAAACAAGCTGTTCTCAGAGGAAAATAAGGTCCCCAGAACTCTGTTTGAAGCTAGAAAGGTGGCAGGGTCTGCCACATATAAACAAAGTAAAACAGTATGAAATTGTGTTGTTCTTTAAGGTCAGTTTGTTAATTCAGTCAGAAAATGGTTTGTTTATTTAGTTTGTTTAGGCATAAAACATATTAATTAATGATTAAAATGTCTGCCCCAAAACTACATAGTGCACCTTTAAAGGAAACATGCTCACTTTCAGGTTCATCATTTTTTGGGGGGTTACTACTAGAATAGGTTTACATACTTTCCTGCTCAAAAAACACATCAGTTTTCTCATACCGTGCAGTGCAGCAGCTCTGTATCCCCCTCTGTCTGAAACGCTCTGTTTTAGCTCCTGTCTCTTTAAGCCCTAACCCTGAATACCCAGTCTGCTCTGATTGGTCAGCTCACACACACCTGAGCCAATGCTGCTAACAACAACAGAGCAGGTTGCTAAATCAATTCTTAAATAAATTCAATTATGCAAGTGTTTGACTCTGTGAGGTAGTGTGATGTCACAAAGTCACAGAATTAAAGGCGGGACTGCAAACGAGACGTTTCAGGAGCGGTGCTTTCTGTGGTAATGAGGAGCTTCTGTTGGTGCGGACTTTGACCTTTTTAACTTTCAAGATCTTTTACATGCACAAGAACATATCTATATATGTTTATATTCATTGTATCATATTTCCTTTATACTGTATAAAAAATCTATAAAGAAAAAAACACAATAGGCGGAACCCCTATTCCCAATTCTTGCTTTGCTGTGCCTCGATAAGTCGTAATCATTACCACATGTGCCACACAAGTGAGACACACAGCATCAATTAGTAAAACAAAGCCGGAGGTTTTTGTTTGTCATGTCTCGGGCCCCTGTGCGTAATCAGCCAGGGGCCCCCGCAAACCTTCTGCATATTAAAAATGGACACTTTGGTTGCTTTGTGAACCAGAACCAGCCGGCCCACTGATCCCCAGGTGGGCTGGCTGGCAGACTTTCATGTCATCTCGCAAACCCGGAGACTTTGTTTGAATCCTTAAAAGGCTGAAAATCTCACGCCTCTTCTTCGCTTGCGGCATCAAAGAGACAAAGAAGGGAGGGATGGAGAAGAGGGGAGAGCGAGAATAGTAGAATGTGAGGAGGCAAAAGATCTCAGTGGCAACACCCAGACTGATGGCAGCCACCACTGCCGCAGCACTGAAGGACGGGGCTTTGTGTCTGTCACATTCTCCGTATTAAGACCACACTCTTGTTCAGATGGCCTTGAACAAGCCTCTTCATTCAGGGTGACTTTCACCACAGCATTTGGCACAAGAAACTGGAAGTCTCGAGACTTTCTTAAGTGTAATTGACGAGCAGTGGCAGCTAATCTCATTGTTGCTACACTCACTATAATCTAATGAGGAAGCAAGACGTGGAATTTAATTGGAAAACAGTATTTGTCCTTGTGAGTTATTACACTGAACACTTCCTCCAGACAAATATTGTACTTCTTAGTCCTGTAAATGTCATTTTGGGTATCGCGCTAAAGAGCTTTTAGGTGGGCAGCGCTATTAGTTTTATCAAGACAAAACACACACAGCTACACACACACACGCACGTATGCGGCACTCTGTATTCACAACTCAATTCACCATTTGCAGGCTTAATTACCTCCCCAGCAGTTATAATCTTTTCCTAAACATTCCGAGATGGGAAGGATGAAATTTTAATAGGTAATTGCTTCTGAGATTGCACAGGCACGAGAAAAAGGCCCTGTCTGCAAAACACTCCTGCTCCGCCTTGTGACTATGTGTGTACAAGCATGTGTGTGTGTGTGTGTGTGAGAGGGAAAATGTATGCCTGTGCACATTGCGTGTTCGTGCACGGTGCAGGCCTGTCAAAAGGAGCTGTGCATATCCTTCGTTAAAAGTAGGTGACTGTGTGACCTTGTCTTCGCAGCTGTCATCTGAGCCTTCAGTGTGTCACATCTGATTGCTGAGTGTCAGAGCGGAAAGAGGAGCTCCAGCTAGTGAACCTACACACCGCAGCGCAGGCCGTAGAAACAAGCGAAGAGGCGCTGTGAAAGGGAAAATGACAGAGCTGGAGGTAGTTATCTGTGAGGCGTCACTCCAGCTCCAGCTCCGTTTGAAGCTCAGCTTCTGTCCTCTTGTTCAAACAGGCAAGAAATCAGGTGAAGCTGAGGTTCCATCCCTGAGTTTGTCTTTCAGGCTCACAGCTCGTTGGAGCGACAGTAAAGCTTCTGCTATATCTACAGCTGGTTTTCTTTCATGCAAACCGTTGAGGATAGTGTTTGTTTTGTTCCCTTTGTTTATTGATTTAGTCAACGTTCATACTGTCTATAAGTCACATAATCTAGTAACAAATCCACTGATCATTTTCGTACATATTCTTACAGGAATAGTTTGACATTTTGGGAAATATGCTTGGGGAAGTCTACAAAGATACATCATCCCTGCAGCGCTCTATTTGTACCCTCAATATGAAGCTACACCCAGGTTAGCTTAGCCAAAGACTGGAAGCAGGGGGGATACAGCTAGCCTAGCTCTATTACAGGCACGTCTTAAGCCCACTAATTAACATGTCATAGCCTATCTTGTTAGTTTAATCAGTACAAAAATGGAAGCTAACTAGCTAACAGAATATTTGCATAACTAAGAGACTAAACTAATCAGATTGCAGTCCACATATTGTGACTTAAGCTACACATAACGACTTGTCTGCACAATTAATCTTTTCTGCCAGCTGTCAGACATCAACATCCGTCTCCTCGTAACACCTTGCATTAAAGGTGATTTGGTTTTGTTTGAATACCTCGTCACTCCTCACAAATGACGCTGCCTTCCCACATTTGCAGCCACTTGGTGCCACAAAAGCTCTTGCAGTGGTTTTACCATGAAGGCGTAAATCAGGGCACAGTAAGCAACAAGCCAACAGACAGTAAGTCAAAGGCTCAGATTCTCAGAAAGTGCAAAAGTGTCGCCTCCTCCTCTCCAGGGCCTCATTCCTGCACCCTCTCCCTGCCTAATTATCTTAATGTGAGACCCCTCAGCAGCCCAGGGACGCCATTAGACTCCTGTTTATTGGGGCTCTGGGACCGCACAGCCTGCAAGCATCGACCAACGGCAGGCATCCACTCAATTTAGGCACAGAGGGAGACCAGCCAGCGAGGTGTCAACACAGCCTGGAGAGGGAGGGAGACTTGGACTGGAGACTAGAAGGAGAGAAAAAGCAGAAAGATTTTGGAAAATGAGATGAGAGAAAAAGAAAAACTTGAGAAGAATGTGTGATATTCTTTGCCTCCTTTCCAAAAATCCTAAAGAAGTAGCAGGCGATCCCTGGCTGCGTCACACTCCTGTTAGGGAGCATTAGCTTCATTGTGAAAGGTAATGTAAATTGGAGCAAGCACTCGTTCTGCAGACATTTAAAGGAATCAAACGGTATTTTGATGGGCAGAGAGAGCGGCCTAATGAATGCGGCCCCATCCTTGTCTGTCCTTACTGTTTTGCATCACCCAGTGTGTAATTTCCCATCTTGTCATTGTGGTGTTTTAATAAAAGAAGCAATAGGGACAGTGAATATCTTAACTTCTCATCAGCCAGCCCCTCCCCCCCCTCGCCCTCCTCACGAATATTAATCAGTTCATTTACTCCCAGGAAGTCACATCTCGCATTTGACAGGTAATTACGTCTGTGACTGCGCGTGTGTTTGCGGGTGTGCACGAGTCCGAGTCTACGTTTCGCCGGCGCGCTCATCATATGTGCCCGTATAGGCGAGCGCATGCATGTCAAGCACATGACCTGTGGTGCGCTTCAGTCAAATCCTGAGCACGATGTAATAATACGTCCATCTATCTTCATCTCTTTCAGTCTCATTTACATTTGACTATCTGTAATGATACAGCACTCGCAGGCAGTCATGGGATAAGCAGACAGACTTCCCATCTGTATGTTTGAACAGGTGGTTATCACCACTGGTTTCTAATTAACTGCTACACTGACTCTTCTTAATCGACTATTGAAATTAATGAGTCAAGCCTTTTGCAAATATTAGGATTATTTTCTGTCACATGAATTCAGCCAAGAATTTAATTATTAAGGACGATAACTTTAAACACAGTTTTCAAGTCCAGGCTTTTGTTTGCAATCCTGGCTGTGTTTAAATTTCGAGAGGCACTTGGCTCACTGCATACATCCTTATATTTGTCATTGCACAAGGGGAGCTATTGAGAAAACAGCTATGTTCCTTTTAGCAGTAACAAGCTCACTGTCTGTCAGGCATGGAGTGAAGCAAGCCGAATCTCATAGTGGCATTATAAGTCTATTTAGGCTGTGTTACGCTGTGTGAAATCCTCTGTAATCTGCAGCTATTGTCACACAGTTTTCCATTTATGCACTTTCTAATAGGAGAATAGAGCTCTAATCTTCTGCATTGCTGACAACAATAGTATATATATTCCTGCCACTTCCCAACAGTGTTCCAGCTGTGTTGTAACAGTGTTCGCAGTGGAGGCTCTCATGGAGGATGTCAGTGATTCCCAACCAGGGGTACTTGTAGCCCAGTGGGTGTACCTCTGCAGTTGCCAAAGGCTGCGTGGAAAGATTGTGGAGTGAGCTCAGCTCAACAAATTTGTGGAAAAAATGAAGAAAAGAAATTCTGACATTACACAACAGTTAGTAGGCTAAGCAGGCAGAGGCCTACAACAGTTGGTTTAAAGTAATGGCTAAATGGTTGCACTATTTAGCTACAAGTAATGGATAAACTGTTGAAATATTAAACATGTGAAATATTAAGTTAACAAATAATGGATAAATTGTTTGAATGGTTTGATATAAGTAATAGATAAACAGGATAGCCATGTTAGCTGAAAGCAATGGATAAGTAGTTGAAAAGTAAGCTAAAAGTGATATCCTAGATAAACATTTGAAATTGTTAGCGAACATAATGGATACACTGTTAAAATATTAAACATATAAAGTTAACAAATAATGGGTAAATGGTTGAAATGGTTTGCTGTGAAAATAGTCCAGTTGGCTTAAAGCAACCGATAGATAGCTGAAACAGTTAGCTAAAAGTTATATCCTAGATAAACAGTTAAAATTTTTCGCTAAAAGTAATGGATAAACATTTGAAACAGCTAAAAGTGATGGATTAATAGTTGGAATAGTCAGCTAAAGTTGAGATGCTTAGCTAAAAGTGATGGATAGCCTACATAGGCCTAGTTGAAATAGTTGGAAAAACAGTTGGAACACTTAGCTAAATGTGATGGATAATTAGAAAAAATAGTCAGCTGAAAGTAATAAGATAAACAGTTAATAATCGTTTAAAAGTAGGGTAATGGGTAAATGGTTTAGCGTTTAGCTTCAGCCTATGCCAATAGCAGTAGACCTAACTTAACCAAAGCCAAACATAAACATTGACAGTCCAAAATATAGTAAATATTACAATATATATATAACAACAATATTCACCTTCTAAATCAAGCCTAATAGTGTTAAATAGCCCATAAGGGTACAGTTTAAAATCATCACAATTTCACAGATATTTGACTGGTTTGATTCATATTAGGGGTTCTTGAGTTCGTCTGACTGTGATGTGGTACATCTGAAAAAGGTGGAGAACATTTCATCCTATTACACCTACAGCATTACAGGAGCTAAGCTTGTGCTGTCACTTCTCCATGTGTGTGAAAGTCTTGGCTTCGAAAAGCGAACAGTCTGTTTTGGATGCACTGGCCAAAGCAACAGATCAATTCCCATGTCCCTAAGGTGCTGGAGGCTCTTTTTTTTCTTTGCTCTTCCTTATGCACACACGTACATATGGACACCAAAAGGCACCCACACGTGTACCACCAACTCCATATACACACATGTATTCTGTTCCAGGCCCGTGTATCACACGGCCCGGGGGGCAGGCAGCAGATTTGCTTGGCTTGCTGACTGATGCCACCAGCGATGTTAAGTCACAGGCAGTCATACTGGGCGCACATTTGTGAAACCCTACCATCCCCCTGCACCATCCGTGCCACCCCTCCCCACACGCACACCCATCACCAGGCTCAGGTTGGTGGTCTTGGGAGAGCAAGCTCCACCTCTCGCTCTCTCTTTCGCCTGCGGGCGTCAGTATGGTCTGGCTCGCTCATCGCCCTGCCCTGAGGAGGTAGGGACACATTGGCAGCCTTCCCGCCGCTCACCCTCCCATCCTCGTACTTGCATATGGAGACACACAAACACCGAAACACACAAACTTGTGGACAGGCTTACAGCCCCCGCCCGCACCACCCCCCATCCTGCTGGGCGCTGGCCCATGGATAGGGGACATGTGGCTGGGCGAAATGCGTCACGATGCTGGGCTCTCGCTCCGACAGATCTTGTGCCTGTCTGCCTGCCTGCAAATTACCAGCCTGGAACGGCTCACAAAAACAGGGAAGGAGTTTTGTTTTCACCCTTCTGATTGCAGCAATCGCCCTGCTCCCAGCTCCTCTCAGCTTCTGGCCACTGTTGCCTTTTCTCTTGGCATTTCTTGTCTCCTATGGCAGGAGTCGGTTACAGAATTTGTTAGTCTTTCTACTCCTGGTGCTGTTTTTGTTGCGGTTTCTAGATGACCTTCTCACCATTTTCTCCTGAGAGAGGAGGAGGTGTTTCTCCGTCTGCAGCCCTTTACAGTATTCATATGCAACAGGCTAAGAAAGCACTGATAAACATGATTAGATTGAGACATTGCATGTATTTTGTACTGTGAGATTTGGAATGAGTAGAATCTACAACTGAACAACAAATCTCTTTCCTCGGAGGAGATCGGACTGTTTTTTTTTTCCAGGCACTTTTCTTTCAGCAAAGGTCAGATATTGTCTTTATTTATTTTGCTCACATATAACCTGACACTGTTTGTAAAAGCTTCTCACAGCCAGAACTGCCTCAGTGTCAAAGAAAAAGAGTCAAGGAGAACACACTGATTGAATATATAAGACATCCACTGAGTGTAAAAGGTGGCCCTGAAAAGTCTGTATCTTTCACCTTCACGAGGCAGGGAGACAGCTGTGCTCAACTTGAATTAACAGCAGTTACAATGGATTGCACTGGTGACCCAGTTTCAAACAGGAGCATTAAAGGAATAGCTTGACATTTTGCAAAATATGCTTATTGCTCTACTGCCGAGAGATATGAAAAAATAAATAAAAAATAAATAAAAACCTTTGATGTCTTCTATTAAATATGAAACTAAAGCCAGCAGCTGGTAAGCTAAGCTCAACAGAAAGACCTTAAAGAGGGGACAAA
Source organism: Pagrus major (assembly GCF_040436345.1). Taxonomy (NCBI): domain Eukaryota; kingdom Metazoa; phylum Chordata; class Actinopteri; order Spariformes; family Sparidae; genus Pagrus; species Pagrus major. The sequence continues at coordinate 10,202,100 of NC_133234.1, read as the reverse complement.
AAAAATCAGCACTCCCGGCCAAGAATTAGTCCCGAGTTAGACAAATGAGATATACTTTGTTAATTAGAGAGCTTTACAAATGCTGGTAGGTGGAGAGTTTACCACCTGTTACCTTCAGACGGAGCTAGGCTAGCTGTTCCCCCTGGATCCAGTCTTTATGCTAAGCTAAGCTAACCAGCTGGTGGCTGTAGCCTCATATTTAATGTACTGCGTGAGAATGGCATCAATCTTCTCATCTAACTCTCTGCAACAAAGTAAGTACTAATGATTCCCAAAAGATCTACAAAATGTCAGTCCTGCAGTATAATCGACTTGTCCTCTGTCCCACTGTGTGGGCACTTTTAGTTTCACCATGACATGTATAAATATAAGCATCGGTTATAACGGTTAGGTGAGGTGCCGGCACAGAGCTCAAAGTATGCTTAAAGACACACCTACCCCAGCCAAAGTCTGTGCACCCTACTGCAATTGGGCAAGAGATACAGAAGTATCCACTGGGGAAAGGTAATGCAAAAAACACAGTCGCAGGTGTGTTTTGGAGCTCCAAAGTCTGCATATCACTGTAAAAAAATCAAGCACAAGGTTGTTAAAAAAAGATGCTACACATGCCATCCTTCCTGAATAAATAAACCAAGATTTATGTAAATGAGCATTTTAAAAGCCACAAGTCTAGTCTTGTTGGTTTGGTGATCCTGTTGACTCAAATGAAGAAATTTGGATTGTTTTCCTGCCCTTTCATTGGCCGTCGTGTTGAGACTCATGCATTTATGCAAATGCACCATTTCACTATCTTCTCATCAGATCACAGGCAGCAGCGTGGCACTGTGTCAGCGCACAAAGCAACTTAATGAGCTTCCTGATCCCAAAGGGCCTTACCTTATTGGAAAATCAGAGAGCACGTTAATTTAGTTGGATGCCCAGTAATATATAATATGCAGTACTGTGCCTATGATGATGCATTCAACTTTAATTTAGCCCTATTATTATGTGCAGAGCTCCTGCACGCAGTTAATACTTTCCTTGAGTGACTACCCACGGTCTATTATCGTACAACTCTGTACGTCTTTGCACATATGATTACTGTCTCCAACCACACAAGAAAGATGCTTTATCACTATAGAGAGATGCTGCTGCAGTGGGTTGAGGAATACGAATTCTAGAGAAGCATAAGAGACAGGCATCCAGAGGGAGGGGTACCTTTAGATGTCACTGTCAACCTCACCGGCAGGCAGCGATTGAATCAGTCCCCCTCAGGAATCTTGGGAAATGGAAGCAGAGGGGATCTGAAAGTGCCTTTATTTCTCCTCCTTTTCTGATATACGGAGCCTGACGGCGAGTAGTCGTACATGCCAAGTCTGAAAGATAGAGACAGCGAGCGAGAGGAAAGAAGTAAAGTGAGGGAACAAAAAAATGAGACGGGTAGAGTGCAAGCGGAGGGCGAGAGATGAGAAAAGAAAGATTGCGGGAAAGAAAGAAAGGAAGGAGCCGACAGAGGGGAGAGTGTTTGAAGAAAGACTATATGGAGACCATCGATCTCTCAGGCCTTTTCCTGATACAAGAGTGAGAAGATGCAGAGCAGATAGATTCAGACAGAGCTCCCCGTTGAGTTTCGGCTCAGAGCACACAATGGCAACATTCCACTGTTGTGGCAATGTGGCTTCTGCGCTTTCACATTCATTTAGTCCTGAATTGGTGAAAAGCTCCTCTGTGTACAAAGGCCCCATTTGCTGTGGCACTGACGAGACTGTTACATGTCAAGTGTGAACAAACAGTATTGATGTGAATGTGGCAGGTGCATCACTCTCACATAGTTCACTTGTAGAAGATGAGAGATATTGATTTGTTGCTTTTGTCGGTGGACAATGAGAAGGAAGTACAGTGGTAGTGGAAATAAAGTCAGCAGAGAAAATAGGAATGTTTGTATAGATGTGTGTACGCACCGGCATTTGGTACAAACATGCTTGTACTGTAAGCAATTTTAAATCCAATTCTCGGCTTGTTTTGGGGATAATTCTGGTTTATTACTTTATAGGTCGTATTTTTAAGCTTCATCCATCACTCTTGATGGCATGAATAACACTATTCTAACCAAGCTAATTGCCGATATATTGAAAATCTAATCCACATGTGAAAAAAGCTCATTCAAATGGAAAAATGTGAGTTTACCATGTGGACATTTTCATTTCTGTGTGGAAAAAAGCAAATCACTTGCAAAAATGCAGTACTTTCTTTTTACATGTTAAAATTTCAGTTCACATGAGGAAATAGCCAGTCATAACATGAAAATGTGGAATTCACACGTGAAGAAGCAGATGATTTCGTGTGCCATGTTTTGTATCCACATGTAGAAATTCCAATCCACAAAGCCAATCACATTTGAATGGACATAATTCAAATGTGGAAATTTTCATTCAAATGCAAAAAAAGCAAATCACTCCTGAAAATGTTGAATTCACATGTGACAGTATTTCATTTTCAAATGTTTTAGTTCACATGAGAAAATAGCCAATCACATGTGAACATGTGTGAAAAAAGTCAATTTCACATGTGAAGATTTTCATTCACGTGAAAAAAGCCTGTCAGTTGTGAAAATGTCTCATTTACGTGTGACATTTTTTGTCAGGGAATTTCTCAACGTTACTATAACAAAGGGGTGAGAATCACAAGCAGTCAGACAATCAGACAGGATTTAAACAAACATTCAGGTTGACTAAACGTATTTAATTCTAGATCCATGTGACATAATCTTCTAAGCAGGTCTTGAATATAAGTAAAGTCAGTATGCATCTGTAAAAAAATAAATAAATAATAATAATAATTTTTGAGGAGCTGCTCATAGCTGAAAAAAAAAAACTATGAATCGTAGATGGTGATGAAACAGCCTGAGCAACACCTCAGAACAAAAGAAACACTTTGGAAAAACATTTTTGCAGTCATTCTTAAGTTGTCAAGTTTGCTTGACAGCTAGATGTCCTATTAGTTTAAAAGCACGATGGTAACTTGTATTCAATTAGCAAAAAGAAAACTGCAGTACTTCCACGCCTCACATTCAGCTTTACCTCCAAATAAAGTGGTTTACATAATCTATCTTAACTGGTGGTTTATGACATGTCTGGTGCCACTGGAGGTTAAGGTGCAATCTTATTGTAAGCATTTGAAAAGTTCCAAGTCAAGTCTCAAGTCTTCACTTCAAGAAGTCAAAGAGAGAAAGAAAGAAAGAATCAAGTGTGTCAGATCTCTAAATGCTAACCATTAACAATACACAGAACTACTGAACACATTTTCTTTCAAAGCTTTTATAGTGTTTTATACATAACTGAGACATGAACAGGCCTAATGATGAAATATTCAAGGTTGGTGGCTGTTCAAAGCCTGCCTGACACTGTAATATAAATTTTTTATTGCTGTGGGATTTTGAGAGGTCAAAACTTGACTTAAGTTAAGTCTGCAGGCAGTCAAGTCTCAAGTTCTCAGTCTTGAAACTAAATCCAACTGGAATACAAGTCTTCTGGATTCTGAACGTCCCATTGGTTCAAGTGCATGCTTGTATACACACTGTATTTATGCATTATGTGTGTGTGCATGGCCTGGTTGTAGCTGCCTTTCCGCTCCTAATGTTATTTCAGCATCATTTTTGAATCATCTGGATGTACCTGAGTCTGTATTGATTTTTCCCAACCGTCACCCACTTTCCCTTCGCCCATCCCATACTTCTTTCCCCTCCTCCTCTCTGATTGTGTACATTGTTCCACCAGGCTCTGCTTCGCCCTGAGATCAACAGTTAAAAGCCATAAATGATGTATAACTCATTCCACGCAGCACTGCCTGCGCAACAGATTAGATTTATGTATGACTGCCTGCCCTGACCCACAATATCCATCTCCAGGTACCGTGCTAAATTATAATGCATCTCACACCGATCAAGGTTCTTGTGTGAATGTGAAAACAAGATAGTTTTTTCTCTGTAATTTATGGGAGAAAAATGCACAGTTAGGTCTGTGAGCAGCCCGGTCTGGTTTAGGAATTCATAGTGTGTGCTTAAGGGTGCAGAATGTAAGAATTGGCCTATTGTGACTACTGTTAGCTAGTTAGCTCAGTTGAGATGAAGTGTTTGTGCTCAGACAGAAAAAACGCTGCAGGTGCGTCTTGTCTCTGACAACAATATCTTGACAACGGTCGCTGTATAATCGTCACTGCCCCTTTGCGGTTTGTTATCTGTCTGTGTTTTATTTGACATCGGGACATCACAGCGAGGAGGATGTGGGTGCATGACATGATCTGTAGGAGGCAAAAATACGGTGGATAGTATCCCCTAGGACAGGAAAAAGAAAAAGAACAATGGTCACGTCACAGGAACCTTCCTGAAAACTCGCTCGGAGCAGCCGCACAAGTCAGAACGCTTGGCGCTGCGCCTTTTGTATGGGTGGCCACCTGCTGCAGCAGACACTCACTCCTCATTGGGAACAATTGAAAACAACTCTGTGGACACCAGACATATCTTCATACATTTCTCTTGTAATGTTAAAAGTGAAAATATGATGTGAACATATATACCATATGTGTAAACTAAGCAGCCAAACAGGATTATGTCTCATCTTACATTTTTGCTTATCATACTTGGAATATTTTGGCTATCCAGATCTACACTGCAAAACAAGGACTCTTTGCCTAAAACCCTTGAGGCGGTTAGCATCATACATATTTAAGACTGTTTTACAATATTCCTATTTTATTCCACTTGAAACATTAAAAAGTCAGGGAGTGGGGAGTGTTTTCAAACAACTTATGGAGCAAACTCAATTAGCTAGCAACACCTGATTAAATCTGCCAGCAACAGCTGTCATTTCAGCCTGCCACACGAATGGTTTCAGACCAGTGAAACCATTCAAGGAACCGTTTTTTCAAAATTTACTAGGAACGTTGGGTGCACTGCAAAACATAATGTGGAATCAACTAACCTTTTCTCATTAGTCTCAGTAGTTTTTATTTTCAGACTACTTCAGAACTTATCAACATGCATTCTTCTAACTTCTTCAAGCATCTTTTTGACTTAAAATGAATTGGATGAATGTATTTTACAGAGTTCAAGCAACTCATTAAAATCATTTTCTAAAGAAACACGAGTTCAGCATACTAGCAGGCTTCCCAGCATGCATTGTATGAGAGTTTAAACTCTCCCGAGATCCTTCTTTTTTACAGTTTGAAGAAAACATATGTGATGGAAAATATCCAGGGAAACTAGATATTTTATTTAGACTGAATTGTAGGTTAAGATTGTAGCTTAGGAACTGAATTATTAAATTACACAGAGCAAAGATTTAAGTACATCTGGTTTGATATCATGTTTATGACTAGACACGTTTGTTTTGAATCTTTTTCTTTTTTTACAGTGTGGTAAATCTGCCTTATTGTAAACTGCATATGAGCCGTGCTGGAATGGAAAGATTGACAGTCATAGCAACACTTAAGGGAACAGGTCCTAGCATTTTAGTTGAGGTCATGTCAAAGACACGTCACAATGTTTCTAAATACAACCATGTTTTCTAAAAATCTTGACTTGTATTTTTCAGCAGGGAAAAAAGTGTAATTTCCTGTTGGACTTTCACTCCTTCTACATTTTCAGCATTGCTATAAAAGCCACTGTGTTGTAAAGGAATCTTCCGCTGCCATAAATTGCTACAGCTAAATCCATAGCAGCAGCAAATGAAGCACCATGCAGAGTGCCTCCATACAGAGGCTGCTAATCTTCTAAATAATAATCTGTTTGTTTATGTCGTGGTGCTTTAATGGTTTATTGATGCCAAAATGCAACACCTGTAATAGCTTAATCCATTTGCCTGATATTGAACAATTTGCCGATTTCATACAAGCCAGTGTTCGAAAAGAAGATTATCATCATTATCATCAGATACACCTGCGTTTACAGTGCACAACATGTTTAAATATCACTTCTGAGGAGAAAACCAAGCACAGGCTGAAGTACTCTCTATTGGTCTCTACCCTACAGCTGCAGCAACCCCGGTGCGAAGGTTTTAATATCAAGTGGTCGGCTTGATTAAAATTGCAACACATGCCTTAAAAAATTTATAGAATACTATTATTTTGAATATCAAAACACCGTCACGAAACTGTAGCACAAGCTTGCTTTGCCTGCCGCCACTCTTGCCAGAACCACCATCCCAGCATCGACTCAGTCCTACATTATTTATTGTTTTCCGATCGGGTTTGCTTACTGACATCTCAGGTTTTCTCCATCGCCACGTCCACACTCCTACACTGTCTACCCATCTGTGATGAAGGGAAGTCCAAGACTGCTTTCTTCCACGACCACGGCCATCGCTGCAACATTTGTTTATAGCAGTAGCGCTTTATTTATTTTCTGGGATGATTTGCTAACAGCAGGCACAGGGCACGCAGGTTGATAAGCAGGGGAGAGAGAACGGAAGGAGGAAACGAGAGAGGAGAGAGAGACAGACAGAGAGTGATGCTAGCTAAACTGTGTTTTTGTGGAGGATAATTTTCCTCCCCAGAAGGCAGTGATTGGCATTAATTACCTAACAGGTGCTAACAGCGACGAATCTCATAATTAACCAGTTTAGATTTAGTTCATTTGGGAAGACATGAGTATGAGACAGTGGGTGCACAAGCGTGTGTGAGCATGTGTTTGTGTGTGTGCATGTAAAAGAGAACAGAGGTGAGAGCCAAAGTAAAAGATAATGTCAGAGAGAGGCTCTATACAGTATGTACAGTAAGTAGAGTATGCATGCAAATGTGTTTCTGTGTTGCACTTGCATCCTATTAGAAACAGTTTCAGGCATCAATCTCCAGACTCAGATCATTTTCTTAACAATGAGCCCTCTATCTGTCTCACAGGCTGTGCAAAGTTATTATAGCTCAGAGTTTGTACATGACTAGAATGTGTGTGAAGAAGAGTTGGACTTATTAAAGCAGGTTTGTGATCATTTCAAAGCAGATATCTGTGCCGTACTTTTCCTCTAGTACTTAGCGGTTAAGTGGATCATCCATCTGACGCTCAAAGAATTTGATTTCAGTGTTAGGGTGTTTTTAGATTAGGTAGGATGGTTTCTTACCATGCCAGAGTATGATGGTAAAATGATGACAAAAATATGACAAAAACTATGTGCAATTTTCGGCTAGACTTTCAAAATAAAGCCTGCTGACAAATAGTTTACATATTAGGATTTATTGTGACTTTTTCACTGTTAGTGGTTAGTTTTAGGCACCAAAGTTACTTAGTTAGGTTTAGGAAAACATCCTGCTTTGTGTTAGAATAATATTCAGCAAGTGTCAAGCCAATTTCTCTGTGTAAACATATCAGTGGGGAGTGATGAGGTTGGTGCCTCGACGTCAAACTAACAATGTTTTGTTACTATAATGAACATTCCAAACGTGAGTTGTTTGACTGAACTTAGGTAACGTGATTTACGTAAGTTAACCTCCTTATGCAACGTAACTTAAAAACAAATCAGTTGTCACTTGGAGGTAAACACCCGAGGGGAAAGTCCTCTGACTCTAACTTTTCTTGCTCTTTATACCACTACTCTCCAGGGGTAAACTTAGAAGCGTATGGGAAAGTACCAAGCTGCTATATTTGACATGTTAAGATTGAGAACTTGCTTCTGAGGGAAAATCTGTTGTCATTTGAAGCCCTAATGGGAGGACAGGTGTGCTGCATCTGATCTACACTGAGTTTATGAAGTGCAACTAACTACTGATGTGCTGCACCATCAACACCATCAGAGTTCATCATTGCAAAATCCCTAAAAACCCTGTTTGTATGAATGTTATTCTGTGTATAAATGGACCTCTCTACATCATCCTCAAAATGCTGCAGCGGGTTGATACCTGGGCTCTGTGGGGGCCAGTGAAGCAGCAGGAAAGCCCTCCTGGAGCCATTTGGTGACAATACAAGTTCTATTCCATGGTCTATTATCATACCCGAGGAGTCCATCCAAGTGTGTGTCGCGAAGGACGAATAAAATTGTATAGAATATTCTGTTCAGACCTTTGTTCATCTTCTCTTCTCCACCAGTTTGAGGATTTTCTTTGGCTGAGAAACTTTTTTCCACTCCTCAATGGTCCACATTTGAAGCTTCTGTGCGCCCTGGAGATACATGTTCTCCCTCTTTTCACAAATTTTGAGTGTGGATGTGATTTTTCAGGATTCTTGACAGTCTCTTTTGATCCCTCTGATCCACAGAACTGTGATCTGTAGTTTATGCTCTCACCAGTCTTGCTAGATTATTTGAAACATCCCAAAACATCAATCATTCCAGTGATGGTAGAATCAGCAGATCTATCGAGAAATTCTTGCCATATTTATGACAAATTCAATATTTAGTTGCGCTAAGCGATTCAATTACAGTGACTAAAACTAACTCACGCAAGAAGACCCAAACGCAGACACGTGACATATGACTTGTTAGATTGTACGATCTGTGTCATGGCAGGGATTGATCCTCATTGTATATGTAGCCAAGCTTCTGTCCCCTCCGTGCCTCTCGCTCTGGGCTCTGGGTTAGTTTTGGAGGGCTGCTGGCAGCGCAGGCAGTGCCCAGCAGGGTATAAGGGTGTAGGGTGGGGGTGGTCCATATGGGGATTTCCTTATGACCCACTTCTTACCCCCATGCTGTTGCACAGAAGCCATCTCTCGCCTGCCTGCCTCCTCGCTCTGCAGCATTCGTCAGGCAGACGGAGGTGTCTTTGTCTGCTCGCACTGGTTCCCTCACACTCCCTGTTGCCAAGACACGGAGCGGCGCAGAAGAGCCGACAGTTACATTTGCACTCTGCAGGACCATTGCCTTGCACGGACCCTCGCATAGCACGTATATGCCTGAAACCAAGGCGCATGGAAAAACACATGAATTCATGCGGAAAGCAGCGCTAAACTGTTGCACAAATGGAAACTCATGCATGTGCACCACGCTCCGTTTGGAGCATGTGCACTCATACAGCACATCTGCTCACATGCATGCAATATATACTACCATGTCTGTTGTTCTTTGCACAATTCTTTCAGCCACTGCCTTTCACACAGGCGCATTCACACACATAAAACACAATGGCACACACTCTCACACTGTACACTTTGCACCCTGCCAATGCCTGTGTTCTCCTGCTTACAAATGGAGCGAGGCAGCCGGTCTTTCTTCACTAACCTACTTTCCCCCCCCCCCCCCCCCTCCCCCCTTCCTTCACTTGCATCCTTAACTCTCCGAGGGAGTATAGATGTCTTGCTCGAGTCGATTCCTGCAGCGCTGGCCATCAATAAGCGCCGTGTTTAGTTTATAACGCTAATAATAGAACGTCACCGAGGCATCTTTGTGGATGAATGGACAGGTCTTGCGGTAGAGTGTCACAGGCTAATCTGTCCCTGTTAGTGCGGAGATCCCTCGGGGGCCACTCCGAGGTTCCTGAAAGACACCCCCGTCCTTCAAATTTTACATCTTTCATAGCTGTAGGAAGGTATCGGATTCTGATTCTTCTGGATATGTGTTAGCAGGGGAAGTGCACTGACCCACTCCCCTCCCTCTTTGAGCAGCAGCTAGACAAGAAGGCAGAGAGACAGGTAGATAAATACTCCGGATGCTTTTGACAACAGATGGACTGAGGGAGCAGGGGATTGAGAGGGAGAGGAGGCACGGAGAGAAAGAAAAGGCAGATAAACAGGTACACGGTTAAGAGTGCGTTGCCTACCATGTGCTGATATCAGACAGGCATATGGCAGCAACGCCGAAGCAGAGACAGAGGGAGAGGATGGATCACTCCAAACACCAAGCCTCTCAATCTGGCCCCGCGGAAGCCTTGTCTCCCTATTAGTAAACCTGTGTCGCATCTACAAAAAAAGCACCCGATCACGTTCAATTAAAGCAAATTATACTTCGGGACACATACCAGAACACAACAAAGCAACACAGGCTGATACTGAAGACTAACAGCTTTTGTGGAGGCAAAAAAACCTCCCGTCTGATTACCCCCAGCGAGCGAACAGAAGGCAAAATCCCACTGTTTTTAGCTGAAGGAAGAGAGGAGCATGAGACAGATTACAGATGGAGCGATGTGCAGGAAGCAAGGCTCTTCTGCAGCCTCGCTTTTGACTCGCTTCGTCTTTGATGTGTTGTCTCGTGGCTTTTAGGAGGAAGGCGGCGAGGGAGGAGAACATGAGAGAGGAGAAAAGAGGTGGTTAGAATGTTGAGGAAACTTCTAAATGTCATGTAGTTTTGAGTCCGCCGGCAAAACAAATTACGTCTGCGGATGATTATAAAGCATCATGTGATCAAGCTGTTGTGCTTGGAGCCAATTCTAGAAAGTGTGTAACGAGAGGTTATTTGTACCGCAGCTCTCCAGACATACACCTGGAAGCCTTTTTCTTTGTTCGACAAACACAGAAAGCCTGTTATTTGCAGTCTGGGATTGATTAGATTGTTCTGATGCCGTGTGAGCTGCACGCAGCTTAAGCTGTTGCCACAATTAAATCCCAGGTTCGCCTAAATTCAGCAATTATTGTCATGCATTTCTCTTCCTGCTGCTGGCTGGCTGGCTGCTGAGGGGATGAGCGAGGGGAAATCTGCCTACTGCCCTGTCTTGTCTTCGCAGGCCAAGAAAAGACCGTCACAGCTGTGCTCCGACGCTTAAACCTGCCAGGGATTCAGCCCAAGGGCCAGGTGCAGCAGACTAAAGCTTTTAAACATAAAGCTTCTCTTCAGCGGAGCCAGAGGAGCAGACTGCGGGTCAAAGACTGCAGGGGAATACATTCTGAGGTTACAACTAATTAAACACTATCAGCAATCAGATTCCTGCCTTCAGCATGTCGGCTTTGTTACAATAGAGAATGCTGGATTAAGGTTAGACTAATATATCAGTTTAACCTCATATATTATGGAGTTAATGTCTGGTTAGGTTTGGGCAAGATAAGCCTCTTGGTTAGGGTTAGGAAAAGATTATGTTTTGGCTTTAAATACCTAGTTTTGTTGACACGAAGAGGGCTGGAAAATGCCCCCACTTCTCATTAAAAATATCTGCTTTTGTTGACACAGATATGGCTGCTAAATGTTCTCATTTCTCATTAAAAATATCCTGTGGTTTCGCGCTTACAAATGTTGAAATGCCATCTCGAATAGAGTCTCGCCGCCACGCCTCGCCTTAATGCCACCACCATCCCCTCCTCATCAGAAAGGTCAGCTCACATACATGTAATCTGGACATGCAACGACACGTATTGTAGAAATGTTGATTTGATTAATATGAAATGTACAAATTATCATATCCATGGTTTGCAGGAATGTACATTGGCAACATTTCATTCCAACAACTGGGCTGTTTGCAGGCATTTGCTCGGAAACCAAAGTATCAGACAATCTGAAAATTTGACCTGACGTTGGTGATAAGAAAACATCTAAGTAGTGACAGTGTACTAATATGACAATCCCTTCTAAAGTCTGAGACATTTCACTCACATTATCAATCTCATGGTGGCATTAAGGGAAAAAGTAAGAGGATACACCGTCCAACTGACCGATCTTGACACTTAAGAGCCATAATCTTTCAGTTTAGCTACTGAAAATGTAAACCGGATCATTGCAGCTTAATGAGGTGCTAATTCTCACAATACTGTATATTTTACAAAAACACAGTTTCCTAATTGTTCCTGTCCCCATTAGAAAAACGACCATGACGTCAACATCTTCAGTGAAGTAGTACAAAGAGGGACAGGTCCCCATAGGGAGGAGGTCAGGGGTGGTTCCTCGCATCAAACAAGCACAGGACTTTCAACCAGGAGACCGGTGTTCGTGTCCAGTGTGTAACCAAAAGTCAACTGCGAGTTATTTTAACTTACTAACGCATTACAATGAAGTCACTTAAATAATGCAACTGCAGTTATGTAGTTATTATATTATGATGTAGTTATTATAACTCAAACAAGGATGCCTAAACTTAACCAGGTAGTTTTAGTGCCTTAACCTAACCAGGTAGTTTTAGTGCCTTAACCTAACCAAACTGATTGTGAAGAAAGTTTACAACGAAGGTCCCGTAAATCTGTATCCGGTACGCTTCAGTGGTCATCTTGCTTTGGAAACGGTCGTTTTGGGAATTACTGGCAATCAAAAGTGTTATCCGTTTAATACTGCATTGCTTAAGTTTAAATCCCATTTTGATTTATTTTCGTGATCATAGCTACCTCTCTACCTTGCTCTCACAAGCAACCACTGGAGAGCAATGTCCTTCCTGCCTCTCTCCGGTGGTATCTGGGTCGGTGCTGCTGACATGTTGTCAGAGGTGTCAACCCCCCGTGGAGACACACATCATTATCATCACCATCTCCCACTGCCTCCCTCCCTATCTGTCTGTCTCGCTTTGTCTCTAGCAGCATGTTGCCCTCAGTTGATGGAGCGGCAGTCCCACTGCTGACTCATAACACAGGATGAGGGGGGAAACAGTATAGCCCAGTAAGTCAAGGTGGCACTGCAGTGGTAGCATCCTGCCAATCAGGGAGCTCAGAAACACCCAAGGGAGCTCTTGAAAGCAGAGACAAAGGGAAAAAGTTAGAAGGCGACAAACATAAAGTAGACAATAACTTTTAAATTGCCCCCTTTTTCTGGTAGAAAATCATAAACAATCAGGCCCTGACTTAAAATGGAACATTGTTCTGTGAGAGAGACAGAAGATCATTGAGAAAAACAATAGGCCCAGATGTTATTGCGGATGCTCTGTTTCCTTGAGTGGTGCTCCATCATCATGATGAATGAGGGCTCCTCTTTGTCAATCATGTGCTTTAGTGGAGCAGGTATTTATTTCTCTGTTTTCGCTGTCTGCCTGTCTCGCTCTCTGTGGCCCGATGACTGATGAGCCCTGTCACAGGGAGGAACACCTAGTCTGTAGCCACTGGAGATGACCGCCCAAGGCACTTACGAGATACAATCATGTCACAGAAATCTGAATTCATATATTTAGAAATACAGAGGGGAGGAAATTTCCTTGAAACCTTTTGGGGTTCTGGTGAGTGTGTGAAGGAAAACATTCGCAGTCACTTACTTTGTTTCACTCTGTGCATTTGACCTATTATCACACTGTGCAGAGATGCACTGAGACAACTTTCTCTCTCTCCTGATAACTCAACTCCTGGTATCCACAGATACCGAGTTATTAGTGTGATGCCAGGGATGTCTCCCCTTTCAAAACTTTAAAATGTGCTTACCTTACTGACTTAATAGATGTAAAGAATAAAGTTTTTAATGGATTGACTGATACCTGATAAGCTCAGTGAGGATAGTATCAGGGCAGATACTGATCGAATTGGTGTGCCTCTTACTGTTTGTACTCACCCATGCCTTCTCTCACACTAACTGTAAGTTGCAACTTCCAAGGGGTCTGAAATGCCAGATTGGCACTGAGGGAGACCCGAAGCGGTTTGGTCTTTGGCCAGGTTTTTTTGCCAGTGTCCTTTGATCAATCTGTTACATCCATTAAAGGTTTAAAGAATTGGCCTCATTCAAAAAGCAAATAGGAGGCTCGGTATATCACCAGAGTGATTGCTAACTGCTGCTAACTGTAGTTAACTACACACTGTGTTAAGTGTTGGTGTTTACATCACTTGCACAGGAGCTTTGGGCCAGGACGGGCTGGGGCTATTTTAGTTAGCCTCATTTTTTAATATTTTCAAGTAAAATTCTTACATATTGCACTCTTAAGTCAAAGTTTTTAACAGCATAGCCTCATGTTAACTGACCAAGGCCAAAGGCCAAATCCCAGTACACCCCTAGGTTACATTGCTAGAGCTGATTCATGCATGACAATCCTACATTTTGATCTCCTTGATGGCATATGATGGCCGAAATTTAACTATAGTCCAAGTATCAGTGCAGACTGGCAGGGTAGGAGTACGGATAGCTAATGTTAGTCTATAAAGCACTTATGGCCACGTCACTGAAGCAGTGTTGACTAAGGTGATAGTGTGAAGTTGTGAAGCGTCCATGCTTTTCTATCTCCATCAGATAAATGGCCTTGTGATAATACCAGGATTGCCACAGTAACGCAAGAGAAATCACCACAGCTGAAGTCACCAGTACTGGCTCAGGAATCAGTACTCTGAGATGAAGTATCTGGTAACTGGTAAGAAATCCAGTCAGATCAATTATTCAATAGATCCTGATTCTATTCTGAGCATTTAGTTCTTCAGTGGTCAATCTTGGATCACATTTAGAGTAAGGAGTAGAGCATGGCTCAGACCTTACATTGGTTGTCTGCCATGCTACTCATCTATTAATTAAAGTTTATTCGACTGTTAACCTCTTCACAATGAGAGACAAGACCAGTGATGTGTTTGACTTCTTTCTGATAAGACATTGCAGTTATTAGACAGCATTCCACACCTTTTCTTTTCAAACAACTTGTAGCACGATCTGTTCCCTACCTGGTGCTCTCCCACACAGCTGTCAGCGGCACAGAGGACTTATGGTTTTTTAGCGTCTGATAAACAGGCCTTGTTATCCGGAGGAGTTATTTTGCATTTCATTTTGCTCAAACGCCCTTCACGTGCGAGTTGTTTTCCATCCACTCGTGCAGCGTAGATGCCACGAGGTAGATTCCTTTCCGTCTAAATGCGAGTGTGAAGTCAGTTGTAATGACACATTATAAATGCCGTTACAAATGGCTGCCCCCATCTGCTACGGTTTAGGAGTTGGATGCGGATAAAAATCGAAGACAACTGTCCTACTATACGCTATGTGTCAGAAGCAGTGGGAAGAGAAAATAATGGAACGTGTTCAAAGGAAGTGTCTTATGGGACAGTGATGGTCATCAGCAGAATTGTTTTGACACTGATACTGTATTTGTTTTTTTTATTCCCACACACTTTAATTCCCTTGGACTGAGATATTTCTCGTTTAAACCGGTCTTTATTGATATCAAAGTGATATCTTACTATTGATTCAGTGACTGGCTTTAACAATGTCCTGTGAGACTCAAGTCAATGCTTTGTCCTGTGCCAAGACAATGCAAAAGGAAATGCTCCGCTGTGGATATGAGAGGGAAAAAAAGGAAGGAACAATAGAAATCGATAGCACTTCAGAATGAGGAAGGTATGACGGAAGGCTCTAATCATAAAAGGGTGCAGCGGAAGTCATTGCGCTTTCAACGGCTCAGGGAGGAACAATTAAGGGTAGATAAGCTATTCTCCTTGCTATCATTTCCAGCCACCATTTTCCATGACAGACTTTTCAATAATACGGGTTCTCTGCATCACATCCCTATCTGTTTAATGGTCAGCCTTCGTGAGCATCACTGAAAGATGTGTGATTGGGTTCGGAATAGAGTTGGCTGCACACATTTCTCTGTATCTACGAGCATTTCATGAGACCCTCTCTCACCGTGCCCCCCCGAGCTCTCCTTCACTATCTCGCACTAAACGGGAGTGTGCTGATGCGCTAATGAGCGAAGACAAAGCTAGCAACATATGGTGATGATAATGAGATGAACAATGTTTGGAAAACAAGGCCATATATAAGGCTGAGGATGTGACACATTACACAGGCAGTTTTGTGCACTGAATGCTATACAGAAGCCTTAAGGCTAAGCTACACGAGATAAATTATTCATGGCCATGTACACCCAAGTCCTTAAGGCAGTGTTTCTGGGCAAATAAATGAACGCTGGTGCCTGTGACATGACTTTAATATAGCAAGATCCTTTTATCATATTGCACTAGCTCTTGCCCCCAAGTGTTCTTGCAAGTTCTCAATTTGTGGCACAATTTAAGTGTGTTGCTAAATAGCAAAGTCTTGCGATCTAAAGCAGTGGTTCCCAACGTTCTCTTCCATCGCCCGTGTATGTGATGTCACAAGAAGTCAAGTGCCCACTAATGTCATCTGTCAATGTTCCAAATGTGTTCAAAACGGGATATTGTCGAACACTTTTAATATAAAGGTAGATGTTGTTTAAATATGTTTTTAATATAACTGAACTGTCAGTGTTTCTATTCATATTAGTGGCAGATGTTTCAACCATGTATCCATTACTTTTAGCTAACCATTTCAGCCACAGCCTTCAGTTATTCAGCTAACCATTTATCACTTACCTTTAGCTTTATTTTAACCTGTTATCCATCATTTTCAGCTAACTATTTATCACTCACTTTTAGTTAATTTAACCAATTATCCATAACATTTAGCTAACAATTTATCACTACCTTTATTTAAACCTTTTCTGTATTGCATTTAGCTCACCACACACCACTTATATTTAGCTTTATTTGAACCGTTAAGCAGCCTATCCATTAATTTTAGCTAACCATTTCAACCATATATCAGTTTCTATTAACTAACCATTCATCGCTTACATTTAGCTTTATTTGAACCATATATCAGTGACCTTTAACTAACATGTATATTTTTAGCTTAATTTAAGTCATTTATCCATTACTTTTAGCTTACCATTTCAATCATCTTTATTACTTTAGCCACCATCAACTATTTATGCATTACCATAGCTAACTAGCCCATTTCAGTTGTGTATCTGTTACTTTTTAAACAGCTACAGTCAACTTTAACCATTAGCTGAGTTACATAATTTGTCTGTTACCTTTAGCCAACTGTTGAGACTTCTGTTCCTGCTAGCCAGCTAGTTTTTCCACATTCTTAGTCGCAACTTACAGTGTTCAGGTGTAATAGCTAACGTCTTCTAATCAAATTGTATTTTTTTATTTCAACCAAAATATTTAAGGTACTCCACAGTCTTTCCACATACCCACTTGTTACTGCAGAAGTACTCCCTGGGGTACACGTCAGAATCACTTTTCTAAAGTAGGCTACTCAGTAACTTTTGAAGCACCTCTAAAAGCTGTTTGCAGTTTACTTTGCAGTTTCAAAGCTGGCCCACGTTCAAACAGTAAGCATCAGTGTCAAATAGTTTCTGTGTGTGAGCTTTCTGGCCCTTGGACTTGCCTCCCACTGCTGACAGTGCCAGCAGGTAGGAAGACCCATGCAGCCCCGGACATCTGTTCTTCTCTCGCTGTCTGTCTCTCTCTCAGTTTGGCAAACTTTCTTGTCATTTATACACAAGGCTTCATTGATTTTTCTTCCCCATGACCACTGATCACGTATGTCTGACCCATTCACCTCGGGGCCCAAAAACACCACCTGTTGCTCAATACTCCAAATGAACTCCGTCACCTTACCGCCCGCCACACAAGGGGGATTTCACACCCGGCTCTCGGCGAAATTCCTGTGAGCTCAGCGGTCGCATAGCAAGTCCTCTGCTCGCTCTGTCATCCTCGCTGCCCTCCATCCTGCAGGAGAGAGATACGGGCCGAAGGGATAAGGTCAAGATATGTGCGGTCCGTCTTATGTGCTGTAAACAGACAGGAGGGCAAATAAAGAGGAAGCTCTCCACACCCGCCTCACACAGGCTCACACATAACCTGCTTACAGTTTTCAGTGTGACTAAATATGCATATGCAGAGAAACAGGGAGGACCCCACACACTCACACTACACAAGGATGTGTGCACACTAGGGGTGAATGATTTGGACAAGTCAAGAGAGGAAGCTACACACATGAGAGAATACTGATTTGTAGTCTCACGATGCATTTCTTGGACACATTCTTCTGAACTAATATCACAAAGATGTTTACTGTCGCTGTCAATTTAAAGGGGAAAAAACAGTACAGGCAGCAGCTTTAGGACAACGGCACACGTCTCATCTTTCATTCTGAGGCTCTATTTACACAGGTTTTCATCGTCGGTGCAGACTTTTGTGTCAACATCTATTCACTGTCAAAATGCTTTGCCTGGTTATACCCAAAGATGACTCATAAAAATTGCCTTTTTACCAAACTGGAGCAAGTCTTTCAATAAAACATGCCTGCTTTTATGACAATGCCTGACAAAGCTGTTAGGATGTGACCTAGAACAAGCTCCGAGGAGGCATGAAGACACGTGAAGAGTAAGTGGAGAGAGATGAACAGACAGACCGACAGAGCAGCAGGCAGCATAACATAGGTTGCATAACAATGACTTTTTCAGTACAGTACAGCCGGCCTGCCTGTTGATATGTGGGCGCGGGTGACTGCGGGACAATGCGAACTCGCCGTGTGCTGCAGAGCAAATACTACACGAGAGAATACTGTTGCCATGACAAGGAGGAGAGGAAGAGCGAGATGGAGAGGGTTGAGTAATGACAGAGAAGCAGTTTTGCAGCTGAAGAAAAGAAGAGGGTTTATCCGTTTGCAGAGTGAGGAGAAAGAGGGAATAATAGATGAGTCAGCTGCTTACAGTTTTCAACTGCGAATCAAACAAGCAGTGAAATTACACTGTAGAGCCGGTAGCAATGGAGTCAGGCCAAGCATGAGATAGAAGCACTCCTACATGCATGTGCTGCGGCTCCCTTTTGATGTCTCTCCACGTTTTTTCTTCTTCATTTTCACTTGCACACACGCAGCCATACAGTACACATCAAGGCGCACAGCTGAATGCGTTGTCTACCATTTCTAACAGAATATATTCTTGTCTGGGACATGAGAAAAGCACAGATACCATTCCTGCCCCGGGAGGATTGCCTCTCGGCTCCACGCTGGATGTCTGGCTTCCCACGAGGGAGGCGGCGCGGCTTTGAAATCACTCTGTGTTTTGGTGCCGTATGACTCTGCCTCTGCAGTGTTATGTAGTGCACACTCATGTTGCGCGTTGCTGACTGCACTGTCTGTTACCTGGCGGTCATAAGCTCATCATCCACGCGCTGCCTCATCAGTGCAGTCACACTTACTGTAATCCTGACGTCCCTGCGCCCTCGCCCCGCGGGGTGATTTCAAGCAAATTTCTTCTCCTTTAACGTTAAAGATAAACGGCGGCATGCTTTTGAACCAAGATGCGTGATCAAATCAACTGTTTTTTACCCACAATTCTTTAAGTTGTACACAGCAATGATTCAATCATGGGTCAATTTTTAGCCACTATTACGACATACCCTTACAAACAGCGAGCAGATCTTAAAGGTGCACTATGCAGTTTTGGGGAAGAAATTTTAATCAGAAGAGAAAGTAAACTCTCTTTGTTTTTGGCGGACCCTGCCACCTTTCTAGCATCAAACAATGTTCTGGGGACCTTATTTTCCTCTAAGAACAGCTTGTTTATTCAGTTATGGAGTGAAGAAATAATCCTGAATTCGTATTATTACCTCACTTATATTGTAAATGTTAACATTTGAATTTCTTCTCCAAAACTACACAGTGTCCCTTGAAGA
This sequence comes from Pagrus major, assembly GCF_040436345.1. Taxonomy (NCBI): domain Eukaryota; kingdom Metazoa; phylum Chordata; class Actinopteri; order Spariformes; family Sparidae; genus Pagrus; species Pagrus major. Next base: position 10,182,845 of record NC_133234.1, on the reverse strand, counting down.
AAAACGGTACACAGAAGATGATAAATCTTTTATACTGGGCAGCAGTAATCTTGACAAGCCGGGCGTCCATCTTGTCAAGCTCACAGAGGTCTGAAGAAAATCACAATAGCTGACCTTTAGAAATCTTCTGGCAGCCGTTCAACTGCCTGCGAGGTGGAAAACACCTACCTATAGAAACGGTGTACCTGGATGGAGTCAATTACAAGTCAGACCTGCGGATTCCCTGCTGCGGTGGCAAAAATACGATAAAATTGTTCCTGCATGAATCTTTTACAAGTTTTCTCACAACTGACATGATCGAATGCGGCTCCTACATAGGTAGCAGCAAATATTACTTTTTCAAGTGTAACACTAACACATCTGAAGCAGGGTTTCAGCATTGCAGTGTTTTGAAAATGAATCAGTTCATCCTGTAACTGAATGATTTAGCCTAGTTTGATGTAAACACCTGATTTAGCACATTATTCATGTCTGTTGTAACACTACAGCACTTTAACATGCTCTAGCTTACAAGGTACCCACTTAAATGTTATACCATGTATTTGTGCTTGCACATTTTTGTGGCCAATGCAGAGTGGCAGCCAAGTGGACCCCCTGCTGCTCCAACGCAGCCTCAGTGAAATGAATGAGGAAGCCAGCGTTATTGCTCCTTTGGTATTGTTAGCGTATGGATGGATGGATCCCCTTATAGGATTACATCCACAGTCAACAATACTTTACATACACTCAAAAGCTCACTGAATGGATACTCCAGAGACCACAGACCAGTGTCATATACTGTAGGTGGAAAACTAAATGACAGAGCTAAGTTAGGGGGGAGGATTGGACTGCCGCTTTTAAGAATCCCAAGCCCGAATGCGGATGATCACATTTTTATTAAGAATTTGAATTCTTTTGAATATTTTGTTTTTGAAAAATCTTTATACAAATGGAAGGTATGAGTGAGTGAATCCCATCAGTTTTAACGTGTTGTACCTCGAGCAAGATCTACAGGTTACATGATCACATCTGTCCAGCTGTTTGTCTGTGATGACCATACTGCACACTGTCTACACTGATCGTTATATTTAGCTTGACCTCAGTAAACAACAAACTCTTTCTCTTAGCACCACCCTCAGTACATCCTTTCATATATAACTTCCTTTGTCATAACGCATTATTTTCTGTACAACCAGGCTCCAAACAGGACAATACCTATTGGTTCTGTTGACCTGCTGACTTTCACTCAGCATGATCTACAACTGCCATCTATCAGTTCTCTGCTGAGAATTTTCCTGAAACTTCCCGATTTTTTTGTGTGTAGGCAGCAATGGAAAGTAACCAAGTACATTTACTCAAGTACTGTACTTAGGTACAATGTTGATGTAATTGTGCTTTACTTGACTATTTCCATGTTCTGCTCCTTTATACTTTCACTCCACCACATTTTGGAGGCAAATATTGTAAATTTTATGCCACTACATTTATTTGATAACTTTAGTTACTGGTTACATTGCAGATTACATGCTGCATCAGAGCCTAAGTAGCAGTAGTAAACTGATATTTATCATTTAGATAAAAAACACTGATTCTGATAATCAATAGACACAGAGCCATAAATACATGTATCATTTACTTTTACTTGTGCTTTTGTTACTTAAGTACACTTAACATTAGAGTATGACTTTTGGGTTCTTTTTCAGTTTAACAAAAACATTCAACATTAACACATCTGTGGTTTTTATTGGACAGCAACGTAATCCGAAAAGTAACCAGTAACTAGAGCCCTCAGACAAATGTAGTGGAGTAAAAAGTACAATATAAAGTTTCATAAAATGGAAATATTCAGGTAAAGCACTTTGAATATGTAAATATGTACCTGTACAGTACTTCAGTAAATGTATTTAGTTACTTCCCAGGTCAAAAACATTGATATATATATTAATAACAATGTAGTAGAGAAAAAAACAAAATATAGGCAAAGTGTTTTGTAATCGTCTCAGTTTGATTCTGATCATCAGAGAAATGCTGAATAACAGATCCGATAATTGGCGAGGACGATGGCGCCAATGCCAAGTCAACACTAAGCATACAGTTTAAACATACATGTAAATATCTTTACTTTTACTCAAGTATGACTTTTGGGTCTTTTTTACTACACTGCTTGTTACCTAGAAACAAAATGTGCTTGTAATTGCTATTCCAATTCCTTTCCCTTGCTGCTGTAATCTTGGTGAAATACTCCAGTGGGTAAAATGAAAACTGGCCGGCGCTGGAGATAAAACGCTTTGGTGACCCTCAGAGAATCAGTGTGTTTTGGTTCGGCTTGGTGAGACACTCTGACCACACCAGCAGACTCCCACTGCATCCCCTTTCATCATCCTGACGGGCATCCTGGTGACAGCTGTCAGTCATCCAGCTGAATGGGTTCATAGTGTGATGATGTCGTCAGGGTGGTTTTTATTTTCACTCTGGGCTGTTACTTGTGTGTGTGTGTGTGTGTGTGGTCTTTTTCATTAGGATGAAAATGCAGGGATGAGAGATTTTTGCAAAGATGGACTCTGGAGCACAGGATAATAAAACAGTAGGATGGAAATAGCTGAACAGTTGGATCTATTTTCTGTTTATCTCTCAAGATTGTGTATGTATTTTGGCTCAAATTGCCATCATCTTTGTCACCCTCATCAACTGCGTGCTTGAAGAGCTAACAGTGTTTCTATGACCCTGAAATAATTATAGCACTCAGCAAGCAGAGAGAGGCGGAGGAGAAGAGATTGTGGATTGTTGTTCGCTCAGAAACAGAGGCGTATTTGAGTAAATAGTGGAGGAAACTGTACGTGGAGGAAGCAGTAAACAATTAATTTTTATCTTGGATCTTATGCATCAGCACAACGATGGATTGGCAAAGAATGCCTCTGAAGGGACAATTAGCAGTGCGTGTTTTATAGACTGTACATTGTGATAAACCACAAACAATGTGCTTACCAAAATGGATACAGGACGTCCAATAAATCCTATTGTGACCACAAGTCAGAACCATACAGCACTGCTGCAAATTATTGTATGGATCTGAATTGTTGACGCTCGTTTTTATGCTGATGTAATCACTTTAATGATCTTTTACACTTCATGGAAAAGATGAATCATCAGGTATCTGAAGTTATAATGGAAGCATAATTAACAGTGTACAGATGCCACTTTTGCCACTTTTTCACTGAGCTATTGCTCTTACTCACATTTAAAGGAACATTTTGAGAAATGCAATTTCTGATAGATGAGAAGATTTATACCACACCAATGTCTGTATGCTAAATATTGAGCTGCCCAGAAGACTTAGCTTAGCACAAAGTCTGGAAACAGGTTGAAACAGCTAGCCTGGCCCAGTAGAGAGATGGTAATAAAAGATGCAATATGGACTTTAGTTTAAAACGTTCAAAAATGAATTCAATTGAAGACAAAATGTGAAGAAACACCTATACATCTATGTATTGTGCTGCACAGATAGCTTCTGAAGTTAGCATGCTAACCAGCTAGCCCCGACCCGTCTTGTCTCGTAATACCACTTTGTACATCAAGAGGCAATAGTCCAATAGAAAAGCTCAGGCAGAGTCAGCTAAAAGGACCAATAGCTGCATGGCCAACTTAGCCAGCTGACGGCAGCTACAGTTAGCAGCAGTTAGCAGTTGGTTAGGGTTAGGGTTGAACAACTGAGATGGAGCATGTTCACTAGTGGTGCTGGTGGGCTTATTTTGTCACCTTTGGACAGCTCCAGGCTAGCTGCCTCCCCCTGTTTGGGGGGTATAAATTTTCATTTCTAATTCTGTGCCAGACTGCGAATAAGTGTTCCCAAAGTGTCAAATAGATGCTTTAAGCCAAATTGCACCACACTTGTAGCCAGATGTTTATCTGCGGCTCAGTGAGACTGTGTAATTTGATTTGCCAGCTTGTCACGACCTGAACAGTCAGCCAGCTTGGCAGAGCAGACAGAGTCCAGTTTCATACAATTTGTTTATTGACTCTCTGGTATAAGACTGTTTAAACTATCTCACCAGCTTTTATTAACAAGATAAAGGATTTTTATAAAATCACAATGTAGTGTGGAGTCCAAATGTGATGTAGTGGGTATTTTACAGTTTTGTGTTATCATTTGCTTGACTGTTCAAGGATTCGCTGCAAACTAGTTCAGATTGCCTGAAATGAGTGGTGAGCGCCTGAGCTTAGATAAGATATAGAACTTCACAATTGTGACAAAATGAATTATGAAACGAGAAAATGAGCGACCTTGTGTCAGCCATTTTGGCCCGCTACGAAAGACAAAGCAGTGGATCGGCTTTCATCGTGACCAGAGTGAATGTTGTTTTTTGAGAAATTCTATTAGATGCATGAAAGAGACGGGCTTCATCTCCAGCTCTACACACAGCGCCTGTTTCAATTACATTCACGTAACCTTCAGTGAACCAGTTGTCCATATAAACTTAAACCACTTCATCTGTTTCTTTGGACGTTTCCCCTCATTGACAAGTCTTTTATTCTTTCTTCTACACGGCCTCACTCGCTCTTTCATTCTGATGCTCTTTTTAATTGTCTCCACTCTCTACCTTGTCAGTCAGTGTGTGTATGTGTGAGTGTGTGTTTGTGTGATTTGAGTCAGTGCCAGGGCTAAGTGATTAATTAGTAACAACACAACGTGTTTTGCCTTGACAGTCGGACTGTGCAGGTTTAAGGCCTTTGAGCGCACCTCGTGGCACAACAATGCACCGCTGTGATGAAACAGCGAGAAGATGGTGGAGGAAATCAATATCGTCGGGTTGCGGCGACACAACTTCCCCTTCTGTTTGCTATGGAGCGACAAAAGGCCATCCGTATGAGCACCAATAACAGGGCTGAGAGGGAGAGTTTTATTTATAGGACTGTGTTGGGATCATCCATCTCTTAGTGTCTATGTCTACAGTCATTTCGTGCGCTTTCTGCCTAAATGATTTTGTCTCGCTCACTCTGTGCCTCACACACCTCCTTTGTCTCTCTGCCAGACATCTTTTGAAACTTTTTACTCACTCTCTTCATTCTTTATGCATCCTCATCTGTCTCCCTTTCTCCTATTTCACTTTTCTCCCTTTCGTGCTCCCCGCCTCTCAACTTTTTCTTACTTACCAAATTATCAAGTGGCAGTTTTTTGGGGCTTTTAACACAGTGTGTTCACTTAGCAAGGATACCTTCGCCTTCAGTAACAGGAATTTGCAATTATCTGTCAGGCTCAGCGCAGTGAGGGACTAACGCTGAAGAGAGCATCCTCTGAATTCCCACACTTATTTTAACATTCAGCTAAAAGTCAGATTGTATAGTTCTGCTACACTCTGGTACAACTCTGTCCCTTCGTATCCATCTGTACATCCGTGGATGTGTTGTCCTGCCATCTGGTTTTTCTGAGTCTGAGCTTTAGGGTGCAACTGTGGAGGAGGGCTGATCCATTGTGTTGACTAATCAATTATGTCCATGGTTGAGAAGGATACTGTTACTGTAAAATGTGCTTGGGTGCGTAGGACTGATTGCCTGCTAATCACAATCAGAACAGAAAGCCTACTGGATTTCCTATAAATCATCAACATACGTCTTACTGATGTTCACGTTAGTCGTTAAGAGGCAGCAGTTATAAGTAACTGGATTATTTCCTGCTGGATGTGCTGCAATGATGTTGGAGACAAGACTCACACATTCAACACACCTTTTGAAATCTAATTATCACTTATTAAATTATGGAAATGGATACATTAGGCCTGCAGTTAAATTGTATAATCAGGAAAATGTAATTATTTTAACCGGCTGTTACTTCCTACTTCCGAAGACAGGTTGTAAATAAGTATTCCCTTTAGCCGCAACATGCCACTTCACATGCTAATAGATAGTAATAGCATGTGGAAACGTGGAAAGATTGTGAAGTAGCTCAACTCATTTTGAAAAATAAGGCTTGGTGGCAAAATATATCCGCATTGTGAGTCTGCTGTTACACCTGAATACTACAGGTTGTATTTAAGAGTGCATCAAAACCAGTTAGCGAGCAAGCAAAGAAGTCTAAATAGTGAGCTAAATGTAATGGGTAATGGTTACTTAAAGTAATGATAAATAGTTGCAACAGGTAAATGGATAAGGATCAAAATAGTGTAATGGATAAATAGCATAAAAAGTTATCTTAAAGTAATAAGTAGTTAGCTAAAAATGATGGATAACTGTTAAAATATGTAAATAAAGGTAATGGACAAGTAGCTAAACTTAATAATAAGTGTTCCTAAATGATGTATCGTTGGCAACTGGACTTGTTTCAGTTTCTTGAAGACGTTTCACCTCTCATCCAAGAGGCTTCTTCAGTTCTAACTAACTGGAGGGGAGTTGCAGGCTTTTAAACCCGGTGTGGGAGTGTCCTTACAGAGCTGTTAAGGACACGTGTGGGCTCTGAGTTTCAGAGTTGTTAGGGCCACTTGTGGGACTTTGACCCAACTGGCCTTCATGTGGGTTGTTAGGGCTAGGTGAGCCCAGGTGTGAATGGCTGTTAAGCTGTCTGGGGAGGGAACTCAGTACTGCATTGTAGGTGGGTGATAAGTAATGTCGTAGGCCACCTCCTCTGTTCAAAGACGGTTGTTCCTGTTTGACATAGATGGATTCTTTTACTCCTCTTTCAAACCATCTGCCTTCTCTGGCCAAGATGTTGTTGTTGTCAAAGGAATGATTTTTTCTCCTTCAGATGTAAGTGGACAGCAGAGTCTTGACCTGGGGCGTTCAAATATGCAGACTTTCATCCTGCAGACCAGTATGGTAGACTGCTTTTAAGATTTAAGAGCATTTAAGATTGACAGAAATGTCCAAACTACAACTACGTCCAACAATGGTCGTGTTCCACAAAATGCCAAAACAATGCAGTGAAATGGCTGAATGTGATTGATTTTTCCTTCCTGCCACAGCAGCAAACTTATCCTCAGGTCAGCATTATAACAATAGAACAACTCAGAAAAAAAAGAGGATCAAACGACCCATTTTGAGATCACACATTACCACGTTATTTAAAAAAAAAATTACATTCAAAGTCACTGGACATTTTCAACCCAACACAGAGGGCTCACTGACACAGTACAGATAAAGTAATCAGTAATCAACTAAAACTTGAGTATTGTAGCTCTACTACTGACATAAATGTATTGGCATGCACAGTCCAATTACCAGTAAAATCTCATATAATAGAAAGCAGATGTATCTTATCAGTGTACATACCCTCTGGTTTCTGTCCAAATGTGTATTAGGCAGCATGATATACAATAAGCTGCAGCTGTAGAATGATGGCAGGAGTCCACCAGCTGATGGTGCTGGCATGAATGGATGTTAATGTGTCCTGAGAATTGTGAAGCATTGACTTTATTTCTAAAGCATCAGATCATTGAGTATCTAAAAGCGGTGGTTGTGTAAGTGGACGCTGGAATATGTATGAGATCCTTCCTGTCAAGATGCTGAAGATGCTTCCATGTACCTGTCCTAAACCTGATTGTAACCCTGTCCTGCCATGTGTCCACAGAGGGCGGTCAGATCAACAACAACGTTGGACCAGGCTCAAACATGGGCCAGCAGCACCCTTACCCTGCTCTCAGCCAGCTGGCTCACGTCTACGAACAGCAGCAACAACAGCAGCAACAGCAGCAGCAGCAAAACAAGGATATCAACAAGTACGCCTCCCTGAAGGCTGTGGGTGAGTGTCTGTCAAGTTCTCTTATTATCTTTAAATTATAAGACAAAGTAAAGAACAGAGGAGTGTTTTATTGTTTGATATAGGCAGTGTGCTCCATGGATCTATTAAGGGGAAATCTGTACAGCGTAGGAGGCGGGGCCCGGTTCATTTCTCTGAAAACTGTTCAGTGAAGCATGAAACTAAAAACAAATCACCTGGATCTTTCGCATAGCTTCAGCACTGTGCAGCCCAGAGAGCATGCACATTAGAGCGGCTAACTGGTTCTGTCCTCTGCTTACTTGAATGGTGATTAAAATATTTAATCATGTGTAGGGTTGAGTGGGTTTCTGATTTTGTTGGTCCAGTCTGGTGTACGAGCTTCAACCAATTTGATTTTGTGTCAACCGACTGAACCGGTACTTGTTAAGTGAAGAGCGGAGAGAACCAGCAGCATGTGGCTAGTTGAGCAGGAGCCCCAGGATAGTCTGTTAGCTCAGCTTAGTGGTGCGTTGCTTATGTGTTATTATGTTGTACTAACACTGAGAGCTCTGCATACAGTGCCACTATGCTTCTCTGGCCGACCACAAGAGGAAACTCTCATCAGTAACGAGTTGGTGCAGGTTATGCTGCAGCTTATTAGCTTTACATGCTGTTTTTGTAGCCTGCAGTACGAGGCCTTGTTTTCAATCCGCTACTCCTGTTTGCCCTGTTAAAGTTACTGCATTACGCTGTTAATATAAACTCAATACTTCCTGTGTCTGCTTCAAATGAAGTCCTTTCAAATAAGTCCTCTTAGTCTTTCAGTGGACAGAAACCCTTCATCTCTTAACCAGGCTTTTATTGTGAAACAATAACACAGCAGCGTGTTGTGGAAAACTCATTGACTTTCAGGGGTCATATACGTAACTTCTTTAGCTGAAGGCTTATTTTATTCATAAATTTGTTGGTAAACTTTAGAAGAAGACAAGTTAAGTTGAATTGTTGTGGTAAATGAAGACACAACATGTTGCAGTTGCCCTGATGGACTGTAGTGCGGCTACAATCTTACTCATGGGTTCTCATTACGTTCCTCTTGGGAGGGGCTGAGTCCTGTGCAACTTCTAGTGTAGTAGTAAGTTCTGTAACAGTGGTCTGGTCTGGTCTTAGGCCTTATATCAAGTTCAGTCTGAACATTTTTAAATTGGCCCTAACCCTAATCATATGTCTATTCTAAACATCGAAAAAAATCTAGTTTTTACCATGAGTCCAGTGCAGAATTTCTTCCCCAGTACACTGCTCACTGGTTATAAAAAATAATAAACAGTGTTTGATTTTACTGTAGCAGCTTTTGGACAGGGGGGTATCATCATCACAATGAATCTTGGGAATTCCTGTAAGCGCAGTCACCATCTGATACATCCTGAGCTGGCAGAGAACATTTCGTGATGCACACACAAAGGGCAGCACATGATTTTTTTTTTTTTCTGGAGGTGTCCAGGGACGATGTGACTAAACTATCGCGTTCCTGCAGGCAGCCTTGACAGGTGTTATTGATCGCGCTACCAAACCGGCCACGCTGTAAAACACAAACAGCCTGCTTATCAAGCTGTTTGACAGCTTAATGCATCCCACCAAATTCAATGAGCTCAGTCGCCAGTGCAGCTGGTTTTGAATTCGCCTCACCGTGCCCAGATGTTATTGGCAGTGGCATCACTATTTCGTAACATGAATTCATTTGAGATTGACTTGCGTATTTCTTCAGTGTGTCTGAATCAAAATTCAGATCACTCATGCCAGTTATTATCTATAAACACATCTATATATCTGTAGGAACAGCTACCAGATGTTATTTGTGTGCATTTGAACCCTTTATTAGAAAACAACCAGACAGATTTTGTCTCTGAAAAGCCTCTTCCTGCATGCCAAGCAGCAGAAAGTAAAATATTTGATTCAGATCCTACCTCACGCTGCATGTGGCGGGCCCTGACTCATCCCCAGACATGTTACTGTAATAGATTATCATGATTGTTTACACTGAGTGCTGCTTTTTTGCCCTGATAGCAAGAAGATGTTGTGTAATTACAGTAGCAGTTTAGATATTTGCCAGCGAAACTGCAAACAGAGAAACAGATGAATAATAAGTGACACATCGTGTTTGAGCTTAAAGGAAAGCCAGCGTACAGGAACATCAGTGAAGATGCTGATTAACACTGTCATCATAAGTCCTGGACCCTGGCTTCTTTATCGTTTGATGCTGTATTTTTAAAACTTGCTAAACATAGACATCAGGCGGATATTTTCAGCACAGCTACAACTGTATTTGATTGCATAAAACTGTTCAGTTATCTGAAATGCCAAATAGAAGACGTCTTGGTGTCAGTCCCTGAGGTTCAAAGAACAAAATGATTCTTTCTCGACCAATATTCAGGAGAGAGGGGATCTATCATAGGAGAGGCTGAGATGCCAGTTTCTCCACAGACAGGAGCTTCACTAGATCAGAGTGCAGTGCAGCCACAAGACTCTGCAGTTTGAGGAAAGGGAAGTAACCTTACTGTTTCTCAACTGGAAGACCTTACTCTCTGATGTCAGGCTTAAAGCTTTCCTTTCATCTCACCGCACTTTACACCAACACATGGATGCAGCACATGCTCCGAGGATTTCCCGTGGTACAAGAAAAAAGCAAAGCCACAAGCAGGCCATAGAGAGCTGGGCCAAATCTGAGCCACGGTTCATTTCTATTCTGGTGGGCTGGATCTGGCCCATTTCTGGTTTATTTGGTTCGCTCTTGGCTGACATGTGGCCAGGGTGTAGCCTGCTCGTGGACCGCCCTGGTGCCATCATCCCACGAGGTATGTGGGCCCAATGAATGTGTCTGGTGTCAGACAGATCTGGGCCACAAGAATCTTGCTATCTGGAGGGGTCATGGTCTGGTGCATGCAGCCACAGTCACACTGATCGATGCATGTAATTCAATTCCGCCTGGGAACTTTTAGCTTTGCACCTTCAGCAACATATGATAACACAACAAGCTGATTAGCATGCGAGGCAGTCATACTATGATGCCACAAGCGAAATGCCATAGCTGAAAGACCCACATGCCTTCTTTAAATTATGGAGTTGTTGATGAGACATGAACAGACTGTTGCCGTCGCTCCACCATTGTAGGGTATGTGAATACACATATAATGCGTTGTTGTTGTTCCTGGAACATCATAATTAATGTTGCTGGGACATCATTAAAACTGATAAATCACATCTCTGTAATGCCATCAGTTAGTGACTAGGGGAAAAATATGGACGTTGGAGAAGCTATCCATTTAAACACATGTTTAATGTCGTGAATGAACAGTATAAGGATATGCTTGAAGCAGTATGCAAACCCTGGTCTCCTGCGAGAGAGTGCTACCCACTCAGCCACGATGGTGGTTTTAGTTGTGGTTTGTTTGGTAAGTTGAAATTGTGGTCCTGCAGTAACATTAATCATACTGTTCCTGGAACAACACCAATACGAGTCGTAAAGCAGCTGCGTGATTGGTTAGTTGCGGTGATGGTCCTTGAACAACATAAACTATGATGTTCTGGGAACAACACCAGCATGGTGATATCAGATACAACATGTTGATACAGCACGTTCTCATATCAGGTCGTCAAATACTGATGCAGCTTTGTAGCTTCCCTCAGCGTCTCATGTCGACAAAGTACACAAGGTAACCTTTGGCTTCTGTGTGTGACACACATTGCCTTCTTGTCAGAAAGCCTTGTGAAATCATTGTTAAGGTCAAATGACAGTTTGGTTAGGTGTAGGCACAGAAACAACTTGGTAAAGTTTAGGAAAAGATCTATGACTCAACTTATTTATACTATCATGGGTTGAGCAATTGCTCTGATTGTGACATATTGCTATGGAGGGGCTCTATGACTGTATGAGATTCAAAGGGAAGTTACAAACATTGATATTGGACTCCCTAGGAATGAGTCGCAAGGAATAGAAACCCATTGAACATGCTAACGCACACGCTACAGCATCAACCAGATGGAAAGAAAACATTCTTTCATAAAGAAAAATTGATTGAACGAAAAGGAGGAGTCCTTTTAAAATAAAAAAGCTGCTAACTCCCACACACTTTTCTTTTTTTTTTTTTCGTTTGAAAAAGACCTCAAGATGAAGCTTAATTACTGCCTGTTGTGTTTCTACTGGTATTTCAGACTAAAAACACAAAAATGTGTGCGCACTGGTGTAAGAGCTGGAAACTTGTGCAGCCCTTTTCTTATTACTGAAAGAGGAAACCATTTTGAATCATGAATGAATTCTGAATCAAGGTGAATTGTGAGATTTCCAAGTGGAGGTGAGCCATTCGAAATTCAAATGTTTTATTGTTCATTTTCATTGTGAACAAGGACATCATTTCTCAGAAAAGTCTGACTGCATAACTGCAAAACTTTGACAAAAATGTACCAGACTGAGAGTTCACTGTGACTGATTACTATTCTGAGGCACTTACAATGTGCTGTTCTGAACAGCAGCGACTGCCTGGAGGGAGTAAAATCAATCTAAGAAGCTGTGGTGGGCTCTCAGAATTATGTTGGAGCTACTGTAAAGTGTACACTTTTCAAGTTAATGGGATAAAAATTGCAAAGCTACCAGTGGAGTTCATTTAGATTGAGGCAGATTTGTACATACGGGCCTATTTACGAAGACTGAATTGACTCCCGGCATCAATATAGAAATTGCATTCAAACCTTTTAGCACATGTGGTAAGGAAATTGCTAAGAGATGCTAATTCTCTGAAGAATTACAGAGTTGGTGTGATGAATCAGATCTATTTAGTACATGCATGAAGAGAAGACCCAAGCGCAATGTTCTCTCTGGACTTTCAGACTGTCTTCATGTATATATGTCAGGCAACAACAGGACAACAGATGCAGACCTCATGACAAGTGTTAATCATGCCTTCCCCAGGGCAATGACTCTTTGAGACAATGACTGTCAGCTAATCTGACTTCCTGACAATACCTGAGGCAAAGAGATTCGCCACTCATCTGACTTCCTGACAAGTCCCAAAACCTCAGGCAAAGAGATTCACCCCACATGACTTCTTGACAGCTTATCACACCTCAGGTGAAGAGAATCGCCACTCATCTGAAATCCTGACACGTTCTAATCCATAAATTGATTTCTGAATCAAAATAATTTCACTCCCACACGTCTGTCAACATTTTATTCTCAAGCGCCATTCAACCCCACTTCTTCCTCTCTGCTTCTTTACATCTAAAATGGCCCTTCACCACTTATCCGAGACCATTTTCCCTCCTCACTTCTGCTCCTCTTACCTTTAATGTCTTGGCTGGTTTTTCTCCCTTACATCCTCCTCCTCCTCCCTCCCTCCCCCCTTCATTTCCTCTCACCTTTCCTCCTGCTCCGTCCCTCCCACCTCTCCCCATTTCCCATCGTCTCGACTTCGTTGCTTTTTCTCTTTTGCCTCCTGCTTTCTCCTATGCATTTTCCCTCACCTTTTCTTTTTGCTTCTTTTGTCTCCCACACGCACCATTGCCTCTTCACCCCCCGACTCCTACCTCAATCCATTATGCTCCATATCACTCCTTAAAGAATCACTGGGCTGCTAATCTCGATCCTCCCTTATAGCGGCTAATATCTGATTCCATTTCTGTAATTGAAGGGAGCCAGAACACCCCCTCAACCCCCTCCCCTCGGGCTCACACTTGACTGACAGATTTCCATTCCACAAGTGGTATTCAAGGAGGCTCCTATGAAATGATTGGAAACCTGTTCAGAGATATACAGCACAGGAACCCTGAATTTCCAGAGGCTGAACTGCCATTACTGGAAGTCAAATGATAGGAACGCCACACACAAGCTGGGAAAAATATGTGTGTGTGTGCGAAGTAAGAGAGGGAGAGGGACTAAGTGACAGCAAACAAAACTAAAATGCCAGCGGTGGCTCTTTTTGAAGTCACCTTTGTGAGAGCTCCGCTAATCTTGAGCAACACAAACGGGCTTTTCTTTTCTTCTCCTCTACGACACAGTCTGGTGTTTTCGCTGCCTTCTGACCCCCTGAGAAATAGAACCGAGTCTAAGATCAACAACATTTCCCCAATTGCCTTCTTTTCCTTTTCTTTAATTGCTTCTGCCACTTTCCCAATGGTCTACCGTCCAGCTGATAAGCCACACTCCTGTCAATCAATAGCCATCTCCACTGTCCCCCTGCGCATCTATATAAGGTCACTTTATCGAACTCTAACTGCAACCAAGGCTAAAACCAACTAATAACGGTCCCTGGATGCAGACCTGTAGCTCAACCCGGAGGAGGACGCGATCTTCTATGTGTACAAATGACAAATTATGGCCCAAGTTTGATGCGAAATCTGAAAACTGCCACGAACTCTTAACAGATGACCGTGTTCTCACAGGAGCGTGTTTCACGGGTAGTCTGCAAAGTGCATATAAATCCTCAGTTTTTAAAATCATGCCTGCTCCTGTCCTGCATCCTCTGAAACTAGCAGCTGCCCAACACAACCCGTCTATGGCTGCTGTAGTATATGTCGCAGTGTTATGGATGAAGGAGTAAAATTGAACTGTCCAAAAGATTTTTATCAGAATGAGAATGATTTATTATTATGTTCTTCTAACCATTCATCCTTACAACTCAGCTTTTATTTGATCTATGCTAATTGCTGTAACATAGGTGAGTGGTGTCTTAATTCGGCTTAGGACAAAATATTGATACAGCGATGTATCGTATCACCCTCTCTTGTGATACGATAACCGATACAATAGCACCAAATATTCAGATTTTCATTGACAGATGCAGTTTGCTAAACAGATTACTCAGGAGTCACTACTTCATATCTAAAAGAATAATAGTAAGCTCTAAAAGTCTACAGCCACAGCTCTGTGAGGTGGTAATTACACACAACAGTGCTTTGAGCTAAATGTTAATGCTAACATGGCAACACACTGACAATGACAGTGTTAACAAGTTTTTCATTGCTAACAGTGCTAACATTTGCTAACTAACACTAAACACCAAATACAGCTCAGAACAGACTGAACGAACACCATTTGGATATTTGTAGCAAATTTCATGGCAACCCCTCCTTAGCTCCCAATATATTTTAATAAATACCTACATTCTCAACCTCATTGTGACACTAAAGGAAAAGTCTGAGGATCACAAAGGTCATCGAATGAATCCTTTGGGCACTGTTGTTACCATATTTCATGGCAACCAATACAATGATTGTTGAGATATTTCAGGGTAGATCAAAGTTGTGGGCTGAACTGCGATGGCAGCATTATCATTCCTCTAGCCACGCTGATAAGTCGACTAAAATGTCTGTGACCATTAGATGTCAGGTTCTCTAGGATTTTATAAAAGCACACAAGCAGTTTGTACCTGTTTGTCTAATAGCCTATTTTATGTGAAACTGCTGCCACTAGGTCAGCCCCTTTGCCTGACATTACTGTATTTCCACGGCAGAGATAATAGCTGATCCATTACCCATTAAATAGCACACCCTGTGCCAACATCAAATAACTTTATATCGAACACTTCCCTGCCAAAGAAGACTTTGCTTTTTGGAGTAAAGCCGCACAGATAGCAGTCACTTCAAAATAAGACAATAAAACTTTTGGGAGACAATTAAAAAAATCTCAGGAAAAGATTAGGTCTTTGAATTTGAAAAACATAATGCCAATTTAAAAAGAAATGTATTGCAGGTTTTAAAGACCTTTGGCAGTAGACAAGTTGATTGGTTAATAAAAAGCAGATTGACATACTGGTCTAATCCTGATAAGGTTTTTATGTTACTGGCCCTGGGGGATTTCAGAGAGGCAGTGCTTGACTTTTTTTGTGATGCATAATGTGTGCGAGTCTCTGTGGGGTGCTGGCCTTTCTCAGGCAGAGGCATGCAGAGCCCACACTGCGAAACAGCAGTGTTTTCCGTTTCCACTCACGTACACCGCTGGATGTGTGCACCGTTGAGCCGACTGCCGCCGGATTGATTCACCTGTCGCCTGAGCAAGTTTGATCCCTGGGGGCGGTCTAGCGGCGACTCGGCGGGTGAGACGCCGCTCTCCCTCCACCCCCCACCCACAAGCCTCTCTGCTACTCCCTCACTCGTTTCTCTTCCTGTTCAAAGAGCGATAAACCAGATTTATAGTTACAGCGGCAAAGCAAACTCGCTGAGTGTGTTAACTTTATCTTCAAGGACGTGGAGCAACAAGGGCTAAAGAGTAATGACTCGACCGTGAACGTGAATTTGACAGAAAAGAAGGTCACATTTGGCAGCGATAAGAGAGACTGTAGCTTGGATGACAGTGACTGACAGAGGGAGGAAATGTGAGGCGTTAAACCTGACTGCTCAAAGGCTGGAGAAACACACACACAAACACACACAGGTATACAGAAGATACGGGAAGATGCTTACACCAACACAAAGTGAGGCTGACTTGTTTGTGTGTGTGTGTGTGTGTGTGTGTGTGTGTGTTGATTCAGCTGCGTATAAGTAGATAGATACATGTGAATTTCTGTACGGTTTGACTTTGAATGTGCATACATTCAACCTAAAGTATGTATTTATTTTATTTTTACTTTATTTCTTCCCCTTAAAATGACATCAGTTTTTTCTTTTTTTTCTGTGTAATAAGCCCACTAATTTCAGGCCACTAATGACTGGAGTCTTCCACAAGGCTAGGCAGACATATTGCTAAAGCTAATTTCACAAAAACAAATCCACATCTTTGTATCCAAAAGAACATTCTGCCTCAGGAAAAACTCCACCTTTAATTTAAGTAGTCTACAAAATCTTCTGGAAACCTTCCCTTTATTTTCTGTGGAATAGGAAATTACATCCTGTTTCTGCAACATGTATAATGCTGTGTATACAAACCCAGATCCACAACTTTCTTTCAGAATGCTTTATAGCTCAGGAATTGCACTACCCACAGTTAGTTTTTCACCATAGAAGGGGCAGTCGACACAGTCTTCTTGAAATCTTCTCTTTATTATATGTCAAAAACATATGCCATGTTGAAAAATGACCACCATGTTGTAATGGTCTCACATCTTTCTCCCAGATATTCTTCCTCTTTCTATCAAAGTGAACACCTTCGCACCACACAGAAATGAGATGTTTTCTTGGCTTTATAAGAAAGGAAGAGGCGAGGTGGAGGAGACATTCTGGGCTATCCTTTTGATTTAACTCCTCCGGTGGCACGACAGGCCTCAATATGCAGGCGTTTACAGAAGCCCTGACACCTGCTTGGTCAGTTACAGTGGATGAGAATAGACTGACTAACAAAGTTAAAATATATGGGGGTCTGTTATACGACCTTTTCAGATTGTGGGAGTCAAAATGGATGGGATGTTTTCTATCCAAACTTCTTCCAGTGTGTGTGTGTGTGCACTCACATGTGCATGTCTTAGTTTGCAGCTGATCCACAAACTGCTGAAAGTCTTATTTTATGAGTCACTCCATATAACAGGTTTTATTCTTTCTGTAGCACAGTAGCAAAACGGTGGAGTTGAGGACATTGTTTTCTCATAACTGACAGTCCTAAAAGAGCAAACTGGGGAAACAATTTTGTTTCGTTTTTAGAAACATTTGGCCCAAGATTTCAGCTGTGCTCTTTCATGTCCACTTAAACTGGGGACAGACACATTTTTTTTTGCTTTAACTTATGATTATGAAGTAAATGTTGATTGCACAATGTAATGGGTTTAGAATAATGACACCATCTGCGTTTAGATTGGTTCCCTATAAACCCCGCTTTCACAATGCAATGTTGTCTGCCAGTGACTGTCTGCTGAAATATCCCGGGAAAAATGGAGGCTGACTGGTGAGCCAGTTAGGCTTGCAGCCTGGCCCCATTTCAATCTTCTTTCATTATTGCCTAAATTAATGTATAAACTCATGTCTTGCCCTTATGGTATTTAACAACTGTTGGTAGTTGCTACTCTGAAGAAAACAGATGTCTTTGCCAACAGTAATACCATTTAGGACCCCTAGCTAGGGAGATAAAAGTTGTCTGTTTGCACTTTGACATTTTCACTAGCTCTGTTTATCTCTCTTCTCCCTCTTCTGTCAGCTGCCAAGTACAACGGTGAAATCTACAAGCGCCGACTTATGGTGGAGCTGCCAACGAAAGGCGGGCTTCCTCTCCAGCCCATGGGCAACTCCAGACCATCCATGGGCAACATGTCATCGATGACCCCTCCGATGACTACCAACCCCATGGCTTCTAACCCAATGACCTCCAATCCCATTAACCCCGCCATCACCCAGATGACCTCCATGACTCCAATGACGTCTATGATACCAATGACTTCTATGACACCCATGACCTCTTTGACGCCCATGACCTCTATGACACCCATGACCTCTATGACACCCATGACTTCCCTCACCGCAATGTCCTCCATGACCCCCATGACCTCCCTGGGTCCACTGACTCCAGAACCAGTGGCCACCTATGTCACTGAGATGCCCAGAGTCTCCTCCGTTTCAACCCTCCCGACAGAACGGCACTTAGCTGGCGGCGGAGGAGGAGGGGGACTCAAGCCAAATGGCCACAAACCCAAAGGCAGCCATGGTCACATTGCCCACACCTCTCACACCTTACACTCCTCTCACACCTCTCACACCTTACACACCACTCACAGCTCTCATAGCTCTCACCCTCATGCTCACAGCCACAGTAGCAAGCCGCCAGGACTTGGGGCTACCTCCCTGGCACACATGGCGGGGACAATGCCAGGTGGCACGTCCCTGGGCATCTCTAGGGCTGCACAGACCGTCATTGGCCCAAGCTCAGCTACAATGGGCCGCCCATTGGCATACAGTTCCAACACAATCGCGGCTGGGCATGCAATGGGGCTTGGGCTGAAGGGCTGGGATGGGACTGAGACCGTGGGCCGGAGGAAGACCTACGGGCACAAGCGGCCTCAGTGTACCGTTCTGGAGCCCAACCAGCTCCACAGCACCAGAGGCCAAAGCCACAGCCAACACTTCCTCCCCACACAGCCCTACTTTGTGACCAACAGCAAGACAGAGGTGACTGTGTGAGAGAGGAAGAAAAGGGGGTAAAGGATGCATGTGGAGTGGTGGCACAAGTAATGTCATGAGTTGAGACACCAACTCCTGGGGTGGTCGAAGGTGCAGATCTATGTGTGTGTTCTTGTGGCTCGTTGGTATACTGGTGAATGTGCTGGGACAGTGACACTGTGTCTGAGTGGTCCTCGTTTCACAAACAGAGTTCACCGATCAAATCACTGAATAGACCCTTGTTGTCAAGAGGATGGTGTCCAAGTTGGTGGCATCTGTAACCATAACTTCAAACAGCCTACAGAGCAGGGATGTCTGTACACTTGAGTGTTGTCTCACAGCTAATATTTGCTCGGTAATGATAACAATATCTGAGTATTACACACAGATGATAAAGTGGGAGACTGCTGATGATAAAATGGATTGGCTTTATTAACCAAACCTGAGAAGCAATATAAGGGATCAAGTGTAAAGCACCGAAGCGTCTTGGGAAGGAAATACAGCAAGTTTACCAACAGACCTTGCAACAAGAGTTCTGCTCATCTGGTTTGGAAGGAAGGACATTCCCTCATGATTCACCCCCAAATCTCCTGAGGGCTTTGAAACAGACACACACGATGAGGGCGCGGGGCTTTGGACTGCAGACATACAGGGCTTTGTACTGTGGCTATTCAGAAGCGCCTTCATGAGCTCTGCAGCTGAAGGTCGCCTTTTTCCGCAAGGCTCCAGGACAGAGAATGGAGGCTGTCACACTGGCATTGTTCTCGTCTGATCTCGTCTGTGTGGTGACAGCTGGCCCAGAGGAGGGATAAGGAGGCAGCATCTGGATGATGCTGCATCTAGCAGAGGCTCCTCGGAGCAGGATTCTCGCACACACACCAACACACAAATCAGCACATTCATGCACATGCAGACACATGTTTCAACACACACACACACAAACATATACTGTAGAAATACACCAGGGTTTGACCAATATGAGATTTTAAAGAGAGATACCAAGCATTTATTTATAGATGGGTGATATTTTGTTTATTTTTACATATTTTTTATCTTTAGTCAGTTAAGTCAGAATGACCCACCGTAACCATTAAATAACAGGGTACAGTTTGAAATACATAATTACTTTTAAATTAGAAAAAAGGTTGCACAATTAAAGGAATAGTTTGACGTTTTTTGCTTGCTTGCCAAGACTTAAATGATAAGATTAATACATTTTTTATTGTCTGCATGTTAAAGGGTAAATCCACCAATTTTACACATTAATGTGTTTTTACAGGTCTTGAGGAGTACTACTGCATATGTGAACAAAGTAGTTTAAAGCCTTTTGTGGCTCCAGAGGAAGCTGCGTGTAATCGGATGAATTGCCTCCAGCGATGTCACTCAGTTGCTAGGTTGCATTGTGGGTAATGTAGGCACAGTATAGCCAGTTTATAAACAAACAATCAGAATCGATACAGCAGAACCAGAGATAACACCTTTTATATTCCACGCAATCTTCTTTTTTCAAAACTTGGCACCTACATTACCCATAATTCAACTTAGCCACTGAGTGACATCACTGGAGGCAATTTATCAGAATATATGCAGCTTCCTCTGGAGCTACAAAAGGTTTTGTACTACTTTTTTTTACTTTGCAGTAGTACTCCCCAAGACCTGTAAACATACTTTAATCTGTAAAATTGGTGGAGTTACCCTTTAAATATGCAGCTACCACCAGCAGTCGGTTAGCTTAGCTTAGCACAAAGACTGGAAACAGGGGAAACAGATAGCAAATTCTGCCTAAAAGCACCTCAAAAGCTCACTAATTAATATATTATACCTAGTTTGTGGCTGTCAGGAAGTTTCATGCCAGACTATTTCTTACTCACAGTAACTTCCTGGAGGCTTAACAAAATGCCAAGCTATATTTTTTAAAGAATAAATAAATTATGCTAAGAGAGCTGTTTCAATGTAGCTATCATCACACTGGATGCAGATAAAATGACTGAATTAACTGAAAAATATGTTTTATGTATATATGAATAGTACAGATAGTACACATAAAATATGAGTCAAAAGTACAACAATATGCCTAACTTATTTCATTAGGTGCTTTGGCTTCCCAACATTTTATTTCTTCACAGATTTTTGCATAGGATGTTCTACTCCAGTTTTAGACAAAAGCAAGAAACCACCGAGAAAAGTGGGTCTAACCGGAATAAAAATACCACATTTTCTTGCTCGTAAAAAAAGACACAAGAAACTAGGCTTGATTAGATCACTCACTGTACTCAGGCTCTAGCTGGAAAAAAAACATCACAATCAGAAAAAGTAAAAAGAAAAAAAAAAAACTATCTGGGTTACTTGACTCAAACATAAAAATAAATCCTTAAATCTGACAAATAGGCCAAATCTTCTAAGGGCTTCTCCGAGCCAATTTGCTTGTTTTGTAATGATGTGTGACTTATTAGCAGCTGCTGCCACATTTTTATCATTTTAACCTTGTTATCTAAAAGTGCTGCTTCCACCTCCAAGACCCACCTCTATACACTCCATTAAGATGCATTTTTGATCAGAGAATGCTTATCCACATTAAAATGTGAATGCACTGGAGACACAATGAGGACGGTGTGATTGGATTGCTTAAAACCATCTCTGGAGGTGTCTTGGATATTTGTGTGCAGATCCAACCGAAGCACAAGCAAAACCGGGCAGTATCACTCTAACAAAGACAGATTGTGAGGACAGAGAACAAGCAAAAAAAAGCATGTAAATACAAGAAAGAGGAAGAGGTGAACATTGAAATCTGATGAGACAAAAAAGACATTGGATTTCATTTTCATTGGAAGCTCCAGCAGAGCTACGCTCAGTTTGGGTACACTGTGTATCCAGACTGCATGTAGATCTGAGGTGCAAAGGGAGGGTGGGGGGTGCTAATACTACAGCTTCTAAATCAAAAGCCAGATGAAACAACTAAGCCAGTTGAGCGGTGAGATAAGGGGGTCTACGTTCTCGCCTCACGCTGTGGAACCCCCTGCTGCCTCGAGGGTCACATGACTAGAAACGTGGGACTAAATTGAAGGCTCGGAACAGGATTTGAGAAGTCATCAGAGCGTTAAAAATGTGCCACCGCGGCTACACCCACACCTAACACACGCACGCACAAAGACACACGCATGGAAAACATTACAGGGTGGACTCTGCTTTTCCCTCTGCTCCCACAGTGCCGAGCGGCAGGCGACATCGCAGCAGGGAGACAAAGAGTCAGTACTGTTACTGCGCCTGTTGTACATGAAAGACTGTGAAACTCCAGACCTTGGCCCTTTGTAGCGATAACTGATATTATGCTTTTTATATATAAAGATATACATAGCCTTTCTCTCTTTATCTTTCTTTTCATCTTTTCTTCTCCTTCACTTCTTTTTCTTCTTCTTTGCTCCCCACTCCATGTCCTTCAGAGCAGAAAAAATACCTGCGAGAAACAAAAATGTGATGAATCCTTTCTGTGATAGTGGAGTGCAGTCATGATAAGACAGTGAATAATGATAATTCAGCCCCACCTTGAAAGGCATGATTGGTTTCCCCCCCTGTGCATTGTTCTAGCAGGAAATGTAAGTGATTGATTCTGTGTGCCAAAAAATGTAATTCAGTTTGCAATTTTGTACCATTGTGTGTCCTCTTGAACACTGCGCACATTTCTCACTTTATAACTTTTTGTTTGTGTGTGTGTGAATCCAACTTTGGCACATGAATATCGTCTCTGAAGGAGTCAAAACTCAAACAAACAAACCAAACAAAGTGAATCATATATAAATGGAGTTCACAATCCCATAAAGCTGTCTGCGTCCGATGGGAATCCTTTGCAAATTTTGATGTTTTTTCCCCCCTCCTCCTCGTATTTATTTCCTCCTTTTCTCAGCAGCTGGTGGTTTTGTTTGTGACAGAGTTGAGAAGCAGGTCAATGTTTGCTCAGGATGTGCATTATCAGACCCAATTGACTTAATCCAGCAAGGCAGAGAAGTGGAAATATGAACCCTCCTTGCCCCCTCCCGCCCCGTACCGCTGCATCCTTAAAGCTCATTCAGCTCTGGAAAAGCAGCCACTGGAACAATTGTAAGCAGGCAGGCCAGTGGAAACAGTTGGTAAACAAAAACCCCTCTCTTCGCTCACCGTAACAGCCAAAATAAACCTGATAGAAAGCGGGGAATTGGTTGCGCGGGCTGTGTCACGGTTGATAGGGTCAGGACCACAGATGAGTGAGTTCAGGAGGCAGTCATGTCTGACATTTTTCATCAGACGAGTGCCACAGCAGAGACAAAAGGACGCAGGTAGTCTGCAGGCTCAAAAACAGCCAGCTCAGTAACAGAGCCAGCAGGGGCTCTGGAACACTGCGTGTTCATCGTTTATTGAACATATAATCTGCGAGATTCTTGTCCTGACAACACAATTTGGTGATAAAATGTCATGTTTGTACTTGTAAAGACATTTGGTACATTGAGTGGCTCATAAACAACTATAAGAATGATTCCAAAGAAAAACAGGTCACTGTGCATTAATCCTCATTATTCCCTGAGATCTAAGATGCTCCCATAAATTGAAGGACAATTTTATAGATAACAGATGGTTGCTTTCCCTCCAGAGCAATCAGCTTTACCTCTTCGGATTCCCTCTTGACAGAGCTTGAGGTCGTCTAGTTTCTGTTTTTCTCCTCTCGTTGCTGATGCCAGCTCGCCACTTTTTCCACTATTATTTTCGAGCAACACACCCTCATTTCCAAGAGGAAAACAGCATTTATTTATTTTATTGTTTTATTTTGCAATGACACAAGAGCACTATTAAAAGTAACTGCACCAGAGTTAGCTAGTAGCTAATTAGTATCTGTTGTCCCTGGGAAGCTGGACAAAAAAACAGAAAATATAACACATAAAACAAAAGCCCATGAATATAGAACAATAAACTACCATGAATAGGGTGTTGAATTAATTTGAATTTTGAGAATCAGTCGATTTGCTCATAGACACAAGTAAATTCACACTTTTTTTGTGTTGTGTTCAACTTTGGTGAACGTTGCAATGGTAAATTGAGCTGTAGACCCTTAAAGCTAAGCTACTAGCACTTATTAGCTTAGTAGTGCTGTTCACGTTTATTTAACTCCCTCTGTTGGACTACAAACTGCTCCAACGTAGATGCATGGATTGCAAATAAGTCTTTATTATCCCTTTAGCAAACAAGCTAGCAAGCTTGCTAACAAGCTTTTCCCGCCTCAAATAACTTTATTATAATGATGTACAAATCCTGAGAGCAAAAAGCCATGTAAGAGTAAATTGCCTAGTACAGACAATGCAAAAAGAAGCCTGGAGAGCTATAGTAGACCATAATCACATGGTGGCACGTCACGATCAGGGTGGGATGCTCAAATGTCGTGCAGTGGTGTGCCAGGTTAGAAGACATAAATGTAGGGAATCTGTCAAATTGTTAGCATTTCACTGCTACTTGATTGAACAGCAACTAAAAAGACAATGCATAGTAAAAATCTGGAGCAACAGAAGGCCATATTTCAAGATAAAAATACATATTTGACAACCATTCGCTTCCGTTCCAACAAAAGCTAATGTAAGCATTCAACCACTTGGCTAATGTTACTGTTTGATAGTGTTTTATGATGCGAAAGAAAAGGCGTAAATTAGTAAAACATCACATTGGACACATTTTTAAGCCTGGAAGTAAAAGGCACTGCATGTAATCAAACGGTAATGTTATCTAGGAAGTGGTTGAATACAAACTTTAGCCAATGGTTTATCAAATATGTTGTTTTACTTTGAAATATGGCCCAATGTACTTCCGGATTTTCTCTATCCATTGTCTTTCAGTTGCTGATTAATCAGGAAGCGGTGAAATGATTATTTGTCAGATTCCCAATGTTTATACAACTACCGACTTTCTAATGTGACCAGGCCTTCAGTCAATCAGACCAACTAACTGACCCAGTTGGCCATTCTCTAGTAACTGACCTCTTGCAGTATAGCATCAGTGATCACCTTCACCTTTTTGTGTCTTACTGCCTCCTATGACACTGCCAAATGAGTCCCACATACAGGGGGGCCACCACTCAGTGCGAACTCATTGCTCCAAACCGTTCAGGTCCTGATTGCCCTGTAGGTGCACTGCCTTCCACAGCTCAGAGGTTTTTCATTATTATTCTTTTTTTCCCCTTTCCGTCTGAATGGAAGTCAAATGAAGAGTGGAGGTGCAATTGGCCTAATTATAGGAATCCGACCCGAGTCAGAGGGTGCAGCGGTTCACCGGCACACTGATCAGCAACGGAGGCAGGAGCAAGAATCAGGCCAGTCGAGCATGAAGCCTCGAGTTTTGTGATGTTAATTCAACTGAATACGCTTTGGCCTTGTGACCTGTAGTTAATAACTAATATATTACCTTTTTTTGACTGAATTTACACCCATCTTTTCAATATAAATTACCACGTGGGGCCTCATTAGAAACAAGTGAGACTTATTACCTATTATTATATTGATTATACTGAAGTCAAACTTCTCTGATTATTGATCCCCCAGGTTCCACCCTACTTTGTACAAGAGCCAAAACCAACCGCTCATTAGTGCAATGATCCCTGATTGGCTTCCCACCAGCAAAACACTGCCAATTGTGCTCTACCTGGGATTTAACTGTGGGTCACACCCTCAGAACTCTTTAACCCTGCATCATCTGAGCTATTATGCTACAATACCCATGCCCGGTCCGCAAATCCCGTGGCACGTGTGCCACTTGCTTTTCATTTCGACACCCATGTAAAACAGTTAGATCAGCCAAGCTGCATGGCTCACACAGCGTGGCTAGTGCAAGGCTGCAGTTGCACGTCATCTAAAGAGTCTCGCCTATTTTTTCCGCACGACACGCACAATTCTCGGCCAAAATAGACCGGATAACAATCTGTGGATGATCTGCGTTGCTTAAGCAGCATGGCTCAAGCAGCATAGCTCAAGCAGCTTCGCTCATACGAGGCTGCAGCTATACATCATCTAGAGACTCCGAGTCTTGCCTATTTTTTCCACGTCACATTACCAGTTCTCAGCCAAAATAGAACTGAAAACACTCTGCAGGCAGTCATATTGACATTATAGCAGTGTTTTACCGCAGTTTCAATCGCTCTCTTTCACTCTCTCTCTCTCTCAGTGAGGGTAAAGGAAAATTCCGTCATCATCTTTATTAATCATTGTCAAAGGCAAAGTCCATTTAGCGAGATAGGTAGTTAGTTCAGCAACGCAGCCATCATGTGCTGCTCAGCCAGGCAATGTGGCCCACGTGTCACCTCTCGCAGCCATGTAACCACCACTGTGCTCATTTTTTTATGCTCTAGTTGTGGTGTTTTGTGTCTTGCTCTTAGAGGTAAATATGTGTTGAGCTAATGTTGAGTTAGCTGGTGGGCCTGCGCGGTGGTGGAGTCTTGTACTGTGTCATAACAAGGGCACAAATGAAAGCAAACAGCGAGAGTGGCAGATGAGCGAGAGAGATTTTGAATTTAATGAAATGTCTCCAAACAAGACTGGAGGGCAAACACCTAACAAACTCGCCCACCTAGCCACTCACAAAATACACATTGACAAGTACTAGAAATGAGAAAAAACACCTAGAAACACAAAAGCTTACACTGCCACGAGCCCACACAAGCTTCACTGAGAGACCGAGAGAGGCAGGTGACAGAGAGGGAGAGGCAGTTATAGGAGGTGTGAATGGGATATGAAAAATGGGCATTGTGATCCAACTTCTCTCTCGGTTTCGCTGAGAGAAAAAGAGAGTGCGAGAGAGAGAGAGAGAGAGGCGTATTAATACAACAAAAAAAACCAACCCCATTAGACACGTTGTGCTGAAATCAAGCTCTCTTGTTCAGCAGAGCAGCGAGCCTCCGGGAGAAAAACACACAGTGGAGTATCTACGAGGAATATTCAATAAGAGAAGGAAAAGGAACTGTACTGGGACCAGTGGCCAGGGGGGCTTTATGAGTTCTCACTGTGGTCTTTAATCACTGAAAACTCAGACAAATGTGAGGGAAAGCTTCTGTGCTGCGACAGGGACTCGGTCCACAGTGGCACAGAAAGACGGAAAAAGGGACCTAATGTCAACACTTGATCGGGAGGAAGCTTTGAATTATTGATACTGTAAAATGTTGGCGGCGCAGCACGTGAGCATAAACAGCTCCGTTTGGCAAAAAACTGTGAATCAGAGATGACTGTTGGCTCACACACACACACACACACACACACACAAACTCCTCTGTCCAGTGATTTCATGTTGTTACAGACATGTAGACGCACAGACTTGTATTGATCATTAATGCAGCAGCTCAATGCTTTCCCAAATCAATCATTGATTCCTTCGGACAAATTGGCCGTTACTAACACACAGGAACATGTCAGCTCCTGTTGGGGTTGACGATTTCTTTACACTCTGTATTTAAGCTAAAGATGTGAAGCATGGATTGTTCATGTCAATGCAGCAGTCTGTAAATATTCATTTCTTGGTGGGGCGTTAGTGAAGAAAGTCTCTTTTTTTCCCCCTGAATTGCCACAGATAAAATGCAGTATCCTCTTTGGTACACTCTTTTCATTAAAGAGCAGAAAGAGCATCATGATCAAAACGGGGGATATGTACAGTACATCGGGGATGACACTAAAGGGCTCAAACACAAGCTACATTTTTTTTTACCAGATTTTCCGCCACTCTTTTCTTATCCTTTACCGTTTGCTGGATTGGATAGTGTTGTAAAACATTACAGCCTATGATGTGCAGCATCTGTATGATCAAAAGAAAATCTATATATCACTATATTATCAAAGGGGTTCTCGTCAGCTATGTTTACGACTTTGTATAGCATCAGTCTTAATGCGCAAATGTTCTCACAGATCCGGAGCTGTCTACTTATGCACACAGAGACAGAGGAGATGCAGTGTTTGTCGTCCAGTAACGCTCAACATCTGTTTTCAAGGGGGTCTGCTCCTATGGTGTGCTTTGTATGTATGATTTTTATCATGAGCCTATATGAAATATATTTGCTGTTAGAATTAACGGAAGGATATCAATCACAGTGGATGTGAAAAATACTGTTAGACCGCTGAGCCGAGGGATTTTCCATTACCTTTGAAGAATCAATAAGCTATTTGCGATATGTCTACTATCCATTAGCAATCGTATCCTTTTATAGAGTAACTCATTGATTAACTCATTTTGGTGTTAATCATGCATAACATACGAAATTATATCAGAATCAATTTTCTATTTTTGATGTCCAGACCAGTTGTGGTATTTATGCATATGTGTATATGGATACATATGGCCCCAACACTGCATTTATGCGTGACTAGTAAAGCATATTTTCTATGGTAGAGCCCATTTCCCGCTATTGTTTGCACAGTAGCTTATAATATGCACCGTGATGCCCCATCGTCCTTTTACTGTTTACTGACTTTATAATTTGTGAAATTAAGTTATGAAAAAGCTGTATTTTGGTACTATTCAAATATTGTTAGAAAAAGAGATATAGCAGACGTTTTGTCCAGGAAATATATTACCATAGTGTTGCTATGAATCTGTCCGTTTACCTTATTTTGGGGAGGGATGACAGGGATATTTTTGTTCTTCCTTTGTTGTTGATTTGCCATCTGACAGTATATCACCATTGTTCTATATACAACTTTCTTACGTGGCAATAAAAGATGACTTCTGTAAAAACGCGCCTCTCTTTTGACTTACTTTCGTGTCTGTTGTTATTCTCTTTTGTGTCTTTGTCCCTTTTGAGATACGGCACTCAGATCTTCTTTATTCCTCCTCCTTCTTCTCTTCATATCTCCCCTCCCACTGTCCTCCTCTCTGTTTCCCTCGGCTCCCTGCTTCCCAGCAAACATTTGATGTTAAGTAGATGTTGATGGAATAGATTGGGCTAACTTTGGAAACACATTTATATATAGCAGCAAAGTCAAATTTGAAGTGAGGCTCACACACGGCTGCTTCCTGCTTTGTCTTTTGAGGTTGACAATTCACACAAATTCCAAACCTGTTCTTCCTTTTCCTGTACATTAGATGCTGCTTAATTACCGTAGCAACTATTTTTCTTCCAAGTAGGAATTTGATAGATAGCAGTGCGCACAAGGTGACCAAGAAAGACATTAGTTAAAATCCTTTAAGATATAATATGTAACATTTCTGGACCTTTGTTATAAACTATCCCAGATGTTTCCAACAATGTTCAAACGCAGGTAATGGTGCGTTTCATGGGGTTACCTGTTGATATATCTTTCGAGAGAGAGAATTTCGAGAGAGAATGTGTCGTGAATAAAACCTTAAAACATTAATTTGTTATTGAGCATTTCTGCCTGAATCAGGTTGATAGATTTTAGTCAGCAATGGTGGTTATTTAACAATGAAGTCAAAAACAACTCCCATGATCCCACTCTCCTTATATCTTTTGTTTTGTTTTGATTGAGACCCTTATTGGCAGAAATTACATACTGTGCATTTAAAATAAACATGAAATGAAATGCCTTTTTATTGCTACTCGTTGTCTATCATTCTTCATAAACAGCCATTCAATATATTTACGTTCAGTAACTCTCCAATTTGCCTACCTCGACATGGGAGTTTGTAATCTCTTTGATATCATGGATATTGGTAATGTTTAAACAAAAAGGGACACAAATGCAAGACATAAAGAAAAAGCAAGTTTTAATAATGAAAGCTGTAATCCAAACGCAAAATACCAAAAATACAAAGACCATACACAAAAGCGAAACAAAGTACAACCGATAAAGCAAAGTACGAATGAGAAGGCAAGATACAAACCAGGAACAACATGAGGAAACAGGAGTGACGGGAAGATGGGACAGGGAGACACCGGAACACGAGGGCAGAACAGAACAGACGAGCTGACAGAGAGAGAGGGGAAGACAAGGACTTAAATACACAAGGGGTGATTAACTGATGTTAATGAGGTGAGGAAGGGCAGGAAAGCAGACAAAGGGAGGAAGTAGAAAGTTAGACATGAGACAGAAGGATAAAACTTCAAAATAAAACAGGAAATAACAGAACCACAACTTTAACCATGACAGATATCAAATTGAAGCTACTGTTAATGCTAACCCAATCTCTACTGCTGCTGCCACTTCACAATAAAAGCTTTGGCAAAACATGGGGTGGATTTTATTGTGAAGCAGTAATGCAATGTTTTTGTTATAAATTGACTCTTTTCTACATTGAAAAATTATATTGCTGATTGTTGGCCGGCACTGTGAAACCAATAAAACCAGTTCTTTTGTTGTGTTTCACACAAAGTACGAGCTCAAGGAGTGTTTTTTGCACCTGGAATTGTGGGACCTGTAGTTACCATTAGTAATGATGGGTATCTCCAGATTAACCATGACTGAAATCTTTTTAAGGATTTGGGATTATAATTTAAGTTAAAATAACTTTGTTTGTCTCCCAAAAACAAGTTACATAACAACAAATATTGACTCAACTTTATTTTAGCGCTCAATTGAAACTGCCTTTATACTTGTTGGCATGTAGTTCTATCAACATCACCTCTTGGAGCTTTACGGAATATTTTTGGCAACATGCCTTTCATTATAATAACTTTAAAGATAAAAGCTTGTAGCCTACATGAAATGTGCCTCAGTCTACAAAGTCTCTATTTTGAATCAACATGTACTCACAATCAAAATATTTTCTGGGTCCTTTCCATTCCTCTCCTCTCATACCTCTTTGCCCTGCATGCATGCAGAGCTGAAGCCAGAGAGTTAATGTCCTTGGGCTTCAAACAGAAGATCACGGCCAGACAAAATCAAACCTACTGTGCTGGTTGTAAATATTGTTTTTTAAAATTCTTTTTACCTTCAAATGAACCGTGCACGCAAGGTAAAAAACAAAAAAACAAAAACAAGAAACCACCTTTTAACTGCACACAAATGTTGCCTTCACACCCGTCCTCATACACACCACACAGACACACACGTTTTTTTCACAATGTGAGTTTACACTAATTACTCAGGCTGCCAGTGTTATTGGCAGCGAGGAAACAGTCCAGGGAATTTAACTAAAAACAAAGCAAACCTGCTTTTCCTCCCACTCCCCTGCCAATCCCTCTTTACCGTCCTGAATCCTGCTCAGCAGAGCGGAGCGGCACAGAGAGAGCTTTCTGTGTGTTTTTAAGCCATCTGGCACTGATCTCCACTTCAACAGTCAGGGGCATCATCATCATCATCATCATCATCATCATCATCATCATCATCACCATCGTCACAATCATCATCACTTTTTGGTAGTTTTGTTATTGTTGTTGTTGTTGTTGTCTCTGGTCTTTTTCATCAATCTTGCCAACAACACCGTCATCAACATATTATAATCAACACTGTCATCGTCATCCTCCGATCACTGTCACCTCCCAAAAAAGTTATACAAGATGAATGTTACAAAGGTTGTGATGCAAAATGTAGATCGATATGTTCTCTTTCTCTGCTTCAAGTTAAAAGTTTAGTAACTAGAGTTGTATTAGTCAGAGCCTGTTGAAAAATCAGTGAAGGGGTCCAGTTGTGAGAAAACAAACAAAGTCTGTTTAATGAAACTGTGTTGATGGTATTTCTGATATAAGCAACATCAACATTTAGTCCTGAATCAAAAAAGTATACGCAAGTTTTTCGCCACAGCCTGATGTTGTTAGCAACCGCACGAAGATATAACTTTCTAACTAAATTTGTGCATGCAGATGTTGTCCACCTCAATAAACTTGGCCCTTTTAACCAAAGAACTTGTCCTTAGTTGTGTCCCAGTAGTCCTTCAAAGATTTGGTAGGGTTTGGTGATCAGCTAGGTTGGTGTGTTGAGTTTTCCTCCCAGTTTTTTTGATTAATTCAAGTCAAAGTCTGGTGATTTCAGAGCCAAACTGGTCAATGTTGGTTTGGTTTCAGTGCAGACCAGGATTCAATCAGTCAGAGTGCACCTTCTATGAGTTTGTCCAAGCTGGTTGCACTCAAGGTTGTTGGCACAAGCTTACCACAGATGTTCATTTGGCTGTTCCAGGGCAACAAGTTCTTTCCCCCAACTCGTTAAAGCTTAGTCGGTGGCATGAAGCTTTGAAGTGACCAAGTAAAGTAGACATATCATTTTAAGTTAAGACTTTTTAGCTTGTACAACTTAAATTTAATAGTCTAATTTACTGAGTTAATCTGAGGTAATCGGTTTCCTGACTTTCTAAAAGTAAAATCAACTTTTAAAATGTACAGTGTAGCATCATCGTCAAGTTAGCAATAATACATAATATGCAACATATGGTTAGACTTTCAAAATAATGCTTGCTGACAAACAGTTCACATATTGAGACATATTATGACTTGGGCTGTTATTTAAGTTGTGCTTTGGGTTAAGTTTAGGCACAAAAATAATTGGTTAGGTTTAGGAAAAGATCATACTTTGGGTTAATATGACTATGTTCAGTCTCTTAACTTAAGTAACATAATTTACGTAAGTAATGTAACTCGTGTCACGTAATGTTAGTGACGTAGGTACCTTATTTACGTAAAGTAAATAAAGTAACAAAACTTCAGAACAAATCACTCTTTATTCTTGGTCACAAACTGGATGCAGACCTGGTCTATGGGGGGTTAGTTCACTGCATTAACCATCCAACCACCTCCTGATTTGGACTTTCTTGCTCTTCATACCATTAGATTCGAGGGGTGTTTCAACAAGTGATGCTGGAGGGGTAATTACTGTCAAACTTAGAAAGGGCCACTGACCAGGCTACTGTTTTATTTTTGATGCATTAGGAGTGATCAAGCTCGCAATAGACTGCGTCCGTTGAACGTCCTCTGTCAGTGATGTGTTATTATATTATTGGATCATTAGCTGACTTTCACTGCATCACAAACCTTTGGGTTGTTTAACGTAATATTACACAACTGATTCTTTTAAACTACTCAAATGTTTTGGATGTTAATCTTCATCTGGAAATGATTATGTATTTAATTTATTATTATACTCAAAGTGATCAAGTCCGTATTGTTGGATTAAAAACTGTGTTTTACTCTTTATTTGTCTGTAGTATATCTAAAGTGTATATATACCGTATTATACTAGTTTAGTGTGTAAGGTTTTTCTAACTCTTTGATTTCTAGTTCTAAAGTAACTGTGTGTGTGGTCTCTTTGGTGGATGACTATGAGATTTCTTTTTAACCCCACCATACTGTTTTTGCGGTTTCCCAGAGAAATTTTGGTGGGTAGTTAGAAGAATAATTCATGTCCATTGGTCTGTGTAATTATATTGCAATGTGAAAAATCTACGGAAGATGTGAAGGATTAGGCTCATAAATATTTGCTATGGTCAGATTAAAACTGTTGATAGATGTATTTATGAAACTGAATCTTCCTTCTGGGTCAGTAATGGTGGAGATATGAAATAATGAGATGTTCCAATGAATCAATATGAATACATCTCTTTATATTGAATCAAAAGGGTTTCTTGAGGTGGGCCTGGAATTTGATTTATCTAAATGATGAAACATTAGATCCCTTTCAGCTTGATTACCAATCCCATGTGAGGCATTTAAGTGGAGCAGTGATCAAGGGTTAATGGTAAGATGCATCGAGTTCTTCCCTTGAATTGTGAGAGCGTAAAGAATGACTCCTATATCTAAACATTTTGGTATTTTTGCATAAGTCTGCTGAAGCATTACATTTCACTGCACAGCACATCAATTATGTAGAGAAAACAGCATTCAGCTTTTCAGAAATTGCATATGTTATTCTCATTGCCCAGGGCGGGAGAAATCAGCGTCTGTGAAAATGAGCCATTCCCTCGCAAAGCTTCAGACCAGGAGGAGTCAGACTCTAATCTGTGAAGAGAAAGCGATGTACAGCCTGGAGGGATACCACTGACAGTGACGCTGGGACTCACTTTGTCGTCTTTTACGCTGCTTGTTTGAACTCTGAGATCCAACGGAGCTCCGCTTCATAACGTAGTAATGTTGTCTGTTTGAAATTAGAAATGTGCCCTGATAGTCAGAATATATCATGCTCGATTCTGCTGAGCTTTTTCTTCTTTCTTTTTTCTTTTCTTTTTACATTTTCCGTTAAGCTTATTCTTTTATTTTATTTTTTTTTTACAAATTTTGGCAGATCATCTTTTATCCTGCACTGCAAGAGGAAAAATATAGATGGAAGAGAGAATATTATGACCAGAAGGAGGGTTTAAAGAATCCAGATGCTTGTGGTTCTGCAAGCTAAAAGAGGTGAACTTGACTTTGTGGAGGAAACAGACATACTGAGACAAAGACAGAAAAAAATTGAAAATAAGTATTAGAGAGGTATAGCTGCATTACACATGAGGAGGCCTTTCAGCAAACTGTGAATGAAAAACAGGGAAAAGGAATATTAAGAAAGAAAATATCATGACCAAAGAAAAGAGAGTTTTAAAGGGGCAATATGTTGTTGTGTAGTTTCAAACTCGGAATTTTAATATTTACAATATTAATGAGGTAATAATGCAATCTCAGATATATTCATTTTTCCATAACTGATTAAACAAGCTGTTCTCAGAGGAAAATAAGGTCCCCAGAACACTGTTTGAAGCCAGAAAGGTGGCAGGGTCCGCCACATATAAACAAAGTAAAACATAATTGTGTTGTCCTTTAAGGTCAGTTTGTTTATTTAGTTCGTTTCGGCATGAAGAAATGTTTTTCTCTTCTGATACTACATAGGGCACCTTTAAGAATTTAAACCCAGACAGTTGAGCTTCCACTATTAAAAAGTAGATATGCAAAGACGAGAAGAAAAGGGAAAGATCACACAAAGAAAGTGAGATATTGAATTGTGTAGGGAAAAAAATGCAGAAAAAGTTTAAATAACTAGATAAAAACACACACATACAAGCGACAGTTCATCTCCGGGACATCTGACGCATGCTCCCTGGCACACATTCAACCAAATCACATTTCATGGCAGCTGTGAATCATCACCCCAGCCGTCGAAATAATCCTTGTTACCTTTTCCCCTCTGCTCTGATTTCCCTTTGTGGCATTTTTTCCATCAGACACACACAATCAGATAACCCAGCTCTGACCTTTAACCTCTCACTCTTAGTGGCTTACATTGTTGCTTATGTGGAGACATCAACGTCACACATGTCAACGTAAACGTAAAGCTGAACTTGAGCAGCGGAACCAAAGTCAGAGGCAGGCCTGTCAGGGTGAACATCAAAGTGTTTCCTCATCTCGCATGACCCTGCTACAGCAAATTATCTCATGCAGAGGGCATTGTATTATGAGACTCGCCTCTACACAAAGTTCAACGAGTCATCTTGTCAGAAGGATTGACCGGCCAATCACCCTGGAGGCTTTTCCTCTCCTTCACACTCTCTCTGTCAAGATAATACAATATACACACACACACACACACACACAGAGAGAGAGAGAGAGAGAGAGAGAGAGGGAGAGAGAGAGGGCCTTGGGCTTTCAGGGATAAAATGCACTATGCTAAGCTGGGCTCCTCTCCATGCTCTTTTGAAGGCTCTATAATGTGGAGTAGTTGAATAAATAAGCTCTTTTTTATACCCTCCTTTGTCGGACTCTTCATGTGTTCCGTCAAATGTCTTGCCAGTGTAAATGAGAGGCAGTGTGTGTGTGTGTGGGTGTTTTTTTTTTTTTTTTTTTTTTGTGGAGCCATCCTTGTGGGGGCCATTTTGAATTTTACGTTCTACATTTGGAGTGTTGATATACATACAGCAAATGGCACATACAGTAAGACACAGGAAAGTGACAAAGGAAGTGAAAATGACAGAACGCGCACAAAACAGCTGCATTACATCAAAAAAACTACTGCTGTGTTGTATGTATAGCATGAAACAGAACAGTGTTTGAAAAATTTTGATTTTATATATGGCTGTGGCATTTTCTCTTTGCTAGTATCTTAACTATCTAACTAACCAACTACACCCGTGAGCAGGTATACTTCGGTTGAAGCACCTGACACAGCATGGAACCAAAAACCAGGAGTATGCGGCTGTCACTGAATCTGGTTTAAAGGGATAGTTCAGATCTTTTGAAGTTGCGCTGTACAAGGTACTTATCCATAGGCAGAATATTATAAGGTAGGAGGCAGTTCTGTTTTTTATGTCCAAACCCAACTTGTGGCTCCTGCATTATGTTAACCTATGCATTAGGTTCATACTTTTATTTCAAGTGTGTACTTGAAAATGTTTACATGCTTTAATGTTCATACAACACATTATTTTCTCATACTATGAATTGCTGCAGCACCTCTATTCACCCTGTCTGAATGCTCTATTTTAGTGCTTGTTTCTTTAAGGCCCCCCTCCCGAAAGCCCAGTCTGCTCTGATTGGTCAGCGCTTACAGGCCTGAGTAGACATCACCCATCGTGTTTCCACATCGCTCTGCTGTTTTTTGTTTTTTGGTATTTACTAACAAACCCTGGCAGTGAGCAGAACATACAGCCCACTTAATCACTTATTACTTGTCACTTATTTTACACCATATATTAACTAGAAGAACCTGAAAGCGTCATGCATATTGTCATGACCGAACCTAACCAAAACCCGGACATCATTTCTAACCCAAACAGAGCAAAAAGGAGAGTGACTATTTGGCGAACATTCATCTGGTGACGAGAAATATGTTCTCAAACAAAGGCTAAAATCACTCAGTATCTGCTGCTTGTGTAAATAGGTAGCTGTTAGCAAAGCAGCTAATGTGTTAATGTTGTAAACAGCTTGATTCGCTGCTTAAAGTGACCAAATAATCATTAATAATGATTTGAGATGCAATTTTTAGTGTTTTTTTAAAGGTGCAGGTTGCATTTGTTTACAAAAAGTAAAACCAAACCATAAACAGGCAAATCATTAGCTTATTTGACCATGACATACCTATACTGTAATGAAATCATTGCATGCATCGGGAAGTGACCCCCAACAGACCTCCATGCTATACCATGGACCAACTGTGTAGAATCGATTTACTGTGGAAATGCTGCTGAGCACAGCATCACTCAGAAGAACTACAGGGAACACACAGTCAAACCAAATGTTCCCCGGGTGTAGCGTTCAGATCCACAGGTGAACACAGAGATGTCTTTGTAATGATAATTTGCTTTCATAACCGTGTTGGCAGAATTTGCCTCATCAAAACTGCATCAGCAACAACATCACGCTGATTCTAAAAGACAAAGCTGATGCAGTCGTACAAATTAGCCTGCGAGCTAGCACATTCTGCCTATTTTCGGTAGAGGAATGGTGCTGTCCAAAACAAAATGGACAGCGGCAACAGCCACACTTAATCATTCCTGCTGATTAGATCGATTCCACGTAGGAGACGGGAGCGAGCTGCCGCCGGGGGTCAAGCAGTGTCCCGGGGGTGAGAGTGAGTGGGACGGACAGACGTCCTGCTAACAGGAGACAGAGAGAGAGAATGCTAGTTATGCACCTGGACACCAGATGGTTCATCAGCAGGTCTCTCTTTGTCCTCGCTGACAGGAAATAGATCGCTGAGGGCCAGACTGTTACCTAATTACTACAGGACCACACACACACACACGCACACACACACACACACACACACACACACACACACACACACACACACACACACACAATGCAAATATTCACAGACTTACATTCACACAAACTGACACACGTCTGCAAACACCTTTGCTTACACACACATACGCAGAGGAATTTTGCACCTGAGTCCCACCATGCACACGCACAGCAAAAAATACATGCATGATTGCTGCACACACCTGGATGCACACACACACGCACACACGCACAACAGGCAGCGCACCGGCTGTCAAATAGGCCACTCTCTTGCCTTCCTCTTCACATTTCCCAGAGTGCATTTCAGCACGGAGCTGTCAGATGGCTCTTTATTTCCAACTGTCCCAGCGTGCCCTGCCAGGCCTCCCCACACGCACACTATGACAGCACCGTTTACATACACACACACACACACACACTCTTGTAGCTACACATCACGGTGCACCTGAGGTTCGATGCACAAACACACACAGACTGGGTACTTAGACTTTATATTTTCTTCAATACACACACACACACACACACCTTTGCCTATTTACATAAACACATGCTCATAAACACTTTTTTTTCTGAACACTCACACTTTCTTTTCTCTCTCAGTGCCAGTACACACTTCAACATCTCTCCTCGCTTTCAGCACTCTCATCATTTATTCTATCTCTCTCTTACACACTCACAAGCACACAAAACAGTATTGTGCGTCACTAACGTACCCCACCAGTCACTCTGTTGGACACAGTGTCACAGACACATCTCCATCAGCTACCTGCTGCTCTGCAAAAAGTCTAATCACAGCAGGAAGGCCAGCTGATCAATCCAGTGAATATTACATTGAATAAATGTATATTTTAACACCTGCCATTTCAAAAGTTATTATCAAAGGTCCTGAATTATGTTAGATTTCAGGTTCATACTTTTATTCAGGGTGTCTGCTAGAAAATGTTTACTT
The DNA here is from genome assembly GCF_040436345.1 of Pagrus major. NCBI lineage: Eukaryota > Metazoa > Chordata > Actinopteri > Spariformes > Sparidae > Pagrus > Pagrus major. The sequence continues at coordinate 10,144,577 of NC_133234.1, read as the reverse complement.
GCTTTAATGTTCAAAAAACACATAATTTTTGTGATCATCATACTGTCATTGCTACAGCAACTCTATTCACCCTCTGTCTGAATGCTCCGTTTTTAGTGCCTGTCTCTTTAAGGCCCCCCCTCCCCAAAGCCCAGTCTGCTCTGATTGGTCAGTTCTCACAGGCCTGAGCAGGCACCCACCCATTGTGTTACTACATCAACCGTGGCTTTGCTGGGGGCAGTGACGGTTTAGTTGTGAGATCACAACCTTACAGAAGTCCTGTTGGCTCATTTAAAGGCACAGTTTCTGAATATGGGCTGTGCGCACTTCTCTGTGAATTTAGCTTTTTGAGAATTTCACAGTATCCAACAGCACCTAGACCTGTTTTATTATAAACAAAGACATGGAAATCTCACTTTCTACAATATGGAATCAAAGACAGGAAAGCTTTTTTTGGATATGTGTAAGTTCTTAAAGGGCCACTATGTAGTTTTTGGGAAGACATTTTATTCAGAAGAGAAAGATCTTTATCTTCATTTATTTTTTTATGCCTAAACAAACTTAATTAACAAACCATCTTTGCTTTCATCCCTGAATAAACTGAATAAACAAACTGACCTTAAAGGACAACACAATTTCATACTGTTTTACTTTGTTTATATGTGGTGGACCCTGCCACATTTCTAGCTTCAAACAGTTTTCTGGGGAGCTTATTTTCCTCTGAGAACAGCTTGTTTATTCGGTTATGGAAAAAATTACATTCTGAGCTTGTATTATTACGTCATTAATACTGTAAATATAAAGATTCTGAGTTTGAATTTCTTCTCCAAATCTACATAGTGCCCCTTTAAGTTTCCAAGTGCTACTCCTGGTTCATGAATTGGTTCATGGTTGGTGTCTTCATGCATTTCCATTATCACCTGTCAACTACTCAGTTTGAAAAAATAATAATAATAATAATCATATAACAGTATATTGATTATACAGACAGAAAAAAAGTTATTTTAAATGATTTTGAGCTACAGTAACATCTGTGAGACGTTAAGGTCTCAGCTTCATAAGACAATGCAGGAAGCGGCTGATGTGTGAACTTTTACTTGCTGCTATATATAAACGTGTCTCCAAAGTTAGTGCACGGCATATATCAAACATCTAATGTGTGCTGGAAAGTACAGAGCCAAGGGAAACAGAGAGGGGAGGAGTGAGAGGGGAGAGGAAGACTTTATATTATACTGTACATTTCCGGTCTAGGAAGATTAACTGCTGGAGAAGAGACTACAGTATGTTCAACATGCTATGATGGCATCTAGCTGTTCATTCCTTAATAAGAGCATAAATAAACATGACATTACAGAAAAAATAATAACACTGATTTAATGATATTTAGTTTCAATTAAATTAGTATCTGTTTGACCTTGGTCAAGCTTCATCCTACATTTCCCATAATGCAATGTAATAATGTTTTTCATTAGACCTTTTCCTCCTCTTTAATGGCCACTTCTTTTGAACCCAAGAGTTCCAGTTGGTAACACAGGCTTTCTATTACAAATACTCTCAAGGCCAAGAAAGGGTAACCCTGATGATGTAATTAAGACTGTTGTAATGATGTCATCGGGGTTATTCTTTTAAACTTTGGAACAACTCCCTGCAGAGACGCACAAAAACATCATAAAACTATTTTTACAGGCTGAGTAGCAGGCTACTCTTTGTGACAAGTAAATTGAACTTAATGTGTAAAATCTATGAAGTGCCCCTTTAATCTTTATGACAGACTGGATACACAGTGTCTTTTTTTTCTTTTCATTCCGTGTCTGTGTTGAATTGATTTTGTTGTCATTGTGTCCTGCCAGTCACACAATGAGGATAAGGAGGAGACTAATCTGTCGAGATGATACCCTGAGAAATCTTTTCAATAGGCCTTGATGTGAAGCACAAAGTCATGCTGTACTTGACAAAAAACTCATTGACACTCAGACAAAAGACTCTAAACAACGGAACAGTGACACTCTTACACAAGTGTAATCAGTTGTGGGAGCGTTGATGCCAGGTTCTGGCCTGGTAAACCCAGAAATTCCCAACCCCTGCCAGAGTCAGCCTGCCAAAACACAATCCCATTAGCTTGACATCTCTAAAGTGCATTTTACTCACTGGCACAATACATTCAAAATGTCATGTCTCCTGTTGCTGTTGTAATAAGCCTCTCGGTTGCCAACTGGCTGCTGCGCCTCGCGAGTGGCGCACACTTTCAGCACCAACTGTGCAGCATTAGCGTTTGCAGCAATATCTGTGTTTCACCAGCAGGGGTGTAGCAAGCAATTATGAGCCCGTGTGGTGGAAAGTGACTCTCAGACACTTTTCTCGCCTCATGAATATTTATCCTCAAGTCAAACACATGTTCTTTCACCAGTCAGTCATCAGAACTACAAGTTTAAGCCAAACTATGAACCAACTAGCAGTCAAGGAAGTACCATTTTGATTTAATCTGCACAGTGAAACAGTTCGTGTCAGATAACATTCAATTAGAAACAACATTATGTAACTTTTTTACCTTAAAATAACAGCTTCAAAATCATTTTGACTGTAATATGGAGAATGGTGTCTCTGCCACTCTGCCCTTATATTGCTTGTTTGTGTGCTATTTAACTTTTATTAGCGGGTAGAGACACAGTGTGTAATGCTGTAGAGCACTACATGACACACAGCACCAACTTTTTAGCGTTTTTGTTGAAACTGGATCTTAATTTATGGAGAAAATATTTCTGGCTTTCCTTCTTCTCTGCCTCAACTCTCTGTGATTTCCTGAAAGCAACATGTTAATGCTGCGTACTGTAGCAGCAAGTTAGCTCTGCTAGCCTAGTCAGTGCTATTGTTATTTCTTTTCTTGGAAAGTCACGTTCTAAGCCAGTTTTTCTCATTCATGTTCAGGGCACGGTTTGAAAAACACTGTTCTAAGCTAAGAAGTTCCCATAATGCTTTGCTCTCTCCCTAATAATTTAACACTTTATATTATGACCAGCTGTGTTATATATTTCAACTTTGTTTTGGACCAATTATGTCAAGTTTGGCATAACTGATGGCTCAAAATACTACCCATGAGTCTTTCCACCATGTCTTTGGAGAAGAAGTCTGTAAAGTTGTAAATCAGAGTGGTAACAACTTCAACATAGTTGTTAGAGTCATCCAAAATTGATTTTTTTTTCTCAACACAATCACCTTTAGCTTCCAACCTCCTACAGTGGTTCATGTAAAAGAAATGGAGTGGATGTTTCTAGCGAAATTGTATTTTGCGAGCTTGTCCCTGATTTTTTTACGGTCACAGGCTCATAGCTTTGAGGTTTTATTGTAAGGAAGGACCAGGTGTTATGTGATGTTGTTTCATGTCCACCCAGTGGTAGAAGTGCTCCAACTGTGAGTCACACTAAGTTGATTATGGGATAAATGATAGGGGTGGGGCACTTCGGTGGCGCAGCTCTATACTGTATATTGCTGTTTTGGCACCATGATAAGTATGCTGAATTATCAACGATTACCTGAATAGATTTAATTCTGATGAGAATGTCAAAACATGCTGATTATAATACAGGCTGAGATTAGAGGGGAAAATATGCACATTTATGGATGTTTATCCTCTGAGAAGGAATGTGATTTATGATACAAATAAACCAGAACCAGAATGAAGCAAGAGCAGAAAATTATTCTTCAAGATTCAGTTCAGGCACTTGAAACAAACCCCAAGTGCTTCTCTTGACACAGTCAACACATCTCCATCGGTTTCACAGACCCTCCATCTTCGAGTGTCTGCATCTACTCCAGAGCGCCGCAGAGGCATCAGCACCTGAGCACTCTCCATCCGACGCATCGGCTCGATCTGACGGTGGTCAGCACGAGCCGGCTGGAGAGGGCCGGAGGGCGGCGCGCTTCCAACAACGGCCTGGAGGAAAGCCAAGCGTTGCCACGGTGACAGAGCTGCGAAGAAAATCTCTTTGTATTGTTACCAAGGCAACAACTGTAGATAGGTGGGGAGGGAGGGGAGGATGGATGGACGGCTGGAGAGAGAGGGGAAGAGGAGAAGAAAAGAAAGAAAGGGAGAGATCGGGTAGAAGAGAAATAACAGCGTGATGTGAGAGGAAGGAGAAGGGGTGATGAGCTGTCGATTGAGGTGCGGAGATACGAGCTCGGGCTTTATTATTCCCTCCATCGCTGCCTTGTTTATGCTGGATGATTCTCAAGCGCGTGGGAGAATTTACAGTTTTCTGTAACCTCATCCCAAACAAAGTTACTCAGCAGATTCTTTTGAGTCAGATGGATACAGCAGCGCTTCTTTGAGAAGGCAGCTCAAACAGGACACAATAAGTCAACGGTTCCTTAACCGACTGCATGTCTCCTGGCTGAGTGGTGAGCTCTGCTGTAGCAGCCCCACTCTCTCTCTTTTTTTTCCTACATCTGCATCTATTTCTCACTATTGCACCTTCCACATCTCTCTTGCAGTCTCTCTCCTCTCTTTCCCCCCAGAGTCCAACATTTTCTTGTGTTTTTTTTTTTTTAGTTCTGACTTCAGAACATCTTATTGGAGGCATTTTGATAACTTTTGAACTGCTTTGCTCCAGGGGCTTCACTAATTCCCACTGTGTTTGAATTGATTGCATAAATCTAGCGGGGAAGAATAACACTGTGGGAGAGTTTCTTCTCAGCATCTCTGGATTTAGCATATTGCCAGTGCGAATGTGTGCGAGACGAAAAACACCCTTCCGAGCGGCTCCGTCGACACTACAACAAATAAAATGAATAATGTAGTAATTTGACTTTCTCGCGAGGCCAGAGGAGTGTGAGTTGACAGAGGGACTTGACAGAGAGAGGATGGATGACTTTATTCTAATGTACTCTTGGTTACATTTGGGTTATGCATGCAGATTTATGCAACCCTCCCTTTTTTTTCAGGGCTGCTCGTTACTCAAAGCAACTGGAAAATTCTCATCAGTCCCCAGCACCCCTCCACCCCACCCCCAAATTCTACACTTCACACACAGCTCCACACATTCTAATGTGCATGAGGGAGCGAGATTAGAGGGAAATTGAATCAAATCAAATCCCCTGAAATTGCACGGAGCTCGGCAGAAAAGACCATGGATCCAAAAGGAAAGGTATCTGTTATCTAACGCCAGCATTGCATCTCATCTCCTGATTGCCTGGGGACAATCAGCCACTTGGCGGAGGACTTGAGCTCAGCTCAAACTTTTCCAAACCTCCCGTGGTGGTGGCAGATTTGGTCAGCCTTCACCTCGTCCACATGAAGCTCTTTCTCTCTCGGGGGGTGGGGACGTGAGAAATGAGCGCAGCAGGAGAAGAAGAGGGAAGAAAAGGCTGCGAGCACCGCCATGGTCTTAATTGATATTCCATCCGAGGAGTCGGAAAATTCAAATGTCAGTAAGCTCTGTTATCTCACTTGGGAGTCGGCAGAGATTAGGGGATAGGTGAACGAGGGGAGGTGGGAGGTATCGTACTGCTTAAACTCTGCATGCAAACACACACACACATACACACACATATAGATTTGCACATGTGCTCTCATGCATGCTCCATCACAAAAGCACACACACTCCAGGCAGGTAGTCCACTTCACTCTCTCACATACACACTCACTTTGTCACTCACACACTTCATCTCCGTGTTCCCGTTGCATGTTCTCTGCTTGCAGGGAGGTCAGTGAGTGAAGGCTATTAGCTCAGCGGAGCCTCTCCTGCTGTCTGCTCGGGCTCAACTACAAAGACGGATCACTGTTTCAAATCAATATTGCCGTGGCCGGATCCTGGCTGGTACACACACAGAACAGTGTGTATTAACCCTGGGCTGATACCAAATCCTATCAGCTGTTTCCCTTTTCCCTCTTGTGCTCTATCCACTGTCAATCTACAGTATCGCTTTCATACTTGAGTAACTTTGTCATATGACTTATTATTCCCTTAAACTCGAGCATTCTCTTTAATGTTTGTATCTTCCTCTCCTCACTTCTTTTGCCATAGTTACTGGCTCTCATCAACACTCGCTCTCAAACACATACCCACACACACACACACACACACACAGGTAGAGGCCAATGGAGGCCCACCTTCCTCTGAAGGCCCTGGAGCTGATCCAAAAAGCAACTCAGCTCTATTCATATGGTTTTCCACCGAGACTCACTGGGAAAACAATTACAGCACAAATAATCCAACACACACACACGCATTCACACAGGCACACACAAACATATATAAAGGAGACAGTTCAGACCTCCTACTACCAAAGTGCTGCAAGAGTTTATAGTTTTTTTTTCTAAGCTGATACTGTTTCCTCTCTTCACACAGCGTGACTACAGGCAAACTCACACACCACGGATACTGTTTGTATATGTACGTATAGGAGAGACAAGGAATGTATTTTAGGAAGGCATGCAAATTTACATTCTACAAGTAGTAAATAAATGCACGCCAGGAGCTACGATAGTATGCTGCAATTACATGTATGTGTAGTGGTATCGTTGCCTTCTGCATATTTTAACATGCATAAAACAGGCGCATTCACCAGCCCCAGGAGACAATCGTACAAACAAAATAAAGTTATGGGGCTCTGTGAGTCATTTGAGCTTTATGGTGTCTAATTTGGTGTCTTTCCTCTTCTTCTTCAAGAAAAGAATCAACCCTAAGATTAATGTTTGAGAAGGAAGTGCAACTGGACACAACACAGGCTCCAAATGTACCTTACATCGTCTAACCCTCTGCTATAGTCTTCCTTTCTAAATTCACCTCTGCCAGTATTCTCAGCCTAGTAATTGTTCACCTTGAATACTCTTCTATCCGTCTTCAGAAGGAGCGACCTTGACGGAGCTCCACTCCCAGTTCTACTCCAAAGTCTGGCTTTGTCAAGAGAGCAAACAAATGGAGGTTAAATACACAATGCAGCAGGTCAATATATTAATTAATTATAAGGAAATACTTAAAGCATGCAAATTAATTTTTTACAGTTTTTTTTTAATATATTATCGCTAATGAAGTTATGCAGTATGAAATTAACCTTTCCCTAATGAGTACCACCATGTGATCCACACTGATTCCACACCGGCTTCCTCCTGATCCTGCCTCAATCTAAGACAAGACAGTGGGTGTAAAAACAGCAGAAGACAGCCAAGCCTGGTAACCAATAAAACAAGATTCAACAAGATCACACAACTGAGGCTGTCCATGTTTGGATCTTGCATAATAAATAATATAAATATAAATAATAAGTAAGAGTCAGAGATACTTTAAGGGTAAGATAGAACCCCTGCACACGGTGCACAGCAAGTGTCATTGCTAGTTTCAGCCTGGCACACTTGTCAACATGTCATGGACATGTTGGTCTTCACGCGATGTGACGTCAGGCGCGGTGATGGCGCATCGCTATCTTGAGGCAGCAGAAAGTGACTGCACCATAGACCGCAATCTTTTTCCTGTCATTTAAAAAACACATTATTCAGATAGTAAGCTGCGTCTACACAGGCGGATTTAAAATGCACGCACACTCTGATTTGAGAGGCTGATTAAAGAGGTCATATTATGCTCATTTTCAGGTTCATACATTTTCTCATATGGTGCTTTGCTGCAGCACCCCTTTTCACACAGTCTTGAACACTCCATTTTAGCTACGGAGTTAGACATCTCGCCTTCAATCTTTGGTGAGAGTTGCACATACGCATTACTTAACGGGCAGGATGTAGCCAATCAGAGGCAGAGTAGATTATCTGCTGTTTAACTTCAAAATTTACTTGGACACGCCCTAAACACACTTTAGACCAAGCCCCAAAGATGGTTTAAATAGGGCCCTGAGATATTTTAATCCATTCCTTCAAAAATAATAAGTTCTTATATCGGTGTTATCATGGTCATATTGCAGTACTTTTAGTTTTAACTTCATTTAACTTCCTGTTTACATGTGGCTGTTGTAGAGCAACCCAAGCCCCAGAATAAATATTGGCAATGTACATTTCTGCACACCACTGCTTCAATTTTCAATTTTATGTTGTGACCACGTTGTGTTTATGGTCTGGTTAGGTTAAGACACAAAATCCACTTGGTTAACATCAGGAAAAGATCATGTTTTGGCTTAAAATACCTGTTTTGGTCACCACAAACACAGCTGGAGTCCTCGACATAAATGTACATTTCGCATTAATGCTGAATGGAAATGTTTACATTTTGTTTTGTTTGCTAAAGGATTCTTCTGCTTTGTGAGAAAAGAGACAGATTAAGTAGCCAAACTGAGTTTTTGGATGGAGTTTGTCTGCTTTTGTGATTCAGACGTTGATGTAATGTAATCTGGAGTCAGAGCTTAGAGCACCAAGCTAGACGACAACATTGTTAGTGTCTAAGCAGAGGCCCTCAGTGCCTGTAGCTGCACCCGAGTATGTAATCGCCAGCTGCAACTGAATGCACCACACAGCTACTGCATGTTTAGGCAATGCTCTGGGTTACAGCTGTAAAAAAGTGTTAAATGGTGCCACTACGTAAAACAGACGTAGTCAGAGAGCAAATGTGAGCAAATAATTCTGGCATGAACTTCCGTGAATCTCTTGCAGAAACTAATGTTAATCAGTTATCTTTCATTTAATAATGTTTGCCCATTGCCCCTTAGAGAGTCTGTGCATGCCTCTGCCCTATGTTTGCAGCCTCTTGATGGTGAATGATGTGCGACCCCTGTGACTGACACAAAAATCGATGCAGCAGATTTTCCAAAATGTGTGCCATTTACTGTCTCTGTTTACTGTTACTTTTCATAAAAACTGGGCATTCTTCTCTGCAGGACGTCTGAAATTTGCTTGAGTATTTCACTCCTCCATTTCTCTGTTGGTGTCTCGCTGAGAGGGACGAGTCGCAACCGTACAGTTGTCAACACAACGTACAATGTTCTTAAGCTAATGGAAATAATAATAAGTTAATAGCCTATAATCATGGCTGTAGGAAGCATTTAAAATGTGGGCAGGAGGTTTGGTGTTTCCCCCCTAGAAATTTTCCATTTCCTTTATTCTAGCGCCTTTTAACTGATGTTTGGTCCCTTATCTGGCTATAGTAGGATGACAGAAATTATTGGTAGGCCTACATTTTACTATTTCATCCAGAGGAAGCATTTGGCCCAGATCACATATTTGCGTATAGGCTTTTTGCTAATGTTTCAAATAGAATATAACTTCAAAAGCAACACACAGAACAAATAAATCAAATTAAATATCTAAATTAATGTGACATCAATCACCAACAATGACTTTTTCTTTTTACCTATTACATAAATTCCATGACCATTATAAAGTGACCAGTTGTATCATCTAAAGGAATGTTTCCCCTACAGTAACAGTTAAAAGATTAAAAGATATGAATAAAAAATAAAAGGCCACTGCTATAGCTCCTCCCTGCTTGCCCTTCATCCCTTTTTTTGTAGTTCATTTCGTCACTTTCTTTCTCTCCCTCTGTTTTAGTCTCATTTGCCATCTCCCTTTCCTCTTTCCTGTCATGTTTCCCTTCCTTCAAAAAAGTTGGAATTGTTACATGTAGCCAAAATAGCAAGACACTCAGGAGGCAGGGTAAAGGACAAAGGACGAGCTTTACTGACAAAACTTAGTTCTAAATACCAAATACAAATACAAAAGGCAACAAAACACAGGAAGAGCAGGCAGGGGCAAATACGAGAATTCAAGAAGGAGAAAAAATACAAAAACTAAAAGTACAAACCAAAGAAGCACTGGGAACACAGGCAGAAACAGTACAGACAAACTGATAAAGACAACAGGGAGTGCACAGATTATACACACAAGTCAATATTAATTAACTAACAGGACACAGCTGAACACAGAAAAAAGGCGGGAAATCTCACAAAGGGAGGAAATGAAAAGCAAAACATGACACATGAGGGCAGATTTGTCTTAAATTGAGATAAACACGGAAGAATTGTGACTGCATGAGGACTCTCCTGGTAAAATCAGGAGGGTTTGCAAGTACAGAATGGTTACAGTTAGGACAAGATCAAGGTTTTGGTGAAATGTTAATCTAGTTAACATGTTGTTTCGTCACAACCATCTGCATAAACCTGATAGAAATGGGGGAAAAATATGGTCATGGTTTTGGTAAACTGACACTTTAACTTGAATGTTTTGGGTAGGAAAGCCTGAAAAGTTCATTTTTGCAACCAGTGTTCAATGTATGGTAGAAGTCAAATGAAATAGCTGATATTGTTACAATATTTCTTCTTGTAGTTCACTATATTGTACTGTGTTGTTTTTCACCAAGACAGAATGGACATAAGGCTTCACAGACCCAAGGTTAAATAATTCCAGAGAAAATATGGCAACAGTTAGTAACTGTGGTCTCTCAATAACTGTCTTCCAAGTATCTCACCTGATTTCATTGGGGATGCAAAATGTCAGCAAAACAAAGCAAGCAAAGGGGGAACAATCAATGGGGAGTTGTGTTTCTTGTTAAAAAGCTGTGAGGACCGGAGCACCCAGGAGTTACCGAGCGGCAGCTCCAAATTACCTCCTGCCACGATTCTCCCACAATCTGAAACAAAAACATGCCAGCGAGATTCCACACCAGGTCTGACAGAGAAATTTCTGGCTTCCTGTTTGCTGTGAGGAAGAATGGGACTCCATTGTTGGCCTGTTTTAATGAGCTTTGCCAGTAGCCCGGGGTAAAAGTGCAGTTGGATCCAGTGATAATGAGAAGCATAATGCTGCTCCCGCTGCCTCCTCATGCCCTCCGTTAAAATAGGACCTGATAGTTAGCTTCACTTGAAATTAGAGTTAAAAGAAAGTCCTGGGCTTGCAACAGTTTGCTGAGGGGCAAGAAATTAAAAATTCTTTGACGAGAGCCAAAACAACAGGGTTGTGCAGCAGCTCATTTTGACAGCTTTGCTTCAAGCATGTCATTCTCACTAACCTTCCTCAGGCAGAGATACCCGACCAAAATCTTCATCCCTGTCATCACTGCCATCATTTGATTCTGTGAACAAAGAATTGAAACTTATATCCTCTTGATCTTAAGTTTGAATGCATCTCTTGTGTCTCTCCTGTTAAGTTATTACTCATAATGTAGTCACTCAGTTAATCTTTGTCAGCCACTTTTCACATTAATGCAGCTATAACTGACTGATGAATGAGAGTCGTCCCTGTGTCGTGAGTTTTAGTCTCCTCTGATGTATGAGTGTATCTAAGCTACGATGTAGATGTATGGTCTCTCTGTCCCACACTTTGATTTGCTGTAAGTTTAACTAGATGGTTTATTTAACAGAGGAAAGTCACATCAGTTCACAGTAACAAAGATGCTACTGTAGGTTAGTTACTGTAATTTAGTTTATGATGATGATGATATCATGATGGTATCATGATGTATTTCAATAGCAGTATCACAATACATCGATTCAGCAATACTTGACAAAAAAACATTCATCTACATCACCATGTCTGTGTAACTGATGAAGAAAAACTACCCCTACATGGAAATTAAAAGGTGCAATATGTAAGAATTTTAGTTCAAAACATTAAAAAAATTAGCTAAAAATAATCAACATAACATGAAGAAAAAACTGTTTTGACCAAATGTCAAATACGTCTATATATTGTCTTGCAGAGATATACTGAAGTTAGCATGCTAACCAGCTAGCCCCTATCCACATTTTTCTGATAGTGAATAAGAAAAACACTCCCTCTGTGCTCCGAGCTCCCAGTCCGGGCAGAGTCAGCTAATCAGACCGCTAGCTTTGCGGCTAATTGAGCTAAATAGCTAACAGCAGCTACAGTTAGCAGCAGTTAGCAGTTACTCCGATGTGTCCCCCTATTTGTTTGGAGTATGACTTACACAGGTGGCCAATTCTTACATATTGCACCTTTAACCATAACTCTGTATTTGCCTATACTGGTGCAAAGGTCAACTCACAAATGTTACCCACTGAAGTTTGTTTACAGGTCTTGGAGCTGCAGAGGAAGCTGCATGTAATCTGATAAATTGCCTCCAGTGATGTCACTGCTAAATTGCATTATGGGTAATGTAGGCGCCCAGTTTTGAAGCTGTATCAGTTTTTGATCATGTGTTTTTCAACCTTTTATAACCTGAGTCAATTTATCAGATACCATGCAGCTTCCTCTGGAGCCACAAAATATACTGCTTTGTGCAGTAGTACTCCCCTAGACCTGTTAACATACTTTAATGTGGAAAATTGGTGAAGTCACCCTTTAATATTTCTAAGACCATTGCATGCATTCTGCTACTTACGTGGGTTAAGCTACACATTTTTCATTTCTTGCAACTTCTCCACCTGAGAGGATAATTACTGTTAACAGCTTTTATCAGTAGGCATATTTTCAAACAACTTTGCAGTGCCAGACCTATCCCACACTTTTAAACTCAACAACAACAAAAAAGATTGCTATCAACACTTTTGTTTATGCTCCTTTTTTCAGAAGCAAAAGATTTAAGACTTCTTTTCTGCACACAAACGAATTTGTTTCGCACTTCTCTTTTGTCAAGATGATCCACCTGACAGGTGTGGCATGTCAAGGTACTGATTAAACATCATGATTAGTGCACAGGTGTCCTTTGGACCGGTCACAATAAAGGACCTCTCTAAAATGTGCTGTTTTATCACACAACACAATGCCACAGATGTTGCGTGTAGTTGGCATGTGTCTGGTACTTAAGAGAAGTGTTCTCTTCATGGAAGAATCACAGTGCTGATCTGGCCAATGATAAGCAAGCGCTGGTAACTGAGAGGCCTGCGGTGGAAAATGAGGATCCGGCGGTGGGAAATGGGAAGCCATGTGGTTACTAGTGTGTCTAACATAGCAGTTCACTGGATTAGCTACTGCATCGGCTGGACATTAGCTTACCTCGACCGGTTAACTAGCAGGTCTTGGCTAGCTACATTAGCTACAGATGAATTTTTCTTCTTCTTTTGTAATTTATTGGTGGATTGGAGCCAGATGTGGCGCACAACCACCACCAACTGTAGTCAAACAGAAAAACATAGACGTACAAGTTAGCACCTTAGTAGAATGAATAGTCGGCTTCTTGGTTACCAGCACCGGCAAATCTAGTTATATAAAGTCCACAGTTTGGTGCCTGATAAATGTCTTTTTTTTTTTTTAAAGATAAAACTTTCTGAAATTAAATAGAATTAATAGAGAACAGTCTCCAATTTTTGTCTTTTTTCATTTGCAAGTTTAATTTTTCTTGATAAGGAAGCACCTATCTGGGGTCATTATTAACTCTAACCCTTCATTATAAAAACAGCTACAGCTCTAACAGTTCAGTTATACAATGGCTGTGTGTCTTTAAATTAGCACAAAATGGCCTTCACAGAATATGCAGGACAACAGAAGTCTGACTACTATATACTTGGGAACCTCCCGACTATTTTATCAAACTTAATAGCCTATCCACGCCCAAGTCATTTCTCTAAACTTTTCCAACTTCAACAGGAATTGTCTCCAAAATGATCTCACATTCTCTGTTAATACATCACATCCACTAATGTCAACAGTAGCCTAACACTGTGGCCAAATGAATAATTAAAGCTATTGAGGGCTCTACCTACCCATTATAAAAGATGATGGTGGCATGCTGAGAGTTTCCTTCCTGCTGGTCCATTTATACACTCAACAAAAGTATCAATGCAACACTTTTTTTTTTTTTGCTCTAATTTGTTACAACTTGAAAGAAATGTTTTAAGACTTTCTTATGCACACAAAATAATTATTTCTCAGATTTTGAGCACACATTGGCTGGCTGATCAGAATAGTGGGCTATCCATTGTTCATATAAAGAAAAGACCTGTGCAGCTTATAAAGGGACGCAACAAACACAGTAAAGAAGCAGGACTGACACAACCTGAGCAAAAATTAGACACACCACAAAAAACTGAGAGTAAATTCTTTGGTTTTATTAGTGGAGGAGTTGCTTTTTTTCTTTTCTTTTTTTCTTCTGGATCATTTATGTTCAGACTGACTAACTAAGCGAATCGGGGCATGTAAACAAAAATCACATGGATTAGCAGATAGCATGTCTCCTGGACAGATATTTAATAACTTGACACTCCGCCAAATTAGAGATTTCGAAAACTAAGCATGATTGACTGCGCTGCGATTAATGACTTGAATTCTTAACGAGTGTCTTAACTCTAACAGGTGTCACCGGGCTCATTAGGAATCAGTGGGCCGTTGAAGATAAACAGTCAGTAGTTGGTCAAAAAGTGAGACTGGAGTCAGCAAAGTAACGGCAGATTGATTTAGAAATAAATAAATAAATAAATGACTAAAACAAATAAAGGTTATTAATTAGGTGAAAGAGCAGGATGGGATGCTGGAATAGTGGACAGGTAAAGAATAGTGTATTTTCAGCAACATGATAGTAATGAGTGGCACAAACTAAATACAGGAAATGGATGCATATGAAGGAAAGAAGATTAAACCGAGACAGGTGACCATGCATGAAGAATAGGAAAAAATCATGCGTTTTGTGTATTTTGTTCCAGTCAGCTGTCCAACTGTGAGGAATCGCTGGCCAACAATGGCAACATCTCTCCCCTCATAGCTGTAAACTCGTGCATTTTGCAATTATTTCCTTTCGATTGTTTACGAAAACATTCTGAGCTCCCAAAAAACTGTACAACAGTTTGTATGGACGAGGAAACTGGATGCTATTCGGCGCCACCTGAGCTCAAAAAGCAAGTGCTGTAATGTCTGAACATGCCCTCATTAACTCAACTCACTTACCTGCTTACTAATTTTATGAGGTATTCACTGACTCTCCTATCAACACACACACACACACAAACAGGTGCATGCACGCACACACACTCAGGGCCCCTCTCGGCTCGTCCGTCCTGCTCTGGGCAAGGTGCCAGCGCTCGCAGATGGCATTAGTGGAAGATGAAGTGCGCGTCCCTGCAGCCAGTGAAATGTGAATGCCAGTTAGTACCCTAACTGCGATCTGATCAGCCTCGCTGAGCGTCAAAGACTTGTTGACTCAAAGCAAAATGAGCCACAGGTACACTGTGCTGCTTACACCAAACAGTGTTTCCTGCCTGTTCTTTTTGCCCAAATCCCTAAATAACATGCTCATCTCTAAAAATACAGACAACTCGTATTAGCACAGTCTTTAAATGCTCATTACCAGACAAGCAGTACGAATCACTAAGTTATTTCTTTATGTTTGTAAACATGTCTCATTAGTTTAACAGCAGTGCCCGGGTTAGTATTGAAGCTTAATTGGTAATCACTTCACTGCCACGTAAAGGTGATGCTACAGAGAGGAAAACGCTGCATGATGCTTTTCCCCTCCCTGTAAACATTGTGATGCAGAACAGAAAATATTTATTGATGCGCAATAAAACAAACAATATCTTTTTTCGCATCACACAAAACAGGTGTAATAAATAACATTAATCAAGACTGTATGCCATTGAACCTTTTTCAATTCCAATCCCTTTGCTGTGTATTAATCATTGTGCTCACATGAGGTTTAGCAGCACATTAAAACTCTGAGAGGAGAAGACGGCTCTGCAGCGGCTGATCAAACCCGCCCAGAACATCAATGGTACCCATTTAGCGAGCATCAGTGGTATCTGTGAGGTGAGGTGTCTGCACAGAGCCCAAAGGATACTAATAAACAACACCCACCCCAGCCACAGTCTGTTCACCCTGCTGCTGTCAGAGAAGAGGTACAGAAGTGTCCACTGCCGAAACACCAGACTATAGAGCAGCTTCTTTCCTCAGGCTGTGAGACTCCTCAACTCATCCTTCTTCAGTCCACCATGAAGTTTATTTTTGCGACTTTATTATTTTTTCATCAGTCTGTATAGATTTCTTTTTTTGTGTGTGTGTGTAGCTCAATTAATTGGTAACACTTTACAATAAAGTAAATAACAATGTGAGTATTTACTAGGGAACTAGTGAGGAATGATTTAGGAACAACTTAATAGTTAATGAATCGTTCATGAATAATTGCTTAACTTTGATTGAAGGACTATATAGTAGATATTGATGAGTTACTAGAGAACAAACTGGGAGATACTCCATTAAAGGTGTTATTGATAACATTCAGCCACTAAATGTGGCATTCATAGGAGCTGGAACCAACTGTCAGAGTTTTTACACATAAACAAACAATCATTTTGGACCCGCCAAACATTATAAAATGATTCATTCACAATCATAATAAAGTTTTTCAGGAAAGGAGATACTTTTATTCTGCAGTCTTCTCCAACCTTTCAACTGGACAACGTCTGTATTCCTACACATAAGATGAATGTTGTGCCAAAGGAAAAGGTTGTTTGACGGCAATGTAACGCGGCAAAAATGTTCAAAACATAGCATACACTTAAACAGATATATGCTAAAATGCATCTTGCTGAGTGGGTACGATTTACAGCAGTACAATGCCCTTCTTCCTGTTGGCACGATGCACTGCTTCTCCACACAGGCTCAGACCTGGCGGTCATCTACTGCAGGTAACACACTGACTAGGGATAAGTACCTCATACAACCCACATCAAAAGACCCGAACTATACACAACTTTTTCATCTTAAAATAACAGCTTCAAAATCACGTTGATAGTATAGTGTCTTGCAATAGGTTGAATGGTGTCCCCCTATCACTGTATGCGTTACATACATGTTTACTTCAAGATACAAGTTTTCAACTCAAACCATTGTTATGGCGTAATGAGTTTTGTTTGTAGTTGGCACCTACACTACGTCTGACAAACTGTTACAGACCTGGGATTTGTAGTTATGACCTTGGTGTTGCACTCAAACTGGGGGCGGTGCCAAATTGCACAAAATGCCAATTTCTACATAATGTTGCTTTGATTTGCACTTGGGATATTCTGACTGATATCAGCCGCTTAGGTGATATTTTTTTACTTCAACACAACTGTAAATAACTTCAACTCAAATGTCTCCTCAATCAGCTTTGTCTGACTGGCTGGCGACAGCAGCCATGGAGGCTGGGATGGATGCACATAGCCTTCGGGGAGATGGAGGCAGACCGCCACTGAACTGATGACCTTGGAGACTGGACACGGACCCACAAACTGAGGAACCAACCGATTTCACCCAAAGACGAAAGTCACAGCTTCACATGCAATACTTGTTCGCAATATAGTATAATTACTGACAATAAAACAAAATATCAACAGTCAACTTATCCTATTTTATTTTGAAAGTCCAAAAATAATGTTCTAATGCTCTGATACATGATTCATCACTGATTCATTTGTTTTCATTCTGTGTCCTGGGCGAGTTTTGAGGCCAAAATTAGGAGGATAGTATTTGTCTGATATTTGCACATTTTGCACACTGTTGTGAAAAGTGAGTCAAGCCAATTGGAGATGACTGTGACTGCCAGGCACAATCGCTAGTCAGTGCTAGGCGCTCCTCCTTGCAGATGAGAAGTGGGCTGTTTGTGGCTTCGGAGCTACACGATTGGCTACTTCTCTTTTATTCCCTCCATCTCTGCCTTGTTTATGCCCGATTATGCGTGACTGCGTGGGTGAATTTACAGTTTGCTGTAACCTCATCCAAAACAAAGTTGCTCAGTAGAATACTGAATCAGAACGATGCAGCAGCAGAGATACAGAACGATTCTGTGCTTTTATTTTCTCTGATTCAGCGTATGTTTGCAGGGTGGATGGAAGATTACAGTAGATGTTTACTGATGCGTGTTATTCTGAAGCTGAATTGGTTTATTCTATACAACGTGAGAGACCCTAAGATAAATTCACTCATGTGATTTTTATACATCCGCATGATTGCCAATAACAAAAGCCTGATACAAGATGTCAGCCCTTCAAATTACAGCAGCACATGGATCCTTTCCGCTTCTGCTAACATGCATCTGTCGCTGTAGCAACACACACACACCTGGAACATTTCAGGTGCTTGGTAAAAGCCCCTCAGATTGAAGTGGGGTTATATGAGTAAGGCAGGTTGCCCACAGAGCCCATCAGAAAGCCAGCACGTATACATATGCACCCCAACAGTGTAACTTCTAATTAGATTACTCATTCTTAATCATAGACTATTTTCTAATTCTAACCTCTTAAGAGGAAAAATCTGACATTCATATTGTAGAAAAGGTGCTTAAAGAACGTACAAGCTTCTCTTTCCCTCTCCTGTTTTCTTCCTCTGTGTTGGAGTTTGTATTGATCCTTCACAGCACTGTTAGGGTTTGGAGGTGATGGGTCACGTAACAGTGGGAGAGATAAGTTGGCTTTTCTTCTTTGGAGGAAATGGAGCTGAAATTACTCTTTTAAACTTTGGTCCGACTGCAGTTCTTCTGCCGCTCGGATCTCCTGCTGGCTCAGCACAGCGCTGATTGAAAACTGAGGTCGTCCAGTCGCCATCAGATCCATCTTTCAGTCTAAAAATGGGCTATAGAAGCTTTTTCCATACCACACTTTATTACTTTTACATGCACTTGAAATGATTTTTAACACTCTCATATTGAGCAGCAGGCTGGTTGAAACTGTTATCCAATTGCTCTTTTGTCTTGCTGTTCTATTCATTTTATTCACACGTCTGAGAATTCATTGAGCAGTCTGGGTGCTATGAAAGCACTTTGTTCGATCAAAGAGAGACGAGAAACACCTACCAATGCTGCTCAATAAGTCTGTTTGTCCATACACCTTTACCAAAGAACATTTGTCCCCACGCTCACTCTATTGTTTACATGGATCTTAACAGTAATGTTGTGAAATTGCTGTGAAATTGCAGTAATGTTTTCCGCCATTGCAGTTTCGCTCCTTATGCTCCCTTGATGCCTCCCTTGAAGGGGATTTTACACATCTGTTTGCCAGTCATTACCTGCAAAAGCAGCAAAGTCTGTGAGAAGGCTGTCTACAGCTTTGGGGGAGCTTTGTTAAGTCTGAGAAAATAACTCAGCGTCTTAAAATGCTCGAAATTCCCCCCCTGCCCCCCAGCGTTGCCCTGTGGCATTATTGTTTGCGCCGCTGTCTGTACAAAATGTTTGGCAAAACATCTATTAGATATTCAGCCAGCTGACCTACCATTACTAGACCACACTGCAAGCTTAAGACGCCTTTGAGTTTTATTAAGGGAAGTGAAGCATTCTGTGTTTTTGGAGCTTGGCAGGTAAACAGGATTAAAAGTAAGGATGCAACCTGCAAGTCCTTGAACTTTAAAGGAGAAGTTCAGCTAAAAGTGAAAATGTAGTCATTACTTTAGAAAACAAAATGGCTCCATTCAGCTTGGCCAGTGCAATCCAAGGCTTTGGAACCTCCAAGATCCCCGATTGATTTGAAAAGACGTTATTGACCGCCTTTAATTAGCCGAAATCTTAATGGCTGAGCTAAAAGCATCTGAAGTGGGTGCACAAGGTCAACCATGCGTCGTTTCAAATCAACTTGGGATCTCAGGACTAGTTAGGACTACGTCAAACTAGCTGTATGGAGCCATTTTTTAAACGCTACAAAGCTGTTTTGATGTGACGCTCCAGAAATGTTTTGTGGACTACAAAACTTCACTTTACTTTCAATCGGCATGAGGGCGAGTAGACGATGACTGAATTTTCATTTTAGGGTGAACTTATCCTTTAAGGAAGTTCAATCATGGTAAAAGTTCAATGTGTAGAAGTATCTTTAGCTAGAAATTTGTCAAATCAGACATAATGTATATATTTGTGTTTTAATCCTCTTATTTAACACATAAAGATCAATTTTAATGACATGACAAGCTTTCTGGAACATTTCCCAGCATGCATTGGAAGGACATGTCACCACTCTGTCACAAAGCTAAGCTACAGTTAAACCTGCACTTTTACACTTGGAGTACTGGCAGTTTAATGTCGGAAATTCACCTGTGTGTGTGTGTGTGAGAGAGAGAGAGAGTGTGTGAGTGAGAGAGAGAGAGAGAGAGAGAGGAGTGTGGGTTGTCTGACATTTACACATTGATTTATACAGGAACATCATAAATGTCCCATAAAGCTTTGGTTCAGATGTTACAGTATAACTGTTTAATATGCACATTATATTCATCATATGCATCTTATTTCCTACATACTGTATTATAGCTGTCTGACAAAGCTGTCTGTGTGCATTTACATCTGCGTCACTCTCCTCATTAGCACAACTCCAAAGAAATCAACATTTAGCACAGGCTATCAACCAAGTCAACTGCAGGAGATTACCATGCATCTTGTCACACTCTCTCAGTCGAACGCCTTAATAAGGACTGGATTTATTCTGAGTAATTAGTGGCAATATTCCAGCAACGCATACATACACACACGTACTGGCCTAGAAATGGGTGTAAGTCTTCAAAAGCATTACATCTGTTCTACAGTGACAGATTATCTCTCCTTTTTCAGAATACAGATTTATGAATTACAGCCAATAACGCTTTGATCGATGGAAAAAAAATAAAAGCACCATTTTCCAGGCGGTGGAAAACAGCAGCATATGTCAGTGTCATGGTACATTTTGTAATTCCCTGGCTCTGGAAATGGGGAGGAGAAAACATTTGTTTTGTGTTGTCTCGTGAGCCTGGTAAATTACCTGTTGAACGGCAGATTCATAAAACAGAAATGGCAAATGCAGATTGTAGATGTGTGCACAATTTAAGGTTCACACATCAGACTAATGACTATTTACATGATGTATAGCAGTGCACTGACTATTAGTAGACTCTTAAAGGCGCAATATGTAAGAATTTTAGTTTAAAATATGCGATAAGTAACACTGTAAAATCTGACTAGGTGATCTTATGTAAAAAATAATAGTAAACCGATTACCTCAAAATTACCACGTGGACTACTAAATGTAAGTTTAAAAAGCAATTTTAAAGTCAACTTTTTACAATTTACAGTGTATCAACAGAACATGAAGAAATAATAGTTTTAATGTAATGTCAGTACAGTAGCCTTTTCATTGTGTTGAAGAGATATCTACTGAAAACTCAGAGCTCACACGTGTCCTTAGCGACTCTGTAAGGACACTCCCACACAGAGTTTAAAAGCCTGCAACTCCGCTCCAGTTAGTTAGAACTGAAGAAGCCTCTTGGATGAGAGGTGACACGTCTTCAAGAAACTGAAACAAGTCCAGTTGCCAACGATACAGCACTTAGTATTACCATGACCTGGATGACTGAGAACCTTCATCAACATACTGAATTTAACATGCTAACCAGCTAGCCGCACCTCATCCTTACTTATCATACCACTCCAAGCCCCCATACTTTACCTTAAAAATAAAAATCAAGGAAACCGATTACCTCAAAATTGACAATTAGATCAAATCATTTTAGCCCTTGACTTAAATTTGATAGTCTACTTCACTTGGTAATTCTGAGGTAATGGGTTTCCTGACTTTTTTAAAGTAAAGGCGACTTTTAAATGTACAGTGTAGCTGCAAGGCTAACTGAGCTAACTAGCTTATAGCAG
The DNA here is from genome assembly GCF_040436345.1 of Pagrus major. NCBI lineage: Eukaryota > Metazoa > Chordata > Actinopteri > Spariformes > Sparidae > Pagrus > Pagrus major. Next base: position 10,123,143 of record NC_133234.1, on the reverse strand, counting down.
CTACAGTTAGCAGTGGTTAGAGGTTAAACCGGCGATATGTGGCTCCCTATTTGGGTCAGGAGCATTCGGACCCCGAATTTCTAGGAAAAAGAGAGATTTGTCACCCTCAATAACCTTTATCAGTGAAAACATATAATTTGAATCATTGAAAACACTTATACACTTACATAGTCCATATGCTTTACAATGGTCCACTGCAAACCAACCTGCACCTCACACACCTGTCTCAGTGGAGCATCTCTCAGTGCGCTGCTGGTGGTGCTGGCGGACAATAAAACAAAGTTTTAGGTATAAGGACAAGAAACGCTTGGTCGGTGTGAGAAAAACACAGTGCTTTGGCTTAAAATAGCTCCCTGCTTCAGTCACCACAAACACAGCTGTAGATGTCCTGAGATCTTGGTCAAAACACCTGGTTTTGTCGCTAAAAATAGGGCTAGAAACTTTCCCGGGTTGCCCTTAAAAACATTCAGGGATGTCCCCTTCAGGAATTGAACTTGAGAATGTTTTCTGTTTATTGCCCCCTCCCCAACAGTCAAGCGAAATATCCGCCCTTATTGACGTCGAGTGCTCGATGACATACATACGGTGAAATGTCTTGTAGCTCAGAGCTAACACTGTTGTCTGTCACAAACAATAGCAGTTTGTGAACGGCCCAACTACACGTTCTTGTCACAAAGGAAAGATGCAGTGGCATCTAGATCTACACATAAAATCAAAAAGTTTAATTAGTTGCAAATTTGTTCATGATTGTTGCTACCTACAAGAAAAAAAAGTAAAATTTAATTCCCATGGTCAATCTTAATTTAGATATACTGGTTTAATGAGAGTCTTCTGGGCGTCATTAGATGTTACATGTTGTAATTATAACTACAAACAAGATGAACAACTGACAAGAGCTACAATTAAACCATAAAATAGATGATTTGAAAGAAACAGCCCTCAGACCAGCTTTGATTAATTAAACAAGAGAGATCGGTTTGAAAGCCTTATTAAATAATAAAGAATTTGGTTACTACTAATATGGTACCCCAGCTGTAGCTTATGAAATGAAGGCATGAACTTGCATCAAAAAGAAAAATCCAAGGCACTCTTCTGGCAAAAAAAGAGCCTTTATTGAAATGCTGAAATCCTTAAAAACATTTTTTTGTAATAACCACCCAAGTATCAGCACAAAAGACCTTCTTCACCATGTAACCCTGGGCACTGTTTCTCTTCTTCTTTTTTAAGATAGAAGATTAAACATTATTGATTGTAGAAAATATGGACAGCGCTTCCAGGTCTGAAAAATAAAGTCAATGCGGAAGTGCCTTAAACATGCATTCCTTCCAATGGCCTGCAGGGGGCAACTCCACTGGTTTCAAAAAGATGTTGGATTGTATTAAGCTTATGAGAAAATAACCCTAATTCTCACTTGATAAATCACCTCAGTAAACATTTTCCTAATGAGTAAATGTCTCAATTGTTAGTTTCAAGTCTTCTTCAATGCAGCATGATGTTCATTTTGTGAATGATGGTCCTGTTTGGACTAAAATAGACAACAAAGAAGGATATCTTTCTATCTGTCTTGTGATAGCTATCATGGTGTGTCCTCAGGGTCTCAGTCAGATCCAATCAGGATTCAGCTCCCTAGCAACACCATCTTGGCCAAATGTCACTTCTTGCTCCAAGAAATCAAGATGACGATAATCTTAATGCCAAACTCAAGTCTTCAAAATAGTAGTTCACAAACAAACTGGTGACATCATGATGGGTTTAGACTTGTGCTATGTTCCAGACTCAACAGACAGACCAGACAGCTCCTTCTTATTCTTCTTCTTCACTTCAGTCTGGATCGAAGTGATGGACTAACTGATATGGTCGTCCCTTGAGCACCTCCCCAAAAAATTGAAAGTACATCGAGGGTGAAATGTTCCCTTTGGGCATTCTCTGGTGGAGCAGAATATTCTATTACAAAAAAAACCTGATAAGACACATTTGTGGAAATCTGTTAACCTGCAAGGTTAATATTTTGGCAATGGCACCAATTCTATTTCCTGTAATTTTGGGGAAATGGTGGACCTGTCTGCACTTTTGCAGTTTATTCATAGAACATATAAAGACATCAGTCCAGACTGTCTCCAATCTCAGCGCAGCTCTCCAAACATACCGAGGGGACATCTGTCTCCTCGGATCTAATATACTCACAAAGATTTAGAGTGTGTTAACTTAATTCCCATACACTGAAGCACTGGAAGCACTTCCGTCGTCTCTTCTTCATTTTTGTGGCGTCTTTGTAACTTATTACTTAAAATGATTGAATACACAGCTGGCCTGCGTGGAGACTGGATGTACTCATATTTACTGCCCGGTCCAGCCTCTTATCTAGCTGACAAAAAAAAAATAATGAGCTTGTTCGTGCAGCAAAACCTAAAACAGATGACTGAAGTTAAAAAGATGCATGATGAAGGTTAGAAGGTACTCATTGTCACAAACGTCATGCTTGCCCCGACAAGCAGACATCCTTCACTGTCACAGAGTATAAAAAGTGCTCCTGATCAGTAACTCTTTGATACGATGGATGTGACACGGGAAAGTTGGTTTTCATAAGGCAGTGCAGGTCAAACACACGGCTGAATGATGATGAATCACGATGTGATGAGGATGACATGACCGACTTCAAAGGCACCAGTGGAGATCACATTAACTTTCTGACAGCATTTTATACACCGCTGGGATGTGCCTCATGCAGGCATGGCTGCACATGAATTAGCGCGCACGCGTTCGGATACACTCCATACACACAGAAAGCAAACAACAGACAAGCAAAGAGACACACAGGCATACAAACATTCATCAATCTCTTTCCTTTCACAGCTATATTCTCTCTTTTCGTCTTGTCTTTTCTCCCTCTCTCTCTCTTGCTTTCACATACAAACACACAGCCACTCAGGTGGGGTAATTGAATGTGACAGCAAATCCTGAGAGGGTTGTTGGCGGGTTATCAGGTTAACCTGTGAAATGGAACCCACCTGACACCAGCAGGTTGGCTCTGACACCTACAGCAGACACGGTTGAATCACTCCAGCTAAGACCGGAGGCTAAATACAGTAGCTTCTTCTTCTTCTTCTTCTTCTTCTTCTTCTTCTTCTTCTTCTTCTTCTTCTTCTTCTTCGTCTTCTTCTTCTTCTTCAGCACAGGCATTTTCACTTTTCTTCAGCAGTGCAAAGTAACAGCAAATGTAATCACATTTTTATCAGAGCTGATGTAACATTGGTGATAACTCCAGCTTTGCTGGAAAAATCCACCATAATTTAAAGACTCTCTCCCATCTAAAAGTGGCATCACTAAAGTCATGGCACTTGGCACTTCCCCTCAGTTTCACAGGTTCACGGCTAGAGACACACTTTAAACCATGGGTTATGAAAACTCTGTTGTTTCAATGTATTATGGTTCTTGAAAACAAGCATAATAAGGAAACAATAGCTACCAGTTTGCTAATGTCTCCGTGGCTAACTTGACAGCCAGCTAACATTACATTTTTATTTCTGATTTGTGCACGACAGTCCTGCATTTTGACTTACTTCAATGTTGCTGTCCCCCCTTTGATGGCATGTGATGTCCAAAATGAAACTAAAGTCCAGCGTCAAAGTTGCTGCTCTTGGTACCGCTCCTCTGATATCAGTACAGACTGGCAGTCATCAGTTACTTAACACACATGTTTATATTTTGGATTTTTGTGTAATCAGCTAGGCCCTGTGCAACTTAAGTATAAAGTGATTTGATGAACAAAACTTTGGTCAAAACATAAGACAACTTTATGTGGTTCATTTGACTCTCAAGAACTTCTTAAGCACTTTGTTTTTGTGTTTTTTGAAGGGGCTATTTTCAAGGTGTTGCAGTACTTGATTTTTCACCCCCTCAAAACTCTAGCACCTTGCAGCAGTGATGTAGGGTTAAAAGGAGCAGGTAAAAGAGAAATATTGAATAGACATCAATATTAGGTCATTTGTCTGAACACAAGGCTATGCTCCAAGGCTGGATTTTGACTTATTTGCATTACAAATGTAAATGGGATTTTGAACGAGGTTTTCTTACTTCAGACCTCCCGAAGGTAACTTCAGCTCTTTTAGCCAAACATCTTTGACAGCCTAACTAGATTCAGTTCGCCCACTCATGCAAATCCACTGATTGTGGCGAGTCCATCAATACGGATTTTGCTGGTAAATTCGGCTGCTTTAAATGCTGGTGTGACTCAACCTTTAGGGTTCCTGAATAATAAACATTTTTATCCGAATACATAGCCTAATAAAAGTGCATTCTCCTTGAACAGCTACTCCTACTGCTCCCATGCATATGAAATACATTTTATGATGTTCAGTACACTTTAATGGCAACCAGATGCAGAGGGAAGAAGATAAACTTACACACACATCAGTAGAATGGCAAGAAGATCCTCAGGTTATTAAGTTGCAGCCAATATTGCACAATCTCAGCTGTGTAACACCTTAAAATCCCACTAATATCTCAGTGCATCTCCTCCTTTGTAGTAGATACATGTCCAAAAGGAACAGAGGTTTTCATACCTGGATTATGTTGTCAAAAACAAAGACATGCTTTGTGAAAGAATATGTGCAGCATATTGCAATTACACTTCTCTCCTCTGGCAGCAAAATAGTGTAAGAGTTAAAATGGGATTGCGGTTGCTGTCAATTAATGGAGTGTGATGAGTATCTCCAGCTCGAGGCGCCCGTTCTGATGCGGAGACGCCCGCCACACTCCATTTATTGACAGCTCCAGAATCAACAATGTACCCATAACCAATCCGTCAGTGATTCCCGTTTCAACTGTTAAAATCTGCAAGTCTACAGCAGTTCAACTGACACCAACAAAGCACATGCATGATGAAATGGAGCGCAATTGCTGTGGCGCCATGTGTTGTTGCTGTCAGCCACTTCTCCCACACAATGAGGGAGTTCGAACTCAGTGAGGGACAGAAACATCAGTCACCGGTCTTCAGTCACTGATGGCAGCTTTGATCAGCAGGATAAAGGTGACTTTGAGGCCTTCTGCATGCGACCATGGCTTGCAAGCGCGATGATGACATGAAAATGTAACGATGGATACATCAGATACGTAAGATCAGGAAGAGGAAGAGATGGAGGATCAGAAGGAGATAACTCTGCTGTTGATAGTAGTGATATTGATGGTGATAATGAGGAGCTAAAGAGGAAGAGAGGAGGGTATATAAGCCTTTGATCATAATCATGATTATAATGATGATGGTTTCGCTCTGGTACCACCGGAAGGTTGACCTTTTTTTTTTGTTTAGTAAAGTTTCTCAACAACTATTGGATGGATGGCCATGACATTTGACACAGATATTAATGGTGCCCATGGAATGAATCTTAATAACTGTGGTTATCCTCTGTCTTTTCATCTTGTGCCACCAGCAGGTCAAATTTAAACTGTCAAGTGAAATATTCAGCCCGACCTCATCAGAAAAACGACCATATGGGTCAACTGTGAAGGCGGATTATTGCGACCCATATTTATGTTTCTTGCAAGGTGGGAACCCTCTAGTGGCCGTAGTAATTATAACATCAGCAAAGGAGGATGTTAGGTGAAGGTGTGTAAGGAACGACAAAGTCTGCAAAGGGAGGAGGTCGAGTCATAAGTTGCATCACGTACATAATGTAACTGAATTTACATAAGTTACGTACATTTGAATTTTTTCTTAAACATAACCGGGTAGTTTTTTCTTGCCAACCATATGACGAAGGTTCAATTCACCTGTCACCAGTACTCTGTAACGGTCATGGTTTTTTTGGAATGGTGGTATATGGTGTCATTTTAGGAGTTAGTAGCAGTGTACTAAGGTTTATGTATGAGGGTTTGTTGGTAATGCCGTAACATCTGGTGGCTGACTTTCCCTCTAGCACCACCTTTTGGTTCAGATTTGTAGTTTTGAGTGAAATGTCCTTACAACTATTGGATGGATTGCCATGACATTTAGTACAGTCATGTGTCTTCCCCTAAAAAAAAAATCATCATCACCCTGGCGATTCCTTTTCATCTACAGCCATGTGCAGGTTGAAATGTTTTACTTGTCCAGTACTTTGTCCAACATAAATGACTTCTCCACCTGCCTCAGTTATACTTTATGTTGAGTGTATAGCGTGCCAATGATAAAAATCTAAACTAAGATGGAGAACATGGTGAACGCCATACCTGGACATTGTCACTGTGAGCATCTTAGCATGCTAACATTAGCATTTAACTCAATCCACCACTGTGCCTAAGATTCATAACACACCCACACGACCCACCATCACACATGAACATGAACACCCCCGAAGGGACATTGTCGCAGGAGACCTTAACCATAACTGTGAAATTTCATTACAATTCCCTCCCTTGTATCCAGTTATCTTCCTTCTCTCTCTACAATTGCCGTTGTATAACTGTGTATCCTCTTGCTCTAGTATGAGTATATAGGTTACAATATAGTATAGAATTGAGTATTGACAGTATATAGCTCAGAGAATATTATAGATCCGAGGCAAAACATACGGAAGGTCAGAACTGAGAGAGAAAGGCTCAATAACAGAGCTGTCTGCTACTTCAGCACCAAGGACAGCGCCAACATATTTCAGAGCCATGGATTGAAACTTGCACAAACTGCAGTCTGCAGCAGACTACACCAACAAATTCAACTGAGAACCCCCTCTTTGCCCCTGCACTCCATCTGCTTCTAGGGGAGATGGAAGGTAAACAAGTGGGATGCATTTAATGAATCACCTACTGCTGCTCTCATGGCTGTAGAAACTTGTTTTCCCATATTCAGTGTTTTTTTTTTTTTTTTAATTCTCCTCTGTAGGCTTCAGTTAAACTTATCAAATGCTGGCGTGCTTCAATCTGAAGTCAAACAATTAGCTGTGAAGTAAGTTTAAATCCTGAGGGGAAAAGAACAAATTGTGACTTTCTAATGTTTTTTGGCTAAGTTCAATTCAATTCTGACTGAGAAATGAGCAGATTGGAGCCCCCAAAATGGAAGCAGAACTTGAGACTTTTTCTCTGATCTGTCTGGGAAGCGAGCACTTTCCCTTGCTAATCGACTTCACGCTGGCTCCTCAAGTGTGCTGTTGTAAATACTTTTCCTCCTGCAGTTAGTATTCTGGCTCCATAACCTTGGTGAGAAACCCTTGGTAATCGTGTCTTTTTTCTGCATTTCAGATGAATAATGGCCAGTTATGACCCCGGCATTATATTCAACAGCTTACCTGGCTTTGATCGCATTGATCACGCTACACTCATTGCCCATAATCCATCTTCACAAATCAATAAGAGCATTGTGACACTGTGAAATCGCTCCTGCAGCCCCTCACACATGCGTGATCATCATACTTCTGAGCTGCAAACTTTGTACTCTCCCTTTGAATTTATTTCAGGCTCCCTTTATGTGCATAAAGGAAGTGGGGGGTATTAGAGAGTGGATCACAGGTGTTTGAGAGATAGATATGGCTCTTTAACACATTTATGCACTCCACACACTCGCACATGCACACACACATTAATCTGTAGCCGTGGGCAACAGCTGGATCCATTCCCATTCCAGGAGCTAGCGGTAGCTTTGGAGGCTCATGTGGCTTTTGCATATGCATATGTAAACACACACTCGGAGTGCAATGCTGGTAAATTCTATCTGCTATCTCCATCAACAACTGGCTCGGAGAGATGTAGCCGCTGTGCATGGAGCGCTGTGTAAATATGCTCACATCCCCTCCTTTGGATTATTTGAAATTGCAGGTCTATTGTTTGTTTTTGATATTGCAATTTGCCCCAACAATAATATGTGAACCGTGAGACAGTTATCGGTTATTTTGCTGTCTGTGCGCGCCTGTGTTTGTGTACAATTGTGCCCCTTTGATGTGCATTTGTAGATATTTGTGCTTTGTGAATATGTTGCTTTGAAGCGCTCGGGCTGTTTGAGTTAAAGGGGCATTATGCAGTTTTAGAGAACTCAGTATTTTAATGTTTAAAATATTAATGAGGTAATAATACAAACTCAAACTTTCCATAAGTGAATAAACAAGCTGTTCTCAGAGGAAAATAAGGTCCCCAGAACACTGTTTGAAGCTAGAAAGGTGGCAGGGTCCGCCACATATAAACAAAGTAAAACAGTATGAAATTGTGTTGTCCTTTAAGGTCAGTTTGTTTATTCAGTTTATTCAGTCATGCCTTTAAATGTCAGTTTCATCACCTCTCAAAATATGAATTATTTTTTCCACAGGTAAATAACATTTTCGGCTTCTTAACCATTAAAAGGGACATTCATGTTGGTCTGGTGCACTGGAGCCATGTGATCCTTATCAAAGCGTGGCATGTATCTTGTGGCTTGATCCTCTGGATAAACAAGGAGCACCTAATAATGCAGGATTCCTCTGATTATTGCAGAGTTAGGTTTACGCCCTGCAGGGTGGCCACATGGGAGCATCTGGTTCTACATTACTGTATGTAACAGACACATATAGACAAACACAGCAGCCTGCCTGGATGCCAATCTCTCTATTATGGCTTTGATGTGCGTGCGAGGCAGCACTCCTGCAAGACACTCTGTGCTTGCCCCGGTGTGGATTGGCATTACTGGCATTATTACACACAGAATTATTATTAAGATTTCCTTAGAGGCGAAGGGGAAACACTGGAGGGTGTGTGTGTGTGTGTGTGTGTGTGTGTGTGTGTGTGTGTGTGTGTGTGTGTGTGTGTGAGTGTGAGTGTAAGTTGAACGGGCTTTGTGATTGTTTGTGCGTGTATAGTTTGCATGCGTTCGGAGACATGTGGAAAGAAATATGTGTTGGAAGTAGAAGCACCAGACTCAGAGGAGATCCTCTGTAGGATATGGCATCACGAGACACGCCCCCGCACACATAATGTAAATGACTGCAAGGAATATGGAGCATTGCTCGGTCCTCTGGGATCGATGCACACATGTAGCTGTGAAAGACAAACATAAAGACGTATCGCACACAGTCCAATATGCTGAGGAAATGATCTGATGCAACATGAGGCACGAGGAGTGAGATTCAATTCTTCAGAGCCTCGTGAAAGATCACTTGAAGAGCAACACTCAGTGAGCGTGTTCATCAGCTGAGAAATACTTCAGAGAGGTCACGCATTGATCACACAGCGGCTCATCTAGTGGGCTGAAATCAGATGGGTGAGAGTGTTGGTTTCCTCTCAGTGTGATGTTACAGATGGTGGGTGAGTCTGTGGTCACTTACAGTAGAATGTATGTTTGAAAACATACTTGAACATATAACTAACTTCATATATAATGTATGATAGTAGTTGCATAACAAATGATTCACCATGTTTCTTCTTCGGGGTGTGTGAATTTGATCTTCCTTCTCCATGGGAAGTGTTAAATACCCCTTGCGACATCAAGAGGGTTAGTTTATATTTTGTAAGTACATTCCTGCAAAGCACGGATATGTTGAAACTTTTCATTTTCTTACGCTGCGGCTTTACGTTTCTTTAGGTTCTATTTGTTTAAAGCCCCACTCCTGTCTGTGTTTCTTCCTGTCTTAAGGTCAACATTATGTCTAAAAGCAGAAAATGGGGGTGTGGTTAAAAGTCTGATGTAATCCATCACCATCACAACTGAACTGCTGTTCTAGCAAGATTAACAGCATTAGCATTGATAGCGATAGCATTGATATCAGCACACATAATAAAGCATGGATATTAGCATGAGAGAGATAGTAGTCGCTTTCTTGGGTATAGACCCTTTTCCGGCAGACATTTTGACTTGTCAAAGCAGGAACAGCACAGGTGCAATTTCTAACATTAATGATGGTTGCGCTGGTGAGCTAGTTCCAGGGCTCTGGTTGTCAGGTTTATCCAGAAATAGACCCAAACACAAGACCCACACAAAGGCAGGCAGGTTAGGAAGGGAAGAACAGAGGGTTAAATAAATATTGATACACAGGTGTACAGAAAAAGGGCGGGAAAACAGAAAACGAGAGGAAGTGGAGAGTAAAACATGACACATGGAAATCACAAAACTAAAACCCCAACCATGACACTGGTATTGTACCTGATCACTCACTGACACATCTTACTGTGACACTTAACAGAACTAAACTAACTAAAACTGAACTAATCTGCATGTATAGAAGCGCCAGTCAAATCTAATTGAAAAAAAGCCTTCAAGAGATTTTGCCCCCAAATAAGGTGCTTACAGCTAAAGGTAACTTATCTGTGTGCCTGTTTGTAATGTAGCTCAAATGTTGAACCCTCACAGTATACAGTAAAGTCTTGGCGAGTGTAAAAGTTCCCATTTCACACACTCATCATTTATCTAGCGTTCATTCCATCTAACAGGATTATAAGGAGGAGTTCCTGGCTAACATCAATCTTCTGAATGTCTCCAGAGACACAGAAAAACATGATTTTTTTTGCAGTGCTTTCGAAGATCGAGCCAAAGTGCGGCAGTTCACACACAACGGCAGGCAGTTATCTGGTTTTGAATGGGGACAGGGCAAGAGCTTTCTTTTGTTTCTACCCGTGATGAGATCTGTCATGATGATGTATTGCTCTATAAAGAGTGAACTAGTGACGCTGGAAGAGCTATGTGTCGCGATGGAGCCGAGGATAAGGTTCTGGTTGGGAACTTCCAGCTCTTTAATTGATTAAAGCGGACCAAAGGTTTTCTGGAATTACATTTGATGTTCATAAACACCAAATGAGTTATTTGGGGCAGTAAGAATATAATCTTATCAGCCTGGTTGCCAGAAAAAAATGGTGGCATTTTTCATTTTAGCAAACCACTGATACATTTAAATCTGTATTAAATCAACATTTCTACAATGTGTGTCATATCATGTTAATATCACATGTACATGAGGTGACTTTCCTGTCGGGAGGTGGTGGAGAATGTGGTGGCCTGATGGCTGGGTGGGACAGCTACCAAGCCAGAGACCACTGTTCAAGAATATGTTTTAACATTTGTAAGTGAGCAAGAACTGGATATTTTTGAGGAGACATCGGAACATTTCCCAGCCATGTTTGTGGCAACAGATACAGGAAAGCCAAACCATGAGCCTTCTCTAACCCTAACCGAGTGGTTATATACAGTTTCAACATTTATTATGACGATTGTGTTGGATGTTATTGCTTTAGAAGGAGCTGTATGACTTCTTATGTCTTACAGTAAATCTCTACTTTAGCTTTTATATTGCACATGAGATTGTAGTTGTCTTGAAAATCTGGGCTATGCGTCCAAAATCCACAGTCCTGCCACAACAAACTGTATGCAGGTGATCTGGTCGCTGTGATTGTCTTTTCAGTCCTTATTGATACAAATTCCTTGGATGAGGTTCACCATCTGGTGTCCTGTACATCCGTGCTGCTCTCCTCTGGCACACACACCAACAGAGGATCAATTTAAAAAAGAAAAACTCACAAAATGTCAGAAAGAGGGAACATTTGCAGACTGTTTTTCTTATTAAACTGAATAATACAACTGTACACTGTCTGAATTCAAGTTTCTCTCTAACTAGATGAGCTTAATAATTTTTGTTAACTCGTCTGCGAAACAAACATTCATTCCAACTTGACAAAAACAAAGTAAAAGTCATCCAAACCTCCTGGTTAGTTTTTCCACAGTTTTGACCATCACCAACTCAATATTTGTATATTACATGCATTTAGCATCTCATTATGCTCCTTTATGTTATGTGTTATGCACAACGTGTGTGTCACAGCCTTTTTTTTTGCTGGAAATGAATGCCTGCTGTGGCTGGAAACTAGCTTAAGAGAGTGTGGAACCAAAACAGAGAAACTGTGGGATGTAAAGGCAAAACTGAAAGAAGCTAAAATTCTCCATAAAGCTGCTCCACTCCACTCCAACACACGTCCAGAGACTGCTCCATAACACTTAACATTTACATTAACATCATGTATGCAGAGGTGCACAGAGTTGTTAGGCATTGGACCAATCCACTGTGAAGTAAATGAAGCGGGGCCCAGTCTTTAAAACTGTTGTCCTTCCTTTGAGGGCATCATAGTTCACATCTTGGCCAGAGAAGACAGATGGTTTGAAAGAGGTGTAAAAGAATCCATTTAAGTCAAACTGGAACGACCATCTTTGAACAGAGAAGGTGGCCTTTACTTGTCACCCACCTACAATGCAGTCCTGCGTTCCCTCCCCAGACAGCTTAACAACCATTAACACCCGGACTCACCTAGCCCTCGCAACCCACATGAAGGCCAGTTGGGTCAACGACCCACAAGTGGCCCTAACGCCTCTGTAACTCAGAGTTCACTTGTGACCTTTAAACTTTGTAAGGACACTCCCACACAGGGTTTAAAAGCCTGCAACTCCTCTCCAGTTAGTTAGAACTGAAGAAGCCTCTTGGATGAGAGGTGAAACATCTTCAAGAATCTGAAACAAGTCCAGTCGCCTATGATACAGCACTTAAAATTTAAAAAACTTAAGTTACACTGTTTACAATACAGTGATATAGGCTAGTGAGGAGGACATCTCTCTGTTTTTTCTACTAATACTAAGATTAAATGTGACAACATGTCTGTGTCTAGTGTCTAGTGTACTGTAGCCACAATATACCAAAATTCAATGCAATCAGAAGACACAAAGGGGCTGGACAGGTAACCTTCATGCGAAGATTCTGCACGTATTGTCTGGGAGGTAATTGAAAGAAATTCTGGGAAATGTAATTAATCACTTCAGTTACCAAAGTATAAAAGTTAAGCAGTCTGAGGCAAAGTGGGTAAAACAAATTAGTTAATTATAACATTTCATCAAACATAACCTTTAAATAAATTGACCATCGCTGATAATAAACAGTGTAGGAGCTGGAGAGTGCATGTTTACTGTGCATACAGTACAAACATGCAAGGGCATGCATTTTAGAAGCACAGTATCCACTAATTAAATTATCATGGACTGAGGCTCTCAATCCTTAATTAACCCTTGGTTAATTACATATGCAGATATTAAAGGACGGAATAAATTATTTCCTTTGGCCTGATAAGCTTATAAACAACCAATGATGAATCTTCTGGGTGAGATCCAACATAACCCCTTTCTGTTACATTTGTATTGCAGTTATCTTTGATAGGTATAATGCAGATAGATAGTAGTATTAGTAGAAGGAGTTTGGTTCGAGGGACAGAACATCTCGTCTCCACTTGACCTCGACTAACTGTACATCTGAACAGATTAATACATTTCTTGCTTTTGGCTCACTGAGCAGAGAGACACAGAAAGCTAACATCATGAATAGCATTATGCGTGATTCAATTTGCATTACTGGGAGTTAACATTTTGTGTGTGTCTGTTTGCAAAGATTTTCGTGTGTGTGCCGACTGGATTGAAGCAGAGTGAATTTATTGAAATCCTCTGCGGTCAGTGATTAGGTCTGCACAGACACAAACCTCTAACTAGCTATCATGAGCTCATCTCCAAACAAGATATCGACACCCTCTGGATCCAGATTCTCATTCTGCTCGGGTGTTCCCCAGTGCTGTGGTCTGAAAAGGCCAGGAGTTATTTCCATATTTATTGTGCTGCTTCAGTCCCCGATGAATAAATCAAAGGCGTAGCTAATGGCCTTCTACAGATTCCTTAATAAATCTCTGCTTTAATGCGCATCATTAAGTACTCGCTTGTGTGTGAGGTGGCTCGAAATGCCACAACTACTTTGTTTTCATTTACTAAATAGTCATTTCTAACTCTGTCGGTGTGCTAAGTCGCTCTCTTTCTCCTGACGCCATTTTCTTAGTCTGAGTTCTTGTTGTGTCTGAGCTTTGTGGAGGCAGTCATAGGGTCTTAATCGTGGTACTCTCCCTGATTAAAACCAGTGTACTAAGCCAATTAGGATGCCCACAGGTGGGCAATTAGGGGAGTGAATGTGCAGCACAGAGCTGAAGTGGGTCAGACGAGGCTACAGGTCGGGGACATGTTCTCCTTTGATTGTGAGACACTTTTCGACGTCGGCTCCAACAGTCATTAACAGAACTCCACTGAAATATACTTTGTTTGTTTCTCCTCCCTGGTAATGAACAACAAAATCACAAGCTAGTTTCAATCTTTCTCTCATGCTACCTTCCAGTACAGTAAGAGCCTCTCTTTTGTCATCCACAGTGGTACTCACTTATTTTCTTGACAAAATTCCTCTTTTATCCCATAAAATCTAAAGGTGTTGCATGCTGTGATGAAAAGCAGGCGGGACAGAGAATACAGTGGGTGGTACTTGTATTATACTGCTATGCAATACCATTAAGAAAGCAAGAATATACACCGAGCAGCCATAACAGTAAAACCATTGACTGGTGAAGTGAATAACAGTGATCATCTCGTTAAAATCAAATGTTCCTCTGGAGAAACTTTGGGTCCTGGTGTTCATGTGGATGCTATCTGACGTCCAAACACCGTTGCAGACCAAGTACCCTCCCTCACGGCACCAATGGTCCCTGCCACATGTTCCCCTGCCCACAGAACGTGACAAAGAGCTTGAGGTGTCAACCTGACCTCCAAACTCCCCCAGGTCCAAATCTGACCGAGCATTTGTGAGACGTCTCTGAACAAATCCAATCCATTGAAACCCAATCATGGATCAGACTTGGCTCTGAACCGTCAAGGCATGGATACAGGACCTCTGGGGTTGTCCTGTGGTTTCTGGCACTAGGGCGTTGGTAGCAGATCCTTTGTGTTTCTTTAGTCTTTCACCTCTTTTGACAGTACAGAACAGTACCTTATCATTGTTATCAAATAAAAACCAACCTGACCTCCCTTCCAAAACATGACATTATATAGTTCATGTAAACATAATGTTTAGGTAGTCGGTTTTTAAGAACCGCATACAAGAAACCCTTTAATGCAAGTTCCTTTCAAATTTCTGTTTTGCAGCTCAATACTTTTCCTTCAAATTCTTGTTTTCTTGCATTAGGCTGCCAACAGATCTCCGCCAGCTCAGTTCAGAACGCCTGAAACATAATTTTCAATCATCAGTTTCTACTTAAATTCTGGTCTTGCAAGCAGCATGACTGGGGACAGCAACGTCAGTCTGTCAGCCGCTTAATCCAACACATTGGTCCAGATTGAAATATCCAAAAAACCATGGCTCTGAAATTCATCCAGATGATACCGATTCGTTGTAACATTTTAGTCATCCCCAGATTTTTTCTTTTGCTCTACCAAGAGTTGACCATCACTATTTGACCACATTCATACCTAAAACTGATCATCTACACCAAGAAAAATACAATCTACAGTTTACCATCACAGATGATTGCCTTCCATCCTCCTACTTCTTCTATTTTTCATGTGAATTTACTCCCAGAGGGTGCAACATAAAAGCACTAGGGAGAGACCAACCAGTTTTATATTTGGTTTCTGCTTTCTAAATGGAAAAGGCCAGGGGAAGGGCTGAATGGCTGGTGCTGAGGAAGACAGCACCATTGAAGAGCCTGTGAAATGGGTAGCTGGGCTGTGCATTGTTCACATGGGGGAGAATGTCTCTGTGAATGGTGTTTGAGTTGACAGTCGGAGGTCCAGGACTCACACAGCCATCACTCTTCTCATGCTCTCTCTTCCTCCTTTCCCCCTCTTCCTCGCCTCCTTCTCCTCCCTTTCCTCCCAGAGGCTTTATCATTTTCAAACACACACACACACACACACCCTCTGTGCCACCATCACCATGCCTGTGTGTGGAAAGCTCATAATGGAACATCTGCATGAATAGGACATTTTCAGTATGAGCAGGGGAGAGGAGAGCAACATAAAAGTGGCTGGGCTAAAAGGGAGCTCGGCTTTGTGAGGCCGAATTAATCATTTTAATATCTGCAACCTTAATTCTAATGCTAAGCTCATGGGTTCAGATACTCAGCTTGTGGCATGGCTGAGAGAAAATAACACATAGCAGGCACCCCGAAACAGCCTCTCCCCCTCCACCTCCTCCTCCTCCTCCTCCAGCAGCACAGAGAGAAAAAGTTGGAATGCAGAAACAGAGCCTCAACTTCCCTTTTAAATAATTCAAGAACTGGACAAAAAAAAAAGAAAGTTTTTTATGAGACAGAAACTTCTGGTAAGAATTTCTCCCTGCAGGGAGCCGCTGTGCAGGCCCAGGTATGAAGCAGGGATGATTCTCTGGAGAATCTGAGAAGGAATGGTGTTGGGAAAGGGAGGTATTACTACAGCCAGCGAGCCGGTACTCGCTGCTCTGTGATCTATTCAAAGAATCCCCTCTTCAGAGGATATTAATGTAAACTCAAACTCACTTCCATCCAGTTCAGCATATTCGGTTCAGCTCCACTCGCCAGTTTTCTGGCTGCGCGCACCCACTCGGTGCGTCTCAGGAGGATTTCCTCTGAAGCGTTCAGCGTGATTTAATTAAACAGAACCCTATTCCCATCAAGCTTAAAATGGATGCTGTTATTTTCTCTGCCAATAAAGTTTATTAAATTCACTGTATGTTTGTTAGAAATTCGACGGGAGTTTGGTGGGCAGCTCACCCTCGAGAAAGTTTATTAGATGTTTTTTTTTTTTTTACGAACTATAGTCATCTCATTAAAAACAATGCATAACGTTCATCCTTCCAGCAGCTTGTCTCTTTGTAACAAGTGTGTGAAATAATTAGAGCCCACACTTAAGGGAAGGTGAGGAGAACGTTCAGCAGACTGCAGCAAATCTGTCAAATTAATGGCCATTGTAGAAAAAACAGAATGTCATTGGTGTTATCTTTAGAGTTAGCACTAGTCGTGTCACTCTGATCAGCAAACCTGACGGTGTTCATTTGTCCTTATAAAATCAACAGCGCCATGTTTATATTAAGTCCTCACCCATCAGAGTTCATTTGAACAGCTGCCTCCGAGCCGTATCAGCTCTACGAGTGGACAAACAGCCACTGCAAATAACTGTCACCAGGATCACAGTAGAAAATCGGTAGTGTGTGT
Organism: Pagrus major; assembly: GCF_040436345.1. Taxonomy (NCBI): domain Eukaryota; kingdom Metazoa; phylum Chordata; class Actinopteri; order Spariformes; family Sparidae; genus Pagrus; species Pagrus major. The sequence continues at coordinate 10,106,187 of NC_133234.1, read as the reverse complement.
GTGTTGTGGAACGGCCTGTCGAGGCTCAGGAGAACAAGAGGTGACTGACAAAAGCCCTTTGAAGACAATGTAAGCTCTTCCTGGGGCAAAGGGCAACCTCATTCAAGAGATAGCAGCCAGTTCAGTACATTTTTCTGCTCTAGAGGCCCGATTTCGATGCAGCGCTCCGGCCTTGACTTCTCTTCGCCTGTCTGTATTTTAGTCTCAGTCTGGTGGGAGGTTCATTCAAGTGAGGCAAATTCTTGGTGGAAATTGGGTCCAAGAAAGCATTCATCAGTCCTGTTCCTCTGGGCCCCCTGCTCTGCATGTTTTGGATGTTTCCCTGCCCCATAATTCACCCGATTCAAATGATCAGCTCGTCATCAAGTTTTACTGAAGCCCCATAACAACCCAGTGTCATAAAAGCAAATCACACCTACGTGGGCATTTATTGACAAGCTGAAGGACTTGGAACCAGCAAAAACAACCTCAAGTGCCACAGAACCTGACATAGTAGTGTAACGTCACACAGGGTCAGCAGGTCTGTGCGACGAAAACCAGCCCAGTTGTCAATCTTACCCACCCCAAAACAGTCAAACTGTTCCACTTCGTTGTAGATAGTTGAACCCAAAAGCGGACAATGAGGCAGAGAGTAGTGTGCAAAGTAATTTATTTGGCTTCACAAGGTATCTTGCAGGTGAAGGCGGGGAGAGACTCAGGCTGAGTCTCCGACCGGGTGGTGGAGGGAGGAGGAGGGGTCGCTCATGGTTAGCGTGGCGAGTAAAGACTCAGGTGAGCGTAGAGCAAGGCTGTTGGGTGGTGCGGAGAGCTGGGTTGCTGGAAATGGAGCCACTGGTAGCTGGATATGCTGGCGAACACTGGAGGTAGAGCAAAGAAATATTAGATCTCCTGAAGAAAGCACAAAAACACAAGTAGTCACACTAGAAGGCGATATAGCCAGAGCCATGTACCACGTCTGACTGACGAAATCATCTGGCAGCAGGTAGCATGAAGACCAGAGCTTATCAGCAGGCGCTGATTGCCAACCTGCTGCAGGTGCGTGTGTGAATGGAAAGCTCCGCCCAGCCTCTCAGTGCACCTCTGCAAGCACAACAAAAAGCAAACACCAAAAACACAAAAATCCACCACAGAGTTATGACAGAATGTAACACAAACAGCGAATAAAACCAGACAATTTAAAAATGCCCTTCCTAAAAGTCCAACAGCACTGGTATCATTGCCAAATGTACTGTGAGATCCACAAAGTAACACTATACATGTTTAGTGTGCCAGCATTACAAGCAGTCCTGTAACAGTTACTTCAGCTTGGTCTTAAAATGTTCATGTGTAATCACATACAGTGTGTTATCATCCAACCTGTTGCTCTGTCTTTAAGCTGCCTCTGTTCCCTCTTCCTCTCTGTCTGGACAACATGAATGTGCTGTTTTTACTTCATATGCGTTCACTGTAATTAACGCAATACCTTATTTCCACTGAAGCACCTTATCATGTGAGATTTTTAATCACATCCTTGCTGTAAATACTTCAGTTAATAGGTTTTGTATTTCCTGTCAGCTTTTTGTTTACCTTATCGTGACCAATACACCTTATCCTGTTATTTTACAACATTTTAATCATATACACAGTATATGTGAAAACAGGCTATGCATTCACAGAACTGAAATCCTTTCATCTTACCTGTTTAACTTGTATAAGGCTCACGACCTCAGAGGCATTGCTTCTTCTCAGTGTTGCTAGGTAGTTGTTAGCTTGTGTATTTCGCTAACGAGAAGAGTTGGGATTGTGAGGCAAAGAGCATAGGAACGTTGTGTGTGTGTGTGTCCCATGTCCTTGTGTGTATATATGCTAAACGCATCAGTCAGTCTGGTAAATTTGGGTTTAGATGAATGATTTCAATTAAAATATGGAATTTTGTTTATACATATTATTCATGTAATTTGCATGAAACAATTCTACCCAAGCAGCAACAAAAAGTTAAATATGCGGCAACACTTCAAAAGTAGATTATACAGGATTTCACACAAATAGGTTTATTTATTGTGACACAGCAGATGCTCAATAACAAAAGAATGAAAAAAAGAATGACAAACTTTTAACGCTTTTCTAGCCTATACACATTGTTTGCTAAGTATTTGAACTGTCCATCACAGCTATGTGCAGTAAGGTGGTGCTTGTGGCTGTAGCCAAACTGCTTCCCGCATATGACTTTTGAGAATTCTCCAAAGGCCCTGTCAGATGAGGTTTCATTTCAAAGCCTCTCTCTTATTCCTCTGTGCAAATAAAAAATTGGATCACACAATAATTGTGATGTGCCAGGCAGACAATCCTAAGCACCAGATTTTGCATACAAAACAGGAAACAGGGAAAAATCGTCTCAAGCAGTATAACACTTCACAAAGTAGTGAGCAAAGTGCTCATGTGTAAGTATAAAATCATGGCAAATACCAGCTTTTGCATGAATAGAAGCACGCCTGAAGGTGAAGAACTTTTTTTACATCCCTCAACCTAGCACTTGGCTAGCACCTGGTGAGCTTCTAAATCTATAACCACATCATATCATAGTGTGTAGAGCGTCTGAGTTCATTCACAGCAACAGAAACACCCCCAGGCTTCATGGTTTTAATTCCCTCGCTTTATCCACGCCTTGTCTTGACGACTGTCATCCATCGACTCACGCTCACAGCAGCCAGGTGCCCACAGTGTTGATTGTGGACATGATGTCAGACACAATGCCACATCATCTCCAAAAATATGACATTTTATAATCAATATTTAAACATAATATACCATCCAACCAAAAGTAAAACAGCAATATTGTTTTCTTTACTTCTACACTACACACATTTTCTCCCAACATATTTTTAATGTGCTCCTCGGTTGGTGTTTGTTTGCATCAATACCAAAAGTGGTTCATAATGTGTTTGATCCACACCGTGATTGCAGATTGGTCCTTTACGGTGCTGCTCTGATTGCAAGATACACAAGTGTTTAACAGGCACCGTGGATGCGCTGCCATAAAAGGTTCGCAGTCAGGTGTCAACATTTGGAAATCCAATCTTTGACAAAATCACATCAAATCAATTTTATTTATATAGATCAAAATCACAATCACATTGCCTCAGTGGGCTTTTCAATCTGTACAGTGAACGACATGCTCTGTCCTTAGACCCTCAATTTGAGTAAGGAAATACTTCCCATACTGTAAAAAAAGATGGAGGAAACCTCAGGAAGAGCCACAGAGGAGGGATCCCTCTCTCGGGACGGACAGACATGCAATTGATGACGCGTGTACAGAACAGAACAACAAAATTACAGAATATACAAATGTCATTGACAGAATATCTGATACAAGTAAATTAAATAAAACATATGTGAAGAGTGTGGATCCAGGAGGACGACGATGAGCAGGCCGTGGCCTCGCCAAGTGGTGCCCTAGCCACACAACTTCCACCGCACACACAAGATAATTAGCTAGATAATTTCAGAAGGTATGAAGATTTAATTTTACAAAAGTACAGGTATAGAGGGCTGAAGTTCCGCCCCCCAGCCAATAGTTGCATCAGTTATGTTGTTTCGATGAACGCTCACCAAAACACGTAACTGAAACTTTGTAGTATTATTCCTGAGTATTTGCAGTTCACAAAACTGACAAACTCCCCTTTTACATAACTGCAGTTGTCTATATGGGCAGATTTATTGTGATTTTCACCTTTGTTAATGAATCACCTTTCCCATTTTCATTCATTTAAAGAGGAGTGCAATTTTGCCATATTTGTTCCCTGACAGCAGTACATTTGTAGAATAAGATTTCCAGTGTTGGCTGCAAAGGATTGTTTCCAAATTGTGTCATCCAAACATTTCCAAGAACTCCAGAGCATTGTATGAGGATTAGTTCAAAAAAACAAAAGATTATATTCTGTATCTGCATCAGCATCCTACTAAATCCGATGAATCGCTTTATTCAACGTGAGGATTTGGCTGTAGGATTTTCTTTTACAGGTGATGACGTCGTAAAATATGACGACGGACATTCGTACCTTCATTCTCTTCATTCAGGCGTTGTCTTCTAGGATCTCCAAAGAGAGAGAGAGAGCCATGAGAAATTGCAAACTAGGAAAAGAGGGAGGGAAGGAGAGAGGCTGAATCCCCCTGGGGGACGAAGATCCAGACCAGCGACTGGACGAGACACCGACAGCCAGGAGAGGGAGAGACAGATCCCAGGGTGGCTGATGGTCCAGCATAGAGAGGAGAAGGGGAAGAGGCTGGGGAGAGAGAGGGTGGGGCAGAAACAGCTTGGCAGTATTACAGTCAAACTACCACCAAGACAAAATCAGGAATCCAAATAATCCGTTTTCCTTACTAAGCAATGCTGTTATCTCTGTGCGAGCATCCGTGACCAGTTCTTTCACAGGAATTGCCCATGTCAACGGCCCTAATGAAGCATTCTCTCTCCATAATGAAGGATTTTTTGTCAGTTTGCATGTTGTCAACGGTCACAATATGCACAATTGCCTCTTGATCAATGCTTGTGTATGTGCAGTAATGTGCACAGTGGCCTGCAGAATGAAGAGCACACCTGCCAGTGTGTTAAATGTATGCATCATCACAAAATACACACACACACACATTGAGAATCTATTGTGCCATCTCCCAATGAATACAGAAAAAGATATTGCAATATTACAGTAATTATATTATGTACTTTACTTCACAGACATGTCAATGTAATCAGGCCTCACTGAGGACAACCACAGTTTAAAACATTAGCTCTGTTCCTTTCTCTGAATTGTTCCACTAATTTAATACAGTACATGTACTAAATCTTAAAAAAAGTGGACAGAGCCTCAGTTTCCATTTGCATAGATTTAAAAAAAAGAGTGTGATAATTGCTCCCTGACAGCAGTATATTCATGGCCAGCATGAGGTCTCCACTATGCATGCCAAACCACAATACTACCAGGAGCTTTTAATTGGTTATGAAATAGTATCAATTTAATATCGATGGCTCTATATCACACTGCAGTAAGTCAGTCAGACCACAAGTGAGAAGATTGGCTCTTTCTATATAGTTATTATAGTTTTGCTTAATGACTGTCACTGGGTTGGATTCTGACTTTTTCATAGCAGCATGCTGAGGATGAATTGAGAGGTCTCACAGGCTGAGGTGAGAAGCTGCTCTGTAGTTGGGCGGTACGGCACTAAAGCAAAGTTTACTTTGCTGCACCATCGTCGTATGATACGTTTCATTTTCCTTTCACTCGCTTTCAAAACAAATACACGCACTAGCCAGATCAAGTTCCGGACAAAAGGGACCAAAGGTGGTGGCTCTTCTACTGTTTTTGTCCACAGGGGGCGCCACAATCAACACAATGAAAGTTCTTCGTAGCTGCTTTAATGGCTGTGAATTCCCCTTTCACAAACAGTCAAAAGCGGCAAAACTGTAACGTGAAGAAAAGGTATTGTTTTTATTTTTAATGTAAGATATTTACATAAAATCACAGACATTTTGTTTACATCTTCAGTAATCTTCAGGTGATTTTCTCTTGTCTCGCCCCTTGTTTGTCATCATTTCAACATAGGACCCAAATGCAGACACACAGAGGCAGGTAGGTTGAAAACAAAAAGTGAGCTTTAATGTCCAAAAAAAAACCAACAACAAGCAATTCACAAAAGACAGGCAAAGGAAAGTCCAAGTAGAAAACTAAAGAGAAAAACAAAACTGAGGAAAAAACAGAAAACCATGAGGAATAAATCAGGAACACAGGGATCTCAGGAGGACTGGGGAACAGGGACAGAAGCACAGAAGGTGTGTGGACAAAAACAACAACCAACGAAAGACTGAACTAATGACTGGACTTAAACACAAACTAAACTAATGAGGTGCAGGTGGAGAGAGAAAAACAGGTGAGGTGAATGAGTAGAGGGAACAAGAGAGCAGGGAAGGAGCTGATAAACTGGGAAAAACACTCGGAACAGGGCAGGGCTAATGAGGCTGACACGAGACAGGTGTGGAGGGAAAAGTCTGGCTGGGGAGGAGCACAAGAACACTGGAGGGAAACAGAACACTGGGAACACAGCGAGCAGGAAAAGGGCAGGAAAACAGACAAAGAGAGGAAGTGGACAGTGAAACGTGACACAAGGATGTAAAATACAAAATGAAACGGGAAAGCTAGGTCCTTCTTGTTGCTGGCTGAAGACCCACAGTTGGGGTGTGACGTAGTGCTGTAAAGCGTTATGCACATCGAGCAGGAGATCATAACCGGTCAGGGCGCAGAGTGGGAATTACAGGGGCACCTTTCTCCTGTACCATCAAAATAATTTGAAGCTGTTATTTTAAATAGTTACAGAATGTTGCTTTGAACCCTTTCCAACCAATAGATGTGTTTAAAGTACTTTCTACTGTATGATAAGTTTCTTCAGTTAACTAAATCCCTGTAGCCATCTGGGGGCAGGTCGTATATGTTGATAAATCTGCAGCAATTTAAGAGGTGCAGCACCAGAATGCAGTGCCATTATGCTCGACTAATAACATTGTTCATCTTTACAAAGTGTCCCACAAAAATCCACAAAAATATATTTAAGGTAGGAACTGGCCTTGCAGTTGCTCTGCTGCATTTCATACCTAAAACACTCAGTTCAGGTTGCTCGTGAGGTACAGAAATCAAGGTTAAAATTCAAAACACAGCGTTGGTTGTTGTTACCATAAACAACCCTCCATAGTCTGCAGCGAGGGCTGACTTCTAACTGCCTGGCTCAATTCTCAACGGCTCTTTTCCAGACAAACATCTCATAGTTAAAACTGGCTTTGGGAGCTATCATCAACCATGTTTTGACATTTATAAGAGGTGACCTGGGAACGGCCATCTGTAGCAGCCCTTAAATGAGATGAGAACATCTTTCATCTAATTAAGAATACCCAGCAGAGGATCTCCTTTCTGTGTCCACTCGGTGTATCACGGCTAATTCGATTCTATTGGTCATCACGCATCACAGGCTCATACATTTCTGTCTTGTACCACTGCAGGTTGTGCACAGCGAGCGAGAGAAGGATGAAGGAGACCACCTGTTTGACCTCTAACCCTCAGGAGGATGGTTTCATTTATCAGCAACAGTCTCCTCACACAGTGGCATCACTGCTCAACCCCGTCTCCCACAGAATGTTAATGTCCCTGCTTCCTGTTGTTCACCAGCATGCACAATGCTCACTAAACCTGCTTTTTGGTGTAAGGATTATAGCAGCTAGGAGGCTATGAAATGGGTATGGCTAACACGTTAGCAAACAGTTGCCTAGCTACAAATCCAGCAGACATGAAGTGGCATTAGCATTCATTAGGAGTCAGCCTGACAAAAATAAGTCTGGTATTTCCCTCTCCGCTCAGCTCTAGTTGGATTTCCACCAACTCCTGAGGGAAATATTTGTCTCTCTAACTGCTGAATGGACCACTGTGTTGAGCAACTAGTTGCTAACTTTGTCTGTCAGCCATATCTTGTGGGCAGGTAGCAGACAGAGGGACTATAAAACTTTTTCTTAGGCTTTAAACAGCTGTCTCCTGCTGGTTTTGGTTACTGTATGAATTCTTAAAACCCAGAAATAAGTGAACATTTTTTCCAATTCGTTTCACTTGTCTCAAAGTCAATAAGGTTTTCTGAAAGACTTTTTGGTTAAATGACTTAAATAAAGTCTGAGGTTAACTCAAGCTTGAAAGATTTTCACATTTTGTTCTGCAGCATAAAATACATCAGTAAATACCCCAAATGTTAATTATAAAGTTCTTATACGTATCTTTAAAAAGTCTGATGCTGACAAGTGGCTAAATGAGACTACAGAAGTTGTCAGGGACATTAAACGTTATCACACAGAACACAGAGACTCATCTACTCACTAGTCCGTCTGTACAGGGGCAAAATATTCCAACTCTAACTTTACAACATGTAGATTCATCAATTTATAGTAAAATGTGTATAGAATAGTGTAGTAAGAAGCTCAGTGGTGGTGAAGCTGAAGTCATTCAACCCCGATGTTGCTCTTTTGTAAGCTAACGTTAGCTCACTAGTTTGCTTCCGGCAAATGCAGTTACTCTTCAGAAAAAATAATTAAAGTGATGTTCATTTGTGAAGATTATCTTACTGAATAAAACTTGCAAGTATCATACATCCAAATTCAAAATCCCACTGGCTTTTTGTCGAATGAACCAGGACAAAGCTAACTTTCAGTTTAGCCTACAGAAACACGTCATCCCTACAGCACTCTATTACAGTCTGGTTAGCAACTCTGTGAGTTGTAGTTTACTTGCTTTGCTTTGAGCTAAATGCTAAAGTCAACATACTAATGTCCACAGCGACAATGCTTACATTCTGATGTTCAGCAGATCATGTAATGTTTATTAGTTTAGGGTGTTAGCAATATTTGCTAATTAGCACTAAACCCAACGTAAAGCTGAGGTGGATGTGAATGTTTTTGCTTGTCATCAGTTTCAGATGGATGTTGTTCTTTGCATATTTGTGACTTTAGGGGAACTTATTAGGCAAAACAAACAAAAGAATAAATCTATATTTTATACTTTTTTAGTGTTGTTATTTAAATTTTGTATAGATGAGGTTCAGTTGTGTTAAATTCCAACAAATGTCCCTGTGTCATTGTTCTGATTACTTACCCTTTCCTCTTCTTCCTACTGCGTCTTGTTTCTTCTCTGACTGTGTTAACTACCCATTTATCTTATTTCCCTCGCTTTCTTCCACTTGGATCCACTTGTCGTTTTCTCCTCTCCATCATTGCATCTTGCCTCTTAAATTCTCATCCCTCCTCACCACTTCCCCTGCCACCTCTAATTCCTCCCTCTTCTGTCTTCCGCGCGCCTTATCCCTCTCTTGTTTGCCTCCATCCGTCCCGTAACACCCTCCAATCCCTTCATGCCATCTTCCCCCTTTTTTCTCCTCTGCGTTTTCCCGCACTAGCTGATAGAAAGTGGCAGGAGGTCACATCAGCCCTTAGCCTGGCCGTGCAGTTCCAGGCTCTATCATGCCCGGCCAACTGTTCCGCTCTGTTTGGCACACCTGACTGGGCTGGGGTCTTTACAACAACCCTACCTGTAAATACCCTCCGTCCTCGTCCTGTGTCTCCTCCTCCTCTTCAATCCCACAACAATCAAACTCCACGCCAGTCACTGGGCCTGTTCTCAACTGTCATTAGCCTAATTGTCACAATGCCTGGCTCTTTTCTCACTGCCAAGTGTCGGACTCGTCCACCTGAATGCCAAATACTGGACTCATCCAAATGAGCTACACCCTACTGCGCCTGGATAAAGGCTAATGCTGTGCCAAGCAAATGCATCCCAATTATCTTTAACAACCCTGACTCTCCATCAGGGATTCAGTACAAAACAGTCCCACATCTCTTCTTCCATGAACTGATAATTATCAACTTAACTGGACCACACGGGCATCTGTAAATGTACCCGTTAGTCTTACCGGGTTGCTTTATTCACAAGCTGACTGTTGTCTACCATCACAGTATGAAATGGGAGTCATGGGAAATTAGACTTGCCCAATCTAGTCAAACAAATACACCAAAAACATGAAAAATCTTTTGAATCTAATGTTAGACAACACATTATCCAATCATGTCATGGTGCTGTGAGCTTGTTTTAGAGTCTTCTTATTCCTCTCTAGTGGTCAGAAATCATTTGGTAGAGCTTAAAACATGTCTTGTGGTTAAGAAACCATTAAAATAAGAATAATTGTTTTCATTTGACATACAAAAACACAGTGATAAACTCCTGCAATGTGGTTTGTCACACAGGCATGCTATTCCACCATTCATCCGACGTTTCCGTCCCCTTGGACCTTCCTCAAGAGTGTTAAAAACAATGATGCTCCGCCTGTTTGTCGTGCACAGATGTGGCTCAACTATTTGTCCCTTGATGATAAACCCTTTTCATAGCAGACATTTTGACTTGTCAAAGCAGGAAAAAAACAGGTGGAATTCGGATGATAAATGATGGATTGCTGCTGGGACACTTATAAGAATGGAGCCATTGTTTGCGTTATTGTTCACACCTGCTTTTCTTGCTTTGTCCAGTCATAATGCTGTGAGAAGGGTGTGTTGACTGTGTGTTCAATCTGTCACATTAATAAACATAAACAAGTGAGTTATCTCAACCCATATTCAAGTCTATTTACAAGAATATTTCCAGAAAATACATATCTAATAAATGAAAACATCAGCTATACAGCTTTTGTAAGTCATTCAAAGTTATTGTATGAACTGGTTCTATCTTGAGTGTACCATGGAGGAGGATATCCTCCAGAGATCCGGAGGATACTCAAGAGGAAGATAAATGTGTTTGTACAATAAAAAAAAAAAACTGACATGCCATGGAATCTCATCACTCAATCCTTTGGGGGATAAAGTCTTGCAAAGTAAATATCCAATATACTTCTATTCAGAACTTCTTCAGTGTTACCTCCTCCTTCTGGCAAAGTCACTTTTCCAATGCCATGGAACCAAAATGATGAGATGTCATGTATGAAGTCATTAAATGTTATAAACTATTGGGTCATCTCTATCATGTCTCCTTATGGAGCTCTTGTGTTCACTTGTTCTCTGCTTTAAAAGAGCAATTTATAAGATAAGGCCTTTTTTTAAATTAAAACATTAAAATGAACTAACATCAACAGAGTGTGAAGAAACAACCGTGTTGACATTATGCCAAAGACGTCCATGTGCTGTGCCCTGGTCCGTCCTGTCTTGGATTACCACTTTGTGAGAGGCAATAGTCGATAGTACGGAAGCCCTAAAGGGCCATGCATTCATACATTTTATTTCCTCCGTTTTCCCGTGATAACGAGTTCATTTCATTTGTTTTCTCGAGATCTCGAGTTATTATCTCGAAATAACAACTGCCGTTTTCCCGTGATAACGAGTTAATTTCATTTGTTTTCTCGAGATCTCGAGTTATTATCTCGAAATAACAACTGCAGTTTTCCCGAGATAACAGGATAATTTTCTCGAGATCTCGAGATAACGAAACTTTGTTTTCCCGAGATAACTATATAATTAATTCGAGATCTTGAGCTGTTGTAACATTCATTCATCCCTTCATCAAAAAATAATTTAGTATAGAAAGCATAAACGCACAAAACAATCGGTCAGCATGCCATGCCACTTGTGTGTGATGGAAATCTCAGGCCTATCATATCACAGTCATTATCTCGAGATTTCGAATTAATTATATCGTTATCTCGGGAAAACAAAGTTTCGTTATCTCAAGATCTCGAGAAAATTATCCTGTTATCTCGGGAAAACGGCAGTTGTTATTTCGAGATAATAACTCGAGATCTCGAGAAAACAAATGAAATTAACTCGTTATCACGGGAAAACGACAGTTGTTATTTCGAGATAATAACTCGAGATCTCGAGAAAACAAATGAAATTAACTCGTTATCACGGGAAAACGGAGGAAATAAAATGTATGAATGCATGGCCCTTTAGGGCTTCCGTTTGATAGAGCAGCAAGTGAACAAAAGAAACTCACAAAATGTCAAGAAATTAAATACTCTTACTTTCATTTTCCTACTAAACATTAAAATACAACCTTACACCTTCTGAATTCAACTTTCTCTCTTTTCAATCAATCAATCTTTATTTGTATAGTGCCTATTCACAACAAAAGGCATCTCATGACACTTTCCAAACTGAGCAGGTCTAGACCATACTCCTTAATTACTTTATTTACAGAGACCCAACATTTCTCCGATGAGCAAGCACTTGGCGAGAGTGGCAAGAAAAAACTGCCTTTCAACAGGCCGAAACCTCCGAGCAGAACCGGACTCAGTGGTGGGCGGCCATTTGTCTCGACCGGTTGGGTTGAGAGAGAGAGAGAGAGAGGGGGAGAGAGAGAACCGAGCTTACACAAGCTTGTTTGCCTCGTTAACCCATCGTGAAACACACTTCGAACTCGACATCCGCTTGCCGTGTCTCGTCGTCACCGAAGTCACATTCTTGGTGAGAGCTGTCGTATTACCTCTGTATTGTATCCCCTGTTGCAGTGGCTCTGGATGTTTGAGGGGCAAGGGCGAAGAAAATAAAAAGGACACTGGATATATGCGATGGGGCACTTTGTAGAGTTTTATCTTCCATAGGGGCATCCTAGAGGGCACTTTTTCATACCCTCATCCCACTGATCACCTTGATTTGATAAGCAGCCAATGAATTCCTGTTCCAATTGTCATGACAATCCATCCGATGTTGAGCCATTTTATTCAAAACCACAGATGTCGACCTCCTGTTGGCAGGGGATCATTATTATCTTTATTGTTATTCAGGATGTAAGTAAATGTGTAGATTTTGCATTCTAACTCATTATTTTAGTTAGATTACATTATTAGTCCATAGCATTATTCTGTCACCATTACATATCACCTCATTTATGGCATTATAATAGCTGATATTCACTTATGTGGGTTGTCATTCCATCCATTAACTCATTTGATATTTGTAGTTCATTATGAGACACATTTTATTCCATTTTAATAAGGCTACCGGCACTTATTATTGTATACTACAGTATCTGTCATTGCATTACTATATTTGCATTTTTCTGTATGTGTTTTAATAACTCTGACTTAAGCGTCAGCAACCAAGGGCACCAGGAGAGAGGAGAGGAGAGGAGGGGGGAGGAGACGGTGGGAGGGCTGGCTTTGACAGGTGGACGGATGACGACGATAGCTGCCTGTATCTGAGAGCTTTTCTGCACTTTGATCCGCAGCAGATGACTGATTGATCAACAGACAGACAGATGTTATCATCAACGCGAGACACAGGTGACAAATGACAGTCTGGGGGACGGGATGAGGGTGGAGGGTGGAGGGTGAAACTGAGGTGATGTTGGAAGGAAGTGGGGGGGAGTTGCAAGGAGAGGGAGAGAGAGACAGGTGAGCAGACAGGTCGATAAATAGCTGAACGGGGGGGAGGGGTTGTATGTGCATGAACGTACACAGACTGATAAAAATAGAGATTTAAGTCGGAGGAGGAATCAACAGAGAAATAGAAACAGCGAGAGATCCTATGCTCAGTAAACTGTGATAACTGACAGGATGAGAGAGATGTTGTTCTGCCTCCAAATTACTGACTGCAGCGTGTAAACATGATGCTGGGCAGAACGAAGCTGCTGCTGCACTGATCAGTGAGAAACCAAAATAACAATAATAAAGGTGAAGCCAGGAAAAGTACATTTACAGGCCAGGACAGCTGTTTGCAGCACCTACAGGTGTCGTGTGTGTCTGTACGTGTGAATCAGGTGTTAACGTGTGCAAGCGTGAACATACTTTTCCACACACAATCAGTTGGAAAACAAACAGCGCCGACGGCGCCGAAAAGCAACCACAAAACAGCCTCACTGTGTTTCAGACGGTGCTGTTGTCCTCTGAAGCCTGAGGCACAGCTCGGTGCTAGCGAGCATCCCAAAATGCAACAAGTCGAGCCGGACACACACGCAGACATACACACACACACACACCCAACCCTTGTTGCTATGGAAACAGGGCCCTCAAAAAAGGCTCAAAGAGTTTTGAAGGATGCAAAAAAATGTGCTGTGAGAGGTTCTGACTCGCAGGGAAATAGCTGCGTGAGAAAAGAAAAATGTAAGCACTTTTTTTTGGTGTGTTTCTCGATGCCATCAACAAGTCATGAATAAGTTTATTTGATTTATCGGTAAGGTAAAGGGTGTTCGCTTTGTACCACCTAACAGTGTGCGTTAGCTGTTTTAGGTTTTTTAGTACACTGAGGAGAACGCTTGGTATGCAGCGCGGCGGCTTGGCCCACTTTGTTCCTTCGAGCCGCATATAACACATTCGACTCGACAAAAGACATTAAAATAGATGTCTAATCCTTGACTAATTCTAACCAAATCCTTTTGTTCGTGTCCTGTCACATCATAAGCAAGGAGAGGCATGCGCACACACACACATACACACACATGCACACGTGCGCACACAGAGGTATCTTATTCCAGGATTTCAGACAGACCATTGTAATATAGAGAGCTCCCACCACCGGCCGAAGCACCCACACACACACACCAATCATCCCCCTCCCACGCTGCCGCCTACCGCTCTACCCACACACACACACACACACACACACACACACACACACAAATGTATCCTTCACAAATTTCACTATTGACAGGAAGGGAAAGTCTCCATATCAGCATTTATTCATGAAACTCTTAACTGAAACCCAGACTAATGAAATTCTTGAAATTGATCCACAAAACTATTCAATGATAGGGAAAAATCTTGACAGACACACACACACACACACACACACACAGTTAGTACCCACCCTCCATACTGTGCTATTTGACACTTGCCAGGGTTGCCTCTTGGTCTTGTGCCAGCCGGCTCCCCTCTCGCTCCGGCAGGCAAACAAATTAGCGAAGGAGACTTGACCCCTGTTCAAAGAGAGGGCATCGCCGGGAAATTGGAATTCAAGACTCGATTAGAGGCTCCACGAGCAGCGTCCGTGGATGCATGCCACCGATACGCCGCTTCGCCCTGCGCTTCGTTAGGGCCTGTAATTAACACACACCGCTGATGCTCATCGGGTGACAAGCATGGACAAGGGTGCGTAGATTCATTTTAACCACGGGTGCATGAATATACAGTGCGTGCCTGCAAATGGCTCTTTTGTATTCAAGGCGTTAATTACACGCTCTTTTGGTTTGACAGCTTCCAAAAAGGTGCTGAAATTCAGAGTCCCATTAATGTCTCGGCACAGAAATATTTATAAAGCTCCATTCAGCTGCTTTGGAAGCCAAAGCAACAAATTCCATTGTTACTGTGCTCACAAAACATGCTCGACACCACCCAAACATTGTTCACAGTCCTAATCTATTTGCTAGAAAGTCGAGCTTCTTTTTAAACTTTGCATAATGGTTTCATCAATATCCTTGTTAACAGCGTCGTCGCGTACGGCCTGTTTACATCAGCCTGTCGCTTTTTGCCCCTTTTTTTTCAGTCATTATGTCCCATTTGTCAATCTGTTGTCTATTTCATCCACTTTCTCATCTATTTTCTTCCCTCTCTCTCCGGCTATTTCAGAGTACATAAATGCCAGGCGGCAAGTAAGGGAGCAGGGGTGTTTCCAAACCCAAACAGACAGATAGATTTGGGCTGCTTATTGAATCCATTTGTCTTTGGATTGGCACTAATGAAAGAGCTATTAGGCCTGAGAACACATTAGGCTCTGCATATATATGCGTGTGTGTGTGTGTGTGTGTGTGTGTCAGAAAGACAGACAGAGCAAGAGCAATGATGGGTTACCTTTCTATCGGCCACTAAAGGCCAGTAGTCTTTAAAAGAGGATATTAGTCCTTTCTACTGTAGTGCTCTCCTCAGCAGTCCTCCGGGTGCTATTAGTGTAATGTATATGGACTGACTGCATCACTTAAATGCTTCCTTACACACGCAGCATGACTCATCTTCACAGATGGGCAAAGGATGTGAAGAAGGGTCAGGTTTGTTTATGGACCTGCACTAATTACAGTATTTAGATGTTGTAGTATGAGCTGTTTACTCCGGGAAAAAGGAGACAGACGAGCCCAGCTGCTGTCCTGTCAGCTCAGATGAACCACGCTGTGCTGCCGCGTCATTCCCCGTTGACATTCAAGTACAGATGAACCGAGCTCCTCTCTTATAAAAAATAGGCTTCTCTATTACCTCCACCTGACACTGCAAGCCTTCCTCTCTTCATCTCCACCTGCTCCTCCCACAGCCGAAGTAGCTAATTCAATAAACAAACCATTTGTTTCTGTTCTAATCAGTGTCTATCTTCCTGATGGAATAGAGTCTGACTCCAGTGATTGTTTCCTGTTGTTTTTCGGGCTTTCTTTTCCCAAAGTTTAAGTTTGATGATATGCTTGGCAAATGGGGATTTGCATTAGGAATGAAAGAGAACCGGTTCAGGGAAAACCCATCAGTTCTACTGGTTGCAAATAACAGACTATATGCTTCAATAGCTCTAGTTTAAGAGATTAAGTTTAGGCAACCCAAAACCTTTAGCTAAAGTTTGGGTGAAGTCTCGATACTGGAGAGAAGGTTTAGGATTCACTCAATTTATTAGTCTATTTCTAAAGAGAAGTAGTTCACATTTTGGGTTTGTCGCTTATTCTGTTTTCTGCCAAAGTTAGACAAAAAGAGACCAAAAGCTCTCCAATTAAAATGTTATCTTCTTTGTTTAATCAGCACAAAAACCCAGCCTGGCTGATGATGGTTTCCAGACTATAATCTTGTCCAAAGGCAGTATGTGATTTGAGTGTGGACAAGGGGGAACGCCATACCCCTTGTTATCAAAAATGTTGAGAATGCACCCCCCAACCCCCCCAAGGTCACCAATAGGTGGACTGCAGTCTGGGTCCGTTTTAAGCGGTGCAGCTTTTCTAGCCTTTTACGGCACAAGCTGCACAGGAAACTTACAACCAATTACATGTAAATCATCCTTCGTGATGCTACTACAAATCAGTGCATTTTGATAAGTCTTGTGAATCAAGTAGACAGATCCACACACAGAAAAGACAGAAAAGAGAGAAAGTCAGAGAGAAGACAAACAGAGACAGCGAAAACAGCTTTTAATCAAGAATGGACTCTTACATTTTCATTCTTCTCACTGGCAGTTCAAAAAGTCTCATATGAGAGACTGTGGTGATTATTAAATGCCACGATGTGAAGCACTACTATTAGATAAAGCAAAAAACATCTTTTGAGCAAACATACCCACTCAGGTTCGTACCGACGCCACGGATAAAAACAAATCAAATCATGACAACCGAGTCACCTCCTGTCCAACAGCACTGAGAGGTGGCAGGGTGTTACACTGCCATTATTGATCGAGTGAGAGTGATTTTCAATTTGTGGAATAAAAAACAGAGTGAAACGCTGATAATTGAAGAAAAAAAAATGCGACAAAGTGCAATGAAAACAGACTTAGCAACTAGACTGGCTCTCTACAGAGCTGTGCCATTGTTACGCTGTGATCGTAAAATACAATCCAAGATTCAGCCTTAATGAGATACTAAAAAGCACACACACACACTCAAAAGGTTACGAAACCCTCACAAAACTTTACAACTTTCGTGCCCACGAAACTGCACAGAAGCACCCTCACTCAGAATACATGAGCACATTTGATTAGCTCTATTGTCAAGGCGCTACATGATTTCGCAGTGTCTCGCACTTCCCTTTTGGCAATTTCTCTTCACCCATCTATTACCGCATGTAACATCATGGACGAGCTCCCCCCCCCCCCCCCCCCCCCCCCCCCACTCCCTCTTTTTTCTGCCTAAAAAATGCCTCATCTAGGTCTGAGTCAATGCGAGCCTGTGAGAAATTAAATTCCCCTAATTAGGCCAGCAGATTTGCCTGCTTTATCCTTCTGCCTCCCAAACCTCCCCTCATCCAGACAAATCTCTAATTAATCGCCGCATGCTGCTGTTGACTATACTTCAGAGGCCGGGCCTCAGTGAATGGTGGAGGGATTCTCATGCTTCTTCACTCTAGAAATGGGATTCTAAAAAAAGGCTATTATAATCAAACCTCTCTGCTCATATATATATGGAGCGTGTGTGTGTGTGTGTGTGTGTGTGTGTGTGTGTGTGTGTGTGTGTGTGTTCTCTCTTATGGGGTATACAGTGCGTACATCAAAGGAGAACTGCTCCCAGCTGTAATTAAGGATGATATACAGTAGTTCTGTGAATTTAAGGAGGACTAGTGGATGTTATATGAACTCTGCCTTCGCTGTCTGTGCATTGTAACGGCTGTGTGGCAGACTTTGGGTGTGTGCGTGTCTAAAAAAACCAACTTTCTATATGGACAAGTCGGCATTATGAGAACAAGAGGGCAAAGATGAAGCATTTCTGTAGATTTCTTTCGCTAATTAAGGATCAAAGTTGCCTTTACAGACAACTTCAAAAGTTCAGATAGACAACTGCGGCATCAGCTTCTTGGTTATGTACAAAAGTCCACAAAAATATCTGAGCTCACGAGTTAGAGTTTTTTGCATTAATCTCTTTCTAGATACTCCTGGAAAGATACTCAGTGGGCATTTTTAGTACGCTTGGATTATGTCGGCATTTTGGCCCATTTCAGGTGAACTTTTGTTGAACTCTGAACAATTTGCATTGCATTTTTGGAAAAAGGAACTCTCAATCTCTACAAGTAACAAGGCAGCAGGTCTTGCTAAAAGAGTGTGGCTTTTTTTTTATCAGTGAACAACAGAAAGAAATGGTCTGCAATGTCAATGTGGGAAAACATTGAAGTATTAACACCTTTTGACGGGACACGTCATCACTTGTGCAGCCAAGAAGTCACATAATTAGTTAAATGGTTAAATGGGCTGTGGGAAGTGACTGAAAGAATGATATCGGGGATACTGAAATGAGTTTCCTCTGTAGGATGGCTAGGTTCACTCTTAGAGATAGAGGGTGAGGCGGAGCTAAGAGTAGAGCCACTCGTCCTTTGTGTCTTCGAGACAGTTGAGGTGGTTCATCTGGTCACGACATGTTCACACTCCTACTTGTAAAATGAAGCAGCTTGGTCAGTGGGCCTACGCTTCAAAGTATTACAGTTTCGCACAACAGGGCTCCGTGGTCAAGTTAGCAATTATAAATAAAAACCATCTGACTAGACTTTCCAAATAAAGCTTGCTGACAATCATTTCACAAATTATGATTTCAGTTTTTGGACTGTTATAAATGCTGTGAAACAGTAGGGTTAGGCACAAAAACCACTTGGTTAGGTTTAGGAAAAGATCTTGCTTTGGGTTGAGGTAACTATGTTACTTACGTGAGTTCCCTAATGTGAAGTCACTTACGTTAGATTATTTACGTAGGTATCTCTACTTACGTAATGTAACTAAAAAACAAATCAAGCGTCACACATGGTTGCACACAGGACTCGAACCACACTCTCCTAGGAAGAGTCTTGTGTATGACCCACCAAACCACCCCGTCCATCACCCAACTCAGACTTTTCTCGCGATCAAGGGGCACTTCCAGATGTCACATTTATCGAGGTAACTACAGCGTCATACTTTTAATAGGGCCACTGACCACCCAGTGTGAGCTGTCTTCTGGTCATGATACCTCTTCCTGAAGGTTCTCCAGGCACGTTCAACTCAAAGGAGACTTAGAAATAGACCCTGAGCACATTGGAGGAATTATGCGTCTCATCTAGCCAGTAAGGAGGTGCTGCACAAGGTTGGTGGGGAGAGGGACATGTGGACAACCTTTTTGCCTGCTGCCCACCGTGATTCGGCCATGGATCAGCGGAAGAAATTGGATAGAAGGTTGGATGTGTGTAGTCCAAAAAGAAATTCAAAATACTTTTATGGTACGTAGATGTTGAAAAAGTTTGTTTTATCAATAAAAGCAAAATGTGAATGAAAACAGGCTTTATTTGAATTTTTTTTTAGGGATGATGCAGTTTGACATAGTGCCAATACAGAGTGTGAAACTGATGTGCTACACAGAGTTTATAAGCTATTGCTAATTTTATATTTTTGTGCTTAGCTGGGCTTTTACATGTACAGCATATGTAAAATATACAGTTTTCAGTGGTCAGTACTTGGTAAATAAATCATGAAATACATGACTTGACTTTAAAAATTCTGCTCTACATGTTCAAGCCTCATTTCCACCCCCGTTAGCCATAAATAGATGTACATATAGAGACAACCGAGCGTATCGATACTTGTGCCTGCTCCACCACTCATTCCACCTGTCAATGAGGACAACGACAAAGAAGAAAAAGAGCAATTTGACAGATTGTGTAACATCAGCAAAAGTTCTCCAACAGCACCAGAACAGCTGTTACTACATGCAACTGTTACACATAGCTGTGGGTATTTATGTCGCCCATACCACTACATCATCACATGTACCTATAAACCACCACCATGTGATATCTCAGGTGAAATTTATAATCTATAGAGCTCAAATTGATACAGATGTTACAAAGTGTTTTTACAATACAGGATAAAATTTAATGAAATATACTTAAAAAAATAGTAATGATATTAACTCATAATTTAAAATTAAGGTTATAAATTAGGGCTGCACGATATATATATAATGGAAAATGTACTTTATTGGTTATCGAGAGATAATGAAATTATAGCCAATAAATAGAACTGATAATACAAAGCCAAAGTGCTTAAGGTGACTTAACAAGTGCAGTATTTACACACGGTATGTGGCGGAATGCACCTTTAAAGCCAGCCGCCAATAAACACAGAAGAACAACAACAACAATGCTGCTGCACCTGTGTAGAGCCACGCAATGTAGACAAGAGCCACACATGTCGGCGCTGGGGTGGGCGAAGACAACACAATAGTTACTTGCAATACGCAAGTGTTCGGAGAGGAGAGAAGAAGTCTACGAGTTCAACACAATAAATCTTATCAGAGCTGTAAATAATAAATCATCCATCTTTGCCTGCTACATCTTAGCCTTTTTACCCTCAGGGCTGAATAAACTACAGGTTATGATATTATTTCTAGAATGCAAAAATGTGAAATTATTAATGGTTATTGGTATTGGCCGTGAGAAGCAAGTAATTATCGGTTATTGTATCAGCTGAAAAAATCCATATCGCTCATCCTTATTATAAATGCGCCCCTGTATTATATTGCATTCTACAAGTTCAATGGCAAACACTTTTTTAAAAAAAGTTTTTCTACAAGGTTGTGTTTCTTTATGTCCATCTCATGTGTAGCTCCCTAGAAAACATTATTCTCACACTGATGCTCCACAGATTCACATATAGATTATATGGAACATGGTTTGATCTATGAGGAATACAAACCAATTCCTACCCCACAAACGAGCTTTTCTTTGTAGTAATTGTCTACATTATGTGGCCGTGAGCATATAGTAGGTGTAATGCATATGAATCACACTCTCCCCAGCCAATATCCACACCCCACACACACACACACACACACACACACACACTAACACACAGACAGTCACCTGCTGTTTACCCCAGCGCTGCTACCGTCCCACTAAACCTCAGTTAGAGAGAGCAATAGAGAATCCATCTCAGACTCTCAGCTGGTCTGAAGCAATCAGTGTGATGGGATTCCACTCGCTGCTGGCTTTACATATTCAGCCCGTCTCCATCCTCTTTAGATAAACATAGCTTCACCGAGGTCCCCAGCTGCAGTTGCACTGTGGCTTCAGCGTAATGAGTCGACGACGGCTGACAGAGATGAGGGGAGAGACTCTGTTTCTGCCGCCGTGTGGGCCGAGCACTGCGGAGGTATGTGTGTACTGTATGGGTGTCTGTGTGTGTACATATCTGCGCAAATGAGTGTGTGTGCAGTATGTGAAAGTGTGTCACTGCCTGGACAGTCCCACTCCTGCACATTTATATGGAGCAGATGCATTACTTCTATAATGCACTCACACACACACACACACACACACCGCCACATCTGTCAGAGGTTAATTCAGTTCCTCTGAGGGTTGGGGGAAGAATGAAACACAACTAACTCTGTTCATTCATGTGTGTGTGTGCGTGTGTGTGCCACACTGGGGCCACGGCGGCAAAGTGAGGCTGGAATCTGTGTAAAGTCAGCAAACCCTGTACGTGGTCGCCATCATCTCCATGTTTACGTCCCATGTGGACGACCGTGGCCGTACGTGTATTCGCTAGCTGTACAGGCCTCATGGGTTTGAGTGCAATGAGCCAATCACCTTCCTCCGATGGGGTCAGGACGTCACAAAGCAGAACCGTCAGAACCACAAACATGACGTTCATTTACAGTGTAACACTGTGCATGACTGTACATTTGGGGTTGTTTGCTTAAATATAGAATCTCTCATTTTGTCTTAATATCTTCAAAGAGAGGCTGAAATTTAATGAACATCAGCGTTTCCATGGTGACGTGCGAAAGGGATGAAAAGGCCGGGTTTGCCATGGGGTTTGAGGCGTATATTGAGTTAAAAGCTCCCTAAATACACTGTCAACACACTCAGCAGTCTCCCGGGACATTACTGGGAGGATCTCTCTCTCGCACACACACACACACACACACAGGCTGACTGACAGAGACAGGGAGTGAGCACACTTAAAGACAAGGGCACATCAATCATCAGAAAAATCGGATTTAATTATAGATTTCTAAATTTATCAAGAGCTGATTTGCTTAAAAGTCCAGCTTCACTGTTTTTTCTGTTAAAAGCTGTGTCATGGTGAAAGGCGTCAGAAGAGTAGAGAGTCTGCTTTATAAAAGCAATATGAAGCATTTGATAATCGAACTATTATTTTTTATAGACTTAGATTTCTTTATTTGCATAGTTTATTGCTGTGAGAGAATCTTTGAATCGTGTGCATTTTCTTGACTGTGACACTTGCTGAATTGAAATCATCTAGTATTCTCAGCAGTCGTTACTTTCCTCAACATCTTACGTTTATTTGCTGTCTCCCACTCAGGTAGGCTGCTGCAAGTTTGCTCAAGATTTTTCCCCACTGTGGCTTCATGTGCAAACAGCTCACAGTGACTTCCATGGCCAGGTCAATTGTCCTCCCTAAACCTCTTGATTTCAGGCGACCTTTCAAGTGGGTCACAGCTGCTCGCCACTCTGCAGATGCCCCATGCTTACTACTGTCAAAACTTGACAAAACAACCAGACTGAGAGTACTACAGCCATGCTAACAGCACAGTGAGGCTGCACTAGATTTGGTGGTGCTTTGACCATCATATCAACAATAATGCTAACATGCTTATGTTGAGCAGTTATAATGTTAACCATGGATGTCGTATTAGTTTTGTGTGTTAACATGATGCAAAACCAAGTAAAATGTCTTTAAAATCTGACCTGGTGGCAGCACTGGATGGAGTTAGAGAACATGTCAGTGCCACATCTCATCTGAACAGAAGTGGTGGATGGTGAAGTGTTGAACCAAAACAACAAGCAACTGAAAGCTGCAAAAAATCTGCACAGGTGGGTGTTGATTCACAGTGGGACCAGCAGTACTAACAACTCTTTCACAATAAGAGCTGATTACAGCTGATGAGTCTTCACATGACCATGTTAGATGTGTACAGTCTACGCCTAATAGAAATGTACCTGACTTGTTTTTTTGCATCTTTAAAAAAAAAAAAAAAAAGTAGAAACTGCACTATATTTATTTACACAGATGTGTTCACATCATCACATCATTTCCAGCACAGATCAAAATTTCAACCTGAGCAGACATCTAGTCAGCCAGAATAAGCAGAAACACCAGTGTAGGAGTGCAGGGGCTTTAATGGAGCCTCAAATAATTGACAAGATGGGTCAATCAGTTAAATTAGAGCCAGGTGAGTTGACTTCACTTTTGTCAGCAGATAAATCATAATGGACTAATCTACCACTGACCTTTAATGGAATGGCCACTTCCCAGAATTTTCATTTTCTTCACTCATTGACACACCTGTTTTTAAGAGAAGTCCTTGAAATGTTGCTTTCAAATGAAAGGTCAGATTGTGTTTTTACTCTACCTTATTTCCTGCTCTGGGTTGAAGCCAGACATCGTTAATGGATACAGAGATGGAACTAGAAATGTGTGAGGGGTGTTTTTAGAAACTCTTTTAACGAGGAGGGTTTGTAGAGTGAACTGAGCCACACACAGATTTGACTTTATTCTGTGCAGTGCATGAAAGTAAAAGCAAACAAAGCCAAAAGAGGGTAAAGGTTAAATACCAAGGTGATGCAGATTATCTCAAAGGCAACAGTGGTGAATTGTCATCTCCACTGTATATACTGGGTGGAGTAATGACTCATGGGAAGCAGCTGTGCAGCCAGGCCACTGGGTCAGGTAATCACAGTAGCAGGTGACTGAACAGAGGTGACTAGTGGACAGGTGAGGCATTACAGGATCTGTCAGAGTCCCATGTCATCAATTACATTTTCCTGTGACCAGACATTAGTGTGGGCCGGCCTTAATTCAAAGCTGGATTAGTATGGCTCCCATCCTGGATCCTTCCCCTCTCCTCCCTGGGGTGATCCGGCTGGTCAGGATGGATGGTTGTTACATGCCACCAGGTATACCAAAGTAGAATTTGAACTTGCACTGACAGATTATTTCTAACTGTGTGAAAGTGATCAGGTGTTACTGAAAAAGAGAGGGTTGCTCTCAGTGAAGTCTCCCTGAATAATTAATAATAATAGAAAAGAAATGAGACAAATTAAAGCAACATTATGTGATGATGATGATTGATTTGGCGCCCCCCACAGTTTCTTAGTGCAACACCACTGTTGTGCATACAAATCCCAGGTCTGTAACAACTTGTCAGACGTAATGTAGGTGCTAAATACAAACAAAACATGTATGTAACGCTCCTTTTAAACCTCCATCGGCCAGGACACATTGGACCATCCCCCAAAGTCCTTGCAGACTTTTTGTTGTTGCACATTTGTATTTATGAGGATTCTGGCTGTCCTCCTAGTCTTTTTTTATGATTAATTCTCTTTAACATCGTTCGTACATTACTTAACAATTATTTGGCAGACTTGTTGTCCAAAGTGACTTGCTTTGAGGGCATCCTTTTCCATTTAATTAAAGGAAAAGTGACTGAGCAAAGTAACACTTTTTTTTTTTACCTTCATGAGGGTGTATGAGAGCCATTGTGGGTTTTAAAAAAATTGCAGAGCAAGGGATGGGGGCTAATATTAAAGAGAATAACGTTTTAAATTTGGTAGGTAAAATTCATCAACTTACAAGACAAGAAATCCTTGTTCCTTGACATTCTTTTGTCAAGGCACTACTTTGCTTCAAGACTTGATCAACCTCGTCGTCGTATAATGCCTGCAGTGAACGACCTAATCAAATTATACTCTGCAGTCAGATTTAGCAGTAAGGGAATACTCGTGATTTCAGCTGAGAATCATCATAATATCATAATCAATAGACTTTGAAGAAATTGCCTCTTAACAAATTATATCCTTGCATCTGATGCACAAAAGCTTTCCCCTTATCCAATCAGTATGTTGTTTTCTTCTGAATAGACTCAATTCACGGCAACGCCTCTTCAAAGTCCGGAAGCTTATGATAATATGGTGAGAGAATTTTAGATTCTTGGGAACTGAGTCAAACAAGACACACTGGACTCATGCCTTGTTCAGAATGCCAGCCCAAATCCTTTTTTCAGCGTATCCAGATTGATTTTAGGTAGTTAAATGTGATTTTTGCAAATTTGATCCAAGCTGCATTTGGAGGGGGTTTGAAATCCGATTCCAAACAGATTTCCACGGATGCATCTCAGCCTGACTTTGGCATCAGTTGCAACACAACAACATCAAATCCAGAATGATGGAAGTGCATCAGAGAGGCTGAGAAGAGTCCAGAGATGAGTGCAGATAAGTTGGTTATGTCTGGAAGGAGGAACAAATCTGATTTGCCTGCAGTCTGAACAAAGCCTTACCGTACATGAACGTCACGGGACCAATGTCTGACTACTTTGTCCTGGCTGACAAGTCTGCCCAAGGCCCCATTACAACCATATACTGTATGAACACTTTTGGCCCAGCTGTTCTCTAATCCCCAGTGCCATGTTGGAGCAGAGACGTCCTGTTCCAGCTGTAGGTGGAGCGGTGGCTGTCTTCCAGATCAGACAAAGAGGAGCCACCTCCTGCCCTGGGCCGCATGTAATAACTCCCACAACAAAAAGCACAAGTGAGCAGAGGAGGAGCGGCTGCCAGGCTTGTTGGAAAAAAAGGCAAACTCTGCCTCTCTCTCCTTATCTGTCTCTCTCAGTCTCACTGTCTGTCCCAGGGTTTTGTCTTTTCCCCACACTGTCTATTTCACTTTATCTCCCTTTTTTTCTCCTATACACACACATAAATAATGAAGCACAACAACACAAGCTCCCTCAGCTTCACATGAATCAGTTGGTTCGCGAGCGTCTGCACGCACACATACAAACCCAGACACAAACAAGCGGATTCCCACACAACAACAACAACAGCGCCTTCAGGAGTCCCGGAGGTTTTGTGGAGCACTATGGTTCATGGAGACGGTCTTATGTAATGTGAGAGACTGACTACGAGACCCAGCCAGAGCTGAAGCACTTCAGATACAGCAGTGCGTACGCTCACAGTCAGTGTTACAGCTGGAGCTACTGTACTTTCAAAAATATCCCAGACTGGGGGTGTAATAGGGTTGAACGTCGATACAAATGACTCAATAATTGCATCACTAAGTACTGAGATTTCAAAGTTTTTGGTCTATAATCTATTTTTGAAGAAAACTTTTTTGAACAGCTCCCAATCCCCCCCAGCTTTCCATTCGCACTTTTAGCTGCTTAACAAAGGAGGATGAGGAGCTGGTGTTGCAAGAAATGCCAGCATGGGATAAAAAGTTCCATTCCGCAAACCAAAAAGAAAATGTGCGATAGAGTCGCAAATAGACGTGTCTTAAAATAAATGAGCGCTCGGGGGCACAAGTTGACATGATTTTGATGTATTAAAGGATGCTAGATGTTCTGGCTCCTGTCTGTGTGAAAGAGCCACCTGTTTTGCAAAAACAGAAACATGTTAAAAATGAAACCGACAAGCCAATTGTCAGCTGTGATGAGACTGAATCGGAATACTAAAAAAGAAGTGTTCAGATAACCTGTGAAAACGAGGCGATCAGCCCGGCCGACCTGAGATGGTGTGATGTTGCACTTCTCTGAAATAGCAGCAGTCGCCACTGTTGCTGAGAAATCAAGGTAATTAGCACAAGCAACACGCACACATATTTGTGCACATGAACAAACAAAACTCACCCTGGGACTGATGCACGCACAATTAAATCAAAAACAGCGAGAGAAAAGTGTCTGTAAACACACACACAGAGATGCACCTTCTTCAAACAAAGCGCCAACACTTTGCAGCATGTGAGGGAAGCCTTGTGTAGGCGAGGAGGGAGTCTACAGGACTAAGAGTGTGATATTTAACACGTCTTTCACGGCACTAAATCACGAGGATTCCACCTATGACTCAGCAGTTGGGAAACTTCTGCCGTCGATGTTCTTCGCAAAAGGAAAACCTGCCACTTTCTTGCATTAAAGAAGCTGTTTGCCTGTGTGCTATCTACATACCTTTAAATACCACACTTAACATTCAGTGATGATCGATGTGACGTTAAAAAAAACCAGAGTGAAACATACAGCAGATGCTAGCTGCTGTCAGGGTGCTCTCAACCATGAGTCTTTAAAGTATCAAAATTGATGTTTAAGTGTTTTTATCACATATTTGCTCTGTATGTCAACTATACGCCATTATCAGGCCCAGTGATGGCAAAAAAAAAAAGTCATCGTGTAGGTATACTTAATGATATTTTTGAGTGTGAAACTTCCTGGGAAATGATTTTAAAAAATTGTTGATGAGTCATCCTGCACTCGTGGGCGTATACTGATTTTTCTTCCAATAAACGCTTTCTTCATTTTTATAATGCTGCCATGAATGTATAAAAAGATGGACCCCACGCTTTATTTACAGATTTGTGTTAAACTGGGTCATATTTTCTGTGTCCTTTGGCTGCTCTGCCGCAACTATGGACGGATAGCTTCACCTGTTGCTAAAGTAACCGCTAACCACTGCTAACCAGTAACCTCCAAATTAACACCCCCAGATCGAGCCTCCGAGAACGATGAAGGCCTGTTACAGTACAGAGTTGATTCATGGAGTTTCATGATAGTCAGATCACAGTAGCTCTGTTGCTAAAGTAAGCGCTAACTTAATGAAGCTGCTATTGGATAGTTAACTCAGTTAGCTGTGGGTTAGTGGTCTTATTTGCTGACTTATCAGGGTGCAGGGAGCCAATCCCACCAAAACCAGTTCAGTACTGCATTCCTTTTCATCAAACTGGCCTTGGTCTTCTTGGTGGATGTATTGTTGCATCCCGGTCCGGCTGTGTTCACTACTGGGAGCTGCCAGGCTGCAGAGTCTGCAGCGGAACGCTAGCACTAATGGCCAGGGAGGGGGGTGGAGTGCGGAAGGTGGTGGTAATGCACATTCAGCGATATCCATGACCCATGACTCCCAAGCTTCTTGTTTTACAGGATTTTCCAAAACTCCATTTCTGTCTATTTGTGTGGACGTGTAAAACAGAGCATTTAGGAAAAGACGTATCATTTAAATTTGGCGTGCCCATTGTTGTTTTGTGTAATGAGCATCCACCAGAAACAACAACAGTGGCGGACACCGAGTTTGTTTATGTTTGGTTAACATCAATGTGAGTTCATTGTTAGCACTGCTAGGTCTAGCATAGCTTAAATAAGCAGTTTTCTAAAGTTTGGATCGTTTTAGAATGGGCTCACTAGGCATGCTCCAAAAGTTTTTCTGTGGTGTTTAATGCATCACTGACATAGACTTCATCACCACCTCCTAGCTTGTTTGACTGGATGGAAAAAAATCTGTTTAGAAAAATATCCATGTGTATGGAAAAGGCGTCATGAAATAGAACCAGGAGACATAACCTGCTCAGAGATACCAAAGTGGGACGTAGCTTTTGACTTTTCATTGCAAAGGGTGCACAGGTATAATTAATAACATTAATGATCCGTTCCACTGACTGTAGGTCTAACGGGAACCATGTTGGTGAGCCAGCATGCACAGGAACCTTCAACTGGCACAACTGAACTGAATGTAGCACACCTAAGTGACACCAAGTACACTTTGAAAGAAGAAAGTCTGGTGGTTGTTCTATATTGACTTTTGGCCGGCTGCATAGTCTGATCAAAAAAGTGTTCACATCTCTCATTCACAATGAATTCAAACAGAATCAGCCAGAGAGCCTCGGGAGGAACAGAAGCTGTATTCAGGTGTGGAGTTTTGACACCTCAGCTGATAAAATATGATCACGGTGAAATGAAAATCAAGTGACTCTCTTATTATTCATTTCACACATATTTTACAAAGCTTTGCAAACATTTTCGCTCCGCTCCCTTGTCATTTTCCAACCCTGAATACATTTTAAGCCTTGAATTATTCAGACTTCAAAAGTTCTCAGTGTTACTCTGGGCTCCAGACAAGCAAAATTTGCCTTGTTCAGCCTTGAAGAGCGACCCGGGAGAAAGAAGTTGGAAAGGACTTTGCTGGAAGCCATCAAAGCATGTCATTTTTCACCCATGAAGGCCGTCCTTTTATATTCAGCGCGTGAAACACCATTACACATTCATGAGAAGCACCTGTTTGACAGTCAAATGTATTCCCTTTCTGTCAATTGTGTGTGTGCCTGCCTGTGACAAGAACACACAAGATGAAATCAACCTTCATGTTTCCCATCGCCGACCGTCTCATCTATCATCCCCTCTGTGCTCCCCAATCTCTCTCTTTGGTCACATGAAGGACCTCCTTGTCTCGGCGGAGAAAAAAAATGAGGCTGACCTTCGTTCTACGCACATGAGATGGATCCGCTGTGGCGTGCTCGGCGGCGGCTTTGAATTCTGCCTCCCCTGTACGCTCCATTTCCGTTTCTGAAGAGGAGAGTAGGCGGGTGGCTTCTCTCTGTCCGTTCTCTCCATCTTTTGTCTCAATCCCGTGATCTCAATTTTCTCCCTTCTTTTCCATCCACCCTCCTCCACCTCTCTGCTCATTTGTCATCTCCTCTTTGTCTCAATCGAAATATAACTTCTTCTTATTTCCCACACCTCCTCCTTACATCTTTTCTTTTCACTTTTCCTCTATCACGTGCTCCACATTCGTCATTTTCTACCCTGTCTGTTCGACTGTCTGCGCCCTACCAACTTCTCTTTGCCCTCCTTTTGCTGCCTGTCTGAGTGCACCGGCAGAACAGAGAGGAGATATAGAGTCTCTGTGGTAATGACAGGGGTTACTGTCCGGGGTCAGCGATTTCTGCCTCTGAGCTAACTACTATAAATGTCATGTTGTAGCCAGAAAATGGGTCCAGGTGAGACACAGAGAGAGGGAGACAAAGAGTAAGAGAGAGGGAGGAGCTGGAGGCACAAAAACTTGGTCATGAAATTCTTTTTTTTTTAAAAGTGGCAGTTTTTTTAGCTGGTATGGCCAGTCCCGCCACATCAGGGTCATCATGATAGTCTTCTTTCCTCCTCCGCCACTCCACCCATCCCTCGCTTCTATTAAGGGTCATCAGTTCTGGCCGTAAAACACCACTTCCCGTGATTAAGTGTCCAATTACAATCCCATTCTCCTCCCACGCCTGCTCTTACTCATTGCATGAAAGGGGCTTTCAAATCACGCTGTCTGGACGGGTCTCCGTTATTGATAGAGTCCACCAGGAGGAAAAAGCTGTGCAATTCTTGAAATTAAAGATTGAATTTACCTGAAGGAGCAGTGAGAGGGTTTAGTGGCCTGTCACATGACATTCAGACTCAGGTTTGATTGTGTTACCTTTTCTTTTATGTGCAGGGCTGGATTAACTGTCCCAGGGCTGAAACGCTGTTGAGGAAGATGCACCACTAAACTGCCTTTCGGGTGAATCTCTTCCTAATCTTGAAGGCCTTGCATGACTGTGTCAAAACCCAGCCTCTGGGCGTCTATTTCAGGCAGCAATCTCCACTATGAGGCGCCTTTCGGGACATTATTCAGAATTCCCTGTCACATATGAAACCAAAGTCATCCACATTCTATATTGAAAACCACACACACGTACAAGTGAAATGCTTTTACATGAACAACTGAAATTGACTGAAATCCTTGAGTTGAGAAAGAGTTTGGTTTCATATGTGTATGTGAGAGGTAATTCTGAATAACATCCCTAACGGCCCCTCATACATCATATCCCTCCCACTATATGCTGTTACTTTGTGTTACTGCATTTCATTTAGGTAGCTAATTCCAGGGCTCTGGTTATATGCAAGCTCACTCACTTACATGACTTACTGGGAATTGAGCCATCGTTAACGTCATTGGTCACACCGGTGCTTGCTCCTGCTTTGACAAGTCAAAAATATCTGCCGTGAAAAGTTCTATCGGTGCAGCCTGACCTTCCTTCAGGCTGACTCAGTGCTTTGGAGATAGGTTTTTTTATGCAAGACGAGGGAAAAGGGATCACAAACTGTCTTTATCTGTTTGCAAATCAGCAAACACATGCTCCAAAAGGTGTTGGGTTCAAAACGCTTACATAAAATCACATACTAGTGTCTCAAGGGAAGTAAAAGACAGCAACCTTCTTTCTTTCTCAGCACAGTGAGTCAAATCTTAAGTTTATACCTTTAGTCCATGAATAGCGATGAACAAATCTGAATCTGTTTACTCCTCCAAATTTATTTTCAATTCATTTTTGAGTGACCATTGATATTGGTGTATGAGCTTCAGGTCTCTCCTCTTGAAACTGTGTTGAAAGAATCAGAAATTATGTAAGGGCTAATGCCCCACGAGGTTAATGGACAGGTTAAAGAAAGAAAATTAAGCCCATTAAATATTTTCATGCATTTTGCGATCAAAAAACCTTTTCACAAGCCATAACTCTGTTTCCCTGGCCAATGTTTGGGGGGGACACCAAAGGTGCCGTTAAAAGTACTGTTGCATTAAAAAATGGTGTGATATTACTATTAAACCACACTGGATAATTGAAAAGTAAATAACTAACAGCATGTTAAAAGATGTGGCTGCTAAGTGTCAATATTGGGGGCGCGTTGACTCGCAAAATTCAACCGTGAGGTAATGGACTGGACAAAATGCAGTCTGGTTCTAACTGTGAATGTGTTTTGTTCTGTTAAGTGTTAGAAGTAAATAAAAATGTCAGTTACATTGTGTAAGTTAAGTTTTGTAAAGTAGCTACTTACTAGAGGTCAGCCACCAAGTGTTTTCAATGCATATTATTATACCATTTAAAATGATATGTTTACATTAATACAGGCTATTGAGGGGGACAACTCTCTGTTTTTTCCAGGGTGGGGGGTCCCTGACCCCCTTTCTCCCCTGTGATAAAAATAATATAACAATAGTTTTGTTCTTGGGTGGTGAAACTGAGACAGTCGTTAGCACTGAGAGGCGAAAAAGGCACAGAAAGGAATTCAGCTGGACCGAGAAGCCTTCTCTTGTTCCATCTGTCTGGATCTACTGAAGGATTCGGTGACTACTTCCTGTGGACACAGCTACTGCGTTAAGTGTATTAAAGCCCACTGGGATGAAGAGGATGAGAAGAAAATCTACAGCTGCCCTCAGTGTAGGCAGAGCTTCACACCGAGGCCTGTCCTGCTAACAAGCAGCATGTTAGCAGTTGTAGTGGAGGAACTGAAGAAGACTGGACTTCAAGCTGCTCCTGCTGATCACTGCTATGCTGGACCTGAAGATGTGGCCTGTGATGTCGGCACTGGGAGAAACCTGAAAGCCCTCAAGTGCTGTCTGGTCTGTTTGGCCCCTTACTTTGAGGAACACCTCAAGCCTCATTATGAAACAGCTCCTTTGAAGAAACACAAGCTGGTGGAGCCCTCTGAGAAGCTCCAGGAGAAAATCTGCTCTCATCAAAATGAGGTGATGAAGATGTTCTGCCATACTGATCAGCAGCGTATCTGTTATCTCTGCTCTGTGGATGAACATAAAGGCCACAACACAGTCTCAGCTGCAGCAGAAGGGACTGAGAGGCAGGGAGCTCAGGGCAGTCGACACAACATCCAGCAGACAATCCAGGACAGAGAGAAAGATTTGAAGGTGCTTCAACAGGAGGTGGAGGACAATGAGGAGCTGATCCATCTC
Source organism: Pagrus major (assembly GCF_040436345.1). NCBI lineage: Eukaryota > Metazoa > Chordata > Actinopteri > Spariformes > Sparidae > Pagrus > Pagrus major. The sequence goes on along the minus strand of NC_133234.1, from coordinate 10,073,478 downwards.
ATGGAGAAAAGACGCTCTGATGTGAAGCAGCAGATCAGATCTCAGCAGGAAACTGAAGTGAGTCAAGTCAAAGAACTTCAAGAGAAGGTGGAGCAGGAGATCACTGAGCTGAAGAGGAAATACGCGGAGTTGGAGCAGCTCTCACACACAGAGGATCACACCCAGTTTCTACGCAACTTCCCCTCACTGTCACGACTCAGTGAATCTACAGACTCATCCAGTATCAATATCCATCCTCTGAGGTACTTTGAGAATGCGTTTTTCTCAATGTGGTGCTCCATCTTTATCCATGGAGGCCATCATTGCTCCTGATAAGGTTTGTTGAACTGTAGCCTGAAGTAGCTAGTTCCTAGGTTGGTTCAGTTTTTGCAGCCTGTGTGGTACACACGCCATCAGCAGTCTTAGAGCATTATTGACAGAGGTGCGTCAATACTTGGAAAAACACTGTGTCATTTTCAAAATCAAATGACTACACAGCAAACCAGGGACCAGCTAGTATTCAGTGCACATTGCAAGTAGAGTCGGGTTAGAGGTCCCAAAGGGTTAATTTGGGGGATTAATCAGGTCATGTCTCCATGATCAGGTGAGTTTTATTTAACCATTCCAAGCCTGGTGAATAGTACAGTGCATCAGAGTTTTAAATTTCTCGCCCACATCACACAGATCAGTTGTGTTTCTATCAGCGACAACAAAAAGCTGCATAGAGCTGCCACCGGGGCCATAACCATTGCAACCCACTGTACTTATGACTTGAATTTTAACACAGTAAGCAGCTTCTGTTGCCACAATTCAAGTAATCTTTCATAACTGACCCGAGGCCACCCACGCCACTTGAGCTTAGCCAGCATTAGTATGGAGGACACAGCAACAAAGTAAAGAAGGCTGTGACTAACAGTTAATAAAATGTGTTCAAACGAAACAAAGAGCGGATGGTGGAGTTAATGTTGCTCTGTGCACACCCTGCCAGTCTGTGTTAACAGTGAGGCTCGTGTCCTTGAACAGGTGTAAGCAGCCTTCTAAGCTATCCATAGCTGCCCTTGAGGTCTGGAGGTGTGAATGTAGCCTGTATGGCCCACAGATATAAATGTGAGTGTGTGCCCGTCTGTGCAGTGGAATCACCACCTGCAGCGTGTTTCGCTGCCCTCCACACAATGGACGCTGGGATTGGCTGCTGCCCCTGTAACCCTGGAAAGGATTAGAGGCAGGTAGAGAAAATCCTGAATGAAGGTTTGGCTCAAGTGCTTTAGGATCATCTACATCCCGTATGTCCCTGAGATTTCTGAAAAATCAAAATATCTTCTTTGTCTCTCGGACGCTCTGCCTAAGGGGTCGCCTCAAAGATCATCTGTTTCCGGCCTTACCCGACCCTGCATGGAAATTGTTTTTTGATTAGCATATTGGATTTGGCATTGGCTTTTTACAGATTAGATCAGATCAGATCAGATCATCAGATTATTATAATGCTTTAATAATAATAATAAGAATAATAATAATAAGAATAATAATAATAATAATAATAATAATAATAATAATAATAATAATAATAATAATAATATTTAACAGTATTTAACAGTATTTGACTTTAATGTAAAAGCTACATGGAATAAGTTGAGATGGCCTTTAAAAGGAAAGTAAGCATTTATCTGTGCTCGGAAAACAAATAAATCAACAAATAATTCATATCAACATATATTATATATATATTCAAAAAAGTAAAAGTCAAATGTACAACAATGTGCACATATAAATTTCCTTCAGAGAAAACACACGTACACATATGTATGTTTTCTATTGAACTGTTACATTTGCGTGCTGTGATATGGTCAGGTTACTGACTGTTACTGTGTAAAACTGGAAAATTACAATCATATGTCTCCTTTAAGTATTTCAGAAAAGGAGACATTCCTGGCTAATTGTTTTAATATTGGAATATCGCAGTCTATTTAAGTGTAGTCATTTTAAGGTGTCAGTTCTATTCCTGATTCAAGTTATCAGACGCCGGCAGCTCTGCCGTTACCTCCGCACAGCTGCACCTCACCTCCGCTCATCTTGCACTTCCTCTCCTGCTACGATCGAGCAACGCCCCGAGGTGTTCAGATCAAGCTTCTGGGTTGATCAAAAGAGTGCCGCGGGCTATTGTGTGAGCCTGTGATAGCTTTGAGTGGCAGGCAGCGCACACTTCAGGATCCGATTGCATTGTGTAGGGGAGGCAGCCTGCTGGTAAAGGAAACAAATTCAAATAAGAGGCCAAAAGGTAAGCCGCGTGAGATATAATACAATATTGGTTTGGTAAGAACTGAAGCTGGAGCTAAAGAGTCCATCCTACCTGTTTACCTACAACAATTTGAAATTAACACGCTTATTTGCTTCTCGGTTCTTATCTGAGCCCCAACATGGTGAGAATCAGCATATCCGTGATCTAATTAAGTTGATGTTAACAGTGCTATAATACTGAAAAAGTTTCTAAACAGCTTAGGGATAAAGCACATAGTTTATTTCCCATGTTCCCACAACTGATAGCATATTAATTAACATAATCCATTATGGCTTAACTTGGGCTTTCATTCAGATAAGATACAACAGAAATGTACCCTCCTGTTCAGAGCCTTAGGTGATCCATTTTCACGATCCACCCTCCCTGCTCCCTTTAATTACAGGTCATGTGAACGTCACATAACAGGCACGAGTCGTCACTCGGCATGGGATGAATTGAAAAAGATGAAAGGATGGAAAAAAAACCCTGAAACAATCAATTTTCCAATGCAACATTTTAAGATTCAGTGACGGACAACAGAGTGAAAATCCTCCTGAGGGCTGGTTCTGCCTGTCTCTCCTGCCTCAGTGCCGAGGAGGTAATAAACAGAGGCAGCCAGTGACGGGCTGAGTAAATACAGTGTGCCAAGCAGGCTGAGTCTCAGGGGGGAACGAGAGATGGAGAGGGAGGGGGAGGGAGGGGGTGAGGTGGTGTGAGGGAAGTAGAGGGAAAGAAAGCAGAGAGAGGAGGATAAAGGTGGAGAGATAATTGGGAGATGAAGAGAGGATAGAGGAGATCAGTGTGGGGGGAGGGGGAGGACGGGGGAGCGTGAGATGAAAGGGGTAATCTGTAGAAGAAGACGATGGGGGTGAGGGAAGAAGAAAAATGAAGGAAAGGGCAGACAACGGGAAGGGACAAAAAGACAGGAAGAGATGACAGAGAAGAGGGGAAGATAGAGGAAACAAGGGATAGAGAGACAATAGAGGAGAGAGCAGGATGGAGACGGAGAGAGACGGAGAAGGTGTTGTGCTGTGCGTGTCGAAAGTACAGAGGAGGAGCATCTCACCATCTGCAGGGAATACAGTGAACCTTCAATTCAACTTCTGCCAGCTGTAGAGCCTGTATGACCAGAAAAGTGCTCACACACTTGTTTTCTGACAAATAATTTAAAACCTGGAAAAAAATTAAGAAAACAAACAGCGGTGCTGAAATACAGGCTGCTGGAAACTGACAGTGGAAAGAAGAAAAAGAGCTCCCAAATGTGACTTATTCGAGGAAAATATGCCACTTTCACTGCATGGATACAGGTCAGAACACATATTGTAGTGTTGGCATTATTACAGCGTGTTCGGGTCGCTCTACAAACCTAATAAAGCAAAAGAGTCAGACAATGCCGTGACCTATATATCCCTCCAAACATCTGCTTTCATTTTCTGAGAGATATTTTTTTCTTAGGGAATTGACATTTTATTGCAAAGGTCACACAGTTTGTGGAAGTAATAACATTTGTATGATTGTGATCGGATGTTACTCGTCAGCTTGTAGCCAGAAAAAATACAATTCTCCAATTATTATGTGTCAAGTCATGTTAAGTCGAGTCCTAATTTAAGGCAATTTAGGTCCCAAATCAAGTTAAATGGCTAAATACGAAATAAAAAGGTAAGACCTGCTCCTGACTATGTTGATGAGCCATGCTGTTCGCCAAATATTTTCAGACAAATAACTTAATTTTGTGTTCAAAGTCACTAAATGTACGCTGTTGCTAAGCCAGTACAAGTCATTTTTCAGTGTTTATGTGTGGCCTTATGGTAGAGGTTATATGCCACCTGTTGCTTTGGCGTGCGTTTGACAATGCTTGACAGCAGACAGATTTTTTTTAAATACCATTGGTGTGGACGGGAAGTCTTTTGAAACCGGAGGAGGAAAAAAATGTGTTTTTAAAAATACCCGTGTATGTGTGGACAAGGTCTTAGAGTAACTTGCCATTTTCAGTTTCTAGGTTGATAGCTCAGAGGTTGTGAACGTGGGCTAAAAGGCATCCGATGGCAGGTTTATACCAACAGTCTACATCCCCTGATTCAGACTAGTGAAATACTGACAGCCAGGCTACAACATGAAAAACTGGTAACAGATTCAGGCTTGTGGATTTTTTGTTCCCACCCACTATTTAAATAGCCATCTATGGAAACAAATCAAATATGTAAAATGGACATGGACAAGTCAATCAAGACATCGTGTGTCAAGTCAAGTCATGAGTCTTCAAGGGTTGAAAGTTGCTTTTTGAGTCTCATTTCCAACTTGCTTTGGGATTATGTACCTATTCAGTCATTTGAGTATGTGCTGGAGAAAAGGTTTTGTGTCCCAACAGATTTTCCCTCTAATACGTTTTACTTTTGCTTGCACTCAGAAACACATTTGAAATGATGAGTGTTACTACTATGTTATTATATCAAACAATGGAAGCTTCTGCCCTGATAGATATTATTCTTACCTGAGATTGTTGAAGTGGGTCTCTACAGTGGAGTGAAATATCATTGTAACCAATTGTCATAATGGACAGATAAATAGAAGAATAACACTCATGAATTCGCCTTTTAACCTCTAACTAAAAACCAACTAAAAGTTCCTGTGCTTGCTAAGCACTCATTGTAGTTTATGCCCTACATACTGCACACCACTCTATATTTTATCAGGGAACTGGGGTAATGAAAAATATCTCCTACAGTATGTATGAGCAAGCAGAATGCCCCAGCAATCAAAAGCAGCGTAGGCTGAAGTTACGGTAATTACTGACACAAGCATTTCATATAGATGCTGCTCAGCAGAGCTGGTGGAAACTCCTCAGTCTCTGAGGAACATCTGCTGTTGCCCTTCTGCTAAGCATAAATACGAAGCACATGCTAATTTCTATTACTAATCTATTAGGAAGCTCCTTCCTGAAGGTCCCGTTGTCTATAGGGTGCCTGAGACGTCAGCGTGTTCCTTATCATCATAATGAACATGCGTCCCGATGCCAAACCGGCATTGTGTCTTGAAGAGATAGGAGGACTGCTTATACAGTGACCCTGTTTAAACTAGGGTCCCCGTCTCCTTGATGTTCCTCACACAAAGGTAAGAGCTTGGTAATTACATACAGTCCTGTCCTAAAGAGAGCCAAGCAGGACCTCCATATCTTCAAGGAGAGGAAGGAGAAAGGGACAGAGGACAAGTGGACAGGTGAGGATGAGGAGGTGAAACACTGCAGATTTATTCAGACTGGTGGACGTTGTGACAAGGACAGTCTTTGTTCAAGTCCAACTCCCTCTAGTGGAGGAGTCCTTCATTGGGAAATAGATAAATCAAAAAAAAAGAAAAGAAAAGAAAAGGTGGTGTAACATCCATTTAAATAATACAATTAAATGTACCCGGCTATAACTACCTCTCCGATATTATACCCTGTTGCTTATGTCACTCAAGGTGCTCACCTCTGTTTCTCTACAGCATTCATCTAAGATCCACTTTTCAGCAACCTCATAAACATCTTGAGATCTCTTCAGTTAAGTCACATTTTTAGTCACAGAAGATAAATAGCTTTCATTTATGAGTTTGCAAGTAGGAGTAGAAGACAAGGATTTCTTTTATATTTTGCTCTAAAGTCGGACATTTTTGCAGCAATGGCTGCTTTTATGTGGAGCAAAAAGACCTATTCACACACATTATATGTCAAGCAGCATGAGGTTATAGACATGATTTACATAATGTGCATCAGTGAGTGAATATAGTAGGCTGTATAAACATGAAGCATTAGTCAGCAGGAAAGGTGTACCCAAACTGCAACTATGGTATTAACATTCATTTTAACTGTATAATTAGCCTTTATCAGGACAACAGGGTCTCAAAGGAAGCACTGCCTTAAAGTCTCAACTCAGGCTCAAACCGCCTGCTACATATTCACTGTAACATTTGTACCAAATCAAATACTAATGCACAAGGAGTTGGTCATTTGTGTTCCAGGTGCTGTTGTAATCACAGACATGAATCTGTGCTGTTGCTGGACATTAGAAAACATGACCTACCCTCCACCTAATGTGCCTGTTTGTCCACTGTGAGCGCTTTCTATACTCCTGGCCTGAGAGGAACAGGGGCCTCATTTATAAAACAAACCTACAATTTTGATTGATCATAAGTGTGTTTTCATATTTATGAATATTGCTTTGAGGTGGAAATGATCTCACCTCTAAGCAAAGTCTAGACTTGACTCAAGTGATTTTGCTGCTGGTTATGTTGTGGAGGTTGGGATGCGTGTGCAACCAAACCTGTGATGAATTATGCATGAGCTTTATGTGCAAAAACCCAAGCGGCGTGTTTGTCTGGCTTTAATCTCCTTTACCATTGCTGTGATCTTGTCTGCCGAGCCTGATTTTCTCTTTCCAACCATGGCTACTCCGGTCTGCACCCTTGAGGTTGTTATAACATTACGCAAACGATTCCTACCCAGACAGACCTTTTTGTCAAATAATAATGTCTATTTCTAGGAGAGGTCTCACTCTGAAATCTCGCAAGATGAGTTGGTAATAGTTGTTGCTGGCAGTTCCTGCAGGTCAACTCAAACCCCTCCCTCAACTCTTTTCCATCGTCGTCCATTCCTGTAGCAACTCACCTCACGAGATTTCTCCTAGAGCGTGACTTGTTACTGCTTACAAAACGGGTACCATTATTTAACAGCATCTCCATAGGAATCGTTCCTGTAATGTTTTCAGACACTTTGAATAAAAACCTCAGCCCTGCAGCGGCAAAAACAAGCTCTTTTCGCAGACGTGACTTTGACTGTTGGCAGTTGCCCCGAAGGATTTCATTGCAGCCATGTTGCGGCTGCCAGCTGAGGCAAAACAACTGAATAAACAATTCACCCTTGAGTTGCTGCTTTCCTGGTGTCTCCCAGCTGTTTCACATTAGTGGCTGATTTGAAGTCAGACTTGTCCCCCCGTGGGTGATCCGCTCCAATCTTCTAATCTCTTCCTACACAGCAAATAACATATTGTAAGACATATACTGTCTGTAACTTAAACAGTTAAAGACAGGTCAAGCATCATCTCATTGACTGTATTTATAATGATACAATGTTGGTTACACTTTTACAGCTGTGTTCTAAAATGTCAAAGCCAAACCAGGCTACCCTAATCCAGTCTATTAAAACAACAGAAACATTGTCGCAGATGTGTTGTGTCAGCGCTCTGGGTACTTGGCTTGCATGCAGCCAGTTGTGTTAGTGTGTGTGTGTATGTGTAATGTACTACTATTGCCAAAAGCAACCATCCACATCCTAAACGGGCTTGTAACCAATTTTCTGGTCAATGGACAATGAGCTATTTGAACATCCTCGCCATTCTTCTCTCTGGCGACCTGGTGCTGCATACCCAGTGCGGGTAAAAAAAAAACCTAAAAAAAACATGGCAGTCTTCCCCAAATTGGCTGGGTGGGTTGAATGAAAGCTCAGAGACTGCTTAGTGGAGCGGTGAAGGTTAAAGAACCATTTGACAAACAGAACAGATGCGAGGGGGCCGCAGATGCTCGGAAAGATGGATTTCACATTATCTATCCATCCATTTATGCATACAGCTCATATGCAGAATATAATGCAGGCGCTGCTGTGTTCATCTCACCATATAAACATGTGCACCTACCGTATGTATTCAAATGAGACTATACACACCTATTGTATGTTCCTACACATGCATGAATGCATAAACGTACGCTGACATGAATCGACACCGAAAAGCTTACTGTTGCAGCAGGATTGTGCGATGACCTTTTGCCCTCATCCACAGATACGAACAACAAGGTTAACGATGGCAGCACAGACACAGAGGCGTTGGTATTGTTCTGTACACGCTGTACTTTATTGTTGAGCCCCTCTTTACTGTGATACTGACAGATAAGGCCTGACTGCTGACTAAGGCAAGGACAGAAAAATATGCAAGAACAGACATGGTATACTGCAAGAGAACACTTTGGCTGCGTCTCAATAAACTAAACCTGCTTCCTTTGCTTATCATCGCTCTGATTGCAGCCTCAAAGTACAGTAAGATGCAATTCATCCAGCGTCTGGTGCTTTCTGAGGGAAGGAGATGAAGCCATTTAAAAGAGCTTGTGATCATAATGTGAAAACTTCTTTACCCCACGACAGAGCAGTAAACCTACATGGCTGCCAGGAACTCTCTGTACAGCGCTGGCCTCTTGTTTATTGTTATTCTTGTTTTTATCAGCCGTGTTTCCATCCAAGGAACTTTATGTCCCAGGAACTACTTTTTCGAATACTAAAAGGTTTGATCGGCGTGTTTTTCTCTGCATTCCCACCACAGAGATTAGGCAAATTGGTCTGCTGAAATATGAAACAGCGACATGGTTTTTACAATGGTCATTTTGTTGATCTGTCAGAGCACAATTAATGGCTGCTGCTGGTTGAAAATGGTGGCTGAAATAAAATTTCTAAAATTTAGACCCTGGTCCCTTGTGGTGGAAAGAGTTTCTCCAAAGGTGAGTCCCTGGGGAAAGTTGCTGTGGTGGAAACACGGCTACTGGCTTGCACTTGTGTAATCTCAACAGCACCTGAGTGTTATTTTTTAGCATTCAGAGCTTCAAACCATAGAAGAAACTTCATTTTGATTTAAGCGAAACAATCCTGATCAGAAACATAAAGTTTCTTGCTTCTCGGTAAAGTTTTCAGTTCATTTCAATTTCACTGTAACTCACCAAAATAAAAATAAAATGTTATATGCATTTCCTTCCAAATAAAAACATTTGCAAAGCTCATTATTTTCAAGGTGCAATATGTAAGAATGTTGGTTAAAAAGCATTCAAAACTAATCTAAAATATAATTATCAACAGAATGTGAGCGAATAACAGTTTTGATGTGATGACTTCTCTGTATTTTGTTGAAAAGCATGTTTAGCATGCTAACCAGCTAGCCCTGGCCCATTCTGGTCCAAAGATCCTTTGCGAGTAAGCAGTTAGTGGCCAAGTTTTACATATTGCACCTTTAATCTTTTAAGGGCATACTATGCGGGATTTGTGGGTTGCTGCTTGTAAACACACCATTCAAAGATGAAAAATAGTTGATGACTTCAATCTTTCTCAGGAATCACACAAAAATGTCCCGAACACAACACAAATACTAATAAAAGTAAAGGCAGGGTCTCTGCAGTTACAAACACCGCCACATACTTCTAGTGATGATTGCGTAGAATTATATTTGTATGAGCCTTTACAAATCCTGCATACTATACCTTTAAACCCCTTCATTGTTTACATCCATGTTTGCTAGCTAGCAGGCCTCTTCTCCACTCTTTGCACGTTACCTCCACCCAGCAGACTAACATGAAACAAGCAACAAGAGAGTGTAGAATGAGTCCCGTGTGCTCGTGAATCACAGAATCAAAATGGTGACCCACACATACAAACATTGCTCCATGGCGCTACAAGTGGTCAAAAACTCCAATGTGCATAATTACAGTACATTACCAATTCACTATGGATAATTGTGCAGGGATGTTAGACCCACCAGTGGTCCCAGAGACACACTGATCCCAAGCTTGGTTGTAAAAGAGACGTCTATGAAAAGGCTGTTGGTTATAATGGAGAGACTACTGTATGTTCTTCAGCGGTACAGGATTCAGTAAGATGCCGTGGGCTGATTAAAATGCATACAAGGCAGTGCTACACTTAAAATATCCCCAACTCTGCTGTTTTACTGCATCACAGCAGTGGAGTGTGTTATAAAAAGAACAAAAGAAATCCATGTTGATACTATATCGTGTTTTCTTTCCGATTCATTTTTTTTTAATAGACAGATCACCACGTGTTGACCTCAGACGTATTCTCGTTAAAAAAAACCTTTATTTGACGGCATCCCTGGGAGAATCCCCTAACAAGTGTGCAGTGTTTACCAGTAGTCAGATACTTGTGAGGGTCACTTCTGTGTAAGAATAACAACTTAATTAAAACCCACATGCCTTGTTTGTTTGTTCGCCTCCCCTAATAGACGGTGAACAGTGTTTACCGTTCTGCGAGCCGACCCTTTGATTCAAGTTTTTTCCAAAACCCTTCCGACACAATCGCTCCTCGTTTGAACATAGTCTCTGACTACTCTTGGGTAAACCATACATATGCATGAGCTTCTGTTTTACACACACTTGATGCTCAGCAGCCCTTTCCGTGCACTCTTACAAGCGGCTCTTCTTCAAGTGTTTAGTCGTCGTTAAAACATTCATTTGCAACATAACGCTGCATTAAATCCTGCTAAGACACATTAGTTAAACAATCTTTAAACATTGAATTTTTCAGTACAGCCAGCCGACCTCTGATGAAGACCCTTGTTCACATGATATAGTAGAAACACAGCTCACCCATCTATTTGAATGGTTAACTTGTGTGTTTCCTTCTTTCTGCTCAAAGAAACACATCACAGCAGGTATCTGAATCTAACCTAAGACGTGGATATGAGGAATATATTTTTTTTGTGAGGAAACAGCTAAAATGTATGCTTATATATGACCTTTTCAATTAGGGACCGTCCAAAAATTATTAGTGGGGAGGGGAGGTTAAAAAAAAGGGGGAGGGTGATGTATTCTATCTTTTTGCTGAAAGGAGGGTTGACAGAGACTTACAGACAGAGGTATTTTATATTTCAGCATTTCCTTGTGAGATGATAAAAAACAAAAAAATAAAAAATAAACAACTTATATAAATGTATTTACATTTAAATTTAGTTTTGGTTTAATATCTTTTTATTGTAAAACAGTGGAGCTTGAAAACTGAAATTTGTTATGTTTGGGGGTTTAAAGTATACATATAATTATCACTTTCAGGTTCATAATTTTATTTTGGGTTACTGCTAGAATAGGTTTACATGCTCTAATGCTCAAAAGACACATCAGTTTTCTCATACTGTCCAGTCCTGCAGCTCTGTATTCGCCCCCTCTGTCTGCAACGCTCTGTTTTAGCTCCTGTCTCTTTAAGCCCCCCTGAATACCTCCTCTGATTGGTCAGCTCCCACACGCCTGACGCAGCACCACTAACAACAACAGAGCAGCTGCGCTAAATTAATTTGTAACTGCCAAACTAGCCGATAGGCACTAAATATGCAAATGTGTGACATGGCAACGTAGTGTGATGTCAGAAAGTCATAGAATTAAAGGTGAGACTACTGACGAGGCGTTTCAGGAGCATTGTTTTCTGTGGGAGAGAGGAGCTTCTGTTGGTGCGGACTTTAAACTTTTAAGATCTTTTACAGTACATGCCCAAGAACCTATATGAAAAACTAAAGGAAAGGAAAAAAACAAAAAGCATAATGGGTCTCCTTTAAATGTGACTTCAATTCTTTGAACTTTGTCTCTTTTATTTGCTAATGGTGAGAGTCTTGCCTTTTCAAAAAAGTGAAAAATAAGATTCAACCCTTCTCTCCACCCCAATAATTTTCATACAGTCCCTAAGAGACTTTGGTTTTATCACTGGAGCTTAACCCTAATCCTCTAATATGATCATTATACGGAATTTAAAAAGATATTTTGATAATGATTGCATCCCTGGTGATATTGAGATATGTTACACTTCCTGCAGATAATCTGTAATAATGGTAATAATATAACAGAAGTAGGAAAAAGGAATGCTCGTTGCCTGGTGGTCCACGCCAGAGATTGTCGTCGTCTAAAATGCAATGGCACAATGACGCTGACACATTAGCTGAAAAACATTGTTCATTCCCCATGAGGACACTTTAATCTGCACCCTCTTTACCTCTCTACACACCTGTCCCAGAGCAGGAAAGCAGCTACAAAACACTGTAGGCACTGTGACCATGATACACTGTCACTACAAAACTGAGCAGAGTAAGAAAAAAAAAAAAAACACGTGCCCATCATCTCATTGTGTTTGAGAGTAGAAAGAGCAGTCCAGGCTAGTTCATGTGCAGTTTACAGAGAGTCTTTTGGTCTCTCTGTGAGGTAAGAGGTGCTGTATGACTGGGTCCATCGATAGGCAGCCTCGGGGGAGTCATTTATCCTTTACTCAATGAACAGAAACATTTACATATCTCCTGGAGAGGCCTACGACGTGAACGCATCCATCTCCCCTCCTCAGCTGAGGCATTGTTTCTGTAAGGCTTTGAAGGTCCATCAGATGCCCTTAATGTCATCACACACTGTGAGCCAGTCTGTCACAGTCCAGTCTAAGTTGTCCTTACAGTTGCCTCTACAGTGAGAAATTAATAGTCCAAAGGCTCTGGGGTTAAAGATCGCCACTCTGGGGCTCAGGTCTGGCCTCCTGGTTGCGGTTGCGGCCCAGTCTGGGGAACCGGGATGAAGTTTTGGACCGGGGGGTCTTGGCTCCTCCATCGTTGGCCTGGGGTGTGTCTCTAGATGAGAGGAGACAGCAGGAAGGAGAAGTCAAGAGCCATGGATGTTAAGTGAACATCTGGTGAAGTTTATTACCAAGTTTATTATTCCAATAAACCACTGATGCTGCATCTGGAGATTTAAATGCATCATTTCCCCTCTGCCGGAGGACTTTTTCCTGGCAAAACCCTACATTAGTCAAAAAAAAGCAAGCAGAGACGCTTTCATGAACCAAATAAGCTGAATCTCAATTATTCGACATTAATTGTTGATAGAGAGAAGCAACATGGACATGTCTCTAACAGACTGTAGCCTCCCTTTAGATTTGCTACATGTGAAAGGGACTTCTTCTTTTATCCTGTAACCCCTCAAAGGCTGGTAGTGGGTACTGGAAATAAAGCCATGTTACTAGTTGTTGTTGTTGGTGTTGTTTTACATTCGAAGCTTCTAATGAGGTTTTCAGATGAATCTACGTATGTCTTTCATCAGAGTTTATTACATGATCACATTAAATAGAAAGTAACAACCTTCAAACAAAATCTTCATTTGAAATAAAGTGATTCATTGGATTAAATTAGCAATTGAATTAACTTTCTTTAATGAATACAACCGAACCAAACTGGTGATTTCTTCTCTATCTTTCTACGGTCATTATGCAATTGCAGAGACATAATACTTTTTTGTAAAGACTTCAATAATTTGCTATATTAGCGTTAGAGCCGAGATACACATGCTGCTAGCCCCGCCCCCCTTTAGTACGAGTGTGTGCCTCCCTTTGTGTGCTGCAGGCAGGAGAGCGAACTCTTCTTTTGACTGCAAAGAAAATGCTGTTTTTGAGAGGCTAAACACAAACAGAGATGGATTGAAACAGAATATTTCATCAGATGTTGTGCATTCAGGAATTGATTACATCTTTCTTTTTTTCAATAAATTCTGGCTCTTGGCTTCACAACACTCTGGGGTTATTGGAAATCTTTGGATTTATCTGCAACTGTGCAGAAATACCAGGTTTAAACAGAATGAATTAGCATGTGAAAAGAAATAATAAAACAAATAAACTGGGCAGCATTTAAATGTTGATTTAGAAGTGAATGCCAAAGTTATGAATGAAACTGAAGCATCAAACTATTCAGTACAGTCCTAGTGTGTAGTGAGTTAGTTTGCAGGCCAATGTTTGTAGCTTATGTTGGAGAAGATTGTTTCATTCATTCTGTTGCTTTTCTCTTAATTTCTTTTCTTTTAGGTTTTGGAAAGGCTAAAACAAGACACCACCGTCAAACTCTTTAAATGATGAGTATCATGACTGAGTATAGTCCACATCGTGACAGGCAACTATTTCACTTTAATGTAGTCATAAGGGATTAATCTTCCAGTTTAGCTGTTGTTATGTTTTGTTTTTTTCATCATCTAAAAACCTAATCGCTTCTGCCCTCGCCACCGGAAGCCATTATTTGTGACAGCAGGAACCAAATTATAGTAATTTCAGATCTTATGATGATGTTAAGGCTCCTTATTACCCGAGAGGAAATAAGCTCAGCCACTTGATGACATCATCGCCTTAGTTACCCTGCCTACCGTCTTCACTACACATGAACCCCTGATCCCTCGTCTTATCTGATAGCGATGAGGATGAATGAGAGGCACTTGTCAAAGGCAGGAAATGAAAAGCAGAGACCGAACGCCTGGAGTTAAATGCTTTCTCATCGGAGACTTCTGAAGCATTTCATCCCCAAGACAGTGACCTCTCACCTGCTGCCTGTGATGCTCCAGTGATTCTGTAATAGGAGTGGTGAGTTCAAGTGCTTCTTCGACGAAGGGATTTTCAATAGATATTCAAAACAGCGAAAAGGCAGAGGGCATTTCTCTGTTGATGTCCAACTGGCCTCTTTAATTACACACCCCAGCTGCTACAGAGCTGTGATTAAGGTTATCTGGGACATCTTGGTGGTCCTGTGTTAGGAGTTTGATTCCCATTCGGACAACACGTGCTAAAAATAAATGCACTCGTGGTGAGGTGCTGTTGCTGAAATTGTCACTGTGAGCCATATGCTTGTATGTGAGGCAGCAGGGCCTAAAAAAGCAGCACAGTACGAGAGCTGAGAGGCTCTGTCGTGTTAAAGTAGGCCGAGACACGGAATAGACAGTTGCAGCGTGGCCCTGTAAGCACAAGTTGAGATTCAAACTTAGGTATGAAAAATGTATGGCTGCTAAGCGTCCCTGTCGTAACCATCAAGATCAAACAGCGCAGAGGGGACGGCGTGACCGGCCAATCTGAGAACAGCCTGAACTTTGTTAATATTTCGAGCGTTATTCCTTTTTCCCTTTGGCACAAAATGTACATTTAGTGGTGGCTCAAGTACCACTTAGTCCCATATCTCCACAGCACCAGGCAAGCTCAATCAAGTCCAGTCACACAATTTGGAATTTGACCGAGCTTAGCCAAACAGCGATGCGTTGGGGAGTAAAATCAGCAAAAATCACACTAAATTGGGAGCAGCATGCAGAGCTGAGACTGCATGCCATCTCATTTATTCATATCAATCTGGCTAAAGTAGCTAAATGTGCTAAATTAATTAGGCTTATAGATTTTTTTTCTCTGACTCTCAGCATGTGCTTGTCCCCCATTTGGACATGATATTGACTTGTGCAGCATAATAACTTTCCCAGGCACTGTTGGAATATTAATAATGTGACTGCAAAGTAGGATAATTAGAGTAAACGGGTACAGAAAAACAAGCACGCATTAAATTGATTGTCTGACAGCAAAATGCCTGGGACAGCGAACAGAACAGTCTGATCATATCTCGATTCCATTCTCTCTCTCTCACAACCTACCATACACGGACCTCTATACTTGTGAGGACCCTCATTGACATAATGCATTCTTGAGCACCTTACCTTCACCTTACAACACATCTAATCACCTAACCCTATCTTAAACCTATTTCTAGCCTAACTATAAAAAGCAAGACTTATCCTTTTTTGAGGAATGACCAAAATGTCCACACTTTGCAAAAATGTCCTCACTATGTTGGTTAAAAGCCAACATGCATGTGTACAGGTAGGCACAAATGAATTGTCTCAGGTCATTCTGACATCATGTGGCCTCAAACTGCTCTTGACAGTGAGACAAAGCAATGCTTTTTTCTGAGGTGACAGGTCAGTAAGGCCATAACCCAGACTGAGCGTGTGTGTACTTTGTGTTCTGTGTAAACCATTCAAGTGTTGCAGCCCGGCTGCATACTAAGTGGTGGCAAATCTAGGGAGAGTTTTGACCATGCTCTTTCCTGCTATTCTAGATAAGTGAGGAAAATTGTAGCAAGGTCCAAAGAAGTGAAGAGAGTGTGAAGAGGCACAAAGCGACCTGTACGTATCAGTGTGTTAGCCATCGAGCACAAACATCGTCAAACTAGCTGCTAACCAACAGGTTTGTCTAGTGAATTAGTTACGAGAAAGACGCTTCTCACCTCACTATGGATTCCAAACCCTTGAGCGAATGCACTTAACATTTAAAGTGAAAAGAGACTAGATCTGTGAAGAACTTCTTTTTTAAACTCTCAGATTCAAGTTTGACATCCTAAGTTGACCTCAGCAATTTAAACCAACAGAAAATGATAATAAATGGAAAACAGTGGGGCACCCCTACATCAAGAGACTCCTGGAAACTTACAGGATTTACAGAATCTGCATTATATCTGCCAAATGCATATAAATGAGACTGATGCCTAAATTTTCATTTGAATGTTTATTTTAGTATTTAAATTATTTATTTATTTAATTAGTTAGTTAGTATTACAGGCCTGCATGCTGATCTTTAACAGGCATTATATTGACCATGTTCAGAGTCTTTATTTAGGCTGATGATGAGATCATTAGTTTTGCAGGTACTGAGCTTTCACCCAAAAAATTGACAAGGGATCATCAACATAATTCAAATCCATTTTGAAGGGCATATAAAGAGCTGTTGAATTAGAGGTTGAGATATTTTGCTGAATAAGTTAATATTTTGACTTGATGGTGGTGCTGAAAGGCCAGGTAGTCATTGAGGTCATTCGCATTGATCCCCTGGACACCATGAAAATCGATGCCAAATTTCTTGGCAATCCGATAGTTTTGGATCTACTGACTGACACAGCCGTCGTTATCAGCAATTCCGCTAGCATCGCTGATAACAATTACAAAAAATACTCAAAAACCACAGTTTTACAAATCAATCCCAACAATTATACACTACTATACTGAACACTCGTATTTCTCCTGGGAGCAGCTATTTGATCCTCTGAAAACACAAGAAGTCATCCACTTTATCTTTGATCTTGTCTGTAAGGGATCAGTGCGATCAAATACCAACGTCTGGTGTCAGCGCCTTTGTCAAACTACTGCGTAAGTAAGTCAAAGCAGTGGGAACCTTTTTTTTTTTGAATGACTCAACTTCAAGCTGACATTTTTCTCTGACTTTGTAACAGGATATTTGTCACTGAAAATTACATAATAATTCATGACACTGCCAGTTACTACATCCTATTTTCATCAGGCGAATAGGTCAGTGCAGCATCATTAAGGGGTTTTGAGATCCATCTGGTGTTTGAGCACCGAGCACCCCAGCGGGAGATCTTGAGTGCTGAAACCCAATTTGTCATCCCCCTCTTTCTTTTGTCTCCTCCTCAGACAGGCTTTCTCTCCCTCTATTCTCTGCCGTCTCCTTCACTTCATCTTTCTTAGTAAACTGCTTCCTGTCATTTTCTATCTACGCTGGCCTCGAATTCTCTCAATGCACCAGAACATCTGTCATCTCTTGTTTGAGTCTCACCACCCTCATGAGGGCTTTGCCATTGTGTCACAAATCTGCCAGCAACAAAATATGGTGACATCATGGAGATCCAGAGGATAATTAGCTAGCAATACTACCTTATCTGTGGGCACAGATTAAATTGGTAATGTTCACGGTAAAAGTGAACATTCTGAGAAAGAACATATGATGTTTAGTCCATTAATGTCTATTTATACGGTGGAAATGAGCTGTGGATATGAACAATATGCTGAATTTACCACATTAGCCGTTAATTTCTGCGCCCTCAATGTTCAATTTTTTACTAACTGGATCAGTCACGGTTGTTACGTGATCAAGTAACGTATGGTTTCCATTTAGGGCCAAACAGTATTCTTGCTTACTTCAGCATCCTCTCCACGTACGTTCCCTCCCCCCTCATCAACTTAATGAGCAGACTAATCAGGCTTTCAACCCTCACTGAAGATGTTAGACCAGCGCAGGTTTGATCACGCCAACTGAGCAGGCAGTTACGGAATCTGGATTAGACAGTAACATCATGTTAACCCATTAAACATCATGACAACACCGGCTAGAAACTAGAGAGTACTGTATGCCTTAACACACACATGAGACAGGTTTATTATGGTATGCTGATCGGTGTTGATCCAATGTCGGCTGCAATTCCATCGACTCATGGTGGTGAGAATTCCAGTGTCAGCACAGATCACAGCAGGCCGAGACAGACCTGCGTATGCAAGTAAAAGTCATTTACTTTCAACTCCCTGTCAGCCGTCACCATAAAGTTTCATCAAACTCTGACAGGTTTGCAGGCTCTGTGCAACATGTTATGCTCAAGATGTTGCTGTGCAAACTTGTTAACTTGATGTACGGATCAACTTTCTCCGCAGGTTGCTGTGGTTGTTTCTCTGTTGCATCATCTCCCCTTCAGTGCTAACCCTTTCCTGAGGAGTTCTGGCACATAACATCAGCTTTTGTGAAAGAAAAGAGTTTGGCCAGCATCTCCTTTTGTTTGCTGTGTACCGACGGTTAACCTGCTGTGTTCCTTGGATAAAACTCAGAAGTAATTGGTACATAAGCAGGATTCAGACTCCCCAAAACACAAAGTAATTGTAACATTATTCAGTGCTGGAGGAACAGAGGAAAGTGATGTCAAGAAGTTTCAAACAGACTTTGCTGCACGGCAATATTTCATGCCATTCAAAGACGTGCAATTGAAATGTTTCTATTTCAGCTCTGAGATATGAGAAAGACAGATAGGATTATTAAGCCTCTCAGAGCAGACTAAATAATGAGCAGTCTGTGCTTTGGAGGTTTTCATTGGGTCAATGTTGTCTGCTGCCTTCAGAGACTTACCTCTCAAATTTAATTGTTCTATTCTTATGTACGATATGGAAAATATCTATCTATATATATATATATTTATTTTTTTTAATAATTGCACTGATGCTTCCCTGGTTTGGTGCCACTTGAAAATCCGTTTTTTTTTTAAAAAGGCTATTTCCTATTCAATTATTCAAGTCAACCTCAGCAAAGTTCCACCTTCCCTCAACATGAGCAATGGTCTAATCAGCCAGAAAATAAAAACACAGTGTGGGTGTGCAGGGTTTTTAAACGTCTCCACGACTGTTGTTCTAATCACGGACAACTGGCCACACATTTGCCAATCTGTCAAAAACAGCATTTCTAAAGTTCCCTGATAATCCCAGACTGTCTTTGTATAGAATACATGTCTCTATTCCAGTGATGTT
The DNA here is from genome assembly GCF_040436345.1 of Pagrus major. Lineage (NCBI taxonomy): Eukaryota > Metazoa > Chordata > Actinopteri > Spariformes > Sparidae > Pagrus > Pagrus major. The sequence continues at coordinate 10,054,313 of NC_133234.1, read as the reverse complement.
ACAAAAAATCCAATGATCATTGGGAAACCAGAGCCATAATGAAAGGCGATATGTTCCCATCTTAGGTTGATTTCATGTCTGTAGTTGGTCTGGTCTAAGAAACAGAAAGATACTTTTTTTGGCATTAACGTCTGGTTTCATGTTCAAACTGACTTATTACAAAAGAACCAAACGTCATATAGTTGGACAGACGATTCATTCATTGGACAGTTTTGGTGCTACCATCCTGCACCATCAGTGCTACACGAACCTGCAGGGAGTTTTAATTCCTGTGTCTGACGGCCAGTGATGGTAATTACATTTACTCAGAATGAGGGAGTACACCATTATCTGTATCTGTACTCAGAATGGGCGGGGCTTAAAGCTGAAGTGTGTGGAACTAACAGGAAGTTGTTATTTTAAGCCTGAAATTGATATGGGTTGATCAGAGGTTGCTATATTTTCTGTTCATCAGAAAACTATTTACAGCACAGCCTCCGAATTGATATTCAGATCAATGTTTTTGATCACACAAGTAAGAACTATTTATAGAATAGGTTTTTTATAAACTTGAACGAATGGACTTCAGTTAGCTACCCAATGAGGATTTCCTTTATCACAACACAAGTACAGATACTGACACAATTTACTCCGATGAAACATGCACTTGTAAAAAGTGAATTATCTACATAGGATATTCATTTTAGCCGAGCACTGCTCTACCCTATCTACTACTGAGATTAAGTACAATTCTGAGGTACTTGTACTGTACTACCATTTTATGCTACAAACTCCATTACATTTAATTTCCTTTTAACTCCAATGCATTTATCTGACAACTTAGGTCACAGTTACTTTGCAATTCTAATTATCACAACAAAATTTAAATCAGCTAATAGATTATGATGTAAAATTGTTATGCAGCAGTCTATAAAGTAGTAACAATTAGCCCCAGCTTTACCAGCTGCAGAAAGTATGCTTACTGTACATGTTAATGCATCCACAGTTATAATTTATAATATAATACGTGTGATTGAGATATAGGTCATTTTGCATGATTAGTACTTTTACTTTTGTTAGTTTGGAGTATATTTTCAGGCTAGTACTCATTTATTCACTGTTGTATTGCTGTATCTACTTAAGTAGTACTTCTCTCGTCACTGCTGACAGCAGGTCATGCTGCACTTTAAGGCAGCTAATGAGTTAACTGATCTCTCATTAACTCATGAAGGAATTATTGATTACAAGCATAATTAGTTAAGACTGCAACTGGACCTCATATGCCATAATTAATGTAGAATAGGTAGAAATAGGATATAGTATACGGTATACATGGAGTGGGACAGAAGAACAGCACACCTCTGTTTAAATTCTCTGCCTCCTGATGTATCTGGGAAAATCTCTGCAATCCCATGCTGATGTGCAAACATGTTACCATGGTTACCAAATGATCTTGTGTAATTATTTAGATCTTGAAGTTTGTCCTGGGAATTCATTATAAAATAACATCACACAGTGCAGTGAAAAATGCTCCGATCACATAAAAAATCTACACACAGTGGCTTTAAACGAGACCACAAAGTGAAGGGCCTGTGTTTATGTCATTTAGGTTGTTGTTGTTGCCTTAGCACGATGACTCAGATGTCTCCAGAGAGGAAATGACATTCCAGTCAGACAGCGCGACGGGTCACGTTCGCTGATGATCGCAGTAAGTGGAAACTGATGTGAGTATTGACAGGAAATGACTGGAATATCTCATTTTCAGATGTAGCCTGGTTGGTAGGTGGGTAGCTGAGGCATCATGCACTTTCACACTTGCTAGTCTGAGACTGTGTGAATGTGTTTATGTGAGAGAACATATACGCTGTATGTGTGAATATGTGTATAAGTGTAAAACGCAGGGAGACAGTGAAGTTTGTTTACAAGGGATTTGGATTTCCAGTGACATTAATCCTCTCTTTTTGTATCCTGTAACAACCACTACCACAACAGCCCTGGCAGCTGATACTTTCTGTAAATCTTGTTGATTTAATTAGTATAATGAATACAAACTACTGCCAAAAACTGGCCGACAGTTTAGATGTTATGTGAGCATACAAAGGGATTTCTGCAATGGTAAAACGCAGCTCTACATTTTTTTAAAGAGGTAAATAAAGAGCAAAAAAAAAACAGCGAAAAAACGCCATCTGATGCTATCAAGAACAATTTCCTGATTTCTCTCCTCATGTTCCCTGACTTTTCCTCTTTGGACTCCTCCACTCAAATCTCATCATTCTTTCACAGACAGGAGTCCTGCACCTGCACACATGTGTTGGCATCTTCTGCCTGAGTCTCTCACACCCACGCATGCATCGACACACAAAGGCTTAAGTGCTGTATCGAACACGCCTGTATGTGTCATGTGTCCACTTACAGACAGAAAGGCAGCAGAGACAGCAGGGTCTCTTTGGTGGGGCGGGCTGTGAACTCCGGCAGTGTCTGGATCAGTTTGTTCATCACCATGCGAAGGTAGCCCTGCAGCTGCTTCCTCCTCTCCTCCACAAACTTGGCATCCTGCAGACAGAGAGAGGGAGAGAGACAAACAGAGCGCGGAAGGAGAGAGAAGAACAAGTCAGTTCTGGCTAAAATGGTGTTTGGAAAAGCTGAGGTTAAAGCTGCAACATGCAACTTTTTATCACACTAAAGTAAATCAATGGGATGTATTAAAGCAGCTACAATCAATATTGATTTTTCAGCAATGGATCGCATGACTTTATGTAATGTGTAATGTGATCGGGTTGGAAAGAACTGGCACCCAATCTGTAGTTCCCCTCAGCTAGATGGAGCTTTATAGCCTCTTTAAGCTAACTGTTTTAGTTTTCCAGCTAACACCTTTCCAGATTTCCAGATGCAACAGGCAGCTGTTTAGAGGGAAAAAAAGCACTAAAAAGCAACCATATGTTACGTTAAGAAACAGTGACAAGCTGGTGAACACAAGGGAGCAACATTTTTCCCTCAGGAGTTGGTGGAGACTGAGCAATAAAGACAGTAAATATTGTGAATAAATGCTAAAAGTGTTTGCTCGATTGTTTGTCGAAAAGTTTGCCATATTCACTTCAAAGGTGACAATATGTCAGCGTTGTGTTCACAGCACTGTCCCTAAGTGGCCAAAAATTCTGCTATTGTAGTTCTTATAATTCTGATTTATTGCAACCTGTGTCTCATAGATGTAGTTTCAGCCATTGTTTCTATCCGCTGTTCTAACACTGTACTCACAAAAGTCATTGCTGAGACCCAGGGACATAGCGACAGTGCTATAAGAAACACGAGCAATCAAACTGGCTGTAAACCAGCAGTGAAGCCAAATCATATAAACCTGTTTTATGAGGTAAAAGTGAAAGTGAACAAACCTGAAATGTGAAAAATAATCACAAACATTGTGTGCACAAACACAAATGGTCAGAGCGGAAGGTCTGCACTATGATGGATGTTTATAACAGGCTGTCTGGGTAGTAGTTTTACAATTCTGTTTTAACTTGGTAAGTACAATTGTATTTTCAACTGGTAGGAATAATTACTAAAAACTACGACGATAAGATCGAACTTGGTGGGAAAAAAAACACTTGTTCTTTTAATTCTATCTCTTTGCAATGTTCAACAACTCTAATTTGCTTTATATTTACTTTTTTATGGTTGTACAATACTGATTATGGGCATGATGAATAAACTGGGTTGCAGACATCAAAGTAAGAACTGTAGCAGTCACATGTAGAACCATTAATGATGGCAGAAACCATGACATAACTAAAGACCGGCAAAGTAATATACAGTATATCAATTATATTAAGTAGACAGACAATTTCTTCAATGGCCATATATATGCTGCTTCTCTCAGCCTCAGGCCAAATGATGTTTCAAGTTACTTCATCAAGAATGACATTTATGGAGGTGTAGGTTGTCCAGCGCAGAGGGAGGATGGTGGGTCTTACAAACACATGCTGCCTCGAGGCAACAAGTTGCAAATTGTGACTTTAAGACCTGTGAATGATTATGTCTTGTTACTGTGCTACGATCAAATCCTGCATAGGTGTGCCCTGTGATTTGTCTTCATATGGCATGTTTGCAGTTAAAACCAACACTTGCTGCAAATGACTGGGCCTCCAAATCCTGTGTATCCCTTGACGAGCGATGCTCCACACAAAAAACATGCGTTCTCGAGGATTTACACACCTCAATATTTGTGTTTATTTTGTCATTTGGTTGCTGATGTTGGACAAAAAAAAATCATCCATTTGAGCTTTTAGTTTTCCCTCGCTGAGCGACTCTGGAAGCAGAGGCACAAAGCCACATGGCCGGTGTTAGCATGGCTAATCGGTGTCCAGCCAGGCTCAGAACAAAGGCTGGGCAATGTTCCGTTTTACTCTCTGGTGCTTGGGACTGGAACAAACAGCTACTGCAGGAGGCCAAGGTTTTTCTTTTTTTGAAACTACTGCTTCCTCTTTTCTAAAATCCCAGCACCCAAGTGAATTTAATTGATTTAAAAAAACAAATGTGATTCTTTTGACAAGAATGAACTCTGAATAGGGCTAAATGACTGCAGAACAAGCACCAATTGGAAAAAGACAAATGAAGGGACACAATTTAATATATACTGCATGTAGTAAACATGATGTTAAAACATAAGCCACAATTAAAGCACTGGTACCCAAGGCTGTTGTTGGTTCAAATTCATTAATCAAGGGTGCAATGAAATTATTGCTAGTTTGTTAATTGTTAATATATGAAGCCCAAAGGGATTTCTCACATTTGTTTTCAACAAGCCGCTTACCCAGGGGCAGTGACATTTACACTTGTACTACCAGAAATGCTTTTGAAAAAATGACGAAATTAAAGATTGCTCTACCTCTAATTTGAAAATTGGCTGGCAGTAAGGCAGACAATAATATCCATAACAGATATAAAAGAGATAAAACACAACAACAAGCACTATGAAAAATATTGGTCATTGGTAGGTAGGAATTACAGTGTACAGTGTCTGCAACATTACATTCAGAGCTCATTAGTTTTGCTTTCATTAATAAAAAAATTTAAAAAAACATACATTTGTCATTATAACTAATAACAACTAAGAGAAAAGTTGCCATGCGTCTGGTGTAGGTGGCTTTACAGACAAGTGCAAAGATTGATTTTTTTACTCCCAACAAGGAAATGATCCCTCACTGGCTTCCCATCAGTGAATACAGCCAAAATCTGCCGACAACTGGGATGAAACCCAGGTCTCTGCAGTAATGGCCAAGAATTCCGGCCCTACCAGGTGATAGGTGTGAGTCAAGAGTTTATTTTCCGAAAAGAAAAATAATCCACAACTCTCTGAATTTTGTAAGCAGACTCCTGTGTCACGAAAAGTTTTGTGAGCACTGACACACCTGAACTTGACAAAATGTAAGTTCATCTAACACTATTCATTAAACTTTTACGTGCGTTGTTGTACCCTCATGCTGAATCAGTAACTAGGATGACTGGGTATCCAAATAAAGCTGTGGAAAGGTGGTGAGAAAGAATTTCAATATCTCCAAAAATTCAATTTACAGAGGCACATCAGCCGCCTTTGGCTGCATACTTATGGTACAGTATATTCTCTGAACCTACCAAAAAGTTGGTATAAGATATGCACGTAGAGTGGTCAGAGAGAACTTTTAAAATGGGGGGGTAGATAAGAGGTTCACTGTCCCTCCTTGTAGTGGATAAGTGTGTAAGTTTAGGGCAGTATGAGTGGATAACTAAACTCTGCTGCATGCAGGGTAGACACGGCCGGGCCACGTAAATCTGATGTGTCAGATTAGGCTGTGCATGCCAGCGTGGGTTTCATGCTATGTCAACACAATAAGGGACACCCCGACTGCTTTCATGGATGTCAGAGCAGTAATAACACTAATGGACATCATGACACATTCATCCTCTCGTGGTGACAGAGAGGAGGGCTGAAGAGGCCAGGTGCTGTCTCTTGTTTGCAGAGAGGAACGAGAGGGCAGAGCAGAAACTACTGTGGCACACTGATGCGGGTACAAGGCTGATTCTGTCCTCTTACATCTGTCTGCTACATCCAGCTATATCAACACTGCTCTTTCCTAGTTTCCTCCCCCTCCCTGTACCTGCGCATGAGCAAGGCTCTGCAAGATAAGACATTTCTACATTCACGCTTATCTGCAACGTATGTTTGCCTTGCCGTTACGTGCATGAAATGTACCTCTATGGGATCATAAATGCTCATGTAATGGCAGAAAGAGAGACTGTATGTACAGTTTGTATACATGCACACCCACACATACATAAATACAGTAAATACGCATGCCACAGCTAAATGTCACTTCCCAGAGAGTACAGATAAGCAGGAAACGGGAGCCGTAAACGGAAGAGAAGCGTAAAGTAGTCATATAAGCATCAGGGTCTCCACAACTGCTCAGTGAATTTGCTGCCAGCTTCACACCATTGAATTCTTGGGGAGGAAAAAAAACCACACCAAATAGCACATCTGAAGAACTAAATGTTGCCTGGCAACAAAAAACACTTTCAGAAGTAAAAGTATCTGCACCCCACGGTAGCAACCACTTTCTTTTTTCTTCCAACAGAAAATCAATGCTTTTGACAGAGACTTCGATCCTGCTTGAAATTCTAAAATTAAAGTATGTTTACAGTGATACATATTCCTGTTGTGGGTGTCTGGTTTTATTTCTTTACAGAGAGCGAGAGACAGGAGTGGTTCAGGGATGCCATGTAATGGAAGTCCCAGGCTAAAAAAGCTGGTTGCATAATGAGCTGCTGTATTGGCAATTCAACACTTATAACAAGCAGACTGCAAGCAAACATTCTGTGTATGTATCTCTGGCCGTTGGGTGTTTCAAGGAAAACAAAAGGTTTATTAGCTTCACATATGAAGCAAATATAAAAAAACAGAATCTCCCCAGTCTCCACACTAAACAGGAACATCAACCTGAGTGCTGATTTGATCCTGTGGTACACTTGAATTTAATGAGAGTGGACAGCATTGGTACACGCTGGCAACTAAACAAGGTCAACGCTTTCCACCAAGTCAGCCCACACTGGACCACAGAGAGGCTGAACGGACTGTTCTCTCAGTGCCGCCTTTAAACAAGGCACCACAGCGCGGGTCCGGGCCATGCATAAAACATCACAGGCAATTCAGGAATGCTCATACAAGACCTCTGCAACATCTCTTTGTCATAATTAAAAGCGTAAAACATGTATATTGCATAATATGTGAACACAACATACTAAGCCTGGTTAATAATTCACTCTGTAGTTTCTGATTAATTAATCAGGGAAGCCTTGGCACTCCTCTCTCTCTCTCTCTCTGTTTGTATGTGCAGATGGGGCACCTGCCGAGGGCAAATGGTAGTTGTGTAAGTGCCGGTTTTTTCTGCGATCATTACCTTTCAGGACTTTATATAACTATATAATGTAACTAATCACAATCATCAAAGGTGTGAAGTATAACAAACTCAATCAAAACAAATATCTGGTATTGAGGGAAGCATCAATTAATGATTTTAATCGTTGTTTTCATCTTGTCTTAACAGCCCTGAGTAAATGTCATCCTGTATGTCACCGTCCTGTCACCAAGTATGCATTTCTTACTTGTAGGCTTCAACATTATATTAGTCAAGCATACAGTATGATTGGCTGATCAACTGAGCAGTCCGATCCGGGGAGGGAGAGGAATGATCACATATTCCAGTGTCAACTAACATTAACATTGATTTATTGGCTGGGAGCCAATCATTTGTAAAAGAGCAAATTGTTGTTCTTACACTTCTGTAGTTGTTGTATTGATTAAACAAACAGATTAAAGTGTTAATTAGTGCACCTTAAATGTGCTGATAGGTGGATTTTCTTCGCATTGGACAGAGCCAGGCAAGCTGTTTTGCCCATTTTCTGGTCTTTGCTCCAAGCTAAGCTAGATGGCTACAAGCTGTTGACTAACAGATAGGAGAGTTAAAGATCCTCTCATCTAACTCTTTGACAGAAGGTGAATAAGCATATTTCTCCAAATGTGGACCTAAAAAATATCATCTTACAGGCAACACGCTAAATCAGACCCTATGGTCAACAGTGGAAATGTATTGATGATAGTCAGACCGGTGACATAAGTTTATTCGACCAAAGCTTCCTATCTGGGAAATTCATGGTCTGGTGTTACCAGGTCAACATGTACCGATATCTGATGTGGCCCCTGAAATTATGTGACATCAGCACAGCAACAGCTCTGAAGATGGCCTCAAAAGCCAACAAATAGATCCATAAATGGCTGAGCCTTGGGAAAAACACCCTGAAGCTTCCAATGAAATCCATCAGTTTGGGATACAAACAGTATAAGATGAGGCTTGTGTTTGAACTCAGACACACTTCACCCTTCTGTCCACAACACCAAGGCCCAAGTTCTAGTGCTAGTCGTAAGTGGAACACGATGCAGACAGTAGACAAGCCAGTCAACCGGCTGAAACACCAGGAGATTGTTGGATTCCTGCAGCCAGGCAGCGATGGTAAAGATGTGGTCCAAAGCCACAGAAAATGAAACACACACAGACATTGTGATCTCGGAAGTTGGAAGAGAAAAGCTACAAAATCAGAGCTGTGAGGCAACAGCAACAAGGGAGATGGGCAGCCTGGGAGGCTGTGATGAACAGGACCGTTACATGGGTGGATATGTGGTGGATGCCCAAAGCAGTAGAGACAGGTAAATAGAAGTACAGCTACCCTCTAAACCACAGAGACTCAGTATGTAGCTCAACACAGACACACATTTGTCGTGGGTTGCCGTGGTAGCCCTTGCTGCTACCAAGTAGGAACAAAACAATGCAGCTCAGCGGCTTGGTGGGGCTGCATTTGCAGGCAGATAATGTGCAAAAATTATCTGCAGAGTGACTGTGTGGTCACTAAGAAATGGGAAAAATAGCATTCAGACTGAAGAATTCTTTAAGATTTTGTCTTTAAATGTGTGGCTTCTTAGAAAAGAAAACCACCATGTCTCCATTTGCAGCCTTGAAAATAAAAGCAGAGAGACAAAAGCCTCACAAGAAAATGAAGCGATTTTTATCAAAGCCTAAAGCGGGCGAGTGACTTGAAAGAGCAGGACGGGAGACAGTGATACAAGTGGGCAAATGAGAGAAATTGATATTGAGGGAGGAGAACAAAAACGAATCACAAACGCCTTTGGACATAAGCCATAAAATGTGGATGAGGTGCGGCCAGTGAGAAAATCTGACAGTCAGACTCTGGGGTCTGAAAACAACACAGCTTTGATGTAATCATTCTGCCCCCTCTCTGTCTCTGTGTTAGCATCAGGAGGGATTTGACAGGCGCGACTTGGGAACATTTAGCCTGTATGCCTGGCCAGGCCCCTGACAAATCAGCTGGTTAAGAGCTGTCTTGGGGAGTATGTGTGCGACTGTATGTGTGTAAAACATTCATCTGTATTGTTGGGTTACACAGCTGGACAGTCTCGCCTAAAGCACTTGGATACACAGAGAGGGAGAGTCTCATTAGCTCATTAGCAGGACTGAGAGACACAGATGCACAAATGAGTCACAGAGGCACGGTCCTGATGGTGACAAGGACCACAGTTAACACTGTCAGGGGTCAGCTCTGCCACTGGCTGTGGTGACATAAGCCAATTTACTTCTAAACGTAATTAATCCAAATGATGATTCGTTCAACGGTATTTACATGACTGCTACTAATGTAGTGATAGCTTAAGGTGTTTGGTTTACAAGCACCACAGTCAGCGGTGTTAATGAAGGTTTCTGCTACACGATGGATGGCCTTCACTAAAGACACTAAAAGGATGAGTCAGACTCAATTTACATTGCAGCTTTTGATCTGCTGAATCTTTTAAAATGAGATGGTTTGTTCTGATACCATGCGTTAGTCCTAGAGGTGTCGTGATACACTCAGCTCATGAGACGATACACGATATTGGGTTCACGAGATGAGACAATATTCTAACACTATTTTTAAGAAAACTTAAATGACGAAATATGTGACTGGAAAAATAGTCTTTTATTCCATCAAAAGTCACAGATTTTAAAACAATGCAGGTCCATTTTGAAATGTTTTAACTTGTGAAATAAAATAAATAGCACAACGTTTTTTTAGTCTGTGGAAGTTGAGATGCAAAGGCATTTGTCAGCGTAGTCTGGCCTTTCAGGGTTTTATTTACAGGCACGGTTTATATTAGTGTACGGCACTATTTTCTTGTTCGTGTCTTGTCTGTTACTCCAACACCGTTTATTGTTTCCACCAGGTACCCAAAATGCTGCCACACAAATGATTTACAAGTGTATAAATTTCAAGTTCAACATCAGACTCCGTCATGCTGGCTGCTGTTCTGTCTGTTATGTACTGATACTGCAAGATCGCTTTTCACCTCAACGATAATATTGTCATGTTTTAATATTGCGAGAACTTGTGGCACGAGATCTTGTCACACCCCTAGTTAGTCCTGCATCTATCCTGCAGATAAATCAGTATCATGACTCTCAACTGTCCACTATACAATTCCAAATAATGGAGCTTCTTTTCCGAACTGTAATCACAGTTTTCATATTTTTCACATTCTTTTGCTTTCTTGCTCAAGGTGAAGTCGAGGTAACATCAATCAAAGCTGTGTATCACTCTGATCTCATTGAAGCAGAAGAACCTTTATGTATCAGTGTTCAGAGAAATACACTTAAAATGCTTCAAAGAGCCAAAAAGTTCTTTGCTAAAAGAAAAAGAAACATCTTTCAAGTGATAAACTCCTTCTTATGGCTCAATCACTCAAGTGCTCCTGCAATCTATTAAAGAAAAATAGCCGATCAGCAGCTAGGGCGGGAAGGGGTACAGACCAATCCAGTGGCTGATTGGTGTTGCACTCCAAAGCGGCGCGGTCATTACTGTTGGACCAAATTTCATTGAAAAGTTGATGTTTTGTAGATAATAACCACTATATCTATCAGGTTTAGCAAAAACTGACACAAAGACACAAAAGACACACACAGAGGCAGGCTGGTAAATGAACACAAAGCAAGCTTTAAAGCTGGTAACCAAAATCCGAAAAGCAAGCGACAAAAAGGCAACCTCAAGAATCCAACACAACTAAAGAGTTATACGAAAATTGAGAACAAACAGACGCAGGATGAAAGTGGGATTGATGTGGGGAAACAGATGAACCAACAAAGAGCGAGGGAACAACACAGGCTTAAATACACAGGGAGTGATTAAGTAATGAGACACAGGTGTACACAGAAAAATGGTGGGGAAACAGACAAAGAGAGTAAAATATTACACGTGAGGAGAAACTTTGAAGAAAAAACAGGAAATCACAAAACTAAAAACCCAAACCATGACAACATCATAATGGCATCGATGATATCTTCAACAAATGCCTGGTTCTTCAGGATCTCTTCGACAGATTTTTATTTTTTGCAGAAGAGCTCAAAATTGAAATCCTTTATATAGATGACAGTGTTAAATGCAGAGGAGGGGTGCCACCGCAGTATGGCACCTTGTGGCACTAAATATGGCAGCTTGTCTGCTTCCACCTACAACCCAAATGTAGGATCCAATTTTATGGGAAAAAAAAACCTCATTTGGCATCTTCTAAAATCTGTCTGACTCCAAACTGGCTAAAATAAGGTGTCAGTGTAAACTCCAACAGTAGCAGGATAAACATGGACAAAGTAACTCCAATTCTCCACTTCAGCACAAGTCTGGAGAACATTTGTTTTAAATATCGCTAAGTTTCATGTCAATACAGCATGACCTGGAAACTGTCGGTAATGGATTTAGGTAACTGAAATACAAAATTCGGAAAAATAAGGCAAATTTTCCTGATAGAACATTGCCTTCATTACAATATAAAAGGCGACAATACAGGGGGAAAGTCATGATGTTCACCGAAGGTTCAAAAATGTCCCTGACAGGAAACAGGTTGAGCACGTTAGGTAAAATTCATGTCTTGCCTGATGTAACATGTGATTCATGTACAGTGTTCTGGAGCTAAGCGCACATCCGGTTTACAGCTCAGTGATTCACCTGATTCTCCCTTCCTGTGTTGAGTCCTGACGGCAACAAAGGCAGGAGATTAGCTTAACAGTCCAATCACAGGGCACTGGCATGTGTCACGAGTGAGTCAAGTGTTCGCATAGATAATCTCGCAAAAGTGTGTGTGTTTGTGCAGGTTAGCATTAGCATGTGATAGGTGTGTGCACAACGTTTTCCCATAAGATTCCTCATGACATAAATCCATAGCAGAGCAGATGCTCTTTGATGACTACAGCTGTGTTTCTCTCCGAGTTGTCAATCATTTTGGGAAGTAAGTGTGTATGTGTGTGTGTGTGTATAATGATGAAACTGAGAGAGTCCTTGGCAGGTAATACTGTTAGTAAGGGATGTGTATGCACACGTTTCCCCTGCTACCTGATCTCTACTGACAGTTCGTGTGTTTCATCCTTACGGCAGAGCAGATATTCACGGTGCTGTTAAAAGGCTTCTGAAGGCCTCCTCCTCTCACATCGTACCAGGTAACCGATTCCTAACGTTAACATTTCTCCATCATTAAGGCCCTGTGTGTGTTTAATGCATGTGTATGTGCGTATCAGAGTCAGCTTTGGATTTGCAAAACTCTGTGTCACTTTGTAATGGATGAAAGTGGGAAAGAGGCAGAAAAACAGATAGTAGTAAGAGACGGGGATGAGAAACTTTACAGAGAGGAAGACAAAAACAGAAACAGATGGACTGGGAAAGGAGATGAAAAACAACAACACCTTTTATCAACACAGGTGTTGTCACAGTCCTCGACTACATTTTTGGAGAAGCTGTCAGCTGAGGCTGGAAGTAAATAAATTCATTATAATCAAACATCATCACTTATTGAGTTCTTTCTGTGCATTTGTAACTTTTGGAGGACACTACAGTGACTGTGCCTTTTAATGTTTGACTGATGCATTACTGTATGCCTGAAGAAATATTTAATATTCATTCAAAACAGAGAACTAATTATGCAGTATTTCCAAAGCACTGCATGAGGAACTTATGAAAACCTCAAACCCTGAGGTCACCTTGTGTGGCTTCTGACCACTAGTAATGTTTTTAAGTGTTGGTCCCTGTTTTTTACACACGCACACACACACACACACACACACACACACACACACACACACACACACACAAACAAAAACTCAGATAGTCTGGACCTAATCCACTGATCAGCATTTGATGGTTTAACCTGCACAGTAAAGTACCAAAACTTCCACTAAGGCAAGAACAAGATAACTAACAAGCATATGTTAATGTGTCACTTACTATACATTATTATAAAGGAGACCTGTTATGCTGTGTGTTATATAGGTTCTTGTGTTCATGTAAAAGGTCCTGAAAGTATGCCGAACAGGTGCTCCTTTCTCCCATAGGAAACACAGCTCCTGAAACGCCTCGTCATTAATTCCATGACTTTGTGAAATCACACTAATGCTGTGTTCAGATCAAACACGAAGAAAATATTCCCGTTGCATTACTTGCGTGAGTTTGATCGCGGGGAAACACATTTTTAACTGTGTATACTCAAATAAAAATAACCATCAGTATGAACCCAAAACGAAAACATTTCTCTGTGGTCTGACTGCACTAAAAGCATCAGAAGGACGCAGAAATAACATCATAATGCCATCTTGTAAAAAACCTGAATTCATGCTTCATCAGGTCTGTCGGCCAGACGACAAGCAAACAACCTTCAAAATGCTTGTTCCCTGAATGGAGTTCGGATCAATAAGAGCTATGCTGTGCGGTGCTGAGACGTATTTAAAAACTTACCAGATAGCCTGACCTTCTCGTTCATTTTATTATTGTACGAGTGTCCGCAAACGGCCAGGATAAGTGATTATTATCCTCTCCATTGTTGTTTTATTCAATGTCCTGAAATCAGTGGCGTGAACGACATCACGTCAGTCTGAATGACAGCGCCGATAGGCTTTGCGACACAGCGTCACACAAAAATGTTGCTTAAGTTTAATATTTTCAACTCACTTGATGCAATTTTCGCATCATCGCTTCAATTTACAGTGCAACAGACTGGAGTAGTTTACCTTGAAGATCCAGAAGACAGTGCTCTTAAAAACTCACTATCAGCTCGACCTGTTGCATTGCAAATTCATTTTAAATGTGACTTTTTCAAAAAGTCAGCCCTATAATGAAAATAAGGTAGGTTTCAATATTTTTCTTCTTTCAAATTCTTGAAGAAATCAGCTTTGCCAACGTTTTAGAAGAAGAAAAAGGCATTTTACATTTTTGCTAGGCCTCCGGACACAATATGTTTGGTGAGAAACAGTGAATGTCAATATCAACGTAACAACTGTTTGTTCTTATACATAATCCCCAAATTTCAGGAAAACACAGCAGGACAGGGATCTTGTTTCGATAGTAAAGGCAGCCCAAATGGCCAGAGAGTGGCCAGCTCTTGACTGCCAAAGTTAATCATCTGATCTCAATCTAAATGATTATTTGTTTTAATTGCTGAAGACTGACTGATGGCAAATCACTCCTGAAATAAGCAAAAAAGTGAAGATGGCAGAGGATCACCAGGAAAGATACCAGGTGTCTTATGGAAGTTATTTATTGTATTCTTTAACAGCAGTTATCATAAATACTATAAAACTTTAAAAACATCAGATTAAGCTGTATTCATTGTGTTTGTATCTTTAGAACAACAGCTCTATTTAGGCCTATTTAAAAATCCCAGCCTTCTACAGCAGCTTTTCTCTCCACTTCACCTGAAGAAGAAGCTCTTGGCTGCTCCAGACTCTCCAAAGTACTTGTAGAGAGTCACAAACAAACACTGACTGGATTGAAATAACAGGGAACTCAGAGCGGCAGGCCTGCTGATTACTGAGAAAACCACACACACTTGAAATACAAAACACACACTCCATGCTGCAGAGACTCAATTCTGCAGTATAAAAACATAGTGGTACATATAGAGACACACAGAGACAGTACAGCACCTCTCGACAAAAGGTTCACACGCAAAGGCAGTGTGTATCTGCTCTTTTATGCTGCTCAGCTTCAGCTTTCACAGAGAAATTAATGTTTTGCATTCACACACACATTAAACATACACACGCATACTTCTCCAATCTGGTACTTATCAAACTATAAGCCATAAAGCCCTCCACCTGCTACCTCATTTCATTTCAGTCTGGCCCCCGAAGGCCTTCATCTCTGGTTTTTGTTGGCAAGTTTCTCCAAAACTTCTTCTACTGGAGTAACTCGTTTCAAATAAGTGAAGAAATTATTACATTTAATTAATTTTACAGCTCGAAGGACTTCCTCATATCCACTAGTTTGTGGTGAATTAAAGATTCTCCTCAGCCTAGTCTATACTTGTTAACAGCTGTAGCATGCATGGCTTAGGTTATATAAATTTTGCGAAAGTTGATCATTAGATTGTTACTACAGCATCACCGTCAAGAGAACTTTCCCTCAAACTGAGTCCGAATTGTAAGTGGGCCAGAGACCTCTCCGCAAAAATGTGTGAAACTTCAACCACTGGATGTGAGAAGAAAAATGTTTTAAGTTACTCTGATATATTTGCTAGACTACAGGAAGTCCAAAGCAAGGGCTCAGTGTGTGTTGGTCTTTCCAGCAGCGTGTGGTTTGCCTGCTTCAAAATGCGGTCAGAGAGTAACAAAGCCACGGCTGCTTTCCCTGGAGTGGTGGCTGACTTCCTGGAGATGGTGAAAACCAATAATTCACACAAACCTGCAGAGTAATGGGCTTTCAGAGAGCTTTCCAGGACACAATGACACAGACTGTCTAGGCCTTTGACAGAAACTTGCACTTCCTCATGATACCATACGGTTATGCGCGCACACACACACACACACACACACACACACACACACACACACACAACCTTTACTCTTATTTGCAGCTTCTGCGACTAAACGTTCAAACCGTGAAAGCACAATGTCTTTGAAGGTGGGGAGTCAGACCGAAGCTTTTGGCTGTGGCAGCGCCAAATCCAACCAGCCAGAGAATCGGGGTCAGAACCAAATTAGCTCCAAAAGGTTGGAGGGAGACAGAGAACAGGATAAAAAGGGGGAGCAACAAGGGGTGAGGAGGAGGAGAGAGAGAGAAATGGGAGTTCTACGAGTAACTACAAAGGTAAGTGAGTCATGGGGACCTGGAGCAGCAATTGTCCGCCGTAGGTTTGGTGTGTGTGTCAGCAAAATAGAAAAAGATGAGGCAGTGATGTTTAACCCCATCTAATAACCACTGTATTTGCTAATATTTGGACTATTCACTAAAACCCCTGGCTTTTAAATGTCCAATCAGAGCTTAGCATCCATAACTAGGCACAGCAAGTCTGACAAGCTTTGGATTCCTCTACATGTGAGCTGTAAACACTGCACCTAAAGTGTTTGGAGGGTGGTGTTTATTATAAGGGTTTTCAAAACCAAAAACACAAGCGACAAAGTGTGAAGAACGCCTTGACTATGTACTCTAAAAGAAGCTGCAAATGTTAGCACGTCCGGCTAACTAGCTTAGTAATGTACCTACACTAGTAAGCTAACCCAGTATTACTTCCAAGGCCAAGAAGCATTTCATTGGCTAACTACTTTATTTTGAGGGGTAACAATTTACATTATAAAAAAGCTCCATTCTCAATAGCACATGCACCGTGTAGTCTTTTGTCACTGCGTGGAAGTTACTAAATCAAAATATAAGGTACTGATAGCACTATTATCCTGCTGTGTTGGATTTGAATGCAGCGTTAGCTTCTGTCTTTTAGCACAATATCATGTATATAGCCATTGTGTGCCTAATTTAGAGCCCTTTGACAAGATTCACATTTAAAAACAAGTCAGTTATTAACATTAAAATGTCAGCTGGATGTGCTATAGTATTTTCAACCAACTCATGGAGCTAACTTTAGTTTACTTAGCTAGCTAGCTACAGCTTAACAGTTCTCATTTCAGCCGACAAAATCTTCTGTCGATGGCTAGAAATTATTAGTCTGCGTGTGTCTACCGATGCCTGAAATCAAGGACTGTAAATTTGTAAACTAGAGCCCGACAAACATATCTGTTGGCCTATGCTATCAGCCGATGTTGGCCTATAAGCGATTATAAGTGTTTGTTATCAACATTTGAGGGATTATTGCAAAAAATGTGTGTATATTGGCCAATATATCAATATAGGAATATTTAACTTCTTAACATAGTATTTGCATCAGCCCCCCCATTTCTTTTGTCCATCATTATCAATAGGAAGTTAACCAGCATTGTTTATGTACAACTACACTTTGACAGAGAGAGACAGCCACAGAGAAAGACCAACAATCAGTCACACAAACAGGTAATTGTTACATTTAACTCACCTTGTTCCCTATGGCTTTCTTGGGTGGGAAGTTGAAGGTGTCCACCTGTGGAAACTGGGTTCTCAGGTGGTTGTGGAGCTCCCTGAACTCAGTGTAACGTCTGTATACATTCCACTCGTTGTCCAGGATACGGATGTACACCTGAGGACAAGAAATACACATCATCATCATCGTCATCATCATAAGAAGAACAAGCATCAGTGGCATGTCGTGACTTCACCAAATCACTCAATGCTCAAATCTCTATTCAAATGCAGCACTGCATGAGACAAACTGAGCGCCTGTATGCTGAGTTATTTCAGTAAACCAGCACCCAGGCTTCGCCTCTCTATGAGAAGCGACTAAACCAGGACTCAGTAATCTCACATTCTAATGGATAAGAAAAAAAACATTTTTCATTAAGCCCTTACAGTGCCTCACAACACAGAATATAAATGAGATGGGTGAAAGAATGACTTCCTCTCATCCTCATAAATGTACATTTTCACTTACATACTGCAACACATAAGAGAGAAAGAGTCTGTCTATAGGCATGACTGTGCTGCCACCATTTCCACGCACCATTAGCTGCTTTATTCAGACTCACGAAAGAGAGAGAGAGCTGGGAGAGAGGGAAAGATGAGCCTATTACAAGAAAGAGAGGGAGAAACAGAGCAGGAGATGGGTTCCATTTTCACAGTAAAAAACACAGAGACAAAAGGGAGAGCAGAGCAGCTTTTGAGAATTCAATTTCAAAATGCCCAACCACAAAAAATACAGACTTGATGCAGGTACTGAAAACAGAAATTGATTTAAAAATCGACCAAATGTACCCAGGCACTGCTCCCCCCTACCAGGCAAATATGAGGTAAATAAAAAGGCAAAAACATCAGAACTGCGGCACAATGTCGAACTGCATGTTCCCTCCTGAGCTTTGTCATTATCAGCAAGAAAGCAAACATGAAAAGTCAAGAAAGTAGAATGGATTAGAGGGACTGGAGTGCGTCAACACCAGAGGCCACAACAACAGCGGGTGAACGAAAGGAGAATCTAGAAGTACCAGGATGTTCCAACAAGAGTACTTTCTTGTCAGTGGTCAAAAATTGAAAATGTTGCATGAGACAATTCAAGATTGATGCCCCTCTCACACAGTGATTGTCCAGATGTAGTGAAGAGAGAACGTGAGCAATGTTTGAAACGTCTCTGCAGCAGCTCTACAGCTCGCTCTATCGCTCTGTTGGTCAGTCAACAAACATTTCTTCACCCTTTCACAGCCACCCTAGGAGGCTGAAATTGGGCATGGAGGTCAAGTGTGTGTGTGTGTGTGTGTGTGTGTGTGTGTGTGTGTGTGTGTGTGTGTGTGTGTGTGTGTGTGTGTGTGTGTGTGTGTGTGTGTGTGTGTTCATGCTGACAGGCTAAAAGGGGGTGATGCAATGGCCAAGTGCAAATCACCAAAATGTGCATAACTTCCAAATGGATTTAGAGACTTGCACAAGATTTTTTGGAAAGGTTGGTCACAAGCCAAAGTACAGCTGATCAACTGTTCATGCCAATTGACCAATTGACAGAAGCGGGCGTGGCAGTAGGAGTGGCCTATAATTTCCTTGGTTGGTCCATCTGGTCATTGGTCCGAAAAGCTGCGTCCGTATCAATGAGGCTGAAAGTGTGCATAACTTAGTTTTACAGAACTACTTCTGGTACTTTCCATGTGTAAAGTTGAGTGCAGCACTATAAATAGCCTGTCATTAGTTAGCTCTTGACACACTTCATAAAAGACATTTGATGTCATTTAACGCCCTTTTCAAAAGTGCAGACAACAAACTGTCAGGGCTACAGCACAGGAACTCCACCACATTTTGGGTTTTGACGGACACAGGGGCTTATGAGTAATGACAGTTTATTTTCGTTTGGAGATGGCTGCTCCTTTACCAAGAGATCTTTTGTCAGCATGTGCAGTCTGGGTTACATGGTAAACATGAAAAAATGTGACATTTTGGACAGCCATTAACAGGAGACAGGCAGCTGAAGCTTTGTTAGCTGTCCACCATGTTAATACATCAGCATCAGTGACAGACACGTCTAGACATCATTAATGTTATAAAAAGAGATTAGAAAAAGAAACTTCCCAGTATAGGCGAATAAATGATCTAAAAGCATGTACCATCATTGAAATGGACATCTACTGGGTAAGTGGGAGGTGAGAAAGAATACCATGTTTTTTATTCAAATCCTGTGCTTGCTTCTCAATGTCTTTATCCATTACTGCTCTCTTATTTACAGTATCCTCACAGAATAGTAGGAACATATGCACCAGGGGGATAGGATTCTTATATAGTGGCACACTGTAATCATGCTCCAGTTCAGTTAGCTGGATGTGCAAATACATTGCACCTAAGGCAGTTACAGTATGCTGACCTTTTTCATGTTTTACATATTTTAATCTTTTATTAGTCCAGCACCTTAAACAGTCTTTGGATGTGCACAACTACTAACTATGCATTGTTTATATAGTGGTACAAACACATATTTTATATGAATGAAAACTTCTTTCTGATCTGAAGACAAAGAAATCAAATCAGCTCCTTGAATTTGGAAGAAACACAAACAGCAGAAGACACAAACATACTGCGTGAGGTGAAAGCTACAGGTGCACAATGGGAAATCATTGCAGTTTAGCACACTCATTGTACTGAGGCTACGCCTTTGTAGTTACAGCTGTTAAATCCAAACCCGCATACACAGAGATACACAGTTTTTAGATTTAGTGTGACTGACATTGTGAATTAGCTCCTTGTAAATCCAGAACTTGCCTGAGAATCATGGGGCTCTATCTTAGGCTCACTGCAAAGCGGCACAGAGTTCAGGCCAACTCAGTTGTAATTTTCAAGGCTAGCACCCACGTTGTGTAAAAAACAAATGTACTTGCGCCCACCTGTACACCCCCGGGTGTGTTGGTCTTAAAATGAGTTGTGGTCAGGCGCACTGATGGCGCATTGTTATCTTGAGGCGGCAGAAAGCGAAACAAAACTTTTGGCTTCTGAAATACATATGTTTAGACAGGATCTCAGGATTTATCAGGACAGTTGCTTTACGCCAAACTATTGTACTGTTTAATCTGAACGGCGTGTGTGACGTTTTGATGTGTAGAACAACACAGAACATTAACATGAAATACTAACCGATCCTAAATCTAAATAGAGGCCCGTGATGTTTTTAACTTTTCCTCAATATCAGAGTTATTCAGTGATAGTTGTCTGTACATCCACGTTACCACTGCAAACAGGAAGTGCTAGTAGATAATTCGGTATACTTTTTGTGGTGTCAACTCTCTTTTTCGTCTGGGAGGTTGCAAAGTGACAGACATCTCATAGTTACTTGTATGAAAAGCAGCTGCTCCAAAGGAAAGATGGGAAATCTAGTAAATGACAGTAGTCGCTGACAGGATTGAAGGAGACAAGGCCGCTAATGGACTGGAGACCTGTCATCTCAGCACTTTGTGTCTGACCTACAGAAGCACATCTAAGTTTTTACCAACTTCTTTTTTTGCAAGTTAAGAGAAGGACTGACTTGGTGTGGTCTGGCTGCATGTGTGTGTGTGCGTGTGTGTGCTATGCTTTCTTCTAGCTTCTTTTATAGCTGACTAAACTGGGCCATCATGCATTATCCAGGACATATCACAGCGTCTTTGGCTTTATTTTGGAATTCTGTGTACACAGATATTTTAAGCACTTGGATAAAGAAGAAATTAAAGTTCTGGTATTTCAGCTTTTGACAGATGGCCAAAAAAATAAAGAAAAACGGTCAATGTCACCAAGTGAATTTTTCACAAATCACCTTGATCAAATTTTCATAACTCACAACTTAAGCTGAGACTTGTAGTGTTAATTTTATTTTAAAAAAACAAACATTCTAATATTTCGGTCACCTTCACAATCTCACATGCGCTTTGTACAAAAACACAAGGAAGATGAATTTAAAGACATACACATCTGCATGCTTTGCCTCAATCACTTCATCACAAAACCAGGCCATGTCAAAGTGAAAGCATGAGCCCCACTGAACGATAACTGCAGCATTAAGGTGACACATTTCATGATGTGTTCCATACACCAATAAATATTCCATATGTGTGTGCTGAAATACCCTGCTGAACATTAAGCCCTCCAAGCACGACAAATATCAGTGCATTTTAATCACTTTTAAAGTGGCAGTTGATAGTTTTGGAGAAGAAATTCAAACTTAGTAAGTAATAATATTCCATAATGAGGTAATAATACAAACTCAGAAGTATTTATCTTTTCCATAACTGAATAAACAAGCTGTTCTCAGAGGAAAATAAGGTCTCCAGAACACTGTTTGAAGCTAGAAAGGTGGCAGGGTCCGCCAAATATAAACAAAGTAAAACCGTATGAATTGTGTTGTCCTTTAAGGTCAGTTTGTTTATTCAGTTTATTCAGTCATGAAAACAAAGAGAGTTTGCTTATTAAGTTTGTTTAGAAATAAAAATAAAAACCTTTAATTTCTGACACAATCCACTTCACAGACCTAAAAGTAACATTTGAACGAGTGTGTGCGACGTGATATCCTGGACCAAAATGTATCGCGAGTCAAATTGAGTAATCCTCATCAGAATTCTACATAATCCATAATGAATATCCTGCACATCCTGCTTCAAAGACCAGACTGTTCTTACTGTATAAACCAGCCACATGTAGCCTCTCGGGTCTGAATACACATTAGGCGCTGTATTAACAAAGATGTGATGATAGAACGGGCCCCATAGTGTCTGTAGTTTCTCAGACGTCGAATGGCTCCACACATATGGCAGTATTAGCACAGCGAGCTTAATCCACTTTACACCGTCTCATTGGCATACTTATTTATGGCAACACATTAGCCTCTGCACACAGCTACCAGCTCTCTCCTCCTGACTAATCACAAATAGTCTTTCATTATCTCCGACAAAAATCTTGGCAACGTCCAAACTGCAGCATCCCTGAATATTTGAGCACCGGCGCTTTGATATCTCGAATGAAAGCCGTCTTCAAACGGGGGACGGGGGGCTCTAATCATGGTTCAGAGGGACCTCGTGGAAAAGGGTTGATGGGTTTTGGCTGTTGTTGAAAGCTCCACAGTGATGGACACAGTCCTATTGTCAGTATTTAAATGGCTTATGAGAATATCTGAGAAAGCATAATAATATGTGTGATGAAGATATAACCTCAATGGTCGACATAAGAAGGAAAATCCACCTTTGGTTACTGAAGTATCAGCAATTTAAGATGCTGAGAAAGGTTTTCTTTCTTAGTGAAGTGCCGTAATTCTTCAGTATACTGATTTTTCTCCCCAAAAATTGACTCACTGAGTTCAGGTGCAAACTCATTGCATTCAGCTTCACATTCAGCCACCCACATTGTAGCAAAGTGAAGGTCAAGAAAAAGAGAAAGTGCTGCTCCTTAGTCCTAACACTACAATTTCTTATTGAGTAACAGCATTTTTTATCTATTGAGACTAATGTAGGTGCAGAGTTGTCCCTGCTTCTCGCACGATGGATTTCTTACTGTATGATACTAAACTGCAGGAAACAAGTCTAGAAACAAGTACTCACTATTTTGAGTCTGAGGAGGAATCCACAGGAATACATCAAATGGGTGTAGAGACTGGAACTGTAAGAGTGACCCATCGTATGCTTTACATTCACATCAGCAATGGGCACTGGGAGCCCAACACACAATCACTGTAGGCAGGGATTGATTCAAGTATAAAATGTACAACACAAACCAAACAGGCAACTAAAAAATTGGGCCAAAATGTTTCCTGTGTAGACACACTGTAAACTTTTCCATTTTGTAGTTTATATCTTCATGTGTCTTGTTTTATTTACCGCTTCTTCTCTTTGTCTGTTTTCCCCGCCTTTTTCTGTGTACACCTGTGTTCCATTAATTAATCATTCCTGTGTTTACCCCTCACTCTTTGTTGGTTCGTCTGTGTCTCCTGTGCCTGTTCCCCAGTCGTTGCGTGTTCCCTGCATTTGTCCACAGTTTTTTTCCTTGGACTTTCCTTTGCCTGCTTTTTGTTGCTTGCTTTTTGGATTTTTGGACATGGGTTTCCCAGCATTAAAGCTCACTTTTTTTTGTTCTTCTACCTGCCTGCCTCTGAGTGTCTTGCTTTTGGGTCCATCCAAACTGTTTCAGTTCACACAAAAAACAGGCAAAGGAAAGTCCAAGGAAAAAACTAAAGCAAAATAAAAAAAGTGAGGACAAACCAGAAAGCCAAGGGGAACAAATCAGGAACACACGAGGACCAGGAAACAGGAACAGGAGACACAGATGAACCAACACAGGCTTACATAAAGACGAATGATTAATTAATGGAACACAGGTGTACACAGAAAAAGGGCGGGAAAACAGACAAAGAGAGGAAGTGAAAAGTAAATACACATGCGGATATAAACTACAAAATAAAACAGAAAATGACCAAACCATGACAGTTTGCTCGTCCAAGTGTTCCAAGTCAGATTCACCAGACTCTCTTAACTGCACAACCTTGTTGTAAATTGCTCATTTCAATGTGTTGAATGCCACCTGTTGAGGAGTAGCTTCCACGTTCATTTGAGATTAAGGATTTGATCAGTGGTTCCGCTCCACTTGTTGGAAAGCATCACATTCACAAAGGTGTCACCCAAGAGTAAAAAGCGGAAATCACACAGCGGAAATCCTGTTGTCAGAAACCAACAGACAATTAGAGATTAAAGAAAATTAATTTAGCAGTGTTAGCAGTCATGTAGTCGGTGGCCCAGAACAATTCAATAATGTTAACAATGCAACAACAGCTGTACTGTGACAGAAGTAAAGGAGGAAAAGTTTTAATTGAAGTTAGATGCTATAAAACATCTCTAAAGCAAATGAATGGTCCATGTCTTGGGGGCAAAGGTGTAAAGGGGGATGTGACAGTCATGGAGATCATAGAGAACTTCACCTTGTACTGGTCGGTGTTGCAATGGAGGATGGTCCCCTGGACGGGACCTACTTAAAGACTTTAAGTCAGCTGTCTGAGTGACAGAGAAAAACTGATGAACTGATGAACCTCTTAATAAATTAGTAAGCCATTATGATAGACTTGATTATATGGTGAATAGAAGATTACATTTGCATTACAGTAATTTTGATTTTGTTAGCATACTTTTTTTCCAGGGGATTTTCGTATAATTTTAAAGGAGACATATTACGCTCATTTTCAGGTTCATAATTTTATTTTGGGTTAATACTAAAATAAGTTTACATGCTCTAATGCTCAAAAAACACACCAGTTTTTCATACTGTTCAGTGCTGCAGCACCGTATTCCCCCTCTGCCTGAAAACACTCTGTTTAAGCTCACGCAATCTCACATCAATTCTTGTTTGCCAAACTATGCATAAATGACGCAAATATGTGACATGGTGATGTAGCGTGATGTCAAGAAGTCACGGAATTAAAGGCGGGACTACTGACGAGGCGTTTTCATCACTTCAGGAGCAGTGTTTTCTGTGGGAGAGAGGTAGTGTAGGTGTTGACTTTGACCTTTTTAACTTTCAAGATCTTTCACATACACTAAAACCTAGATCAGAAGTAAAAGCACCGCAGTAAAGGAAAAATACAGCAGGTCTCCTTTGAACTTCAAGTTCATTCAAAATAAGGCACTATCATTTTCCAGTCAACAGGTGTCTTTGTCCTGTGAAAAAAGGTCAGACGGCTAAAACTGTTTGTAACTCACAAGACAGGTCTTAACCACTCAAGAATTTCATTCGTACCAAAGAAAAAAGTCTGAGCACAGGGAAGTCGGCGAATGCAGCAAGTTGTCTTAAATCATTTGTATGTGCCACTTCAGAACAGACGTGTCCATACGAGTGGTTCTTGTGAGAAATTAAATAGTTTTCCATTCAGTAATCAATGTACTGTAAAGACCATATCAGGATGTGAGAGGAGGAGGGGATAATCCTCCTTAGGTGTAAGGGTCATAAAGTCACGTGAAGGGCAATTCTCTCTGCCTGAGGTGGTTACAGGAAGGATGATAAGATGACATTTACATTTCAATGAAACAGCAAATGGTCACTGCCCTGGGAAAGACATGATCAAAACAAACACCAGGGGGTCATTGCTATGGGAAGAAGTAATTCATGACTGTCGTAAAGTATGCAACCACTGTATTTAAGGCAGAAACATTTGGAAGACTGGAGAGAACACTCCAGGTCTTCTCTCCATGCTGCATGTATTAAAGAGATCTGATTCATCACGCTGAGTCTACAATTCTTCTGAGATTTAGCAACTCTCAACCTCACAAGGAGAATTTCCACTACATTCTTCAATGAGGCCAACTCTTTCAGACCTCAAACAATTCAAACTTTTCAAACAAAAAAAGCACTTTTGAAGTGGACTGTCATCAAAAAAGATCAGAAATCTTCTTGTTATCTAGAAAATAGAAATTTCATCACAGAAACTGTAAAAGAAACGTATTGTCCTTCGGTGTGTCTTGAAATACTAACCCTGTGCTTTTTTTTAGATGCTCACTGAAATGAGTTGGACTAATTCATGTGGATCAGTGGTGACATTTAAGATGAAACGTCATTGAGCGAGAACAAGATTATTACTCTTAGCTGAGGCTCAACATACACGCACATAGAAATGATAAAGACAGAGGAAATAAAATGGCCAACGGACATCAAATGAACAATTTAAATCAGTTCCTCTGTTGAGAGTTTGTGCATATGTGTGTTTTCTTTTGTACTTGACATTCCAGCGATAATTCATTTCAACAATTGATTAGGAGAGATTCTACTCTCAGTTATCAAATCATATTAACTAAGCCTGAACAGTGACACTATAATAAAAGCTGTGCTCTGTGTTTTCCCAGCCTGCCTAGCTGTTAAAAAGCCTAGCGTGTCCTTTCATTTATTCATTAAGACCCCCATTAGCGGACACCTCAGCAACTGCAAGCTGAGGTCTGCATACACACATCCACAATGATACATGATTCAAAGTAACTAATTGCATGTCTGAAATGTGTGAAAATGTTCCAGAAACACACATGAAGCTGAGGAGAATCTTATTCAGGGTGACAGACACTGCACGGCGTCTTCCTGAGGAAGGGAGCACTTGCATACAATGAAATAACTTCAGAAAGAAAAGATCTGAACTAGGAAGTCTGTGAACGGATAATTGCAGCTTTTTCTTTGCTTGACATTCAACTGGATCTTTAGCCTGAGGGTATTCCCGACAAGCAGGTGGAACCCGGAGTAGTCGTGAGCCACAACTGAGAATTGCAGAAAGTGCAGATGATAATGATGTCTCTCTCCCTGCTGTATCTCTCTGAGAAGACCCTGGTCTGTTGTTCCTCTATCTGACAGGCAGGCTAACTGTAGGAGTTCCTGCGTGCAAACCCATTTCCAGCACCACAGGAGAGCCACACAGAGAGCCCTCTTGCTCACTTCACAGTTGGAAGGCTATGCAAGGCACAGGAATAAGATGGCTGACGTCTTCTTTGACCAATGAGCGATATTGCCACACTGACTGGTACTTGGAGCAAGCAAATAAAATCAGTTAAATCCATCTGCCTCTGAGCTGTTACAGCAAGTTCTGGTTGACTTAAAAGAGATGTAACACTGGTTGAAGGTGTTGATCGAACCAGAAGGAAGCAAGAACGACAACAAATTACAGGAAGAAATTAGCGGGTATTCATTGCAACCCATTAAAAAACAATTAGAACAGCGGGAAGAAAATGAAAAAGAAAAGCTTTGGAGCCCAATAGAGACATAAGAGGTTGTCTTTAAAAGGTGTGTTGAATGTGTTTTTTAGTAACTGAAGGAAAATGAGTGAGGAAAAGAAAAAAGCAAGCCAAGTCCAACCAACGCAGAGCCAGCAGAGCCTCATGTCATCCTCCTCCCTCTTCACAGATCATTGTAGGCCAACACATTTGCCCAATTAGGCAGAAAATAGAATCCATTTGGAGGTTTGGAGAGGGGACGGTAGCAAAGGACCACAAGAAATGAAAAAATGATTGCATGTGTGCCTGCAACCCCCATCGCAAGCAAGTACTTTTTAGCCATACTAGTGGAGAGGGTTGACGATGTTAGTTAGTCGCTCAGTCCTCTACTTTATCCAGACTAAAATATCTCAACAACTACCTGATGGATTGCTGTGAAATCCTGTACTGACATCGACAGGCCCATAGAGGATGAACCCTGATGACTTTGGTGATCCCTTGACTTTTCCTCTTGGGCCAACATGAGGTTGAGGTTTGTGTTTTTGAGTTAAGTCACGTTGAGTCACGTTCCTGAGAGGATGATAGTAATTTGAGTAATGCTCTGATATCTAGCGCCGTCATCAAGTCAAAATAAAAAAATTTGCCATTTATAACCAAAAACCTGCTAAACAAATTTCCATCAACTTCAGCTGTATTTGAACTTTGTACTGGCTAGAAAGGTAACCCCACTAAACTAAGATGGTGACCGTGGTCAACATTATACCTGCTAAACATCAGTACGTTAACACTTAACACTCATTGTGAGCATGTGAACATGCTGATGCTGAATTAGCTGTTAGCTAACTCTGGTGGGACTACTTTGAATTGTGTGCTTTTCCTGTCAAAATAAACAATAAACAAACAAAAAACTGACAAGGGCTGAAGGAGATCTTCTAATTGATATAAAAAGCAATTAACTAAGAGAACTGAGAGTAAGTCTAGAAAGATAGAGGCAATACAAAGAAAAACTGTCTTGGAGAGACAATGCCAAAGACAAAAAGGAGAGAGGGTGATTACTACCTTGACTGCAGTAAGGATGTTTATTTTAGAGCTCTGCCGCTCCTGACATCCTATAGAATTAGACACTGTGAGGAGAAGAGCTAGTGGATGCAGATGAACAAGAGACAAGAAGGAGGAGGAGGGAGGTGGAGGACTGTTGTTGAAGGTGTGGAGATGAGGAGGAGGAGGAACTAAAGACATCCAAGACAAGGGGCAACAATAGTTAAACCTGCAAAGAAACAAAAGAAAAAAGGGTGGAAGGGCAAGAAAAGTGAGAAAAAAGAGAAGAAAATGGAGGTGCATGGTCAGAAAATACGCAGTCCTTTAATGATTATGCTTGCAACTAAATTATGTCTAACTAGACCCATGTGTAACCTCATGTGCTGCGCACGGCCACAGTTACCACCAACACTATGGAGGCGAGTACAACAATTGCTGCTGCTCTCCTGTTTATCATAAGCTTTGCCAACAGGAACCTCACACAAGGCGCAAACAAAAGAATTGCCAAATGCAACGTTTGTGGAATGAATAAAAAAGGATGCTGGATCGACCACAATCAAATTTTATCAGGCACCTGAAAACACACCTGGATAGGTCAGTCACATGGTCATGTGAAAGTTAACCTCAGCACGGCTAGCAAACATGTTAAGCTCAGCATGTTAAACTCAGCATCGGCTATCTAAAGTTACATTAGCATGCTACTTGCTTTGTAGCTGAGGGAGGTTCACTTGATTAGATTGGTGTGTTGTGGATTGGCGTGTTGACTTGGACATCTCTGTTGTCTGTCTGTCTATGTATTGAGTAATAAATTAATTGATAAATGAGTCATTAGTTTAATCGACTACTCGAAAAAAGAATAATTCAATTGATCAGTAAAAAGTAATCGTTAGGTGCAGACCTAGATCACGTCGAGAGAGGCTTAGGGTTGACCGTCTCTGTCGATGTCGCTGGTTATCCTGGACCAGGCATCAGCTAATTCAAGCTTTAATGATAACGTTTTGACAACACCATGCAGAGTCGAGCGTGAAGCAGTTTGGGCGGGCGGCTCTTGAGAAAGCTGCAAGCCGATCTGAACAGGCACGTTTTGAACGAGCACGGCACTAGTGTATGATTAGAAATGAATGACTGATTGAAGTCCACAAAGAAATCAACAAGCAAAACAACTTCTAGCATCATTGTGGCAGCATGATGAAGCAACGGGTGGCAAAATAATAAGAACATTGTTCTGTTGCTCAGTGGAAGCCGATGAAAGCCACAGAGCAGTTACACCAAACACCAAAGACTACTGTGTCCTTTTGATTAACTTGATTCATGGATTCTGCGACGATGCAGGAAACATAACAGCCCCCCTCCTTCTTCGCACATCGATATAACTACTGCCCATCTTCGAATAAAAGCCAAGATATTTATTTTGGCAGATAAAATAAAGGTGTTCACCTTTAGTGTGTCCTACACCCTCTGTCTCTGTTTGGGGGAGGTTGCTGGAGGTTTATGAGGTAGAGGTGAGCTCTTAAATGCAGAGGCAAAAAAAAAAAGGCTTTCCCTCAAATCTGCCTCAACAATTACCTTAACCTTGACTTGTGTCCTACGGCAAGAAGATTCACCAGGACAAAGAAACCGATGGTAAATAAGGAGTTAGACCTTTGTTCTTCAACTGATCAAAGGATATAAGGAAACACAATTTCATTATGTTATTGAATAAGCCACCCTTCTATGTTGGGAAAATAGTCCTAGAATTGGGAATATGTGGTGCATACACTTTTGTGCTGCTGACATTAGTTTGTGAAATATGTACAAAAGTAGCTTTTCATTAAAATGTAATAACTGAAACTAAAAGAGAGTGACAAGTGAGGGATTTTACAAACTACCCAAGCCTCTCCTGTCTTAAACTCTTCTCTTAGAATGGGAAAGTGAAATATCACTAAAATATTCTGTTTTCTGTTTTATTGTTAGAATTGAAGAAATGTCATATCGCTCTGCAAGTCTTGGCAAACAACACTGCACCTGTAACCAATCCCTGAGTGCATACTGGTGTTTTTGAAAGACTTTTTTGAATTTGAGTTTTGTTGAAAAGAACATTGCCGGGCGGCAAACTGCATGTACTTCTGCAGCATAATAAGAAGGCAAAAACAGTTGTTGTTTGAAATGCATGTGTTTAAGAAAATAATGCAAAAACCTCATGGAAAAAGATGTCAGCACATAAGCTACTTAACTACAGTTACTAACACTGACCACAAACACACGTCATATTAGACTGAATACATCAATCAAAGCATTTCTTTGCCCTAACAGTACTTAAGCAATTGGCACTTGGACTTGCACCACATTAATTAATCAACTAAGCTATAAGGAACTGCAAATCATCTGTACCAAACTTTAAAAAATCATGACAACCACAGATAAACAGTACTGTATTTAAAGCTGCAAGAACTGCTATGGCCTCTTGAGGGCAGCGGACAAACTGTCAACACACCGTTTTAATATTATCACCCCTAAAGTTGATAAGGTGAACTTTCCACTATTCACTTTTAGTTCTGTTTTGGTCTCCGCCAACAAGGGAAATATCTGGCGTTTTTGTTGCTAAATGCTCCACCGTGTTCCCCAATGAGGGGCTAACTTTCTGTCAAGTCATATAGACGTAGAAAATTTGATAAAGTGTTATCATTTCACCCCATTCTGTTTGATCAGCAACTGAAAAGACAATGGACAGCGACAATTTTGAGGGTCATCATACCAGCTTTCAAGGCAAAACAATATATTTGAAAACCCATTAGCTAGCATTGGCATTTAACCAGGCTAATATATAATATTGTATTATATGTAGTGCATTTCACTGCCAGGCTTATATAAATGTGTCCTAGATGTGCGTTGATATTTTGGAATTAATGTACACCTTTCTTATTGCATAGCAAAACACTATGAAACAGTAATGTTAGCTAGGAAGTAGTTGGATGCTAATGATAGCTCTTGTCTAAAAAGAAGCTAATGGGTTATCAAATATGTTGTTTTACGGTGAAACGTGCTCAATGATTTTCACTATCTATTGGCTTTCACTTGCTGATCAATGGAGAAGCAGCGAATTGCTAACAGATTCCCAGTGTTTACTGGACTTGCAACCTGGAACATGGCCGTACGACATTTGAGCAGCAGCTTTAAAATAACATGAGCCAAGAATAAAGAAGCAGGGTCCTCTGTGACCTTTTGAATTTTTTGGATAATCATGATAATCACAGATTAACTATCTTGTCAAAGACAAAAAGTAATAAAGGAAAAGACATACTGTACTGGACAAATCCAATGGCCCATATGTGAGGCAGTGTTTTCGTGATGAGTAACTGCAAAGTTAATGAAGATTATTCTATCTGTTGCCTCAACCAAACAGCAGAAGAGGGACATATAAAGTAAGGTCTGTGAATAAGTCTCAACGCTGGTGGTAAGAACATATTCAGGGCCACTGGGCATGCTGGACAAAGATTGAATCCCACCAATGTAAAATACAGCTTTGAAGGCCCATCTGTAAAAACAGCTCTTTCTTTTTTCTTCTCTTCCTCACACACAACAGCCATCAATACCCCAGACACTGTAAGCTTTTTATCACTTGAGGACTCAGCACAAGTTCTTTAAGACCCGCGGGTGGTAACCAGATATGAGCACTCAACGTCTAAGTTGGAGGCTACCTTGGAAAAACTATCCGACGCCGCAGCGGGGGGAAAAGGGGACAAGCAGCAGTTCTTATCTCCGTCTTTCATCGCAATTGCTTCCCTCATTCTGTTCTCTTCATCTCCCACTCCCTTCTCCTGTCAGCTCCCTCCCTCCCATTCCTCCTCCTCCTCCTCGTGCATCCTCCCTTAAACACTTGACTAAAAACTCAGTCACAGTGGGGGACTCTTCCTCTCTCCCCCTCTTTCATGTGAATGAATGAGTCACTGACAAGTCCGAAAATTGGCTTTTAGCATAGTAAGGTACACAGTAAAGCCAGCGAGCAAATGATTGAAGGTGAGGGCGGGGAGTGGAGCATGTAGAGCAAAGTAGACCTGAATGAGGCTGCAAGAAAGAGAGGAGGGGAAAGAGGAGTGATGGGGAAAATGAAGCATGAGCGGGAGAGGCAGACAATTAGAGATGCAAACAAAATGGGTAAATATAAATTGGGAGTAACAAGGGAGAGGGAGCAGAGAGAGCAGAGCGGGGAGAGGAGGGGAGGATGACTGACGAATTATGTTCCAACACAAGATCTAATCACATGTCTTGAGGCTAAAGCAGAGATCATCACTCTGCCTTCTGACTCCCTCGAAGGGACAACGCCATCACCAGCCAAATACTGATTCCGCAACCCTATCCCCGCCGCAGGGTGAGAACAAAGTCCCCACCCCACCCCTCACATCCTATTTCCACCTGTTAACCACTCACCTTTGAAGTTTTTATTGGAGGGCAGTTCGCTGATGAAGTGACACAGCAGGACTTCACATCCGCTCTGGCTGCTGGGCGCCCATCAAGAGACCACATAGCTCAAAGTGTTTCTGTGCTAAGTTAAAAATCCAGATGATGTACACGGTGGACAAAAAGACGCAGCATGATGAAACAAGCTGCAGCTCTTGTCAGTAGAGTCACACCTGAACTCAATATACAGGTTTGAGGGAAGGTGCAGAAAAATAAAAAAAAACTCCTGGACACCATTGCTCCAAATCATGGGCTGTTTAGGGATTCAGAGACTTGTAATGTAGGATTTTGTTGTGGCTGTGTTAGGAAGTTGTCGTATGGTAATTTTAGAGGTTGTATATGTGGTGCAATGCAGTCCAACACTACAAACTACAGTATGGCAAAATAGGGCTTGGCACAATATAGTAAAAAAGATAATGGGAATCTCTAATGATTAGAGAATAATGGGAATGGTCATTTTTGCCTAATTTTATGACTAGCATTTCTAATTTAAGTTGAATAAAGTTTAAATTTGTTTTAATTCAACATTATTATTTAATACAGTTCAATAAGACCTTTGATTTTTTTACAGTTCCAACGACATTTCCTCATTATAAGGAGACACATTTCATAGTTAAAAAATATTTTTTCTTATTATAATGACTCACTATGTTTCTCATACCAAATTTTTTTTACAAGAAACATTCTTTGTTATGACAAAATATGAATTTATCTTTGTTAAATCACAGCACATTCATTATTAAAACTAACATATAAAGATATAACCTGATAAACTGGTTTATTATTATAACCACAAACTCCCATTTGTTCTAAAAGAAAAATATCCAGTCAATGCCTAAAAAGTGGAGGGCTGGAAACATTTGTAATGACTAATTTATATGGGTCGATTAAGTTTCATTCAATGCTTGAGGTGAGACACAGCCAGAGTATTCATTTATCCATCCATCCATCCTTAAAATCCTTAAACTATACCCACTGATCATGTACTGGGCTGTGGGAGGCTGAAACCTAGCCTGATGACAGTGTCACCCACTGTGAGCCTTGTTCAGCTTGTAGAGACTGTGTGCAGGTCACGAGTCTCACAAGGCTGACAAACATCGTAGACAGACAGTATTCACAGCAAGTGATTCTGCACTGAATATCATGAATATCTTTTTGGTCACATTACAAGCCATATGTAAAATGAACATAAACATGCAGGTAATAAAACGATGAGTTATTATTACGGCATCAATCAAATCGGATTCAGAAGTATCTCAATCATAAAAGGCTTCTTAATGTTTTGAATTCATGGAAAAGAAGATTATCAGCTGATATGTTATCATTTTTCGCAGAATATTGTGACGTCACAGTGCATTTAAACTCTGACCTTGTGATTATGAGATGTCATAACTTTATCATTTTATCCTATTAGACATTGGTTTGACAAACTTTATCCTGATTATGTAATGAATTCTTGATAAATGCCAAAAATGTGTTTTGTGAGGTCACAGTGACTGTGCTACCAAATTCTTATCAGTTCATCCTCGAGTCATAGTGGACATTTGTACCAAATTGAAGAAATTCCCTCAAGGCGTTACTGAGATATCGTGTTCACAAGAATGGGACTGATGTAAGGACAAACATACAGATAGATGGATGGACAACCCGAAAACATTATGCCCATTGCCACGGCTGTTGCTGTCGCCAAGGCATAAAAAAAAATCCAGTTTCATTTTGGATTTAGTGAAGAGGTGAAATGAAGGTTTGTTGTATTGTGTTGCATTATACTGTACAGGTGTTGCTATTATTGTGTCCTCCCCTTCTAGCCAATAGATCAAAATTTCGAGCCCTGCCACTGCCAACACATGCCCATCAACAGTTGTGCAGCTTGTTAAAGTGCCATTGAACGAGACACTGAACCACAACCTCCCTATTGTGAATCACTCTGAATAAGAGCACTGACTTAAGTGCCTAAAATGGAAATGTAATGTAAATTACGCTGATGCATGAAGTTGATGCGGTGCCCGTGCTGCAGTGTGAAAACAGGAGTAAAAGCGGCCTCTGTGCCTTCCCGAGGGTGTTTAATCTCTGACTGATGGAAGTAGGACCAAAGACAACGATCGTAATTATCATCATCATCATTGTAAAACATTCATCATTACCATCATCAACGTAATACTTATCTCCCTCTGTCACCAACCAGCCATTATCATAACCATTATCACTCACGTGCACGTCCGCACACACACGCAGGACCGCCGGCATTACAAGCATTTAAAAAAGGAACATCTATAAATGCAACACGCACGCACTCAAAAGTTCATATTAATACATATGGATGTATTATCTCATCACCATGCGGTCGGAGCCTCTGGCTAATCAGAGCAACTTACACCGAGCAGGCCTGGATGTAAAGCTCTCCACCTCAGCGGCCACAAGTCTCTCAAGCTAACTCAGCTATACGCAATGGATAATATAGAAATTAAAGGTACCAACACATTTCCCACATTGCATTTCTCTGGGGGCCTACAGACCATTGCAGGCAGCGGTGCACACTTCTGAAAGAGTGTCAGCGAGGACGTCTCAATTATTCATTGAGTGGCTGATTTATGTGGTTTCATACGGTGCATATTAAAGGCTTTGGGAGGCACGGGGAAGAGGAAGATGGTTTATGTAACTGCTATTAATTGGGGCCCTCTATCACTCTTTCTCCCAGAGTACACACAAACAGCCACTGTTAAAGGTAT
Organism: Pagrus major; assembly: GCF_040436345.1. Taxonomy (NCBI): domain Eukaryota; kingdom Metazoa; phylum Chordata; class Actinopteri; order Spariformes; family Sparidae; genus Pagrus; species Pagrus major. Next base: position 10,018,999 of record NC_133234.1, on the reverse strand, counting down.
TGTTCTATGCATGAAGACACGCATATGCAGAAAAGGTAATACAAAGGCACTTTTGAAAAATGCAGTGGACGAGAGCGCTCTTTACACACAGTATCTCTTAAACTTGGTGTATAGAAGTAGAACAAAGGTGTGAAGGACAGATAGAGGAAAGGAATGAGAAAGAGAAAAGTGAGAGTTGACATTATCCAGCCTCATTAGCATAATCAAAACAGTGAGAAGTTTGCAGTGAGCCCCCCTGACTTTGTGTGGAAACTATAGGCTCAGCTTTTTGCTGATCAAAGAGAATTGCTCATTTGGAATATATGCACATATATCTATTAAATGTATATGTAAAACAGCCTGTGAGTCGGGGATCAGAGGTTCTCAACATTTGCGTGCAGCTATTTGTATATACTGTAATATACATACTCTTCATTCACACTGCATTCCATTGGTTCTTGGTATTTAGATGTTTGTGTGTGCATGGATGGATGCACAAGTACATGCAGATTTGAACAAAATAGGTTTTTGCGGTGAGCGGTCCCTCATTTTCCCCCCCTGTGGATAAAATACACACAGGAGAAAAAGACGAAAAGTGTTAGTCTCATCAGGGGAAGTGGCGTGAGGATACATTTGTGATTCATTGTTGTTGTCAAACTGCAGTGGAAGGGGGAGCGTCCCACCCATTATTGCCCTGAAACTCATCATGAGGAGCAACCCTCCTGAACCCGTCTATGAATGGAAAGTGATTGGGAGAAGACTGACAAAAGAGTGGGAGAGAGGGCGTACAAGACAGGAAAGACAAGACTGATTAACAAAAAGAAGAACATGAGGCAGATAATAGAGAAAAGCAGAGTAAAGGGGAAGGAAGGGGAGAAAGGCGGAGAGATGGATGATGAGGGGTCGAATCCATGAAAGAGGCAATAAACACGGCAAGCTTATTGGGCTAAAACTCTTAAATAACCTTTAGCGCCATTGCTAGCTGAACATTAAGAAGAAAAAGATGAAGATGACTGATTATGTGTTGGTTGTTAAAGGTTCTGCCCCAACATCACTGGCATGTAAGCAGTGTGCATGTGTGTCTGGAGGGGATAAGTAGCTACTAATAAGGTCTTTTAAGCTCCTGCTATCACAGCTTTGCCCTCTTTTGTCGTAAACTGAGGTGTGAAGATGTTTCTCTGTGAACTTTTATTAACTCTGCCCTAATTCAGCAGAGTGAAACTGCATTTACTATATGCGACTTGTGAAATTATCCAGACGCCCAATCAGAGCGTACAACTCAAGATTAGTCAACAAGGAGTCACAATTATATTTGTCTCTTCTTTGTCAGCAAACAAAACTTTATCAAAGCTCGACGGCGTCAGCTGCTATACAAAGAGTATATCCCTCCCGCTGCTGCAGCACTGCAGGTATGACACCCAGTAATCAACGACCTGAAAGCTCCCATCAGAAGGCAGCACAGCAGTCAGCTTCTCAGCAGGACTACCCCAGAGTGTCTGACAAGAGAAATGTAAAGTACTCTGAGCTAAATAGGTTGATTCAGAGTTAAAGCTTTTATGTTGGATATAAACATGAGGGAACTTTAGCAACAATCCCAGAACTTAAAGGTCTCATACTGTAGAAAGGTAGATTTCTGTCTTTTTTCAGAATAAAGCAGGTCTAGGTACCCCAATAAATACAGTGAAAGTATCAAAACGCTCGATCCACGGAGAAATACATGCAGCCCATGTGCAGAAACAACCATCAAACGAGCCATCAGGACTTCTGTATGGTTGTGCTGTCACAACTACACAGTCACCCCCCTCAGCCACAGCCCCAGAAAAGCCACATTTCACTTCTCACGTGACAAGGAGAGTGGAATGATGGCGGAGGATTTGTTGTCAAAGCAAACAGCAAAAGCAGCTATTTGGCAATATTTCGGATTCAAACCCAATGCTAATAAGAAATTTGATCATGTTAATGAGAGAGAAGGAGTCGGTTACCTTACTGAGAAGTTGGAGGTGTGCAGCCTGTTGCCTGCAGCTCTTATTTGAAACTGATCTGCTGTCAACAAATGCTAAAAAAGACTGTTGTTTTGCTCTGTAAATGCATTTTTGATGAACAGTAGCGGTAAGTGCTAAATTCACTGAACACATCGCAATTCCTGCAACTACGTCACCCTACTTCATAATAAAAGTCAACTCACATTTCGGCAGTTGAATGCTTTTAATGTGAAGTCTGCATTACTTACTTTACTGCATACAGTAAATCAACAGTGCTCCACAGGACATCTTTTCTCATAAAAAAGCCTGGTTATTAGTTGGTGGAAAATTCCATCACCGCGGCAACCTTAATATGAAGTAAAGAAAAGTTAATTGGAAATTTAAACCTTGGAGAAAAGTGCACCATGAAGACAGGTACAGTAAGTCAAGGTTCAGCAGTCTAGATGTGCCAAATAAGCTTTTCATTAAAAACCAAAAAAGTCGATCTCACGGTGGTGATAAAAGAAAAGTTAAAGGCAAAGAAAACATCACGTGGGAACAATGAATGTCTGTACAAGTGTATTTTGTGCTGATCTTAGCAAGTAGAAGTTGTGCTATTTCACTGGAAAAGTGTAAACAGTGACCTGCTAGCAGCACTAAAAGGTCAAAGGATCAGGAAAGTACTGGACCTATCCTGTGGCTACCTCTCCTGTAATTCATAGCTCTCGTTCCCAGAGTGACCTTTAGCTGACTGGCTTATTGCACACACAAATCCACACATCTTCAGATCCTGATAACATACAACAAGCCAGCAACTCATTTATTGAGAAATGAAAGAGTTCCTCATCAGCTTCTGACTGATGCTCTTTTCACAGCACAATGCCAGCCTAAAATACACAGGTGATGAAAACACAGACACTGCACACACCAAATGACTCCTCGTGTTCGTTGTCGGCGTGAAAACGATTCTTCCTTCCCTCCTCTCATGATAGCCTCTATTGTTGGTATTGTGTGGGAGGGAGACACTGATTTGCTGCGGCCGGTATAATTCTTTCATTATGAGTTCAGAAGGGAAAAAGAGGCACAGCGAGGGATGGAGCAATGGAGGGATGAAGGCCCAGAGGGACGGGGTGCCACAAAGAGCAAAACCTCACTGATAATGGAGCAAATCAATCAGCCTCTTGCTTTCCATCTCTGTCTGTCTCTCGTCATCCATCCACAGGCCTTACTGAGCTTTGGATGGAAGTCATTTCGGAAAGCTTGGAGAGAAAAGTAGCTCTGAGCAAATGCAAAGAGAGAAAATGGAGTACAAGCCGTTTAAGCGGCGCCATAATGCCATGCAATCTGGCAGAGGGAGGGCGATGGAAAGGGAGGCTGAAAAAGACAGGCAAAGAGAATGGAGAGATGACACAGGAGGGGAAGAGAAGACAGATTAGAGACACATTATGAGAGGTGGTGGTTAGATCAGCCCATCTTCCTCTTTGGGTGAGTTAAGCAGCAGTGTAGAGCTGTTAGCGTGCTTATTTTCAACCACAAGGTTGCTGTGACCTAACTTAGGCTCCAGCTTCGAAAAATCCCACTCACTCTCCGAGCCTCCCAAAACCCTCTCTAGCTTCAGCTATGGCTCATTGCTCTCATCATTGGTTCAATTTTGTAGTCATATGCGTGTGTGTGTGTGTGCGTCAGAATGAGAAAAATACTGAGAAAAAAGTCCATGCACCCGCTTGAGGGTATTTTAAAGAGACCCCTGCCTTCTCCCTCATGATACTCTCCGGTCTTTAAGAGTGTTGGCTCGGTGTTCAATCACCATAACCACCTCACCTTAACAACAATGACTCCAGTCACCTTGGCCATCCATTAGCCTGTCTAAGAACAAAAGCTGTTCCATAGGGAGCCATTAGACGAATATAGCTCTGGGAAGGGAAGTATCCAATACACCAGATGGGCTTCGCTTTATATCCGCTCCAGGGCTGGACAGCAGTCTCACAGAGACCATTGTCGAGAGGGAGAAATTAGGCTAAATCGGTGCAACACATGGAAAATGTTCAGGTTCGATGCTGGACTCCATCCATGAATGTGGAACTGCAGGTGGACACTGATTATTGCCCAAAGCATGGCAGATATCCACACACTCCACACAATAGTTTGGATCAAACTATTATCATCTTTAATTAAATTGAAGAGTGTGGGATTTCCTCAGGTAAACCATTACACTATCTATCTACTCTCAAGAAGATACTGACTTCTTTTATTGTTTGTTGATGGGAAATTTGTACCTTCATGCTCCAGTTTGTGCCTCTCCGATATTACCAATTCTGTACATATGAGTCACAAAGTTAAAGGGTAACTCCACTCATTTTACACATTAAAGTGTGTTTACAGGGCTTGGGGAGTACTACTGCATATATAGAAAAAGTAGCATGAAGCCTAGTGGCTCCAGTGGAAGCTGCATGTAATCTGATAAACTGCCTCCTGTGATGTCACTCACTGGCTAAGTTGCATTGTGGGTAATGTAGGCACCACATTTTTCCACAATACAATATGTCCCGGCTCCTTCTGTAAAACTGAATATTGAAATATTAAGATTATATAACATTCGTTTTGCATAAAAATGTTTACGGTGCAATATGTAAGAGTAACATTATCAACAGACTTTGAGGATAAACAGTTTTGACATAATGTTATGGCACGGATCCCTGCCAGCATTCCCCACTGGGTCCACTCCATCCCGGGCATGAAAACCTCCTCCTCCTGACAATCCTAACCCCCTGTGAAATGTACAAAATGTAAAATGCAAGTCTTCAAAAACAATCCAAGCACACATATATCTGAAATAGCCAATGCATCAACAACAGATCTTCATCAGGGTCATTGTCAGCAGTAATTTGCAGACTTATATTGCATTAAACCAATAAGGTGAGTGGGATGAAGGTTCTCTATCAATGTGCAAGCATATTGGTCAAAAACGAGGAAGTGATAAATCTTCAATACAAGGTAGAGGGGAGGAGGTGGGAAGAGAAGGGATGAGAGAAGATTTTTAATAATTTTTTAATCTTGGTTCACTTTGCAGAAGGTGAGCAGGAACATATATTTGGATAAGGGCAAAGAGGTACAACATGTTAAAAAAAAGTTATTCATCAAAATGCAGGTGAAATATTTTGCGTCCTTAGAGAAGTGTGTGGAACTGCCTTTGGGTAAGTATTGTTAAGTGATCAAAGATCAGAGGGTATTTATTTACTCAGAACATCAGATGCTTAGCTCAACTCAAACGTAATGGTACTTCATGAGAGGCACAAACTGGGGCTGTTCAGTAATATGCAGTGATAGTGCCACATCACTCTGTAATGAATCCTCCAAAACCGTGCTTTTGTGACAGTACCATTACAATCCACTCACCTTTAAGTCCTCCTGCATAAATAAACTCCCAAATTGTAGGTAACAAGTCGCTTTCCAAACACTGTGCTGCAATTTCAAAGTAAGCTGCTTCCCACATGAGCATTTTACCGCTGCCAATGCCAGAAAATTCGAAATCATTTTCATCACACATTTTGAGAAAAGGACAGATATTTTTATCAAAGCATCTGCTTTTCAATACACTTAACCAAAGTTCCAAGCAGGCATGTTTAAAGATTTAAGAGACACGAACAAGTGGAATTAAAACAACGCATCTCATTTGCCACTGACAAGCTTCTGTCGTGTCGGGAGGATGTTGATAATATCACACAAAAAGGTGTCAGGGAGCTCACAGCTCGAACCCCGAGTTGTGAATTTACATCTATTATTTATAAGTTGAGCCGGGCTGAGCTCCGTGGTCAGCCAGTCCTGACTATCAGTTAGAGCTGAGGATGTGTCACCTGTCTCTTCCAGTCCCATATGGTTTCCCCTGACTAACGTTACAGCTGTACCTCCGGCTACAGAGCAGATAACAGCACAGTGTTTGTGTGTTTGTGGGCGTGTGTGTGTGTGATATTCTGTCTCACAAATGGTTCTGTACAGCATGAAGAAGTGTGTCTACTGTACCTGCTCTTGCACATATTTCTGTGTGTGTGTGTGTGTGTGTGTGTGTGTTTGTGTTTATCTGTATGTGCGTATTCCACCCAGTGACCATTATATTTGTGTCTGTACAACTATGGACATGGGTGTTTATTCATGTGTGTTAGTGCGACAGGCTGTCTGCATGTGTGCCACACTGTCAGTCTCACAAAACTGGACCAGGGGACTGAATGTCTGAGTGAGTGTGTGTGTGTGTGTGTGTGTGTGTGTGTGTGTGTGTGTGTGTGTGTGTGTGTGCTTGCTTCTGTCTCATAGGGGGGAACCGGTGGACGGCTGCAGCGAGAGAGCTGAGGTGTAACTACTTGTTAATGTGACAGACACAGTAAAACAGTCACAGAGGGAATGAGCCGCCATTGTCTACTTTGCTCGATAACTTGACAGATAGAAGAAAAAGCAGCAGTTCAGTTTGTTAAGCCGCTCTTGAGTTCAGTTCCCAACACACCTGACTTAGATAAGTGCCTGGCGCAGAGCTCAGGAACCACTATTTTGATTAAGTGCAGCTGTGCCATTATCATTGGCATAAATGCCAATGATAAGACTTGACTACAAACTTAGAAATGGCTCAGACTGAAGTGGGAAGTGCCGTCACTATTTTGGGATTGACTTTGGTCTAGAAAGGTTTCGGAGAGATGCCAATCAGTGATAAGGGACACAGCTATGATGGAGGGGTGACAACATAAAAAAGACACTGTCACTTTAAACTTCTTCTTCTGTGATAAAGATCAGTGAAAAAGAGGCTTAAACATACTATCTTTCCTTTTGGCACTTAGAAATGGCTTTATGTTCGAGAAGACAATTCTTCTCTCAGTTGAAAAGTGTTCTTTTTTCACATGATAGGAGGCATACAGTATATTTTAGCCAGTCTTCGGGAAACAAGACATAAGGGCAGTCCACACCAAGACCGATCATTACAGTATAGCAATAACTATAAAAACAATGATGTGAGCATCCACACTGATGAATGATAATGTTCTGGAAACGGTGGCGCTGAGCACGCACTGTGCGTTCCAACTGTGTCCGCAGCTTAGGAAAATGGATATTTATGACCTGTCACTGCTGTATGTTGTATAGAGACACAAAAGAAGAAAACCCCAAGAAGGATATGGTTTATGAAATTCTTCACTGATGTGAATCCAACACTCTGTTAGGATGGTTGCTGTCTTTTGAAAAAAATTTTGTATTCATACTTTTGGCTGAGTTAACATCAATTATCCTGCAATCATTTTAAAAAACATCAAAGCAAACTTCAGAGACCCCATCAGCACCAAAGATCATTTGGCAGTATGTCTCGAGTAAAATGTTTTTTGTGTAATTTGCAGCCTAATAAAGGTTATTTAAGCATTTACTAAGTTGGATAAATATCCAAGACTGAGCTGTTGGAGTAGACCATCTAAAAAGTGTCTCCTAAATGCCATCAATTAGCTTACACAAAAGAAGTAGGCTACAGTTAGAAATCAACATCATTCATCAAATCGCCCTGAAAGTGATCCCAACATTATTGTTTCCCGCTGTGGTTGTCATTATAGTTGTGGTGTGGATGCCGCCATCTACTTGAGTAAGAAAGATTTTTAAAACAATCTCTTTATAGTTATTGTTATAGTTAATGTTCTTGGTGTGGCCCTTAAGAGTCAAATGCTAACATTAGCATGGTAACAAGAGTTAACATTTTACATGAACATAATACCCAACCATGTTCATCATCATACTTTAGTGTGGTAGCATGCTAGCATTTGCTAATAAGCACTAAAAACAGAGTAACGCTGAAGATGATGGAACTGCCATTAATTCTGCAGGTATTTGATCATAAACCCAAGTATTGGACGAATTACAAATTTGACCTGATGATGGCGCGAAAGGACAGAGGATCACCAAAGTAGTTACAAGTGGAACATAATTGTCTTCACCAAATTTCAATCAATCATTGGCAATCAATACAACATTTTATTAGGCAATTTACTAAAAACCACACATTAACCTCATTGAGATGTTGGCTAAATCAAGAAAACATGAAAATCATGATGATTTATCACCTGGGGACCACGGATATCTGCACCAAATTTCACTGCAGTTCATCAAATGTTTGTTGAGATATTTCAGTCCGGACAAAAGTGTTGGAGCTGACAGACCAGCAGACCAACACTGGCATCCCTTGAGCTTCCCCGCTAGCTAGGTTAACAATAGGTTTGTCCCTGCTGATTTAAAAAAACACTGGCCAGCAAAGAGTTGAGAGGCACAAAAAGCCTGGAGTGCAACAATGCTAATGAACACTGATTATGAGGCATTCATGCAAACTTGGATTAATGCATAATTATTTCAGAGCTGGCTCATTCGTTTCCTCGCTCCGTGCCTTAATTAACTTGTAACACCATCCCTCTGTTGTTTTGTTAAGTCAAGCAAATTGATCACAAAAACTTCTCCCTTAACGCTCTATTGCTCTTCATTTTCATCAGCTTCTTTATCCTCTAGGGAGGTTATCCCACAAATCGCAACAGCATAGATGTGGCCATTTGTTTGTGAGCAATATGTCCTTTTTTGATGACTGTACTAGTTTTGCCTGGTAACCAGAGGACACGACTCAGACAGACAGATATAACAGTCGCTGAATGTACCTGATAGACGTGGTAGGCGTTGGCAGCTCTGCCCTGCAGGAACACAGAGGGGATCCACACGTTGATAAGAGCGCGATGAGCCCTGAGTGACACAAACAACATACCGTCCTCACTACCATCGTCATTATCATCATCATTATCATTATCACTGGCAGCAGCAACATCAACAGTTAGTCAGCAGTATGCTTGGACAGCTACGGCAAATTACAGCTCACTCTGGTAAAACACCTCGAAATCTAATTTGGTCACGATCTGGGAGCGGAACGAATGAATGAATGTATGAATTCAAACAGTGTTTGAGCTTTGCTCCAAGGTAAACTTGAGGAAGAATAACACACAATTATACTGGAAGAGCAGATATTTTACAAGAGAAACTCAGAAAGTAGGTAGATATCAATATAAAAAGAGGGAAGGTTGGGGAAGGGGTAAGAGAAAGACTGAGTTAGAGAGTTCCAGAGGAAAAATAAAATAAATATTCTTACGTTTCAAAATCTGACAGGCTGGGATCATCTGACGTCTGGCTTAAATCGCCTGGAACCTGGAAAAAAGAGAGAGGGGGAGATTAATTATGAGTAAGAGAGAAACAAAAGAAAGACAGTCATTACACATAGACTACAAACTCATGCACAAATGCATATATATATATATATATATATATATATATAGATATACACACACAGACACACAGTGTCCTAAATGCAAGTGATCCGCAACAATGGGTAATTACGGAGTAGCTCAACTAATTTGAAAAAATGCTTTAAAAACATACGCTTAATACATTTGTTCTAAATGTCCAAATGAGATGACAAGCTGGTGTGATAGGTATCTGAAATACCTCTTGATGCACATGAGTGTGGTTTGTGTGTGATGCTGTTTTTGATGAGTATCCTCGGTTAGCAATGGTTATCCTAATCTGACACCCATTATGTAATTTTTATGTGTGTGCGTCCATCTTCCCTCCATCTCTCTTGTCCAGAGCAGGTCTGTCAGCTTTTCAGCTCTCCCGCAGAGACTATCTAAACCTGGGCCAAGACACAACGAGGCCACAGCCGAGTCACACACAGACACATACAAACAAAACACACACACATAATGAAAGAAACAGAGGACTGAGAGGAGGAGAAAGAGTGCGGTACAGAGGCAGGGAGATAGTGACCCGGGTTTGGTCAACTGCAGCAACTCTTGGGAGCTGGAAGCATGCAGCAGGACACACACACACACACACAGAGGGAGTGAGTGGTCCAGCAGAGCAGGGCTGAAGCTGGGGGATAAGAGGTCCTATCTTCAGCCTGGGGCTCCCATCATTGCCACTGTGGACAGTTTGTGTGTGTGTGTGTGTGTGTGTGTGTGTGTGTGTGTGTGTGTGTGTGTGTGTGTGTGTGTGTGTGTGTGTGTGTGTGTGTGTGTGTGGGTGTCTAAACTGCTTCCAGCTCTCCTGAGCATGACCAGATGTTGGCATTATGTGTGTGTTTGTTGTTATTGTAGAGGACAACTTTGAAAGTGGTGGGGAAAGTAGTTTGTTTGAAAAAATGGACAGATAGCATTAGCAGTGATAGCTGCCGTGGTAGAACAGGCACCAAAAGAGCACCACTCACAGAAAATCAAACTTCATCAACAGAAAAGTAGAAAGACGCGAGCACACACTGTTGACTGACAGATTATCTCTGGGAACTGCAGTGCAGCAGCATCAAAGAAAACTCAAAACAGGAGTCTCACAGATGACAACTTCAAGCAAAATGCAGTTAACTGTTATTGGCAGCCATTGACCGGCTAGAAAAATGAGCAGAGGACAAAACAAACAGGGCAAAGTGGAGATGAAAATCAAACAAAATCACTAGGAGAGTCAGAGAAATGGCAGGGTGACAGAGATGGGAGGCTGGAGGGAAAAAGAGAAAACCTGCAGAGAAATCAGATGAGAGGGGACAGCACTGTGTGTGCGTGTGTGTGTGTGTGTGTGTGTGTGTGTGTGTGTGTGTGTGTGTGTGTGTGTGTGTGTGTGTGTGTGTGTGTGTGTGTGTGTGTGTGTGTCCAGTCACTCACCGGTCCTCTCAGGTCAATCAGTTCCTGTCTCATCTGGACAATGAGGTGGTCTTTGGCCATGAGGGAACGGTACAGTCGCTCATTAAACTCTATCAGCTCACCATGCATCTCGGCTACCTGCAGCGCGCACAAGCACAGAGGAACAAAACACACAAAAAGGTACTTCAATTAATCATCCTGAACAACATTATTATTAACAAAACAATGTTAAATAATGGACAATAGAATATCACGTGAACACTTTATGTATAGTGTCAGACCATTAAAAAAAAACAACAATTCTCAGCTTCCGTTTAACACACAAAAGGCAGAAACACTCCAGGTGAAACGTAATGCGTGTTGACAGCAAGACAGATTCTGGGAAACAGTCAAACCCCTGACAGAGACGGGAGGCATGGAGGGAGAAATGGGAGAGAGACATAGAGAGAAACAGACAGGGAGAGAGAGAGAGAGAGAGAGTGAAAAAGTGAGGGGGTGAAACCAGTTCATATCCTAAACAGTCAGACTCCTGCCAGCCTGCTAATCAATTGTCATCAGCTCTAACTAACCTTGACGTGGTGTTATTCACATCTGTGTGTATGCGTGTGCTCATGCAAATACAGCCACCCTGTTCTGTGTGTGTGTATACGTGTGCGCCTGTCTGCCTAACCATGCCGGACAGTGTGGACAGGTCTCTGTCAGGAGACTGACAGCTGTGACACACACTGTGCTGTATGGAGGACACCTGCTGTCACAGCCACTTCTGCAGAGCGCTGACAGGTGAGCCGAGTCGCTGCGGCGCCGTTGCTCCAACACCGACCCTAAAACATTAACTTATTCACATTCCATTTAAGAGCCCACACACTGCCATAAAGGAGGAGAGGCTTCTTATGTAATAACAACAACAGCGATGATGAGCATAATAAACTTGATTTATCACAACACTTCAGACACTGAATGCTTCGCAAAATAGTTTTTTGCTGAAGTAGATTTACTGGTTTGAATCCAAAATTCAAAGCTGTGACAATAAAGCATGAGAGCCTGGACCCGTGCTAACGTTATAGGTGACAGTTAGGATGACACTGCAATAACAATTTGTAGCACTTCTGATGTTGCTGGGCATCTATCTTTGTTGGTTCAGTTCCATTTCATCTTTATTTAACCAGGTATGTTCCATGGAGGTTGGTAAGCTCTTTCCCATCAGCTACATATTTTTAAAAAAAGTCTATCATAACAACCAACTTGTGGTTTGAAGCAGTTAGTTCCTGAAGTCTCCATTTGTCGGTGGTGACAAGACTTCAGGAAACTGCTCACGCCAAGAAATAGTCATGGAAACATGAAACATGATGCCAATAAAAACCAAAAAGCAAACAATATAATATGTTAATTAGTGAGCTTTAGAGGTGCTGGCAGGTGGATTTCATTACCTTCTGGCAGAGCCAGTTTTTATGCTAAGCTAAGCCAACTGGTTGGTAGCTGTGGTCTTTTATTTAACAGACATGCATGGAAGTGGCATCGATCTTCTCATTTTTCTCTCACCAAAAGAGTGAATAAGCTCAGATCACAAAATGTTGAATTATTAATTTGAAACAACATTTACAATAATGAAATAACTTCTCACAAGGTAACTGAATTCAGTCTTTCGTAGTGGCATTGAAGTAGATCCAAACCTTCAGCTGTCACGGCAGCCCTCTTTGAAAAATAAAGATCCACCTTTGTTTTGTCGATTTTTGTCAGTAATGCGCTGGTTACAAAATCAACAAAGATAAAAAGGTTTTTCTCTCAGTTTGCCCATAACCATTATCAAACACGATATGTAACAGACAGACGATTCATACTAACCCAAAGCAAATACAAGTATGATACAGAAAGCAGTTATTCACAGAGCCATGTCCGGTGGAATTCAATTACACTGCATATTATTCAAGAGAAAGATCAGTTCAAAATGTCTGTTGGAACGGTATCTTCAAATGTTTGTGAAACCAAAACTGAATTATGTGTTTTGTAAATATAAAATGGTGTAAGTGTGTTTTTCTGGGTGAAATTAGAAATTACCCGTGACAGTGAAATTATTTCCATACCCTATTTTCTTGGAATCAAATATGTGAGGGTGTATGAAGGATTAACTATAATTTAAGACTGTCAATCAGAGAAAGAGTTACAATTATGAAGAATTATTACATGTATTTGACTGAGTGCTGAAATCAAGTTTGCTGTGATTTTTTGTGGAATTGTGATTGATTTATTATTTTGTGTTTACTGAAAGGATCACAATGTTGTTTCTCTTCCTCTTCTCTTCAACTTTGATGTTTATTTGTTGAGATGAGATGGTTTGCTCGTTGTGTTTATTCATATGACTGTATGTGGGGTGGAACGAAAGGGGACTAGCCAGTGCTTGGGCTGGTGCTAGTGGGGGATCCTAATAAAAAGAAGAAAAGAAAGAAACATGCCTCCTGAAAAAAAAAAAAAAAAAAAAAAAAAACAACATGCCTCCTCATTTGACCTCCAACTTTTTTTATACACAAATAAAAGCTTACAAATGTTAGTGGGCATGATGGGCAAAATCGAACGTGTTGCATAAAGATCAGTTTACGCGTGAATGTTTGAAAAGACTGAATGGAATGAATTTATTCCAGAGGTAAGGCATTCAGTATAACAGGGGCCCTGATGGCAAAAGAGTTGCGGATTTGCAGTATTCACCACCACAGGAGCACAGATTACACTCGTCAGGAGGTCTGCTGTCTGTTTTCCTTAAATTATGACAGCTTTCACACACCATTGCTAACTTAGGTGGGGATGCTAAAATGTTGCTTCTGGTGTCCTACGATAACACCAACTTGTACTTCCATTGTTAATGTCCATATTTAGGGTTAGGGTTGCAGCGCAGAGGTTCTGGACAGGCAAGGGCGATCACTGCGTAAGTTCATGTGTTACATTTGTAGCAACAGACACCAAAAAGCCGGACAGGACAGAGAGAGAACATGAAAACTGGATGGAACGCATAACTACCATTAATTTTGTGTTCAACAGGCAGAATCAGAGTAACATGACTTTACAGATTATGACGCATAAAATGACAGTACACAACCACTTTCACTAAACAATACTAATCAAACCACAGGTAATGATAACAACCACCCTTGTCTATATTATAGCGCTAGTAATTGGACTCTCCTGTCAGCAATCAGTCCCTCTCATCAACACAGCAGCTGCTAGAAAGACAGAAAGTTTTACCAAACAGTCCCAGCTTTGATTTGCCAGTATGTCTGCCTTTGTTTCTTGATATTACTGCCATTACTGCAGCTCATCATAGCTCAGTTATGAGGTGAATAACAATGTGTGTATCCTCAGGCAGGCTATTAAATCCCTCCACTGTCAAACACAACCTATAGGCAGTAATCCATCCAAAGAGGCTGCAGAAAGTCTGGGAGTTGTGGAAGGCCTTCGGTCGCTGGTGGCAGATTTCAGTGATAATCATTTTAACACAAAAACTGCAAGTACCTCTTTTTACTTAAGGGTGACATATACTGGAGGACTACGCATCAAAAATCTTGAAACATGGGAATCATATTGCATGAAACCCTTTGGGCTCCGCTGATCCCCTGCCTTGCCACATTTTATTTTAACCGAATAACAGATATATCAATGTGTTCAGTCAATATCTACATGTCTCTAAACGACTGAGGCTTTTGAAATCTCAGCATCGGACAGAGCCGCAAAGCAATAAAACACAGCCGATGGTAATCTCAGAACGTAAAACACAAACGTCTGCGGCTCAAAAACGAATCCCCAAACCTGACATCTTAATGTGTCTGTTTGTATCCGAGAAGGGGACACAAACACACACTCCTGAGTCACGTTTAAGCCAGGTCCAACAGACACATGTCGCCTCCTGTCATTTTCAAGTCAGGGGAACAGGAAGTGCACACCCATGGTTACACACTAAAACACTCCTTGGCACAGCAGCCATCCATCACCTCTATTTATTTAACCAAGCCACAACGCTTAAATGGGACATTATAAAAGAGGGAATTAATTTTAAGCGTGAAGAAACCCAATTAATTCTCAGTGAGAGGGAGCTAATCAGTTTGTCACTCTCCAACCGCGCATGTGTGTGTGTCTGCATTTACAGTATGGTGTGTATGTGCATGCACATGCGTGTCAGCTTGCGTGAACGTGAATGTGAGAAACACTGTCGTCTATAATAAGCAGTGGTTATGTGCTAGTGTTTGAACAGGCAAGTTCATCTTATCCACTGTTACTACGCAAGACGCACAACCGGTTTCAGCGTCCTCACACTCACACCTGGACCTCACATGCAAGCGACATTAATCAGTTGCATTATTTTAATCTCTGGTCAATCTTTCCTCTAGTCACCAAAATGCTTGCTTTAGGTTTGCATCAGGCAGTAAATATCTGCAGGACAAGGGCCAATTTGGTGGCTGCAGAAATCTCCATTCACATGACAAAATATATGAGAAAGAAAAAGAGATCGGTACAGCACAAGGTAGTTATGGAGACTTCAAATGCTAAAGGGTGCTGTCAGAATGAGTTAGGTTTGGAGTTGAGTTTGACTGCATGCGTGACAACAAAGACAAGAAATACAAAAAGAAAACATGACAAGCAATGACATAAATTGGATCCAAAGGACATGGCACACAAACAAAACTTAATGAACAAGCTGTGAGTGTGACAGAATACAGCGTGTGTGTCTACTTTCGCTGAGTCTTTTCACCTGACACTCACAACCCGAGCAAAAACTTGTTAGTCTTGAAGGTGACGGACTGGCTTACAATTTCTTTCGAGCCGAACCAGTTTCAAGTTGAAAAGCTCTGAGTGTGAAACCATAAAAACATCACAATGAACCTGACAGTTCAACAAGCCAGCAAAGTAGAAGCCTGACAGACTGCTGCTGTCTGCTTTAGGCTGCAGGGCTGATCAGAAGCCTTGAAGCCATGGATGAGCCGGCAAGCAGGAAGCTTCCAAAGACATCATGCTGTCAAAGATCAGGAGCAAAAGTGACCAGTGTTGAAATGCTCTGCCTCGGGAGCTGGGACAGGAAAAATCAGCTTCATGTTTACAGGTCTGTTTTCTTTTTGCAGTCTCATGAGAAGAATGGAAGTGTATTTCTTGACTAAAGGTGCACTATGGTACACTAGAGAATTAGTGGGCAGCATATGACCAGAATAACCACTAACTGCTGCTAAGTGTAGCTGCCATTAGCTTGTTAGCTTAGTTAGCAGTGCAGCTGGCAGCCTGGATTGTGAAGTTAGAGAATCGGAGTAGTGTTGGTGAGCTTTGGACCGGGACAAGCTGGGACTAGATGAACCTGCAACCAATTAATGAAAGGGAGTAGTATGTTTGGCAGGTTTAAAGTTACCCTGTAAAAGTCTCAGCACAAGTAATACTATGGAGCAATGTTTTTGACGAGTGGTACCCCACTTTGTCTGTATCTCTGTTTGTAAAGTATGCAGGCACACTAGCGATGTGCTACAAATTCCTGCTTCCAGTTTAATGCCATTCCACTGATTGACAGTTGGTGGCAGTAATGTGAAAATAGAAGAAGAAGACTGAGCTAGCAAACAGGGAGGTAAACAATGCAGATCTTAATTAAAAAATAGCTTTCCAAATGTTTTGTGAGCGGTGAAATGTAATCTATATGTTTGTTAGGCATCAAGAATACCTGTGAATTTGTTTTAAAAGCGAGTAAAAGAACATTTTTAAATACAGCTGTTTGCACGATGGTGATTAGGTAACGTATCTATTTGAGTCTTTGTTCGATTATTAACTGAAAACTTTGTACCGTACCATGAGACCACAGAGCAGCTTCTTTTCTCAGGCAGTGAGAACCCTCAATTCATCCTCAGCACTCAGCAAAGTATTTTTAATAGTCTTCATTTTATGACTTATCCAACCTGGATACGTCAGAAAGTCTGAACATGACAGCCCTAAATAGATCCATTGACTGTTTGCTCTGTTTAATCCTCCATAAAATCAAATTGATTAAAAAGTATCTTAATCATACTGCAGAGGACTTTTAATTATGAATTATGAATGTTATGAAACAATCTCAGTTTAAAAACTGAGGAGACTGTCAGGACCAAAACAACAAATAAAATATTGTGATCAGTTCAGGTCTTGTTGGCTCAAACTTGAACATAGTGATGATGTAATCTGCCACACATTTAGAACGTATGTATGTAATATAGAGTAAGGGGTTTTTTGACCCAATATACTAAAAATGGGGCCGAAGCAGAGCAAATTGTTGTTTGTTATCAAACATTTTTTATGGCCTGCAGGGCTGGTTTAGCATGATGCAACTTGTCAACACTGCTGGAGTCATCACAGTTAAGTGCCACCCAAGTGATGCTGACCTCCCTCCTCTCCCACATAAACACACTCACACCATCACACCATTTCCAAAGCACACATGCAGACACACACAAAATCTCCTCCTTCACACAACGCCTTATCCTCCTCCTCTGCGCTCCTCTCCCATCTTTACTGAATCTCTTTGTGCCTCTTCCTCTCCTCTCTCTTGTGTATGATCTGATCGGAGCTGCGCCAAGCTGAGCTGGCCTGAATAAAAAAGGCTAAGAAAGCCTTGGCTGAGTGGAGCCCCCCTAAAAAGAGTCAGAGACAGAAAAGGAGAGCGAGAGGAGCAGTGATATAGCCGACCCAAAACCTAATAACCTTAATTAGACGGGACTCAAATGATGAATGGGGTGAACCAAAATGAGGTCAAGAGGATGGAAAAAAAATATAAAAACATGTCAGCGTACAGATGGACGGACAAGTGGCAAGAAGAGGGCAGAGCGGGACATGAAGAGAGGACAGGGGACGGTTGATATCAGTGCACAGGGTCACATACAGTAAGGTGGCAGTGTTAACGTGCACGTGAACCTTGGCACTCAAGTAATGGTATACTCATGCCAGTTATGATTTGGATAAAATATTCCAGAAATGTTGGCATCTGTTGCTGTTTCTCATCAAAGCATGTATTTGTGTTTTGATGAAAAATTGGTTTTGTTGCTATGGTGATAGACCAAGAGACATGCATCAAGGGCCTCTGTCTGGACTCAAACACCTCCGTTCTTTTTATAGCTTTTATTTTAAAGGTATAATATGTAGGCTTTGTCGGTCGCTGTTTGTGAACACATCATTTAGAGGTGGCCCCCCCCCGCTCCGGCTCAACAGAGACACAGAGAGAGATCAGCGGTGGCCAAGCAAGCTACAGAGTGAATGAAGAGAGGGAGCGACATTAGTGAGAACAGTCATGAAAATAAAGCTTAATACTTAAGAGAGTGCAGCGAGAGGGCAGGATCTCTGCAGATACAAACACCACCAAACTTCTAGCAGGTCATGAGTGATGACTGAGAGAGATTACTTTGGTATGTGTCCAGGGTTCGAGTTATAATCCGAGTTTTGTGGGGGCTTCACTTCCCCGCTCTTTATGCAAATATTCACCCACATCACTAGAACAAACAGATACAATGCTTTAGAAACACAGGATATTGCCGTTACTAGAGGTATGACAGCGCAGAGAGAGAGACTGACGTGGTCATTCTCACTGTCATTCAGAAGAGAATATACTCATTACATTGACAAATTCATTACTTATGATTGAAATAATGGTTGTTGGTAATGTATTTGTGATCCCCACAGATGTGTGATTTTACTGGTTTCATGTGAGCTCAGCTCCCATTGGCTCCCACGTAACTAGTTTTATGAGTCTATACAATGTTTTTGAGAAAAATCGGCATAGAATATTTTTATGGGGGGTTTCTTGGGGAGTGGGAGCCTGTAACATTGAGTTACAGCATCACATGTACGCTTTGTTTATTGAAGAAGGTACAGAGGCAGATACAGCAATGGAAACTAACCTCCTGTTGGAAAAACACAACTTTCTTTCATTGTACATTGTACATGTATTTTATGTACATTTTATATTTTGTGCATTGTTTCAGTGTTAACAATCTGTACTAGAATACATGATATGTTTCAGCACAAAGCTCAGTCAGTCAGAGGTCAGATCTATTGCTGCCCTTTTGGCAACATTACAAAAGTTAAAAAAAACAAAACACAAATACAGTACAACAGAGATCATGAGCCAGACTGCTACGAATGATACCGTTATACTGTACACATTTTAGAATACAACTTCATTAATCTTATACACTATGTTTAATTTCATAACATATTCAACTGAATCGTTTCTTAAAAATGATGTTACATAAAACCTAAAGGCTCTTAGTATTCATATTACAACTGGGACCATTTCATAGTGGGCAGGACACCGGGACTTGAAAGGGAAATTCTTTCATGTCTTTTTATTCATGGCAAAAGGGAGACCCATGCAGTCGCATGGTATCAAAGGTTCATTTAAACATCTTAAACTGGGTGAGACCTCAAAGGGAATATGGCCAATAGTGAGTTACTTTGTAAATCTAAATGCAGCTTGTGTCTCTATCTGCGTTCCTGACTCACTTCAGCACAGCTGCTCCTAAACATGAAGAGACGTGGCTGAGAGACGGGAAAAGAGGAAGAAAAAGAGGGTGAGAAAGGACCAATATAGACATCACAAGCTGTGCTGTCCACTCTGAACCGAGGTGGAAAAACGATACAAAGAGAGAGTGAGAGAGACAAGCTAAGAAGTGTGAGCACATGAGAGCGGCAGATGGACCAACAGAAAGGACAGAAAGGAGTTTATAGAAAAGGCTAAATCTGGCCCGTGGTACAGAAGTACCTCTTTGTCACTGCCGCATCATACAGCAAGCTCCGAGAGCACTTGGATCACATATTTTTTAGTTATGTGGTATTATTACTTTGACAAGCCGCAGTGATGACAATGTTAAAGTACAGTCTGCCAGCTTTAGTTTCGGGGTATTTTCATCACAACCAGATGAACACTGAAAGTACTAAAGCCCTCTCTTAGAGCCGGTTCTCCTAGTCTACGGGTGCCAAAAGTATTTGGACAGATTAAGATTAGGTTTACATTCAAAAAGTAGTCACTTTCACTATCAACAGCCCAACGCTGACAGGACTTTGCCGTATGAAAACAGCGGATTAAACGGCAGTCAGCCGGTAGGATAACTGCAGAAACATGGTAAAGTAGTTTTCACTTGTTCACTCGTCACGGATGACTAACAGCGATTTTCCAATCATAGCTTTGCAACCATAACTAGACATGGCTGGTCTGTCATGGAGCAGCGACACTTAACATTAAAAGAGTACGGAGGTGTGTGTGTTTTTTTGTATTTTAGCCTTTCCAAAACCAAGTAAACAAGAGCAACAGTGTAAAAAAATGGATTAAACGGTGTATTTATCTTCTCTAACGTAAACTGCAGTCGTTAGCATGTCAGGCTAACCAGCTTTCTATCTACAGTAGTAAAAACTGAGCATGACTTCCAAGGCCATGAGCTTATTATTCCTACATTAGTTTGTGGGTTGCAGGTAAAACACCTTATTATTATCTTTAAGGCTTAAAGTGAAAGCTTTACTATGTGTTATTTGAAAATACCGCATCATCAAATATATGAACCAAGCAGCCAAACAGCAATTTTGGAATTAAATAACAGTCTGGTCTTCTAGTTTTCCTTGTCATATTTATCATTCTAAGACTAAGAAGCTTTATCCTGCAATGCAAGAACAATGCTGTTTATTTATTTAGCATTACATGCCTCAGTCACAGTTTTAGCCTCAATATTTTAGCATGTCATCATGTATGTAGCAATCAAGGACATACTATGAGAGACTCACATTTTAAAACAAGTCGGCTTGAAACACTAAAAAGCCGGCTAGGAGGCAGCATTTTCAAACAATTCATGGTGCTAGCACTGGCTTAATTAGCTAATTAGCAACAGCTGACAAAATGTTCCTGCTCGATTTTTCACTTCTGAAACCAGAAACTGATGGTTGTGGGCTACAAATGAGAACATGCTTTTGTCTACCTCCGTCTAAAATTAAGGACCAATTGTTTCAAAAATGACTTGATGATTTTTGATTTTCATTGTAAAATGTGAATGTGCCGTGCGAGAACTGTAAGTTTAAGACGTGTAGCGACTGAAAGGTTCTTAGCGAACAGAATACAAGGCCGGCAAAAGTCTAATCACATTAATGTTGCTTTAAACAGACCTTCAAACCTCACCATCCTGCTACAGAGCTTAAGTACCAACAAGCATGACTCCACCAATCATTTCTGAAATAATACTAGAAGTAGCCAAGATGAACTGCATGACTTTAACATACATGCACATCCTTAAGCTCCATAGCAGGAGCATTAAGTTTTAATAAAGCGCTATAGGTCTTTAATGATTAATCCAAAGAGGAATTAAATGCCTTCAAATTGTAACTGAAAAACTGAAATCATTATTGCATTACGCTTTTGCATCCAAAGGCATTAGTAAAAAGATTTCTACTAATATTTCCTATTCTGAACATGGACATCCTTACATGGAGTCTTACAAAACAAAAAATAATTCCAGCGAAAGCTAATTTAATAAGGCCTAGGAAGGCTTTTGTTCTCTGAGCGTGTGTGAACACTTCAAAGCAGATTCACCTGCATTATTCTGAGAAGAATAGCATGCATTATGCAGTATTTTGGCTTTTCAAGAGTCACATTCACTTGCATTACACAGCAAAGACAACAGGCATTATACAGGCGTATCGGTTCATATCCTCCCAGTTATTACTGCCTCTCCTCTCCGAACAGAGGAGATTCTGAGTCGGTGGCTTGTAATTGTTGTTCTTGTTCTTGATGTTGTTTATGGTTAATTAATGAGCTTGTGGATCAAAGGGAGAATCCCTGATCCCACTGGAAGTTTCGACCCATATCTCTTCTCTATCCTCCAAGAGCGCTCTCCCGCTACTTATCAATACAACAGAGCAGATATAAAAATACACCATGGGATAACAAAAACCAAAAAAAGTTCTGCTGTAACTGCAACGGCATAGTCACAAGACTTCTAATGTAGTTAGAGTCTGTTTGTTTATTGGATGTGAGTCAGACGACTGCTGAACAACAGACGAGTTGGTTTACGACCAACGAGATGCTTTAGTTTTAGCTGCTTTCTAATTATTTACATCAGCGGGTATCTTGAGTAAGAATATGTTGTTCTGTAGCAGTGACTGACCATGACTTACTACCTCTGCACAGGTTTATTTGTGTTTTTTATTAACAGCTGCTGAGGTTTCTCATCTTCCAGTCTGTATTATGGTTAACACTTTCAAGTATTGTAACACATTTTTTTCACGAGCCAAATGGACACGTTACAAAACAGTATTAGTCTGCACTGTGATATCTCTTCAGGCAATTGTGTTGGACCACTGCTCTAATAAACTGGCTAACCATTAGTGCTTAGAACGTGCACGTGCTACAGTAACCTGTTTAATATGATGGTCATCGACAGAGACTGACAAAAGTCATAAAAACTACTTCATGTATCTTCAAAGCCTTCATGAAAATCTCCATGCTTAGACAAGCAAAATCAAAGTAGAAATAAAGTCGTTAGATATAATTCATCTACACTCTGCTGATCTGCTTCATCAGGACTGTGTGGGTGTGCTTTGATCATGTGTGATGTACGGTAATAAAACGACCTACCAACTGACATCACGTTATGATTCAGATGTTGCCGAATGCTGATTTATGCACGAAAGAACATGACATCACCTTTTCCTAGCTGAGCCCCATCCACTTTAAAGGAGGCATAATATGCTCATTTTCTAGCGCTGTAGTCCCCCTCTGTCTGACAAGCTCCGTTTTAGTGCCTGTCTCTGTAAGGGCCCCCTCCCAAATACCCAGTCTCCTCTTGATTAGTCAGCTCACACGCCTGCAGTACTACTGTTCATACCTGCGCTTTTCTTCCACCATGGTTTAATGGCAAACAACTGGAGAATAAGCTCCACCGACTGCTTATCTTGTTGCTCGAGTACAGAGGTGGATGGAAACTTATATTAATAAGCATTTTCTTTTGCAAGATTGTGCTACATTTGGATGGAAACTTGGCAAATGAAAAAAGAGGACCAAACTGATGTCTAAAATTTGGGAGGTTTTCATAGCCCATAAGGATAAAAATGTATTATCTTATAACATAAATATACCACAATTTTGTCACTACATAATGAAGCCAGAATGTTTTTTTGATTTTAGAAGTATTCATATTGCAGATTGCAGGCCGAGGTGAGGTGGATTCCCAGATGTCAAACATTGATGTGAAGATGCCGACCATATTATCAAAAGAAAAAGATGCACTATGTGTTTAAGTATATTTGTATATAAATAATTGCATATATGTTCTGTAATCTATGTCGTGGGAAGGAGTTCATGAACTTCCATTTTGTTATGCAACCCTGTGTTGTATAATGGCGATTAAATTACCTTGTACCTTGTATCTGCAACTACAGACTTAGTTTCTATCAATTGTTTTTCAACTATTCAAGGGTGAAAGTTGACTTTTGACCTTGGCAGCAGTACTTAGCCAAAAAAAAAAGTTCACTCAAGGTCCCTTTACAAGCTTTTACTAAAGCTCTTGATTGCATCTCAAATGGAGTTTGCTCAGTTGATATATATAAATGATATATATAGTTGGACATGTGGTTGTATTCGGTAAGACATTCAGTCTGTAGTACATTTTTCTTAGCCTTCACTTTGGTATGTTTAACATTCAACCCATTCAGCTATTCAGCATTAAAAAGTTCCTAAAAACATATAAATTTGGTTTTCTCAAACACAAAGATACCCTGGCTTCACTCGAGAGGAGTCCCTGAACGTCTCTTTAGTAATGGCCAGAGTTGCTTAAAACCATTTTTCTCTACTTTACCGCTTCAGAGAAATCTTTCTTTTCTATGAATTCCTGTTTCATTATTTTCTGCTTGCTAGCCTGTGGCTGTCTAAATTTGATTTAGTAATGTATTCTGAGCCTATGACAATTGACATTGATGATAATAATATTGACAACACTCTGGCATAAATCAATAACAAAGGGCAACACATACAACAATAATAACAAAATGCCAAATCAATGGTGTTATCTTTTTAGTTTCACAAGTGATTAAAAATTTAACTAAAATGCAGGTGAGGGTGACTGATTTGCAGGCTCACAGGTTCAGAGAGATGGTTCGGCACCTTCAGCCCGACACCACCAGCTTGTGTGCACTGATAAGAGGATGTGTTACATCACTCCCTGCCCACCTTTTCCTTATCACTCGAGCCTCACAGATCAATGTCATGCAGTTGTGCTGTTTCTCAGAAACCTCCGTGGACATGTTAACTGCATTATGTAATCTGTTTTTATTACTCACAGACAATGAAAAGCACCACGCAATAGAGTTGAAAATTAAAATGCTTATGCCTCTATCCCCTGGAGTTGTTGTAGTTTCACTTTCTTCCCTCTTTGTTTTTATCTCCATCTGTCTTTCACTCATTTCCTTTTTTTAAAAATCTTTTCATTGACTCTCGGTTCCTTTCATTTCAGGCACCGGTCCATTGGGATATGTTAAAGTGCCCTCCTACTCTGATAGCTTTTTAAAGCCACTTAGATCAGACATCCATGTGGATTCATGTGAGAAACCCCCACTCATCTGGTCAAAAATGTGCACATCTGCTGAATGCACGTGTTCATGAACACACCTCATATCGCTTTCTCACTCGTACGGCTGAGAAGTGAAGAAGCGAGTGAGAGGGCGGCAGCAGAAGAGAAGGTCCTGGAGTCATCAGAGGGTAAAAATAAAAGCTTCCTCCTCAAGTCACTGCAGTATATCAGGCTACGTTGTTAGTGAGCTTAATATGAGTCAAGGATTGAGCAAAACTAGGGGAAGCAATGAAGAAAAAGAAAACAGGATTTATAAGAGAATTCAGGTAGGAAAAACTTCTTCCAAGAGAGGAAAGCAAGAACTAAGGAGAAGTCGGTTTAACACTATTAACACTATGGTCAATTTCTAAGTCGCTTGTCCTACTCTGTGTGTCGCAGTTAAACTAGAATGGCACTCAGTAGAGTGTATACTTCCACCAAGGCTCAACAGTCCCCTTTTATATACACAGATTGATACCAGCCACCTAAATGGCCCGAGTGTTCCCATCAACATCCATGCTTTATAACCTAAGACATTTGTCGAAAATGCCCTTTCTTGCAATGTTAAAGAAAGTGAGAAAACATTTCTGGATCCATCCCTTTATTTGGACCCGCACCAAAAGTTAATGAGGTCTGTTCTGGGCTGAGACCAGTCCTCCATCCAAGTTTTGTGGAAATCTGTTCTGTAGTTTTTGTGTAATCCTGCTGACAAACCAACCAACAAACTAACGGACACGAGTGAAAACTAAACCTCCTTAGCGGATGCATATCTTACCACTAATCATGTTCTACATTAATTTGAACATAGAAGAGTGCAAAGAAAATGCCATTAAAGCCACACTGATTAATATTTTTATATTAACATTGGATCAAGTGACTATGTATAATGTTAAATAGTCATAGTAGCAAACCCAAGTCCGATATCACAAAAGTTTACAGTTTGCCTCAGTTGCAGAGTGTTTTCTCTCTTTGGAGCTCATTGTTTGGGTGGTTCCGGTTTGCAAACTCCATTCTCCTTAATCGTGTTTCCAGCAACAGCTGGCAGCTGTTTTCAGCAAATAAGCTCTAATAAATCAGATGAACTACTCCTACACTACCTGTCCAGCACCAAACAGCAGAAAGGCAAAGTTAGGGACTAGCTTAGTGGAGCATTTAGCAACTAAAGAGCTAAAGGAGAGTGAATATTGGATGACTTCTGCTGGATGACAGATAAAGATATGTGTACTGGAAAAGGGGTGATGGAGTGAATATGTTAGCTATTGATGGCATGGCCGATGGAGTTTTTCCCCCTAAATTTAAATTTAATTTTTAGTGCCACATTTAATGCCTTAAATGCTGAAATCAGTAATTGGAACTTTCAAAACTTTAATTAAGATCATTTATCTTGAGAGTTATTCTATTTCATAACAGAAGAGAATGAGGAGGAAAAGAGCAAAGAGTGCCTTGAGATTTGGCTCAAATACAAACAAGTCAAAGTCAATACACAGCATTAGCATTATTAAATTAAAACTGAAGTAGGTCACAAACACGGGCGTGTTTCCCACGTTAACGAAGGCTGAGCCCTGTCCAATATTTATTTGTGTCTGGCAGGCCCGTATGTATCCAACAAGGCTCGATGTGACATTTTCAAAAATCAATAACTCCCTGGGTCAGATTCTGTTTCAGTTGCTGCTGCGAGACAGCTGAATCAGCAGTGTTGACAGCTGCTCATGTAAATCACACAATTTATGAATCCTCGCATCAGGACGGACAGTAGGACTGCTGAGCCTGATTGAATACACGCATACACACACTAACACACTTTAATATCTAAAACTGATTGTGAACAATAAAAAAAATATCCTGTGATTTAGACATTGACTGGTATCCTTTGGCGAAGAACCAGCACTACCCTCATTGCTTCAGCCACTTTCACCTTTTGATATATTTCCACGAGGCAACTAGTTACGTATCAGGGACAGGAAAACCCTTGCGTTCTGCATGACAGGCGTATTTAAACAGAAAACCGCACAGCTTGGTTGGCCTGGGATCAGAGAAGAGCCTGTGGTGCGATTGTGTCCCACACAAGTCCTCCACACTCACTGTGAAAACCGGATGGAGAATGACAGCCAAGCAAATGGACAAATAAATAAGTAAACACCATTAAAAATGCACCACACATACATGTGCATAAATAACTGAAAACACAGTTTGGCCAAACACAGGCGGGATTATTTCTTATTAAAGAAATATAAAACCATGGATTAATTATTCATGTAGCAGCCCCCCCACACCTCACCACCCATTACAATGCACAGATGTTGTCTTTACTTTCCTCTGCTGATGTCACTCTTGCTGGGAGTATTTCCTCATCGGTCATTCTAACAGGAAAGTGGAGACAACTCCCATCATCTGTCACACAGTTGGTAACATTACGCCCGATGTCCAGTTAGAGATCCTCACCACGCACTGTGATCAATATTTTTGAGGAGAAGCAGCTCAGGGAGTAGCTCTCGGTGCTGTTAAGAGTTTTAAATCAATGCAGCTGCAGAAAGTACAATTTTCTCCTTTATTTAGACAGAGTAGTTGGGCGCTGCACAGCTCTCACAAGCCCTAAAAACTTTAAAACATGTTTTATCAGTCTTTATTTAACTTAGCTTGCTAATGGACCAATTTGGGTGTTTCTCAACGCAAGGCTCCAAAAGATCAGTGGCATTAATAAATCATTATCACATATAAATTAAATTACTGTAAACAAACAAGATTAGCGGCTGCTACACTATTTTTTGCACTGCGTGGCAGCAGCTGAAGCAACAATATAGTGAATTGTGCTATTCATCCGGAGCAAACAGAGCGAATGCTGTTTGAGGTTTTGTCACTGGCAGATGACACAAAGAGGGACATTGAGATCGAAAAAAATCATGTTTATCCTCTTCAGTAAAGCAAACAGGATGACCTTATCATGAAGAAATAACTGGGTTATGTGACCCAATTTTATATAAAGAGACTACAAATAACCATGTTTTCTTGATAAACAGTAATTATATAAATTGTGCTTGACATTTTGTGGAACACGCTGATTTGCCATCTTTCGAGTTAGATGAGTAGATTGATACCACTCTAACGTCAGCATAGTAAAACAAGCCAGAGCTAAAAGACAATTAGTGTATCTTAGAATAAATATGGGAAACAGCCAGCCTGGCTCTGTCTAAAGTAAAAAAATCACATTATACACATATACACATTATATCTTGTTCATTTAATCTGTACACAAAAACTAAGATGTATGTCACATTTTTATGAGTTATATGCCAGAGTATATGTTATATTTCTTAGCCAGAGCAGTGTCCACCAGGAGTCTCACCGGGAGGCATTAAAGGTGCAATACGTAAGAAACTTAGTTTGGAGCACTCAAAAAGTGACTAAAATTGTCAACAAAATGTGAAGAAATAATAAGTTTGACATTATATCAAAGACATCTATGTATTGAGTTGAAGAGATACCTACTGAAGTTAGCATGCTAACCATTTAGCCCTGGCCTGTCCTTTTTCATAATACCACTCAAAGCTCCCAGTCTGGGCTGCTAGCTACATGGCTAACTGAGCTAACTTGCTAATAGCATCTACAGTCAGCAGAAGTTAGTGGTTATATGGTGATATGCTATTTGTATGAATTTGAAAGCGCCAATTCATAAAAATATTGCACCTTTAATGTGAGGTGACAATGGTGACATCAGGCTTCACGCCGACAGTATCCCCTGCTTCCAATGTTTACGCTAAGCTAGCTATATTTAGCCTTCAGACATGAAAAAGTTGTTCTTCTCATCAAACTGTTGCACTGTTATTTTAAATGAAGTAGATTGTTATGTAAAAATGTGATGCATTCACAACCCTCCAATTCACAATGATGTGTTCCTCAATGGGAAAAGGAACATCTGGAACACAGAATTGTGGCACTTCCTTAACAAGTACCATGAGGAACGAGAAGCAACAGCACTCACCTCGATGAGTTTGCGTTCGTAGCTGGCGGCCAGCTCCTCGATGTCACCCATGAACTTATTCTGTGGGACAGGGGCCTGCTCCTCACTCGACTGCAACATTGACAGGGCTGCAGCAAAAAGACGGAGACAGGTTAGCCACGTTTACACTAACAACTTATCAAAAACACAAACTGTGAGGAAAAACTCTTTTTACAACCAATTATAAACAATGGGCTTCTGCCAATTATGCACACTGTGTCGTCCTCTATAGCGAGCTGTGTGCTTTTTTTAGCAGCGAGAGAAGAATACACAGGGAGCAACAAAACTATCTAATATACACATTACCAGTCAGGGAAAGGCCGTAAATCTTTTTTTAATTTCATTAATGGCACACTGAAATAGATATGAGTCATTCACATTACAACAAAAACATACAATCATGGAGAGAGAGGCTCACAAATACACCATCAAAAGGACACACAAATCTTAGAAAACAGGCATGCACACTTTCTTGTATGTACATTTTCCCTTCTGAGATAACTTCTTACTGTCCTGTCAAAATGATAAACTCCCATCCTCTCACCATCGTCTGTTTTACTCTCACTTCCTGTTCAGACAGAGCTTATTGTTTCTGTGCACGGCTGTAGCTCGCTAACCAGCTAAACTCATCATGACGGAGCCTAGAGCGCTGCTTCTGAGCCTATAAACATCAACTAATCGGGTTCCCTCGGCGATGAATGGCAGAACTTAGAAGAAGTGGTATCTTTTTTGCAGAGGGACGGGTTGGGAGACAGATTGTTTTTTCACCGCGGCAAAAAGCAAATTAGCGCTGTTATTTCACTGCCACCGCACACTGCCAACACCTAGACAAACACACTGAGGCTAGGAGGAGACAGACAGAGAGAGAGAAGGAGAATAAAGTACGGAGAGAGAAATTCAGCATGTCCAAAGGCTGCACTGAGCTCAGATAAACTGGTTGCTCTTAAGGGAGGACTTTTAAAGAACATATACAGCTGGACTGTGATTAGAGAAAGAGTGAACCCCCAGCCAAGTGTCTGAATGTCTAGACAGAGTGAGGCAGGTATTGATGAAGGTGGCCGGCTCTTTGTAGTTCCAAATAGATGGGGCCGCAGGGGAAAAAGCTGCTGAGAATAACCTGGGTCTGCACCTGGCAGTGTTGTAGTCAAGACCACCTAAACTGAGACTAAGAGTGTATCGAGGCTGAGACACGACCAAGACTTTGACGGGTTGAGACCAAGATAAGACCAAGACCAATGTGAGTCCTAAACTGCATGATACACACTAAAATGTGGACTTTGCCAACCATAGGCAGACATGAATTTAATCTGAATGATCCACATTCGCATAAAACACCCACAGATGAAAAAAATGAAAATTCCTCTTCATTCACCTCTTTTATTGCCATATATATTTTCAGTTGGTTGATATTATCAGCAGGTACTGGCCTATCACGCATTTATCAGTATCAGTGTATATGTTTTCCTTTTTGGTTTTACAGAACAAGATGCAGAAAAAGATGCTTGGGGTGATTTATCATTCTTACATTTCCAGTGAAGTGTATTGTTTCAGTTTGTTACTCACTGTTATCAGTATTGGTATTGGCCACAAAAGTTGTGTATCGGTAGGGTTCTAATATATATATGTGTACATGTATAAGCGTACTTTAAGATATATCTTGATAAAATAATCAAAAATCATAGTAGAGGTAGATTTTAAGTTTGGGAATTTAACTTATACAAACCCTCAGCAGCTGAAATTAACTTTTTTATTCACCACACCTTTTTCATGTTTTACCATCCACCTTACACAACCAGATGTTCTGGTTGCATTCAACAATGCATTAAACAAACAATTTAGTCGTCTTGACTTATCTTTAAATAAATTCCAGAGACTGAGATAAGAACGATTAAAAATGAGGTTGTTTCTGAGATGAGAACGAGACCTTCAAAAAGTGGTCTTAAGACCAGGACTGATCTCAAGCACTACAACACTAGCACCTGGGTCTTTCATCTTTCCAGGAACATTACAAGGTCTTCATGAAAACAAGCGTCAAGGTGTTCAAAATGTTGATTATGCCTCAGCAATGAATAAAATACCCAAAAAGATTCCGTTTATAATGGTAAGAAATGAAGAAAAGCTGTATATAAATCCCATATTTTGTATTTTTATTTGATTAATTGCTTAAACTTCCAATACATTTTAATGAGTAATTAGCTCTTAGACCCCTCAATAGCACATAACCACATACTGCATATAGAGTACACGTACAGAGACACAGACGTCAAACCTAAACGACAAAGTTCTGTCACGCTACAACCTACAATTACTGGCACAGCAAGAAAGTTACACACACAAACCAGCCCACACACAGATAAAAGGTTGTACGCACACATGAACTCACACTCTCACACTCTCACAAACACACACACACACACACACACACACACACACACACACACACACAAGCAGAGGCTGAGAGAAATGCATTATCATGGCACCTGCAAAGGGCCCGGCAGCACAGCAATCCCCAAGCTTATCTTTGGCCCACCAATAGCACTGTACTGTATACCTCAGTCAGCCCCCTAATAGCCTAGAATGCTATAGCACGCAGACACACACACACACACACACACACACACACACACACACACACACATTCATTCCCACACATAAAACGAAAATATATACGAACTGTAGAAAATACTAAAAGATGTGCTTTCACAATGAGAGGGGAATCCAAGAAGGCAGACATAAAATGGGAACAATGGCATAAAGGTGGCAAACAAACCCTTGGATACACACATACACATACACATACACATACACACACATGACACACACATGACACACACACACACACACACACACACACACACACACACACACAAGCACACAGAGGATTGCTGACGATTGCTCTTGCGGTACCAATTTGCCTCAGCTCTGAGGTTTTTTTCCCCCCCGAAGTTGGATTTCTGTTACCTGTCACATTGATAGACTCTTAATAATGAAACATACACCGATGTGTGGGTGAATGAGAGAGAGAGAGAGAGAGAGAGAGAGAGAGAGAGAGAGAGAGAGAGAGAGAGAGTGAGTGAGTGAGTGATTGAGTGAGAGAGAGAGAGGTGGGGGTGAGTTAAAGAGAGGGGGGGGGACACACAGATGTTCCTGACTCTAGGAAATTGGGCAGACAGCTGGTCTGTAATAACAAAACTAACTGAGCAAAACTTCCTAACAGCTGTGTGTGTGCATGTGTGTCTGTATGGCATGTAGAAAACATCAGAAATGTTGTGTTACATATGAGCAATCTGCCGTACTGTAAGTGCAACTACTGCAGAAAAGAGTATCAGATCATATCACAAAACTGTGTTAGTGTGTGTGTGTGTGTGTGTGTGTGTGTGTGTGTGTGTGTGTGTGTGTGTGTGTGTGTGTGTGTGTGTGTTGTGCTACACTGTGCCTTCCCAGAAGAGTGCATCCCCTGGGTTTTCACCTGAGAGAGAGCGTCTCCAGAGACTCCTCTCTAATGATCACAGAGTGTGCGCTAATGAGCCAGTTTAGTGGGGGAGTCCACTGAGAGACGGACACACACAGGCCTGTGGCTGCATCTCCACGCTGAGGAGAAGTTCCCCAAAACTGGGCTGAATGTTCAGCAAAGGTAAAACTTTGCTGAAGCTCATGTAAATAGTTACATGAGGAAAACCGGCGCAGCAAAGTTTTAGCTTTGATTTGGCAATGAATCATCCAAAGATGAAAAACGTTTGGTAAACCTGCTTTCAGATGCACAGCTCGTCCGTGTTTGTTCGGAATAAGCAGTCAGTTGATGGGATCCAGTGAGAAGTGAGAGTACAGGAGTTAACTGGAACACCTTCTACTCTTCAACCCCTGTGTCAGGTTCACATAGAGGTTCAGACAAACAGGTTTCACTTGTTATTTCTAATGATTTCTTGTTTCAAGTGAGGCTTGAAACAAAACCATCACACTCTTAAAGCTGCTGTAAGCGCTCCTGTCCATCAAGGCAGCTCTCTTTGCCTCTTTCTTATCTTCGAGCATTTTTCATCTCTTGGCCTGTTTGGTCGTATAGGTTTTCACAGGAAGCGCTGGAATTGGTAGCTTATCCTAAACAGGAGGATCCTGCTCTCCGTGCATGACATTACATTAAAACTTGTATACAGTGTGAGAGGCAGAGCCCCATTCATTCCTATGATAGCTGCTCAGTTCAATTACACAGTCTTGCCCTTGGCTGCATTTTATTTGCATCCAAGACACGTGAAACATCAACAAGGGGCTGCTGCCGATACACTACCAATTCCTTCAGGTCACAACTGAATTCCAATGTCCAATCATCCCCTGCCTTTGTGAGACCTTCATCCTTTTGTTTTCTTGGGTTTTGCCTCCCAGGAGCGCAAAGCTGCCAGGCATCATACATAGATAATGGGCTACTGTACACAATGAGTAGATTCCCCTCAGACAACAGAGGACAGAGTGAAAACACACTTAAAATTGACAGAAAAGCAGGTCAATGCTTTTTGAGGAGAGGCTATATCTGTGAATGTTAAACAAATCTTTACTGAGAGAGGTCAGGTTGTCACTAAGTGTGCAATGTCCCACCTGTTTGAATTAGCCTTTATTGGAATTTCTAAGATGGATATCACAACTTACAGAACAAACTGCTGTCTGACGTCTGTCTCATTTATCAGGCTTTGGGTGTTGCAGACAAGCAGCTGGAAACCGCCTGCAGGTCAAGAGGTTAAGAGAAAGATTGAGCATAGGTCTGTGATGGCAAAGGGTGAAACATGGACGAGCTAAGACATTCCCTCTCTGCTGTGATACCAGCTGGAAGGGCAGGCGGGGCCAGCTTGACCTCAGACGCATTACACATAGCAGCAGGTTCACACATGTACAGCCCGCACTGCGTTTCTTTTCGGCACACTCTTGAACAGAGGAAACGGCAGGAATGGATACATCCTCGTAACCTAAGTCTCCTGTGAAACAAGAAAAACCTTAAAAATCCTCTTCAAAGCGGAAGCTGTGACGGGTGATAACAGCGTTGGTGCCTGTTTTCGGGGAAGCGGGGCAGAGGCTGACACACTTGACTAATGTGGCTCTGTCCATTAGCAGTGAGGAGACGTGGCTCTGCAATCCGCGACCCCGAGCACGCAGCGGGGCCGGAGAACAAACAAACGGTCGTCCGCCCCTCTCCAGCCGAGGCCGCTCGGCGAGCCGGAGCGAGCCGGAGCGAGCCTGCTAAATAAAACATGCGCAGGGCTCCCTCAACAATAGCACTAATGTGCAATCAAGTGAAGCGCTCCTTGTAATGCCGTAACAGCACAAACCCGCAGCACTCACACCACTGTGAAATTGGGGCTCTTCTGAATCTCGTCTTCCGTATCTTATCTTCTTATGAGATCGCTCCATCCCTCCCAGCTCCCGCTTCCCATCCTTTGTTCTTTCTGGTTTTCGTGCCCCTAACTTTCTTTCATCTTTATTTCCTTTCAGAAACATGTCCTTGTTTTTCTTCTCCTTTGTGAAGTATTGATTTGGTTTCTTTTTTTGCCCGACTTTCTTCTAAACTCCTTCGCTCTCCATCCTATGCTCGCTTATGCAACCTTCATTCATCCTTTTTCTTCATACGTCCTGTTCTTTTGAAATCTTCCTCACTTCTTACCTGTTCATCCTCCTCCTCCTCCTCCTAATTATCTTTCTCTCATCTCTCCTTTAATTCCTCCTCTTATCAATCATGCATTGCCATTCAGTTTCACCAGGCAGCGTACTGTGCTGTGGCATTGCAGCAGTCCCATGCCGCTAATCGCTTACGCTGTGAAGGCCGGCCACTTTCCACCATGCATATTAATGAGAACATGCATACAAATTTTCACACGTGCACACACCTACACACCAAGTGAACACCACACAATCAGACAAACATCAGAGAAAATTGAGGTTCAAGGTTCATCTGTTTTTCATTATAAAACGTTAAGATCAAAAATCAGGAGGAAGAAAAAATGTCTTTGTGCCTCGCTGCACTAACAACAGCAAGCACACACACACAGGCACACACAAAGTTGAGTTAATCACGCAGTCGGGCCATACATTTCTGATGGGCTAGCTAGGGAGCAGGCAGGCAGCTGACTGAGTTAATTAACGAGCACTAATCAAAAGCAATCTTCTTTCATTTTCTAATCGTTCTCAGTTCATTTCTTGCGTCCCCCTCCTTCAGATAACAGAGGCCTTTGTGTATCAGTCCATGTATGTGTGTTGAAAAAAAAAAAAAGAGAGATCAGGCCAGCTTGCTGCACAGAACAAACACTTCAAGATTTTTCATTTGCTCGTACGTGAGGCAGAAGGTGTGGAAATTCTCTGTTCGCCTCGCTCTGATGCCTCCAATCAGGGAGCTCAAGGGCCTGCTGATCAGGAGTGGAGAAACACCGACATCCTGGTCACACATGTATTTATGAAACATACTGGGCTAGTCTACACCTGTCTCGAGCTTTCTTTAGCTCTCTGAGGTGACAGGAAAGATGCTGCTGCTGCTATCATGATGGGAAAAGATGCGTCATGGAGAGAACAGGGTTGTTTGGTTTGAGCTTGGATGAGAGATTTCACTACAAAAAATACTAAGCAATGTGAACACAAAATGGTCGGATGCATCTGAATCTCAAAACATCAAATCCTCCTCAAGATCGAACAGCTTAAAGTGTTATTGATTACAACCCATCCATTTCATTCACGTTACAACACTGCTGTAGTTCGAATCAGCTGACCCCTCAAGTTTGTGCCCTAGCTAATGTTGCTAATTGGGGCAGTCATGTGACAGTATGTTGAGTGCAAACTGTAGAACTACGTTTTTTTCTCCCACAAACTACCAAGACTGATGATCACTGACGAAACACGGATACCACGTGATACCAACAGCATTATACTATTGGCTGACCCACCTTGGTATAAAGCTAGAACCAACGGTCCATTTTGGACCTGAGGAACATTTTAAAATGATTAATTCACAATCATAATAATGTTTTTAAGGAGAAGAGCTACTTTATTCTGCACCTTTCTACAAGCTCTGTAGATTTTTTTTGTTTGTTTGTTTTTCTAAATGATTTGTCTACATAAAAATGTTATTAATGTGACTTTTAAATATACAGGATAATATACTGGATGATTAAGTTAATATGACACCCTGTGTGATGTTGATGTTCGTGTTTTGTTCTACACACACAGTAAAAAGCTCTTGATGTATAAAAATAAACCTACAACATACACACACTCATGCCTATCATTTCGAAACCATCTGGCTGTTTGTGTGCATGCTCTACTTTCAGGTCAAGAGTGTTTTTTTTTTTGTTTTTTTTTTGCTCTGTTCTTGGAAATCTAGAATAGCCCCAATCAGAGCAAACCACTGCCATCTCCCATCTATCACGACAAAACCACAGCCCTTTTCAGCTCGCTTCTAGCCATGTATCACACAAAAGGTGAAAAGCGGTCGAAAAGTACTTTTCTTCCACCCCTGAATATCCCTTTTCACACCTCACACCAGGTCAAATTATGTTTCAAGTCTTTGAATGGAAACCTCAAAGCAATTTCGTTCCTGGAAATGGAAAAAGTGCAAAACATCATGATTTCAACTTGATTGTACTTTTTGATCACACTGTGACCTGCTCCCTTAACACAACGTCTCATTAGTTTCAAAGCATCAACTGAATAACCATGATGTTATACATTAAGTGTAAAATCAGATGGCAGATGGTCAGAAATACTGAGAGACAGACCTTTCCTATTTACCAGCCAATTATTGTAACAGGAAGAGATGTCTCACGCCTGGTGACATAAGAGGATCTAAAGATGGTCATGACTCATGCGGAACATTTGTCATGGGAGGAAAACATTATCAGTGTGTTGCTGTTTTTTACACCTATGGTCAGATTTTGTAACGATAACATGGTCACAGTCAATAACACATGTTGACAGACTCCCCGTGGCTTGATATTTGAATATTTTACTTATCATAGTTCCACTACCACTTAGCTACACTGCTCTTTAAAGCTGCATGTAGATATCAATGTTGTCATATGAATTATGGAAAAAATAGCAGAATATGAAAGAGGTCACTCGTAGTGATGAACCAACAGTGAATTATCATCCAGTTGTGCTTTTTTCTCAACACCCCGAAGCATTTTAGCCCTTTTCAGCTCACTGTTTTCATTTTATGGCCCACCACTTATCTGTTTTGATTCACTCATCATAATCACCAATATTCCAACACATTTATTTTGTTTAATAATAAACCATTAGGTTTGTATTGTACAGTATTGTAAGTTGAAGTATTTTTGACTGGTTACGCATGTTGTTCTATAGGCTCATTTGCAAATAGATACACACAGCTTTGCTGGCTAGCCATCTTGGTTAAAAAGAAGTGTGAAACAAAGCTTAGTGTGAGAACATTTTCTCCAGAATGGCAACAGACAAATGCAAATGCAAAAAGTGATGCTACTATTCAGTTAGTAGTAGTACTAGTAGTACCACATTAAGAACAAGCAGCTGGCTGCCACGGGCTGCAGCCAAAGTTCAGGTCGCTGCTAGGCAGGGGGAGAGAGCGTGATGAGTGTCGGTTTGAGGCCACCACCCAGTTGGTGTGCTGACTGATTGCGACCGATGTGCTGCCAAGAGCTGGTTTGCCATAATGCCATCGAGAGCTACAGGGACTTAAAGCATTGAAAAAACCTTTGAGGAGAAGAAGAATGAGCTACAGAAAGCTACATTACAACTACCTGCAACTTCTACAGTGCTGACTGGGCCATGCAGTACAGTGTGCTCCTCACTCAGAGCCTTTCCATCCAGCACGTGGCAGACAACCTTGCTGAGGAGCTCATGAAGGTAATAGAGAGCTGGACTGACAGGAAAGTGTCTCTTGGATCTCACATCAATTAAAAATTGACCAGACAATTACTGGATCATGGGTGTCGGGCTATCGGAAGCAAAATTAAGGGAAACTGACATCCCTACTTCATACGGATCCTATCCCCTTTTTGAAGCATGCTGTGGGTTTACACTGCAAACAAAGCAGCAAAATTATGTGTACTCAAATATGTGTGCTACATTTCCCACCTGGGTTTTAAGATGATGCTACTGACACTATTGTCCCACAATGCAAAAAGAGGATAAAAGGAAGCAGCTCACAGGTGGCAAACATTGACAACAACATGTAAACAATGCTGAGACTCCAGAAACATCTCAGAAAACATTTCTTCTTTCTTTTTTTTACTAAGATTAAGTGACAGTACGGCCATGTTAGAACAAGACTGATAACTGCATGAATTTTGTAAATACTAACTGCAAAAAAAAAAACAGTACAGACCACATATTATATAGAAGAGAAAAACATCCCCTCCATGTACCAAAGGTCACACAAAAAGATTAAATCCTCAACAAAACAACAAATCAAAAAATCACACCTCTAATCGCTCTTACTGTAATGACCCAATTTAGCTGCCTGGATCAATAAAGTTCATCTGATGCTCTTATAAGGACTCGGATGATTAAATCTGATTATGGTGCGCTGCGTTTATGATGAGAGATTCAGCCTGCAATCAAACTGTGCGTCTGCAACAACACTGATCAAATCAGCGAGACGATTGTTTGGACAAGTACGCCTGTCACCGTGACCTGAACAAGCTGCAACCTTAGACAAGATTATTTTATAGCTTTTTCGGCCTCATTAGACACAGTTGCATGTACCTAAACAAATCTGTAAATGGTTGGCTTACATCTGAGAACATATGTTTGGAGCATATGTTCCAAGTTCTGTCCAAATGAACATGACGTTTCTAACCTCCTGCTGCCAACAAATATGCCCCATCTCGGCTTCTCCGGTGTTTTAGCCTCCGAACAGTATGTTCTCTGGTTGTAATTACTTGTATTATCTGCAAGTCTCCATTTTCTCTCTTCTCGTCTTCTGTTCTCCACTTCTGCGATGACCCAGTTTCCCCACGGGAATTATTAAAGTTTCATTTTATCATCTGCTCTAATCTGAAGTACTCAGCCTTTGTTTAGCCTTCATACCTCTCAGCGTTACATGAATGCTCGCTGAGGTTACAGAGTACAGCTGCATGCGCGCAGCATGCAACACTGTGTGGTAATAATGATGAGATGGGATGTTGTTCATGTAGGGGAGGGGCAGGCGATCAATATTCGCATTATGTCTAGTGGAATGATTGAATTAATATTTATAGGAAATGTTTAGGCATGTAAAGGGGTTAATCATGAATTCTCATAATCTGAGTGTGAACAAAAATTGGATTATGATGTGCATGTGTCACTGTCAGTATCATAAATGCAAACACACACACAAGGATGTTTCTCACATACACACACAGATGGATATAGAGAAGTCACACAGACTCCAAAACCTCACAGTTCACTTCTCCAACTCTGCCGTGCAAAATCTCATTTCACAAAAATTAAACCTGTGGAAAAACTTTTTTCATTCAGTGCATATTTAGTACCTTGATGGCTTAAGTTTCCGCAGGGGAAACTCAGTTGTGTGGAAACTCTCAACTCAGAAAAATAAGCCATTTTGCTATGGTGGGCCAAACTTTTTGACATATTTATAACAGAAATGTCTTCCTTCTGCTACGTTATTGGTGATTAATCGATTCATTGATTTGTTGTCAGCTAATGAATTAATTACCAACTGTTCAGATAATCAATTAATCGGTTTGAATCATTTTTAAAGAAAAAAACTGTCAAAATTCCCTGATTCCAGCTTTTTAAATATGAATATTTTCTGGTTTCTTTACTCCTCTGTGGAAGTAACCTGAATTTCTTCATGCCACAGACAAAACAAGACATTTTAGAAGGTCATCTTGGGCTTTGGTGAAAAATGTTTCGCAATTTCTGACATGTTATAGACCCAACAACTAATCAATTAAAGGAGCCATATGTAAGAATTGGCCGCCTGTGAACAAACAGGGGGCAGCTTGTTACCTGTATAACCGCTAATTGCTTCTAACTGTAGCTGCCAATGGCTAGTTAGCTCAGTTAGCTGTGCAGCTAGCAGTGTGGACTGGGAGCTTGGGGACCGGAGGACTGTTGGTGTTAACGTGGGCCAAGGCTAGCCAGTTAGCGTGCTGACTTCACATAGACTTCATAAAGTCACAACTGTAATCTCTTCACATTCTGTTGATGATTTTAGTTCATTTTTTAATGTTTTCAACTTAGATTCATGTAGGACAAAAATGATATAAAATGCTGTTTGTTGTTGTCGGATCATAATTCCATCTTTACAACCTGGAAATCAATCAAAACAAGAATAAACTTGCCAAATTGCTGTGCTTCTGAGAATCCACTTCATCGCACAATATGATTGTACTTCCAAGATAACAAAGACTCCAGAGGAAAGGAACTCTGTGGGGGGTGTTGTAATTGAATTTTGGGTTTTATAAGTCTCCACCTTGAGCACAGCGTGCCCACCTCTGTTCAACAAATAGGTAACAGTTAGTACAGCAGCTTCAAGAGAGTGATTATCGCTTCTTATCCTGGTGTGCTAATGTGAAGTTTCTGTTTGAAATCTTGGCTGCATGCATTAAGAAGATTGAGTCTCTGCTTAATCTTCGACCTGACAGTGCTTCACTTGTTTTGTTGCCTCTTCCGAAACCTTTTGTCGGTGCATTTTAAAAGGTACATCACTGCATACTGACGGACAGGAGAGAAATGTGTGTGAGCAGGTGCCTGTGTCTGCGAACGTTTGTGTGGGTACACTGAGCAGTGGAAAGAGGAAAAACCTAATTATTACTGTGATCAAAGCAATTATTAGAAAAGAGAAGACTCTGACCCAAAAATGTCTCAGCTGGAAAGCATCACAACTCAATCTGCTGCAACCTATTAAAAGAGTTATCGAGCATTCGCAGAGCACTCGCACACTCATGCATGACAAAATTTGCACATTTACGGGAACCAAACACTTGCAAAACATGAACCGGTTTAAACAAAACAATGCTCACGTACAATGTGTTCTGCCATTTGCTTACAAAGTGGCTCACAAACACACAACATGAATCAATTTGCGTGACTAACAAAGGCACTCACATAATGCAGCACATCTCCACATACATGCATACACATCCATAACCTTTCTTATATCATTTTTTCCTGCTCTAGACAGCTCAGGGACAAACAGCTTGTACCAAATCAAAAGTGGTGCATTATAAGTAAGCTTTAACACCCACAGTAGATCATTTGTTATTCATATATGAAGTACATTACAGTAAGTTTTTACAGTCTTTCCTCCATGCAAATTAAAGTCTGTGATTATCACTGTGAGGTGTTGATTTACACGTTGAAAAATAGCACTGAGAGCTGCAGTATGTGATTACAGGTCTTTAAGTAGTGTTATAATTGGATTGATAGATCAGCCTGAAATCCTATCTTATCTCAATTTGGTATGACGTTTAGGATTTTTCATACAGAATCATTGTTTCTAACTGCATTTAGGGAAAAAATCCTATTTTATCTTAGACTAAGAATTTAGCTATTACAGAACTGTCTCAACTGAAGATTTTTTTAAGTTATGATTTAATTAGCCCTGTAATTAATTCAAAATAACTGTCAGAAAAAGCACCACTACTGTTTCTATGGGGAACAACATGAACACCAAAATACAACGATTGCTACTCAAACAGTAACTGTCAATGAAGCTAACATAGATGTCAGCCTGTTGGAGGAGCTACCATCAATTCTGTAAAACAGCAGTTAAATTCAGGTTTCTTTGCAAATTTTTATTTTCTATCTAAATGTCTCAATAAAGGTCTTCACTTTACCTGCCATTGAACTGGTGAGGAGGGTTGAAACCCACCATTTCTTTATTGTAACTTTCAATACAGATGCATTGCCCCATGACGGTCTGAATGTTTTGTCAGTCTCATCTATCCAGCTGACAAGATATTCCGAATATTTTCCAATTTGGCCTTGAAAATGGAAAATACTCAGATACTGATAATACTGGCACAACAGCTTTTACATGTTGGCCTGGCTATTTGGTGCCATGGCAGACTCAAGGCTTTGTTGCCCATCCAAACCCCTGAAGAAAGACCCAAACACTTAAATCAAACCAGGTTTTAGTCCTCTTGTAGTTTCATTTTTTTCAAGTTAGGTTGAATTGATATTTTCATTGGCTCAAACAGAAAGAGGACCTGAGTAATACACAAGTAATACAATTTCCTTAAATTACTGAACTGATGTGGCTTCATCACATTAGAGACCATGAATGTTTGTTTAAAGGGCATGTTTCAATTATTGCCAACATGGGCTGCCATGCCTCAATGCTTCAGTGTACGCCATTATCCTGTTTCCCAGCATTGCTGCATGTTCACACCCCAAAACAATGAGAGATTTGATCAAATTCACAGAAAACAGAGCCAGTCCACCTTCAGAACAGATCAGCCTCTCATGTCTGGCCAAGGCCAACCAGCCTATTATCTTGTCTATACCCATGACAACACAAGTTTCTTATTTCCTGTCAGCTTCCTTTTAGTGGCAGATTGCGCACTGAGAGGCGCCATTACATGTGCAAAAGCATACAATCACACCTGGTTGATTCACTCTGCAGATCAGAGAGTGCTCTCACTTCCTAACAGGATACAACCAAAACATCTCATATAGTTAATACCTTTCATTTGCACAGAGAGAAGGTGCCTTTTCTTCAGAATTTCCTTTAAAGCTATACACTTCTCTCTTGAATAACAAATAGACGGGGCCTCACAGACAGAAGTGTCTGTGAGTGCTTCGAATCCATAGACTTTATTTGAAACTTCAGAAATTTGGATGAATCTATGTCCGTCAATCTGGCTCTCTCTTTGTTCTTACAGGAAACTTCAGGCGAAGGCAGGTGGCTGCACCACACCGCTTTAAGCAAATGTTTAAACTTTTTTTAAGCCCCAAACAAAGACACTGTGTGAGAACAGACCTGGTGAAGTTTACTTTTAAGATTATAAAAATTTGTAGCATCTTCCAAAAAGTGCTTTGACCAGATTTTTCCTTTGTTCTTCAGGGTACGTTTTAAACAAGTAAACTTTAATATTGCAATGTGTGAGTGGACCGACATGGATTGATGAAAGAAAAAGACATATTTGAATTGATAAAGTCCTTAAATGTGAAAACAGGAGTATCAATGTCAGTAAAACCATACACAAAAAATGGTGTAGTTGGTTTACTGCATCTTGTTGTATAAAAGCCAGAATTCAACAAAGGTCATAATCCAACACACACACACACACACACACACACACACACACACACACACACACACACACACAGTTTTTCCAGATTGCTGTTTTCTCCGATTGATGTTAACCTACTGTCAATGAAACTCAGCACTTACTGCAATTTTTCATATTCATAGCCTATAAACAAAAGGAGGGCTGGACAAGTTCTGAGTTGCATTCAAGGTTTCTTCACATCGATCAGAAAAAAATAAGAAACTGAGAGAACTGGAAATAATTGGAGAATGAAAACATTAGTTCTGTTAGAGAAAAGAGCAGCAGAGTGTTGAGTAGGACATGACTCTGCTGTTGTTTTCAAATCAGAAATAAAAGCCTATAAATAAAATAATAAAAGCCCCCATTTGAGATTCAAAAAATGATGATTTAGTCTTAACTGCATCAGATGACGAGCTATAATCTGATGTTTCTGGTGTCAGCTTCTTTGCTGACTGTTAGCGATCAGCAGCTGCACCGTCGCCCACTGTCCCAGTCCTCTCATATCCTCTGTGTCTCTAAGTCTTTCTCTCTTACACCTCTCCCACCACGCAGCACAGCAGCTTTGCTAATTGACTGCCATTTTAGAAAGTCAATCTAATTGCTTTTTGGTTATTGTGTTAATAGTCTCTGTGCTCTTAAAGGGCACCTGCGCCGCTAACATCCTATTTAATGACACAGACCATTTGTTTGCAGGCGCCCACTGACCAACAACCACTTATCACTGATGACTAATGAGGAAGGTTAAAGGGGTTAACTTGTTAACAACTACATCAGACATTAGGTAACTTTGCGGTAGCAAAACCTTTTAACCAGAATGACATGGTAGCCTTAACATTTTAACCAAGGAAAATTGGACAAAATGGAAAAACTAGGGTGGTAAATGTTAATGAGAGCCACTCAAGGTGCCCTGAGTGTAAGCAAAAGAAAACAACATGCAGATAAAGACTGGTTTCACTGGGCAAGAACGCTTTAGTGTGTAGTTGATGAAAAACAGAAGTGTGTGTGCTCAGTCAACCTTCCCTGATGAAATGAAGGTTAAAATACTTGTAGCATGAAAAAAGATTGAAGAGTTCGAATTCTGGTCAGCGCAGTCACTTTGCTCTCAAAACAACAGCGTTTATGATTCTCCTCGTCTCTACCAAAACACAGTGAACGCAGATATTTTGAAGACAGGAGAAAATGGATATAAAACGGATGGTGAAAACACATGCCGTACATCACAGTGAGAGAAAAAAACATGTAACTATGCAACCAGAAAACATCTAGCCCTGACATTTACAGGTGTATAGTGGCTGAGTTCCTCGCACGAAAAGGCAACATGAATCCATACTAACAAATGAGCACGTCTAGCCATCCTGTCTGCCATGGATCGCTGCCCAAATGTACATTGAGGCAACAGCATCCACTGTGATTGAACTACCGCCAGTTCTGCAGAAAATACAATGAAAACAACACTTGTGAGAGCAGGAAATGCTGGTGGAAAAAAATGAATAATATAGATGAGACAAGACTGGCAGCCTGTGTTGTTCTAAATGAAAACAGTTGTCAGTTGCAGCTTTAATTTTGGTGAACTGACCCCAAAACAAAGAGGGGATCTTTAATTCTTTGG
The DNA here is from genome assembly GCF_040436345.1 of Pagrus major. Classification (NCBI taxonomy): domain Eukaryota; kingdom Metazoa; phylum Chordata; class Actinopteri; order Spariformes; family Sparidae; genus Pagrus; species Pagrus major. The sequence continues at coordinate 9,974,973 of NC_133234.1, read as the reverse complement.
TTTAGGAGAAACATATCAGAACTAATCTCTCTGTCACTTCTTTCACTATCTGCCATTTTGAGCAACTTTTATTTCCATTTGTACATCACAAATAGTGCATTTTTATTCATGTGTCAAAAAATAATTTCTCTCTCTGCTCTAATACATTGAAGCCAAGCTCCAACCAAATCAAACCCATCAGCACAAAATGCAGAATACACTGTAGAGGCCAGAGGAAGCTGCCAATCTTCTCAGTGATTGTCTTGTTATTGTTAACAGTTATTTTAATGTCTCAAAAATTAATATGTTAATGATCTGTTGATGTGTGCGCGCTGCATGAAGTAATTTTAATGAAGATTTGGCCCAGATGTCTTGGGAGTGTTTATTAAAAAGACAAGACGACATCATCTTGTAGGTGTTTCAGATGAGGGAGATACTGAGTGTTTGAGATGGTGCCCTGTGCTCTGGTTTTTGTTCGCCCAGAGGGGGAGACGGGTACCAGCGTGGCAGAATGAGCATTAAGAATTGATGTTCCCATCTGGAGGAGAGGAGAGGAGAGGAGAGGAGAGGAGAGGAGAGGAGAGGAGAGGAGAGGAGAGGAGAGGAGAGGAGAGGAGAGGAGAGGAGAGGAGAGGAGAGGAGAGGAGAGGAGAGGAGAGGAGAGGAGAGGAGAGGAGAGGAGAGGAGAGGAGAGGAGAGGAGAGGAGAGGAGAGGAGAGGAGAGGAGAGGAGATTTTCCTTTCTTTTTCAAGAGTTGAGAAGAAACATTCTTTCAGTTAGTATCAAATGAAATGTGTCTGTCCCTTACATTAAATTAAAAAAGAAGACGACAGAGGGTGAGAGGGAGGGAAACAGTGCTGCTGCAACCTATTAGCAAGTGTAATTTAGACATTTCCTATTTTAGAGCTGAGGGAAAGCCAGAGGGATGGAGACAGAGGGAGGCTACTGAGAATGACAGAGAGACAGACATGAAAGTCACAGAATTAGACCTATAGTGAGAGATAATGAGAAATAGTGGGACAGAAAGTAAGAGAGCGGGAGCAGGAGAGAGGAGAGAGGTTGGCATAAGGATCAGCACAGGGCTTTGATCCTGATGATATCAGTGGGTTATTATGAGTGTAAAGGGGAAAGGCAGTGTCATGAAAGTGTAATACATACACACACATTGATATGAGGAAACAAATCAGTTAGAAAAAAGAGAGGGCCAGCGAAACAATCGTTTCAGAAACACAGGCTTGGTAAAGAACTACACACACAAAGACGCACGTGCATACTGTACAGTCCTCAATCTGTATTTCTTGATGTTATCCACACTGAAGGGTTGCCAGACACCAGAGATACAGTTAAATATACCGGTGTTTTACCTTTTTTTGTTGCATTTTATGTTTGTTTCACCGCATTAAAAATGTAGGCAACATTTACATTAAATGTCTTTGTCAAACATAGCAAACCAGGAGAAATAAACTTTGAAACCATTTGTCATATTCGTCAGCAATGACTGGTGACAACAACTTATGGTTGCCAGTTGTCAAAATAACTACAGTGTATAGTAGTAGGAAGTCACAGCCAGCAGCAAAGAGATTTGTCACTGTAAATAGAAAGAAATGCCAGTACATCCCAGCCCTCAATTCAGTCTGAGATAACTGTACCTGAGCCGATCAAATGTAGTGAAATCAGACTGTACAGTGAAAGCTACTTGGCTTACAGCTTTTCATGGATAGTGGAAACTACCTGTTCCACACCAAAATGTCTCATCGTCTGCAGGGAAGACATGTCAGAGTGACAGTGGTGCCAGGAGACATTTTGAGACAAAACCCCTCTTAAGATAACCAAAACATGAGATTGGTCTTGCTCAGTTATCTTATACTTGTACTTCTTAAATTTATACTTGAACTTACAACGTCTTAAGTTAACTTCCGGAAGGTATGCTCGAAATTCATTAAAGATGCTGAGCATAGTACTCGGGTAAAAAAAAAGGACCTTCGGAACCTAAAAGTGCAATGGAACGGTCATCCATGATGATCGTAAATGAGGGTTTACGTCTATCAGCCATAACTTATAAACCACAGACATGTGAAGTGAGTAGCAGGGATCTTCTCGTTACAATGCACTGTTCTGCTGGGAAACCTTCGGTCCTGGCATTCATGTGGATGCCACTTTGACACGTACCATCCACCCATCCAACACCGTTGCAGACCAAGTACACCCCCTCATGATAGCGACGTTCCCTGATGGCAACAGCAGGATGATGCATCCTCTCACACTAACGGCAAAACGAGCTCAAGGCATCACCATGGCCTCCAAGTTCCCCAGATCCCTATCCGATCAAGCATCTGTGGGATGCGGTGGAACAAGTCAGATCCACAGAGGCCGCCTCACAACCCACAGCACTCAAGGCTTCCACTGCCGACGTCCTGGTGCTAGATTCCACAGTACAACCCCACAGGTCCTGTGTCCATGCTTCAACGGGTCAGAGTTGTTTTGGCAGCACAAGGGAGTTCTACACAATATCAATCAGCTGGTTTTAATGTTGTGGAGTTTGTTGCTACTGCACATTGTTTAAAAAAGCTCATGCAAAGTTCACCACAGGCTTGGACGCATTTTATCACCCCTTGACCAGTGGTACCAAATAACTAAGAAGAGGAAAACATTGCTTATTATTTGTGGTTTGCCACAGTAACCTTTTAAAAAAATACAGTAGTGAGGAATTTCATTTTTGTTTGCCCAGGGAAACTATCCACAGCCTGTCTTTTACACTCTGTCAAGTGTGGGATTAATTTCTTGTGGTTGCAAACTTTTTCTGAATCAGTTTTTGCTTTTTATTGTTGAAATATCCAAGTAAAATGTCCTTGTAACAGTTGTTTTCTCTACAACATGAACATTTTCAGGAGTAGTGAACAGACCGGATTAGGTTGACCGGGCTGCTCGGTCAGCCATGTGTCAAAAAAAAAGTCTTTATTTACCCAATATACACATTTATTTAGTCCTACCTAGAAATTGTCAAGAATCTGAATTCTAGTAAAAGTAAGTCCGACTTGGACTTTGATCTAGGGCAAAGTAAAAGTCTATCTTTGCATAACCAGCCCTGGAATGCTTTGAAAGACTAAGAGAAGTAATTGCATTAAACCAATCATGTCTTTTTCTTTGTCCTTACTTTTGAATATCAACTTAACTTGATTGAAATTTTAACCTCTGATGCTGATATATATAATAAAAAGTGTGTAAAAGGTGTCAAGTTCATCAATATCATCACAATCATCCAGCAACATCCAGTTCTTGCCTATCAAGTCTATCTGTGCTTCTACAGCACATGAGATGAAGACATCTCTTTATTAAAAACACCCAAAACGCTGCTCTCACTGCTCTCGCTCCTCTCGGTGCTGATCCATAATGGATGAGGGGGAATGACACAGACCACTGGCTCCGTATGAGCCTCGGGAACAAAAGACAGCCTTAATTGAGGGACCCAAGTAAATGGACAAAAGAGGAGGTGGAGGAGGAAAGAGTTGGCAATTTCACAGCAGACGAGGTGAGAGCATATGTCGACGGCGCTCGTTATTGTACAACCCTCCACTGTCCAAAGAGCAGAGATAAAAAAGACATACAGGGACTGCTTTCTTTTTTCTATTGTCCTCTCCTCCCACTCCTTCACTAGTATCATTAATCAAAGTCTCTGTCAAATCAATGATCTGGTCTGGTGTTTCTCCGGCTCATAGAGCAAGGTCAGGCCATGGCAGAGCGGCACAAGATGTCTTTCCAAACTATTTAACAGTGTACATCTCATTTCCCTGCAGGCCATTATGGTAAATCTACATTATGGAGGCCTGTCAGTGGCTTTCTGCCTCTCCCCACACCGTTACAGACCAGCAGAGACAAAGACAACATGCTGGAGACTCATGGACACACTGCCATCTATGGGTAAAAGATATAGACCCTGAGAGAGTGGTGCATCTCCAGTACAAAAGAGATGACCTCACTGATGGAAAAAGTCACCATGTCCATTAACAGCCATAACTGAGCTCCTACCTGCACTTTTATTATAATGTGGGTCCCACTAGAATCAAGCATTAATTCAGTGTTTATGCAGAAGTACAGTACAGTAGATATCATTAATACTTAACAGAGAAAAGAGTTTGTTGAAAAGTGTTTCAGCTGCTATAAGAGAAAAAAACAGTGCCAGTAACATGAAAGTGTCATCCACATGAGTAATGTCGGTGCTGAATTTCATTATAAACCGAAGACAATGGATTAGAGAACAGCTAAATCTGCTGCTTCAGCCTGCCAGAAAAGTCAAAAACTCTGGCCAAAATCACAACTGAAGGAATAATCCGTGTTTAAGACTTAAGAAGCTCCAACAAGTTTTATTTTTGTTGACTCTGGCAGCCCGTGTGGACACCACCGCCTCCTGTGACAAAGATTTGAAACTTCAAACACTGCTGTTTGCAAGACACATGGCGATGGGGTAGTGTATCCATTTGTGTCATGGAAGAATAACAGACATGAGTTGATAATTGTGAAGTAAATTTGACTTTGAGTAAACTTTGTTTTAGCAACATTAGCGTTCATACACAAGCCAACAGCTGACGGATTCAGTTGCTTGATAAGCAAGGCGATGTCCTCGAAGTTTCATCCTCAGCACTCATTAAAAGTAGTTTTTGGAATCCGACCAAGTTACAGGCATCAAGAATAAGTATATAGAAATGTTTGCTGTATGTAGGTCATACAGAGAAATCAGTATTAAAATGACCTGTTAAAAGTTCCTTATAGAAGGTTTAAATGTGCAATATGTAAGAAGGCCACCTGTCAAAAGTCACTCCAAACAGAGACAGGGCCGCATATCAGCAGAGTAACTGCTAACTGTTTCTCACTTTATTCTTTGGCTGCAGCTACTAGCTGCCATTAGCTAGTTATCTCAGTTAGCCTCACCGCTAGCAAAGATGACTTGAGGTACAAAGTGGTATTACAAGCAAGGACAGGCGGGGGCTAGCTGGTTAGCAGCTAGTTAACTTCAGTGGACATCTCTGCAACACAGTACATAGACATCTTTGACATAACGTCACCACTGTTGTTTCTTCACACTCTGTTGATAAAGTTAGTTTGTTTCTTGAATGTTCAAAATGCAGGCCACACATTGCATCCAGGAATATTGTAGCAATGTACTGTAACATTATCAGACTCATGATGGACAGTTTAACAAAGATCACTGCAGAGGAACCATCCTTTGTCTATCATCATTCATCTTCATTGACATAACCTTGCACCTACATTTCCCACAATGCAACTCAAGCTGAGAGTTTGGGTGTGTTGTACTAGAAGGGCCTAATGTAGCCTCAAGCAGTGATGGCTACAGAGATCACTTTCAAACTCAACACCAACAGATATTTTGAAACTTTGAGTCTTCAGCCCCAACTGACACTGACTCAAGTGACATCAAATGACTTCATGCAGCTCCCTCTGGAGCTAAAAAAGTATTTTCGAATATGCAGTAGTATTCCTCAAGACCTGTAAACAGACTTCGAAGCGCAGCGTCAACAGGTTTTTGTGTTGGTTTCTGTGACTCAAAGAGCAACAGCTTCTTCATAGAGCTGCTGTTTTCTTCAACCACTGCAAAAAGAGGCAGAGATACCAGTTTCTCCAGAGACGTTATAAGAGATTAGACAAACCACTTACAGCATTTTGAATTGGAAAGTTTATAAAGCCAGAGATGGTGGTTGTATGACACATATCCCGCCCCTTCTCCCCAAAAGTCAATTGTGTGCTTTATCACAGCCGAGCCTGGAGACATAACTCTGAATCATGTTGTTGCACTGAAGCGAGTGCACACTTAAGATTCACGACAGTTTTAACCAATTTGGTGCAGCTTCAGACAAACTTCTAATAGTCTAAAACATTAAACTCACATTTGTTGAAGATCAATGATTTCAATCGTATCATCCCTGAGTGCAAATCTACTCTCCTCTGAAGGGGAAAAAGGCCTGCTCACATGCTGAAGCACATAAGCAACAGTTAAATGAAAGTTAGGAAATAGGAATGTGTCTAAATAACTACAATAGGAGCTCCTAGGGTGTGTTAAGGATTACAAATTGATCCCATCAAACAGGGTAGACAACATCTTATGAATATGCATCTTTCCTTTTACCATACAGCTGCCATTCACAATGAGCCCCGGCACACGGGAGGACGCCTCAACCACACAAGTTCAAGAACTTCAACTTCCTGAGTTCCTAAACAAACATTACCAACTGCATACGTTATTTAATCAATACGAGAGCCAATTACTCAGGAGATGAGGGAGCTATTACACACCGAAGATCAGACATAGCTAATCACCGAAGGTGACAGCAAGTTTCAATCAGCACCACCTGCTTGTCACGCACTGCTCTTGAAAACAACTGTGCCGTGCTAGATTTTGTTTTTGTAAACTCTTCAACTTCACCTTGTGTGCCTGTCGGGAGCCTGGCTCACTCGTAACCACAAATCGGCTCAGTGCGCTGTGGCTAATAAGTTCTGACACCAAAACTTGTCAAAGTTTATTAGGTGGCCTTTAATCATCCTAACTTATCTGCAGACATCCAAGCTTTCTCTTTGTCGAGCCTAATCAGCAGAGCAGTCCTGCAGAAAACATAAGGGAGAGACAAAGCGTGTGAGCTGTTGAAACAGTGAAGTGACCCCCGCTGCTGTGTTGAAGCGAGGGATCTGCATTAAGCTGATGATTTCAGCAACACAAAAGCACATCAGATCACCTGTCTTGTCACTGGCATACGCAAAACACACGCACACGTACGATCATTAAGCAGTGAACTTCCAGGAAATAGTCTGCAACTTCTCTGATGTCAACAGCCCCCCCCCCCCAAAAAAAACATCCTGACACTTCTTTCCATATTCATATTTACACAACGAGGAAAAAGATGAAGGAAAGAAACAGAACTTCAGAAGCTTTTCACGGACGCAGAGGATGAAAGAGATGAGGAGTGTAGCACAGACACTCTAAAGTGTGCTTTTGTGTTTCTTTCTTTTCGCCAGCTACCTCCATTATTTCTCTGCGACAACTGCTCAGACACGGCAGCAGTTCCAAACACAGCCTGATATTAGCTGCAATAGCTGCTCTCTATGGGTGGTCAAAGGTGCGGGAGATGATCAAATATACATACAGCCTCTTATTATATCTTCACATCCAGTCAGCATTAGCGTGGATTATTAATGCAACACGATCGGCAGCGAGGAAGAGAATAAACGTGAGAGAGTAAAGATGAGAGATGGAGGGACAGCAAAGGGAAAACAAAATGTAAAGGACAGGAAAAATGTGAAGAGCGAAGACAGAGGCATGAGAGAGAAAGGGATTGCGCGAGGCTCGGTGCCAGTATTAAATATTGCGATCACAGATTGAGCTGCTATGAAAACGCTTTTGATCCAGACTCCAAAGGACTTTTACCAAACAAGCATTTCTTTGAGTTGGCTGCAGCACAGCGGGATCCACCAAGGGAAAACGTCCAGAAAATGCTCTGGAGGAAAAAAAACAAAAAAAACTTTTCTCACTAAGTGGATTCCCTCCAAGTGAGTTATCTTCATTATGTTGTAGAAAGTTATTTTGTCATCTTCAGTAGTTTTGTTCTCATTTGAACATAAAAGATGCCATGGGTTTTGAATGTATATTATGTATTGGGGACATGCTAATTCTGAGGACTCAATTTAATCAGTGCGACAGGGTTTTTACAGTTTAGGAGGAAGTAGTGCAGTAGCAGGGGGCATGTGGAGGATAACACCATAATGAAGGTTTTATCTTTGAATTCAGTCGACACATTAATGAGCCCAACGTGTCAACATCTGATGGGGTATTAAATTGCAAAGGCCTGTAATAATCATACAAAGGGAACTAAAACAAGCTCAAGGAAGGCAGCTAGAGACTTTCCTTCATTATAAAGTAAAACTTGTACAGAGCGATCAATTCAGTTTGTTTCTAGCGAAGACTTCCTGTATGGGGTACATGGAGCCAATACCCAGTAATAAGAGTCGATAACACAGTCGACAAGAGTCGATGTTATTTTCACACTTTGGTTTTTGTATGGATGACACAAATAAGATATAACGTGTTAATTAGAAATCTTAAGCGGTGTTGGTAGGCAGATCTCTTTCCTTTGGACGGAGCCAGGTTAGCTGTTTCCCCCTGCCTCCTGTCTTTATGCTATGCTAAGCTAATTGGCTACTGGCTGTAGCTTCATATCTAATGAACACGTGAGAGTGGTATCAATCTAGCAAAAAAGAAAATATGCATAATTTCCAAAACATAGAATTAAAGCTATTTTATCATCAGGGATCATGAAGCTTTCAACTAAAGAGTTGTGAGGAGCCCCAGAGGCTTCCGAGAATTACCTTTTTTTTTTTTAGGGTGTGCACAATTTAAATATTAATTCTTATTCCTTACAACTCCTTATTTATTTTTTTTATCATGACAATCTCGTAACCATATCTGTAAAGCAATTAAAAAGCTGAGAAATGGCTGTTTGCATTTGTATGCATGTAAACATTAAGACAGATGATGTAAGATGAGAGAAAGATGTGGCTGCAAAAACTGTATTCAATTTTGAATACTAGAACCAACGAATATACGGACTTGATTGTCATGCTAAAAACAAACCGCGGATCAAGTTAATCTCAAACCCCAATCTCTAAAGCCGTTGATCTAAACTAATATCATAATCAGATGTGAGCCAGTACAAAAATTATATTTATCTCATTCTAATTCACAGGCCTCGAGTACACTCAACGCAGAATCTATTCAGATCAGCGAACTGATTACAGCGGCTCAGATGAATCATATACAAGTGTTGGCTGTCCAAAACTGAGCCAGCCAGTGTGGCTGTTCACTTAGGAAAGATTTGACTTTGACAGAAAATGTACTGTTTACTTCTTTCTCAGTATGATCATTTACATCAGACATGTCAACTCCGAGGCGCCTTTCACTTTGACTCACTTGTTTTTGAACATTTTTGATGCAGGTGAGTGTTTAACTCCATCTTCAGCACATCTTGAGTGCATTTACACCTGGATTTCGTTCCTGAGCTCACAAATTAAAATCTGCTCACCCTTGACGCAGGTTAGTGTCAAAGGAGAACATAAATTACTTGTAAATGACTCATCCCCACCGTGTGCTGATGCAAAAATGTGCTGCAGACAAACCATTTCAACTCTTCATCAGTATTCTGGCTCTGATTTGGTACAGCTGGCTGGATAGACAGGTAAAGCCTCATGTCCCGTCCCACAGGAGGAAAAAGAAATGAGATCAAGAAAGGCAAAGGCCTTAAGAGAGCTCTCTTTATCCTCAGCACAGGTGTTTGACCAAAACAAAAGAGCCTTCTGGAGTGAAGATGAAAAAGGTTGTCAGGAGGTGGTTAGAATAAGAGCCAGCTCAGACCTGGTATTACCATGTGTCCTGGGGGATCTGATCACAAGTGGACAGCTCTAGGTTTGTCTCTATAAGCAAATAAACACATAGATCGCTGGGACAAACAGACACAATGCTTTTAAGATAAGAAACAAAGAAACTAATGTATAGCATTTGCTAAATTAACAAGACGATCCAAATAATTAAGAATTTGTCAGAGACATCGTTTCACAACGTTTCTACGAACTCAACAATAGAAATAGAGCTTTTTTTTTCTCCACGTGCAGCAGAGAAGACTGCATTGGTCATATTGCATTTGTAAAATTTGACAGGTTTACCGCCAAAATGTTGTCTTCTTTCATAAATTTAGAGTGAATGATGAAATTAGTTGAAACGGTGTGTTAAAACAGCTGCTAAATGATGTCAGGTAAGACGCACTTTAGACATAGAAGCAGACAGGCTGGTACAGCAATTCTGCAACACTTTTTACCAGGAAATTAATGTATTGTGTTTAATGCTGAATTTTCAAGATGGCCCGACTGATTTAGATTTTTGCCGTAGCAAAGCTTCACAAAGGTTTTTAAGTTTCCCCTCACTCAACAACTCTCTAAACTGCAACATTTGTTAATGGAGTCTGGTAATATTGTGGTTAGTAGTTCAATGGTGGGATTGGGATCGATATGGTCAAATGCTGCCCAGACCACCTCTTAATGTGGTCTGAGCTATCGGATCTCAAACGCCTCCTCAATGGGTCTTGGGGGGGCTTTCACACCAGTACTATCACTCAGGATAGCAATACCAGCTCTGAACAGGGCCTAAGAACCTCTCCATCATCCCTCATCATATCCTTCTCCCCCCTGTGCCCTCCCCTGTCTAGTACTGCCAAGAACTGCGGCATGTCAATAATACTTTGATGCTGTTGCAAAAGATTGAATTCAATATCCACGCACTTCTGATTGTTTTACCAAACCTGTTCTGCAAGCTCCAATTCCATTTCAGAGTCACGCTGGGTAGAAGCTTATGAGCTTAGATGGAGGGAATGGTTTTAAAAAGACTGCAGAGCTACAGTGCTGTTGACACTGAATAAGAGCAGAGGATAATTTAAGCAGAAAACATGGCTTGGTAGTTAGCTTGTTAGCCTAGAATGCTAACTCTAGCAATGTCAAAAATTACAATTGTGACTAAAACAACTCAAAATAAACACCAAAGACGTATACATACACATCACATACTGACTCAGAACGACTTGAGAATGTCAAGCTGCTAATGAGGTCAACAGGTTTCTACAAGGGCTTCACCGCTCCTTTCATCTACATCTGCGCTCCTTAGCCTCCTCTTACCTGATTACAAACCCACTTCATACCTACTTTTTCTTCTACCTCAGCCTTTCACACACACATATGTATGCACACACACTCACACGCTCACCTTCACCTCTCCTCCAGGGCTTTAGAGGAGCAGAGAGCAACATAAGATGCAGAATTAAGTTGTTTATAAAGCAGGGCTGTTATCGCATAGCACATCAACAAGCTAAACACTCAGACATTAGTCGAACACACACATACACGCACACACAAAATCATGAGGGGGGGGGTCTTAGAGGGAGCGGTGATTTGGTGCGAGGGGAGGGGGTGAAATGTGCTCTGAGGCAGCGATAAAGAGATAGAGATTTGCTAGTTCGCTGGTGGCACTTATTCAGGAGAGGGTTGCGGCGGCTTCTCAAAGGCTCCATGGGGTTTGAAATGAAAAGACTCCAAACGAGCGTGGATAGTTATCTGTGTAAGACTCTAAATATTCATATCCAAATCCCAGCAGTGCTCCAAAAAAGAAAAATAAAACTCATAATCAAGCCGAGACATATCACTCAAAACAGATTACTCCCACATGTTTGGAGACTCAATCTGAAACTAGACAAGAAGAATGAGTCCTTTGTGTTGTAAGGCATCCTTGGGTTCCTTCAAAGGCACTCCAAACCAAATTTATTATTATTCCTATTAAAGGAACACTGGTGAGCAGAATAAATTGGAATGTCTTTTTCTACGTTGCTCTTATTTTCTGCCATTTTCTCGGCGCTCACTCGACTCTTAGCGCACCCTACATGAACCCGCTCTGGTTGCAGTAATCTGTCATGGCATTCTGGGTTTGACCTTTGCAGTCCTTGTACTGTCTGCTTGTAATCTCACTGATCAAAGAGCACAAGCTCATCAAGTCTGTACTCAATGAAATTCACTCTGGATAAGAGCAGGAGGAGTATTCATGTATTCATTTTCAAGCTTGCATTATTTCCCTTGTTCCTGCCATTATACCAATCAATTCTAATCATGATTTACTAGTCGCTGTACAGTTACCTCCCTTTGAATTTGCAGGGCACACGGCAACATGGCTCTAAGGAGAGCACACCACTACAGGTCTTTTCAATAAAAATTTGAACCAAAGACGTATTTTGATGACGTGAAGTAGTGTGGGATCATAGAAAGTTTTCTCCCCATTGCAGATCTAAAATCTATCCAATGCGACTCATGCAGAAAAGTTCACGGACAAGCTAATGTATAAAGTTTTATTCACCTTACATTCACCGACCTTCTTCTTCAAGCTCTGGCCTTGTTCAGACCTGGTATTACCATGCGCTCTGAGTGAACAGCTCTACAGTAAGTACAGATGTGAATGCCCCCAAGACACATTGAGGATACATTTGACATCAGATCACTCATACATTCAGAGATGGTTAACGCCGCATGTGACCACGTTGTTTTAGCAGTGTGTACACACGAGTCCTGGGCCACGCTGAAGGATCGCCAACTCAACTAACATCATCCACCAAACGACAGGAAGAAGCCACAACAACACGCAGGGATTACATGCCAAGTTCTGTTTGTTTCACTGTAATGTTAATGACATTTTTAGGCCCTGTCAATACAAGCAGCAGACGTTTGTGAACACACGTTCTGTTTCAACTAAGAATTGAACCAGTAACCGAAATATCCTCTGAATCCCTTAAAGGTGCGACATGTATATACGAATTAAAAGTTGAAAACATTCACAAATTGACTGAAATTATCAACAGACTGTGAAGAAATAGCTGTTTGATATTATGGCATGTGTGTATTGTGATATTTACTGAGGGCAGCATGCTCACCTCGGTGCGTATGCTTATTAATTTCAGGTGTGAACTGCAGACTTCAAATCAGAAATCAGATCACTCAAGACAGATGGTTATATCAGCTATGAGCATGTTCATACCCAATATTACCATCTGTCCTGAGTGATCTGATTTCTGATGTCTGACGTAACTTGAATAAAATTACGGATCTCCACGGTTTTGAACATTATTCGAAAACATTTGGGATGGTGTTAGTACACAACAAGAGGCTGAGTCATTTCTAGACATTTTAATGCAGAAATGTTAGATATCATTTCTTTAAAATATCCAGGTCATATATTTCATTTTTGTCCAACACCTTGGTTTAAAATCAAATACCTGCTAAACTTATGGCATTACCCTCAGGCTCAGCTGTATTTTGTGTTCAGTGCCAGTGCTAACACATTAAACTAAGATGGTGAACATGGTAAACATTACACCTGCCTAACATCAGCATGTTCTACAGAGTGTTAATACACCTTAACATTGATGTTCTATGGTTTCTGCTAATATCAAAGGAAATTATAACAATTTCATGAAACAGAACATTAAGCTTTAGGGAAAAGGGGACGATCGCCTGCATTAAAACAACAAAAGCTGTATGTTCAATGAGTGAGGCAACTGTTTTGACAGCCATCTGGCAATTAAATTGATCATGAGACAGGATGTGTCACAATCTGTCAAACTGACAGTGAATGATTGATCACATTGTGCATTCATTTTGGTAATTAATCAGAGCAATGTGAGGAAAAAACAGACCTCAGAGGCAAAACGAGTGATGTATTTCAAGATGTTGAGCTCCTTTTGATATCTTCCACCTGGCATCACAAATTGTGGAAATGAAACAGAGACATTTGACATAACAGGGATGTCAGTTGCCTTGAGTGATCAAGATCTAAATTACCTACCACATTCAAACTAATTTATTCACACTCTATTTTTAAATTGGGTAACATCTGCTGCAGCTCATGATGCAATTCCAAATTAAACATATGAACACTTAAATATGCAACAGCAAACCAACAGCACATCACCAGAGTAACCACTGCCTGCTGATAACTGTAGCTGCTGTTGGCTAGTTAGCTCAGTTAGCCTTGCAGCTAGTGGTCCGGACTCTGAGCCAGGAGACCAGGGTTAGCATTGGAGCTTTGAACCTGGGCGGGACAGAGTTAGCTAGCTAGCATGCTAACTTCAGTAGAAATCTCTGCAAAACAATATATAGACTTCATGATGTCAAAACTGTTATTTCTTCCAATTTTTGTTGATAATTTGGGTAAATTTTTTAACCACAATTCTTACATATTGCACCTTTAAATGAAAACAACAGCAATTCATTGTGCTGCATCTTCTCATTCAGGATAAAACAACAAGCAAAATGTGAGCATCGTGTATCACATATCACAAATCAACAGATACGGAAACTCTTGAACGAGTGAAGTCAGTTGAGTTACGTTCAGGATCAATCATCCAACCAAAATGTTTTTCTAGCCTGAGGACAACACTAACAGGGGAAAGGACAACAGGGACAGATGCTCCTACAGTTTCATTATCAGCTCTGTGTGTGGGACACCACGTAGGTCGGCTGTCGGAGAGCACCAATCAGCTCTGATTAATATCTCCCTCAGTCTGACCAAAGCAATGACATCATTGCTACTAAAGTATGCTTGTGAGCTTCCACCTTCTACCCAGAGTGCACTGCAACAACTGTGAGAGGAAGTGTAATTGTTGGGACTGCCGCAGGTATCGGACGTACAGCTGCTGTTGTAATTAAAAACCTCCTCCTTTTAGCAAGTGCACACACACACTCTCAAACTCTCCCTCTGTTCTTAGTGATGCACACACCCATCTTCGCAGCCCCACCATGCAGCGCCGCAGCAAAACATGTGTCAAAGTAAAACAACAGTTGGTGTAACAAGCAGCCGTCGTGTCGTCCCTCTGTCCACGACATCTGCTTTCTCCGCAACCCGGACCGTTTAGCCAAAAGTAAGTCTGTGCTGTGTTAACATCGTTGCAGGCAGTCATGCAGTAAATGAGTGGCTAGCCTGGACTCTGCTAATACAGCACCAGTTCCTACGCTGGCTGGGAGGCAGGCGAGCAGATGTAATCACTCCCAGGATAGAGGTGGGAGGCAGACGGGGAGAAGAGGAGGAGGAGGAGATGTTAAAAAGAGAGATGTTAGTTTAGAAGTGGTGCATTCTCGCAAACCACACCCAGCCTCACACACATGTAAACCTGTGTGGTGAAAAGCAGCTCGCGGAGACCTTGAGCACCAGGTACAGCAGCGGCCTGGAGGCATGCGTGTGTGTATGTGTGTGCAAATTCCAAAACACCCTGAGGCGAGAGTGGAGGTGGATCTCCAGGTTATTCACCTGAGGGTTTTCTACTCCCTCACTCTTCAGTCTCTTCAGTTTCATAGCCGCTCTCTCTTTACCTAATCCAGTCTCAGAGACAGACACCTCACTCCATTACAAATCTTCAAGAGGATTGAACGAGCACAAATATTAGAACCGTCCTCCTTAAATTGAGTTGCTCTCGAATTTTGCACACAATGCCTCAGTCGCCTGAAAGCTTATAAATCCCTCTGCACCTCCGTAAGCTCTTCTCTGATCCCTTTTGAAGATGATTTGATAGTTGAAACAAGTGAGAGATCTGAGCTTTCACTTACATTCACCTGTTGGGCTATTAGTTTATATTCAAGGGGGCTTTCAAGACAGCAAATGTATTTATTAAGCAATGTGGACTTCGATACTGAGACAGTGACAGTTCCCAGAGGAAGCTCACAGGTTTGCACCCACATTGCGCAGCTATAGCGCAATTGATTAAAAGAATCAGTGTGGAAAATTAGATATTCAATTCAATTGGCTGAAGTGAGAAAGGACTGGACAGCTGAAGAAAGATCTATGAGGGCGACCACCTACGACAGGCCAGGTATGCCAGTTATCACGTGACCGATGTCCACACTTTTATGTCAACTGAGCCATCTCCATGAAGACTGATTAAACTCAATAGAGAAGCCCCTACAGTGGTCAACCACGGGACCTTATTTCAGAAAGAAATATGTGCAGTAGCAGTGTTTCCCACACATATATTTTACTTGGGCATCCATATGATGTGCATCATTTCAAAACCCATTTTTCTACCAAAGAAAGTCGCAGTTCGTCATAAAAGTAACAAAGTATAAAATTGTGAAAATGTGTAATTAGAAAGACTACACACACAAGAGAGGTGTAGGGCAAGTGACATCTTCACTAAAGCCAATAACAGAAACCCTCGACCTGCATATTAGCTAGCTCGCAGAACTCCTTTTGCATAACTTCCGCTGATAATATGTCCAGACTGGGTTGCATTTTCACCTTTTTCATACCTTTTCTGTGCCGAGGTGACGGCCATGTTGGTTTTGGTGACGTATATTGAGCGAGACGATATAGTTAAGTTAGTTAGAAATTGGCATTTTGTGCGATTTGGCATCCCCCAGAGTTTCAAATCCCAGGTCTGGGTCCAAAAAGTTATTTATCTCTTGCCATTAACCACTGTACATATTTTTTCTGAAACTTCACCTCTCTATACAGAGTTATTGTATTGTAGTCTTAAGTTCCCATGTGTGAAGAGTTTATTATCATGTAATTATCACAGTTAATCACAAGAAAATCAATTGGAATATTTTATGTGACACTGACTTTTAAACATATGACCCAACACCACCTGTTGCACAGTGGAACTGACAGAACCCAGTTCTTGCTTTTGGGCAAGTTTTTGTGAAACCTTTACATTCAGACATATTTCTGGGATATTTTCTATACCCAACTTGTAAGAGATCAGCTTTTTTTTTTTTTTTTGGCGGATGAAGTTTAATTAGATTCCACTCTTTTCTGGCACTGTTAAAATGTGGTGATCTTCATAAGTCATGCTGTAAAACAAGCTGCTCCTGGCAGCATTACGTACGCAAAAAATATCAAAATCACCATATTAAAACCTTTAACCTTTAAAATGCAGTTATGCAGCAGATAAGGACATGTAAGTTCACAGCTGCCAGGTGTCAGAGTAATGCTCTCTGGCTCCGGTGAACAACAGTGAAAGAAAGACTATCAGAGCAAGTGATGGATAGATTTGTTTATCAAACTCAATCAAATGTTGATTTAACTCGATTTTTACTGTTGTCTGAAAAGCATGTTTATTTCTAGTCTTAATTTGTGACATGTTTTAACAGCTGACAGTGGAGATAACCAAACATTGCAACATCCGTGATATCAAATTCAAGTGAGTCAAACAAATACAAAGATTTGGTTCCCTGAGAGCCAAAAGAGGCATCAGATGGGAATCTACGGCCCCGCTGGAGTACTTCCCCTGCTCAGCCGCACTTTTCCAGATTTATCTCTGAGAAAGGAGGATGTGATGACACCCAGCAGGCTCTGGCATTCAGCGAGATGATTAAAATGTTCATTAACACCGACTCGTCCAGGTGATGAAATCTGTCACACACCCCTGCTGCGGCCACATGGAAATGCCTGCGAGATATGACGCCGCGCATAAATCCACGCAGGCGACAATGGGGAGGTGACCACCTGGCCCCACCTGTGACAAACAATATGCGATATATCACCTCTCTCGTGGCAGGTAAATAAACAGTGTGTGTTGGATTAATTGTCATATATATAAACACACACAAACAGACCGCCCTGTGCTGAATAAATGAAAGTCCCTCACACCTCTGAGCTGGTAAACAGGCACAATCTGTTGGATTAAGAAATGAGAGGCTAAACAATGTGAGCTGCCGCCCGGCTTCTCTTGTTCTGATCTGAGGGCTGTGGCTAAACGTGTGGGCACAATTAATCTCAATTCACATAGAGAGTGAGTCATCATTTGCTCTTTTACAGTCAGCCTACTGGGATGTAAATAACTTTGCAATATAAACCACTTACACACCAGTTACAACAGTTTCATACCCACCTACAGCCGCTAATGCACAGTTTAATTTAGGCTTCACACACACACATTCATACACACCGTGTCTCACCTACACTCACTTGAAGGGATGTGGGACTCGGCCACAACAAGACAATTAACACTAACACAGTACATGAACATGCATATGCACACTTGCCCTGAAAAAACACATACCTACACACATTTGCTTAATAATGACCCCCTCTCGCCACCGTGACCTGCTTTTCTCACGTTAACCCCCAAACACACCCTGATCATTAGTTTAAAAGTAATGAAAATCCACCTCCATACTAGCACACACACACACACACACACACACACACACACACACACACACACACACACACACACACACACACACACACACACACACACAGACCATATTGTTGGTTTCATAAAAACAGGTCAGCCACAGAAAACAACATAACTACGCACAGTATTTATTATCATGCTAACACACTTTATCACCTAAAGTGAGGCTTGTGCACAGAAACAAAACCGCAGACACACACACACACACTACACACACACACACACACACACAGCAGGATGCCTGACCTCCCCGAGGCCTTACAAGGGCAAAGCGGAGCGCACGGCGGGACAATAAACGCAGATCTATGTGTGTAATGAATAAGTTACACACTCCTATTAGGGCAGGCAGCGGTGACAAATGCTTCTCATTCACTCATTAGGCCAGTGGCTGTCGGAGGAAGCAGGAGAGACCAGGGCGCACAAGGGAAGCTTATTGGGTTTTAAACGGCCATGTAATCCATTTCCTTATTGGAGATGAATAAGCTGCTGTCCACGGCGGGTTTATTTATGGGCGAATTAAACACGTACGCAGCAACAGGCAAAAAGCAGAATGAATCAAAGAGCAGGTCTCGTTGGGAAAGCACAGGTGAGAGAGGAAAAACAGGATGGATTATTTACATATGAAGTATAAATCGTAAAAACTGGGGGAAAGATTGGAGAAATAAAAATAGAGGAACTACATGAGGCTTTGAAAAACATATATCTCCAAAGTCACGTAAAAATAAACAGTGATATCTTAAGGTCACTCTCTCCCATTTATGCTGTTTCTACAAAATAAGAGTATTAATGTAATGGAATAACGGGTCGCAAAGATAAAAATGAAAGCAAATAGAACGATCACAGAGCTCTTGGCAAGGAAATGGAAGAGAGGGAATCCCATCTTGCCCGACTCACTGCCCTCTGACCCTTCATCGATCTCCTCGAGTGTCCTCGATGTGCCCTGCCAGCACTTGACAGGTTAATAACTCCTGATCTCTATCCCGGTCTTTTTTATATACAGCACAGCAGGCCAATCTCAGCTGACCATATGCAGTAATCAGCTGTCCCAGGGGGGAGGGGTGAAACCGTTTCCACAGGTTCAGTGACTCTCCCCCTTTGGGAATCAGTCCACGGGGTAAAGCAGTCAGTCAAACAGCAGCCAGTCAACCAGCCAGCTATTATACCTCCTCCTGGGAGAATGAAACTTCTTGAAACATAATCTCCTGAGAGACAGCGAGCTTCCACTGAGGACAGGTGCAGGTTTTCTGAGAGAGCGAATGTTTTTTTATGCAGTCATCGCCCTGGTGTCCAATCCTGACCCTCCATCATTGACTTCAGATGCAATTCACCTCAAGTCACACTGTCCTCTCGCACACTCACGTTGTAGGTCACAGTCTCTGTTTAGCATCACTGTACATTCAAAAAGTAGAAAAGCGTCAAGCTCCTGCTCCTCAAGAAATGGAAGACGCAACAGCAGCCAAAAGATTACACCTAGATGCATCGAAAGACACATGTCAACAGCAAAATCATTGTTTTCCTATGGTATGATGTGTCTAGCGTGCGCTTCTCTCTCTGTCGCATTTTTCTAGCAGGTTTTGGACGTGCATAGAAGTTAAAATATTCTCAACTTTTCATCTTTGAGTTGCACCTCTTGTCAATGTCATACTGTTAAAGTTCATCAACAACGGACCCAAACACATGACACTCAAGGTAGGCAGGTAAAAGAACAAAAGGAATGAAAAAATAGCATAAGCTCAATGTTTTTAATGTTGGGTCGGTTTTCTGCAGGTCCATCGGGTACCCAAACACGGAAAGATGCTGAGAGTTGGGGCAGAATGATGAAACTTGGTGCAAACACACAGAATTTGGTTGAAAGAATGCAATTTGGGGTGTTGTCACGTGACACAAAGTTAAAATGAGCTACTATTTTATATACTGTAGGCCTTCAGCGGACTTATAAACAGCATAGTAAATTTTTCTTTCGAATCCCCTGATTAAAGTTCCAAAAACTGGTACAAGCTTATTACATCCACGCAAACCTTCCAGGAGCTTCAAGAGCCAAGGGAACTGTGTAAAACTGGGTTACTGTGTGTATGTGTCCCTGGAGATTTCTCTTCATCTAACTCTGCCTTACAGTAAACATGACTGTCACTGTGACGCTACAAGTCCTCTGGGGTTCGGTTAATGGCTTCTCTTAATGACTTATGCACATGCCAATGCACAAGGAAACACAGGCACCTATCCAGAGCAGTTAAATGTTCAACTCACTTTCATGTTACACAAATTGGATCTAACGTCAAATGTAAAGTATACGCACATCCTGTCATCTACTATGGCGACGTAAGCAGATTTTCAAATTGGATTCATGCAACACACATTCGTACAGCGGTGTGATTCACAATCATATGAATAACACACAGTAACACAAACATACTATTCTCTCATATGCAAGTAAAGAGGGGAAACCCCCGAAACAAACGGAGATAGGCGGCATCGCGCAGGAAAGAATAATTATCGCGGCTTTGAACAGTAGAAAGGAGAACCGTTGTTTGTGGGATGTCAGCGGGGCTGACAGCGCCTGAGGAGCGTTCGAGAGATCACGTCTGAAACGTAATCATTAGACAGAAGGGGTTTCAAAAAGGCAGCGCACGAATCACGGGGAAGCCGGCTGACAGCACATGAAGAAGGGGCGCTTGTGCAACGATTCATCTTCGTTTTTTTACCCCTCGATTTTTGCTCCCCATAAACTGCTCAAACATCTTCCTCTACACCACCACCACCACCCGCCAACACACACACACACACACACACATATATATACCAGCAGACTGTGGTAGTCAACATCAAAGTATTATGGAACGAGGCACATCATTAGCAGGAGAAGACAGAGGCGAGGGAGGATGAAATCATTTAGACGCCGCTGTGGAGAGGGAATTACTACGCCTGTCGGGATGAGGGGAGCGGGGATGGAAGGAGAGGGGAAGACAAGAGGGATGAAGGAGGGGTGAAGAAGAAAAGGGTAAGGGTTTCGAATGAAGGGAGGATGAAGAGTCAACACGAACGAGAGAGGCCATGAGTGGCAGTAAAACAAGAAGTGCAAAAACTAAACAAGAGGAGAGCCAGTAACTCAGGACGAGAGACGAGAATCGAGGCTTGATGACACACCGGATGCAGTTGAGCTGGGTGATGGCTATTTCCTGAGAATATAAGTGCCTCTTTATGTGTGAGGGATTCACCGCTCCTCCCTCCAATCATCTCCCATCATCTGCGTTCCTTCATACTGTGCTCTCCGGTGTCAGCGGGCTGAGAAGCCCTGCTTGACAGGCTGAACACGGTAATTGCCAGGAAGCAGAGGGATGAAATGTGAAACCGTTGTGATGTTTTAAACATGACGCTGCTGTAGGCCAAAGCTGCACAGGCCTGTGCATGGTTAACAAGTAAGAGTTATTAGTGCACCTGACATTATTTGACTGCTTGAACTTGAAAATACTGACTAATTTCATCTTTTTTCCAGAGAAGATATCAGCAATGTTTTTTAGTCAGCGGGTGATCCAGCCTTTGAAGGAAAACATTGCCTTTTTGGAGATTGATTGGTGGTATATCTGCATGTTAAAGGGAAAGTCCTATTTCATACAACTTGGATCTTGTTTTCATGGTTTGGCTATCATTCCTTTCATTAAGAATAACACTGTATTCACTGATGTAATTGCAGGAATCTGGGAACAAAGCAAAAAACACAAGCAGTAAGAAGATCTGACAAGTTTTAAACAAAACTAAGTTAGCTGAGTGGATTTGGAAGAGGAACAAAGGCGAATGGTAAAATTATTACCTTAACTCTCTTATCGCAATGAGGTTGGTTGATATGACCATCACTGTTGGGCAGAAACTTTTTCAAGTAACAAGTAGTGTAAGGGAATTAAATTTAAATACCACTAATTTCATTATAATTACCATCCCAGCAATGCCTGTTATTCCCTCATTATGTCATGGGTTGGCATGTTTGCATTTTAGCTGAAGATTGATGGAGGGCTGATATCAGATCAGTCTGGAGTTGTAGGGAAACCTCAACCAATGCTGCTTATCCAGCTTGGATCTAAGGCTGCTCCTGGCTAATGTCAGGTCGCAGGGAAATCAAATAGACAAATGGGACTCAGCTGGCCAAGCAACGGGAAATCAAAGACTGTTGTGCCTGCATCTTCACAGAGACCTGCCTCCACCACAACAACCTGGATCAAGCTGTTGTACTCACCAGGTGGGCCATGTTTTGAGCTGACGGAGCGTAGGACGAGAAGAGCTGGACTCTGTGTTTTATATAATTGATGCTTGCTTGGTGCTTACATGGAGTCAAAGTTGATGGTCACAGTGTTTACCTTAATGTTGAACTTTTAATGCGAAGCTGCTAACCAAATGCAACTTTAAAAATGCACTGCATAATTATATCCGGGGTGTGCACCTAATTATGTATTTATGTTAATAGATAACTGTATATATGTTTATGCAGCATGACAGATTTACAAGCTTTCATTTCGTCATGCATCCCTGTGGTGTATTATGACAAATAAATAATCTTTAACCTTGAATATCAATTATTAAAACAGACAGACTTTTCTCACCAAACAATCATTCACTCTCATGGCCACTTGAAAAGTAAATGAAACATCATTAACTTTATATTAAAAAGTTGTACGTATCTTTTACCTCTCCGTCTTACAAAAACATACAAAAAAAACTCACCAACACATAAACCCTTTGGGGCATCACAGATAACCACTCTCCCTTCTACCCCCAAATGCAATTAGCCATTATGTGGACCTCAGTAATCTGCCATGTTCATTTTATTTGCCTTTGATAGAGCAGGGGCTTATCTCGCCGGTCTTTACACAGAGCACTGCCTACATCCCCCGGCATTGTGGAAACAAAGTCAAAGTGATCAAATCTACCCAAAAATAAAAATAAAAGGATAAGTCAGAGTCAGAGAGACGGAGGAGCAGGAGGCTCACTCGCCATTTGACAGGGCTTCACACCGTAAAAAGGGAGTTTAGTCATCTGAACCCCTGAGAAATGCATCAGAACTGATCTGGGATGTGAAGGAAACTGATGACCTTATTTTTTCTGTGTGTGCATCTGTGAGCGTTTCTGTTTGAGAGCAAAATAGATGGACTGGGACACAGATATGAAATCTAATTTCAGGTTGGTGCAGTGTGTGTGCGTGTGTGTGTATGTGTGTTGTTTACCGTCATTGCCCTGGCTCCCCTCTCTCTTCAGCATCTGTACCGCCCCCACATACTTCTTCAACTGGACCTTCAGGACCTCATTTTCCCTGAACAAACAGACACACATGCACAGCTTATAACCACAGAACACTCCAAGTATGGAGGCTGTTAGGACAATACATTGCATCCAGGCATTTCAGATTCTTTAATGTCAAATATCTTTGCTGTAATTCCCAACAGACTAGATAATCTTATGCATTTAGACAACATGATCGTCTGCTGGCAGTGGTCGTCACAGTCAAGATGCTGCCGTGCACAAAGTGACAAAGGGTACATTTTCTGTCCAACGACTCTGGGAGCTGCACCAAGGCAGTAACAGGAAGTTGTTTATTCTTTTTTATGACAGCGTGGTGTAGAGGGAGACGGTGTGAAACTTGTTGTGACATCTTGTCACCTGAGGAAGGATGAAAATAAAAACATTTGAAATCTAATCCAGGTGGTCAGATTGAGATATATTTACGGTGAGTTGACTCACATTTCAACCCTCTCACAGCACAGCCGCAGTCAGGTTACTAACAGGTGGCTCGGAGGCCATCTTTACACCTGATATTGGCATGAATATTTGATGCTTCGACTGTAATCAAATTTTCTGTGCAAAAGGCAGAAGCTCCAGCCAGAAACGCACTGAAGATGTGTTGAGCATCAGTTCATTAAAACCAGCTGTGTAGGTGGAGTGAGACGTATGTGGACTTTCAAAATATATACGTAGGAGCTGCAAAAACAGATAATGAACTTTTGCATGTGAATACAAACAGTAAGCAAACAGATGGCACTCAGCTTGTGTAGTAACATATTAAAACTACGAGAGAGTATTATGGGTGAATCAAGATGACAGGGACTTGCAGAGATGCCAACACACATCTTTTTTGGACCTGCGTGTAGAGCTGGTTGATTTGTTGATTCACCTCCTGTCCAGAGGCAGGTTCAAAACACAGACCAAAACAAAAGTTAACGTCACAGTAAAGTTGTACAAATATTAAAAAAAAAACAGATGGGCAGACGTCTCCCGGTGACTCCATGCATGTTCGTCTATGTGCAGCCTGGAGAGACAATTCCAGTTTCAGTCCAAATTTGTGAGCAAGCAAGGCAAGATGTTAATTGTGACAATTAAACACATAATATGTCTCCAGACCTTCTGGAGGAATAAACACCCAGACTTACCTGAGTCACATTGGATTCTGCTCTGATCCAGAGCCATTTACTGACGCAAGGGGAGCTCAGAGATTACTTTTTAACTTTTTGGATTAAAAAGTTGATCTATCTTCACTCCCATAGATCAACCTGACTGCAGTAGTGATCCGCGGAGGTGACCTCTTTTGTCAAGTGTTAATGTGTTGTCATGATGATCGCCAACTGGAGCTGGAAGGGATATGTACTTAACTCCATCAATGTAACATTACAGAGAGGAGAGGAGAGAACCGGAGTCTCTGGTTCTCGCGAGTAACGTGAATAAACATCAACAATCCTGCGGTTTACCTAGTTTTGTGGTGGTGAACACCATTAAACAACCACCATCGCTGGTGAGAATTTATCTGGCATGACTCAGGCACAAATATCCATGGACAGCGTAATGTTAAAGTTTTATTCAAGTTACGTTTAGTCGCATTCCTGGACTTCATTACTCACTCTTCTGGAAGCTACAGCAAAATCAAATGCACTGTTGCCTTGAGTAAACTTTGTTGCATTGTTGTTGGAAATATTTGCAAAAACGTAAGTACACAACAAAATACTCAAACAAAATATACTAACAAAGATCAAGTCTTTTTTTAGACATTTTAATGCAGAATTCTTATATATATCTTTTAAGACTTAGATCTGATGCAAGTCAGGGATATGGCTGACGCGACTGTCCACATTCTCTTGGGCTGTAGTTGTTCTTCCTTGTTTGAGCTAGAGCCCTTAGTCCCTATTTAGAGAAATCTTAGTGTAACAACATTCGATCATATTTTAGACAATAGTTCGTAAGCAACTTTGTGTCAACAGTTTGTGGAAGGTTCATGTTTGACAGTGCTGAAGCCCTCGTCAAAGAAGCAAGTTCCATGCAGAAATGGTTTCTGTGGCATCCTGTTGGCTGAGTGGTTAAGATCTATACTGTACAAAACATCCCTGGTTTGATTTCCCCTGAGAACCCCTTCCCATATAGCTAGCTGTTAGTCAGGTTTTATAGGCCAACATCATCCTCAGTGGTCTAATGGGAGCAAATTCCTAATTATTGTGGAAATCCATCCCAGAGGACAGGAAACTGTTATAGCTACAGATGAATGCTCATAGTTATGGAATGAGATTTTTAGCAACTGCATATATATTTTTTATCCTATTATATTCTAAATGTGTCCTCTATATTTTCAGTGTGTAGCATGAAGAGAACTGTAACTTTCATTTCATTGTGCAACCCTGTGTTGCCAAGTGACACATTACTTTTATACCTTGATATATTGTAGTTGTAATGTTTAGGGAATATCTGTCACTAGTGTTTCATCAGGGTAAATATTGACAAAAGGGAATGAGAACATAAATCTTACACATGTGCTTTGTCTTTCATATATCAAGTTAATTACAGTTGTTACATATCTCAGACACTTAGGAGAAATCAACAATATAAATTCCTAGCAGGAGAAATAAAAAGGAAGGAAACATTGCACAAACATCTGTTCAGTAAAAAAGGTCAGTAAAGCCAACCCTCGAAACACATAAATAAACTTTACCTACTGCAGAATTATCATATCAAAATCTGCAAAGATGAAACCCTTTTCTATATTAAAAGATGAAGCAGTATGTGTTCTGACCTGCTTTTAGCAAGTGAGAGCAAAACTGAGTTTAAGTGTTCAGTATTTCAGAGATGCATTTTAAAAGCTCTTGTAAATGTGAACCGGCCACATCAGATTAAGACTCGGTCTGAGTAGAAGACGCAGTTTAATGACAGGTGTAAATGGGATAAGAGTTGTGGCCCAGTTAGGCTACAGTCCTACATAAAGTACTGCTCAGATGAGTGTTGGTTTGTGTATGTTTGTGCTTGACTGCAGATGAGGTCGCAGACACAAAGATACAGTGATAAAGAAGTGAGAGACAGAAGCAGT
Organism: Pagrus major; assembly: GCF_040436345.1. NCBI lineage: Eukaryota > Metazoa > Chordata > Actinopteri > Spariformes > Sparidae > Pagrus > Pagrus major. The sequence continues at coordinate 9,948,888 of NC_133234.1, read as the reverse complement.
CTCCTTACAAGCCGTGACTGGTTGAACATCATCGACTTTGGGGAGGAAATCAATCAGAGCTGGAGTGTGGCTTTATGCCCTTGGCGCTTAAATTTAACAGCCTTTGTCTTGCTCCGCCGCCGTCCCCCCGCCCCTCATTCTCCACGAGTGATTTTTGGTGCCCTGCTTATCAGCCCTCATTCCCCACCAACAAAAGAGGCGCCTGCCGGGAGACCTCCTGAATCCACATGACGAGCTCTCCGTGGAGCCGTCCACATCGTTATCAGAACCACCCGCAGCCCAGACGCTGTTCCAGACTGATTAAATTATAGCTGATACACGCCGCTTGCGCTAAGTGTGTGTTTGTGTATGGGCGTTGGGAGATACGAAGACATTCAGACGCATCTCATTTTACTGAGAATGAGTCTTTTGTCTGTTGTTATACTAGCAGGCAGACTACAGTGTTTGACAAAATGTGAGTGAACTGACAGTGATACTTGACAGGTAAAAAAATTACTTTTAGCAAATCTAGAGCTTAACAACTCGATTAACTCAGCTTTTTTGTCTTGTGTGTTCCTTTCAGTCTCACACAGAGACGATGAAACCATTCCATCTTTACAAAGGTGAAATAGTACACACACCTACAGGTGTCCACTTTGTACTTACACTTCAGATGTTTGTTGTCCTTTTAAAGACATTGTTAAAGCTGCAATGATCAATATTTTCATACTTTTTATATATTTACACACAGATCTAATGACTATGTGTAACCTGAAAGACGTGTAACCTGAGTTCTTGTAGAGCGCTATCACCTGTTACTAGAGGTGTCACGATTTTCGTTTCTAAAATCGGTTGAAGTTAGCCACCATAAAACATTTCTACCCACCAAATCAAATACAAAGTAGTCCAATTGGGTGGAAAGCCGTCCAATCAACATTGCCACCACAAAACAGTGACAGATAAAGTTAGCATGAAGCTGGTGAACATGGAGCATTTAACAGCAAAAGAGCTGGAAATTTCCACTAGGATTGGTGGAGACCAAAAGCAGAGCAAAAAGAAGACAAAATATCAGACTCATATTCACCAGGCGTCCAGAAATACAACCCCAAATGGACGCAAACGTTGCTCTACATTTGCTGGAAGTGTAAATAGGGAACTTTTAACTAGCTGTATCAGCTTGTAAGGCGTTATTCCAGTGTGTTGACAGCCTTTTCTTCTGCCACCAAAGTGGAAGTTTTTTGTTGTTGTTGTTGTTTTTTACATTATAGTGTTGTGGAATTGCTTCTCCTTAGGTTTAAATAAAGGAACATTTCTAGTAGGCTACCATATAGCACAACACAGGGTGATCATGTCAGTTTGGTTTCTTGGGGTTTCTGGAGACTTAGATTATGCCTGACAAGCTGTATGGAGCCTTACTATTTTATTAATGTTTTTGTTTTTACGTTTTAAAACAAGTCCCCATTAGCTTCGTTGGGGAGAATGCTGTTACACTGTTTTGCTGTGAAGCTCCAGAAATGTTTTATGGACTACAAAACTTCACACGATTTTCCATCGGCATACGGGTGAGAAGATAATGACTGAATTTTCATTTTTGGGTGAACTGTTCCACTTTAACCTGGAGGTCACTGTTTAATTTCACCTCCAGTGTGCTAGCATTCAACGGGTGCTGTGAATTGAGTAAAAACTCTGCCATCAGCGCCGAAATCTGAAATCTACTGTCCTTTCAAACCTGCTCCATCAGTCTGGGTTTTTTGAACACCTGCATCCATTCATTTTAACACTCCTAATGGCACACCACAATTTAAGAGGCTGTCAATAGAAAATAATTTCCAAAAAGCTCTTTCAGTTATTCAAGAACATCACTGTTTGTTCAGTCTTCTTTGTGCAGAGAATCATGTATTCACAGCAGATTGTCACTGCTGTGAATAAATGATTCTCCAAACAAAGTTGCGCCTGTGCATGAAATGGAATTTCTTTTCAGGTTACAACAGCCTGATAGTGAACACATTTTGTTGAATTATTGATCACTCTCTCATACAATTGAAGTGTTTTCTGCTGATGTAATGTGCTTGCTTTGTGCATCATTTAAGACAGAAAACACTGCTTGATACGAAAAAGCAAAATCAATGTTTACGCAGGAAAAATGTCACCTTGTAAAATATATATAAAATCAACTTCAGCCTTGTTAGCCAATAAAAGACTAATCAGTAATCAAGCATATCAGCCGAGCTGGTTCTTAAAGGTCAATCTAATCTAATCTAAGATTTATTCAAATGTTCATAATTCGACCTTTGGTCATCAGATACCTTTTCACCTGGACTTTCTATCAATAAAATACACAGCGTACACTGGAGTAGCAAAAGGTTGAATCAGATGTATGGTTCCCTGCATGGAGACATATCCACGTACCAGTGTGCCACTTCGGGTATGTAGAGATGTACCGATACAATAACCAGAAGGAAAAATTATCTCCATAACGAACTCAGATGATGGAGTCAAACGCTCTTGTACAAAACAAACTCCTGATGCAGGTGTAGATCATCACATATGTTACGACCTGCATCTACAATTCAAGCAGTCTTGAGGGAAATTGGTAGGGAAATATGAGGGAACATCGGCTTCACCTGCACATTACATTTTCAAATCCAATTTCAGAGCAGACTGATAAAACACGACCTGGAGGTGTAAAATACACCCTCTGTGTCCTGTCTGTATTATAGCTGCTTCCCTCAGGTCGTACAGCAGTTCAGGCCGCAACATGCTAAATCAAATGCAGAATGTCTTGTTTTTCCCCATGTGCAATAAACCTTCTCATTACTGACAGAAAATTCACTTCTTAACATCACACCGTGAACTGGAAAGACCTTAAAAAGGCTCTAGAGGAGAAGTCAGGGGATCACAAAGTCATTATTCATAGTCATTGTTCCATTAACAAGATGTTGAGATATTTCCCAGTTGACAGTGAAAATCTTTGACTTGCTAGTGTTGCTACATCAAAAGTCAGCGGTTCTCCAAAATCATGGGGAATCATACTTTGGCCACTATTAATATCTGTACCAAATGTCACTGCAATCCATCCGTTTCTTGGCTGTCCACACTGTTATTTGCAAGTGATCAGATCGGATTTCCGTGCCTAGACATCACCAACCTATCTGGCTTGGTTGCTGCAACAATGTAGGCGTCAGTCACTTCATGCGCTGGTGATGTGGCTTTCCAACAGGGAAGCATGAGAAAATGAGATCCAGCATCTCACTCTCAAAACAATCTGTAAAGTCACTGAGAGACAAAAATATTTCAGTGTGACGGTCCACAGTCTGTTGTTCTCTGTGTCGTCATCCATACCGCTCTGCTAGTAGCAGCATGGTTTCTGCTCAGCCGCTCTAATGAACTTCCATCACTCTGGATTTGAGTATGGTGTAGACCTACTCAAATTGGAAAGTGTCATGAGATGACTTTTGTTGTGAATTGGCGTTTTACGAATAAAGACTGATTGTGTGATTGACTGATTTAGTGCACTCAGTGTGTTTTGTGTGAAAGGTGACACAAAAGCTAGTGCTGCTTCGTAGTTCAACCTGCGAACCCTCTAAGATCTGGTTTGCTTTTTCCAGTGGAGAGAGCAACCGTAGAGTCACATAATTACGCCCCTGTAAATGCTGAAGATTTCCCAGCAACGCTATGGTGGGCTACGTCGGCTCTGGCATAAGCCATGAGCAACACTCGTTGCTCCTGACTTTGCATGCCTCCAGCATCCAAACATGTCTGGTCCTCTGACCACTGTTGCTTCAACTTGGCATCTATAGCAAAACTCTTTTGTTTACTCTCCCGTGGATAAGTAAGAACACATGCTACACTAACTCCCTGCCCCAGCCCCTGACGTAAGCAGTTCATTGTTCTAGACCAGCAAAGAGTTGGTGCCACCACTTTCCTGGACAAGAGCCAATTCTTTAGCTGTCGAAACCCAAAGAACTGGTTAGAGGATAGGCACTGACTCTGAACTGGCACTCGAAACACCTTGGTTGAAAAGGGGTATTTGAAATCCGGTGAGCGGCTAGAGCATCGAGACTGAGATGCATCTTTAGAAACCTGATTTGAATCGCTTTATAAACCAACGTCTGACTTGCAAAAATCCCTTTCAAAGTGTTTTTTTGCTGTCACGACCGCCTATAATCAATCTGGATACAATTTGTATATGCTGAAAAACAGATTTGGGCTGGCAGTCTAAATATAGCCCAACAGACTCGGTGCAAGCATTGCTAAAACATAATTGTGTGGAGATAAAACATTTTTCATTTCTCTTTTATTAATCATCTTGTGGCCACATCTCATCTTTATGTGCACAATGCAAGTGGCTGATTTAAAGACTCAGCAGCAACACAGAAAAACATTACTGATAATATTCCCTGCCATGTGCCCTGATAAATTCAGCTTTATATTTCTGAGCCAGTTAGCAAACTACCTTGCAAACACAGTACTGAATCATTGTATGCTATTAAATACCCACTTGGGCTGCAATCCTAGATTTCTGTGTTGCCTTCACCTCCTAAACACCTCTGGCGAGTCCATCACTACAAACTCAGTTTAGTAGACAACCATTATTGAGACCCACAGGACAGAATTTGAACGACGGATACCAAACAAAACTAAACCAAAAAGCCCTCTGGGATGGACAACGATGTCAAATTTCCTCAACCCCAAAACTGTAGCACGAAACCCCAGCTTTGGCTCTCCCCGTTGATGCTCTCAAATTGAGTGCGATCCATTAAGTTGTTTGATGTTCTGCTTGGAGTGAACGTTAGGTCGCTGGAAATGCGGCGAGAGAAACTCATCTGAAACTCTAAGTGTCTTCTCTGCCTTCAGGGGCCGCAAAGTTTTAAATGAGTGTGTCGAAAGTGAAGTCCTTGCTCGGCATCTCTGTTGCGAAAAAACTGCATCCTTTGTCCGGCTGATATGGGGCCAGCCACAAGCCGATTTCTCATTAAGGGCAATAGTCTGACCCAGAAATGCTGTCAGTGTGAATGTCTGCTCAGAGGATAAGCATAGTAAGTACGCTGGTTAAAAAAAAAATGTAGAAGTCATCTCATGTTCTTTCACATGAGAGACAAGCGTGAAAGATGAACAGTGTTTGTGCGCAAGAAGAGTTTGTGATTGTTTTAGTGTGCAAAATAAAGATAGTGTTACAAAAATAACTGTACTCTGTGCAAATAAAGTGTGCCTCTGAAAGATAAAGAAGCTGTAAATATTTTGTGAGAAAGAGTGACAACTATAAAGTTTGTGTATCACAAATAAAGCAAATACTATAAGAAACTATTAGAAAGAGAGGAAGCATGCAGGTTCTTATCTTCTCTTGAAGAACGGGCGAAAAAGTATCTCAAGAGGGAGGCTTAAACTTAAACTACACGCAGTAATTACTTAACTTGAGTCGCAGCCCTGGGGTTATTTCTCTCTCTTTCATATAATCCCCCCTCCCCTTCCTTTATTATCCCGGTGCTCAGTAGTCATCTTAATGTGCAATAAACAGCTAAATTGGCTCTTCTTCAGGTACTGGTTTTGTTTGGAAGTAGTAAATGAGAGGTACAGAGACGCCTTCAGAGACAGACAGCTCAGTCGCTGGGTAATGCTCCTGAGTGCAATTTACTGCTCAGCCTCTAAAAAAAAAAGAAAAACTTCAAGCATACACACTTGTGTCACACTTCCAAAGGCTCAAAGCCCAGAGCTGTATAAACACACACACACACACACATATATATCCACACTCAGGCACAACAAGGCTATGGGGTGCAGGGCTGGGTTGTTAAAACTTAGGCGTTGAAGGAAAAAGCCCCCCCTGGGTAGAGTGACATAATTGACTTCCCAAAGAAAGAAGAGAGCGAGCCTAAACACTCCCAACAAGTAAACTAGGCAAACTTCACAGCCGCTCTCTCTGCCACCGCTCAGATCAGCCGTACCAGACAGCCTGGAGAAAAGACAGCAGCTCTGCCAGCTAAGAAAAAGGCATCTGCTCCCATTTATTTTGTGTGTGTGTGTGTACGTATGTGTGTGCGTATGTGTCCGCCTGTCCAACCGCCCCCTCTCCCAGTGACGAGGTACCACTTCCTGGCCCGAACCCACTCAGCTGGCCGCCTTCCCATCTTTCTGCTGTGAGCGGCCTGCTTACTGCTGTGCCAACTGACGTCTAAAAAGGGGGACAAGAAATAGTTGTGGGGAAAGAGAGTTTATGTCTGCCTGTATGTGTGTGTGTGTGTGTGTGTGTGTGTGTGTGTGTGTGTGTGTGTGTGTGTGTGTGTGTGTGTGTGTGTGTGTGTGTGTGTGGTGTGTGTATTATGTGTGTTATATCCTTGAGGGAACAAGTTTGAGGGTTAGACATTCAGAGCAAGACCGTTTGGGTTTTGGTCATCTATTTTTAATGCAACAGTTTTTTAATGACTCCATGTCTGTTATCATTAGCAGGGACAGCAACTAAATTAAAGGCACGGTGAAAATATTGAGATGTGAAGGCAGATATATGGGAGTTTGGTTATCATAAAATAAAATACATTTTTAACCTAAAGTTAGGCTAAACGATTTAAGTGATATAATTGAGATATTTCAGACTAGACTAGGCTTTTTAATACTTTAAATCCTACATTGTTAACACCAATGTTTGCTAGCTAATCTTACCTTTACTGGCGTGTTATTGACACAAACTGTCCATCAGTGAGCAACCATTTGAATGAGCAAAACTCACTCATAAATAAATTGCTCATTAGTGCTACTAGTGGACAAAAATTCTAAAGGGTGCCTTTAAATTGTTATCTAGTGTTACAAATTAAAATTCTTTTGGTGGTCTAGATAAATATCAAACAAGATAGTTTGTGCAAAGTATTATCACAAACTTATTTCAATAAAAGAAATCTGATCAAACTATGCCGTTACTTGTTATTGAGGTCCTCACAGGGTTCAATTTTTTTAGTAAGATTATAGATGCATAAGTGATACTATATTTTAATATATGACATTCATTTACTAGATAATGCATTTCCTGTAGAGATGTTTTAAATTTTTTAACAAACAAAAGCAGAGGATGATCAGTGGGTGTCTAAACTCAGAGAAGGATTGATTTTAACAGTCCAATTGCTGTAGGTCATCTACTCGGCAACCATCTAGCTAATAAGGTAGGCTACTAACTGCTTGTCTGAAAATGATGTAGAGGAAGACTCACCACTGTTGGCGAATTTGAACTTCATTCAGTCTAAAAAAATATAGATGTTTTAATACATATCAATTCAAATACTTGAAGCAGCTTCAAACCTAATTTTCGGCACTATCTATACACAGGTACCGGTCGCTCTCACTCTCTCTTCTCTGCAACAATGAGTTCACACATACACACCAGGGTTTCCGCGAGTGTATTGCAAGACCAGTGGAATGCCGTGCCAAAGCATCGTGGAATTTTTAAATGTATTTTTATGAGTTTTTTTAAACTAAAATGTGTTATACAAGTAGCAAACTCTTCTGAGGACTAACTCGGTGCAGAGGTTGTGTGTTTAATGTTAGTAAGTGAGCAGTCGAGAGAGAGGGAAAGAAGAAGACAGTGGGTGTACGTTGAGTATGAGCTTTGCGGTAGTGTTATATCTATGAATGTAGCAGTGCAGTGAGTGTACAGTTCAGGCTGTTTGTCAGTGAATAAATACAGTTTTCTTTCCTGATCTCAGCATTGCAGCAGCAGAGTAAATGACTACCAAATGTGTGTTCTTGCTTATTATTATAGTCATGCTACCAATGATTGGTTTGTGATCTTTGGATTTGTCACCAAGTGGCGGTTCAGTAACAAGTGGCAGTTCAGTAACAAGTGGCAGTTCAGTAACAAGAAATCAATTTAACGGTTTACTCAGTGAAGTTCCTCTGCAGACCATTTAAGGCAGTGTGTGCATGCAAACATGCATGAGGATTGTTACATGTGTGCTCCCATCTCTACAGTCTGGGAGAGTGAGGATGTGGGTTGCTACGTGTCAATGTGTGGGTAAGGGTCTTACATTCTCGTGTTATTTTTGGCTGGGGTATGTGAGTACGGGTCCTGGCTGTGTATCTGAGTTTTATCTGTGAGTAACTCAGCAAGTGAGCAGCGGCTCGTTTTAGCCCACTCCCCTCTGCCGGAGTCTACGTCAGCTGAAATCTATCTATGGCGGCTCGCTCATCCTCTGCCACCCCCATACAAACCTGGGCTTGAGAAAAAAAACACGCACACACACATACATACACTTCCTTGGGGTGGGTGTTGCTCTACTATAAAAGTACAAAAACTAGGGAAGACACTAAAATAAGCAAATGACTGGCAGCGTCTTCCTCAAACAGCATCTGGTTTTGAAAATAAACAATAAACCTGAAAATTTCTGGTCTCAGTGAAGTGATTCCTATCAAAGTTAGTCGAGATTAAACAATCTGTCTCAAATAAGGTTTCAATTGACTCAACAGCAGTTGAGCCCTCCAGCTTGTTGCCGGTCAACGAGCAAGCCAACTGCCCCTCTCAAGATGTTACTGTTCGGTGTCAGATTTTATGTAAGGCTTACTGACTCCCAATCCACCCTGAGTGCGAATGAATTCCAAAGAATTGTGGGATACATAGCAACCGTTGCCAGTAGCCTCTTTCACTGAATGATGCTGACAGCTTCCAGCCCTCATTCATTGGCTAGCTGCTCCTTCAGTGGTATTTATAGCCGCTATTGATCGAGACAGATTTGGCCGAGAAGGAAAAGCAGCACTTGAGATTTAGCGGCGGACTATAGAATAGGCTTTGTGTGTCTGAGTGTTTTTGGTTGTGTGGGAAAGCACACTGTAGATCACAGTCACCTGCAGGGAGAGTTAGGCGTTATGAGGCCATTACTTGTTTCTTGTACAGTATGTCTCTATACCTCTCTTGCCATTTGAAGTCCATTAAATTGTTCCATGTGAACATGAAAATCATCACATATTAAAAAGCCCCGGCAGCCACTACACTGTCCTCGCAACAGTCCCCACACACTTAACTTGAGTCACTCAATCAATCCTAGCTGGTGGCTTGACTTGCTGTAGGAGGCTACGATGTGAACACAGACTTCCTGGGGTTTTCTGTTTAGACTGCTGAAGGATGACTAATCCTCTATTTAAAGGGCTCAGGGCTCGACTAAAGACTGCTGGCATATGGGCAATCAATTGTAGATGTGGAAGTGAGGCAATTCATTTTCAAGAAAACAGTAGGTGGTCACTTATTGGGATTAAAGTGCGCGTTTGTGTGACGCGAAGAGTGCGAAAGGGGAAAAGTTCTCTATGTTGTTCTGACATTTTTGCCACTGAATACTTTTAATCGTGAGCAAACTGAACTGGATGTGGAGACTGAATAGTAGATGCGGACCCCAATATTCCACAAATAATGAGAATAATAGCCCAATTAAAATAAAAATGCCTCATGTAAGCAGCTCAATCAGAAGAGACTGATCTGATCTGGCCCAATCTGAAGGAATTTTCAATCAGATGACACAATGTGGGTCATCTTGACAATTGTATTAACAAGCAGACAAATTAATGAATGAATTGAATTTTCTCAATAAAGTTAAATAAAATGTATTCTTCTTCTTCTTCTTCTTCTGTTATATTTCCTGCACATTAGACACCTCGCAGAGGGCGGAGCCATCTTGTGCATGTCAATAAAGTTATATTCTAATTAAAAGCTTTGGGGCATGTAAACACTCATCTTACCATATAACTTTATTTAGCTTCCATGTAAACAGTTAAGTTGGAGTCTGAAGAAATATGGTCCATGTAACCACAGCTGGTGATAGTTGCACAAATGTAACTCCCCTTCCTGTCTGGGGAAGAGGTTTGGGGCATGAGGCACAGCCCGGCACAGACCATAGCAACAAAGCAACTTTGATCCTGGACATGAACGTCCTCAGGGAAAACTTTTTGGTTTGAATTTGGAGCTACAAACGACAAATAGACGGAGAGAAGTCAAAAGTTCACAAACTTGCTCATCATCTTTGATAATACTGACATTCTGAGGTCAAACACAGGTGCAGCTAATAACCTTAATAACGCCTGTGTTCACCCGAGCCGTCGCTAATGTTATCAATCAGACCTGTGTATTTCCTGCCATCGCGAGCCAAAAAGCCTTATCTGACACAGGTCTATTCAAATGGCTTGGATGGCCAAGCAATTAAATCCACATTATGTAAAAAATGTTCTGCCCAAAAGCTCCAAACAGCCATTATAAAATCTGCAGGGGGTTGATAGGTTAATGATCAGTAACAATGACACAATCATTACAATGTCAAGTGATTCAAATTCTGGCCTTTTCTAAAACATTTTTCAGCAAAATTTCTCCCACCAGCCATGAAAAGAACAGCTGAACAGAAGAAGAAAGCTGTGTTACTGGACACAAGATATACTAACTCTGCACTAGATGCTTCTGCTGGTTTTTTGCCCTCAAAGCAGACACTTCTCCCATAATGACATTTAAAATGACTCAAGTTGCTTGAGAGCAAAACGGAAAACATGTTCTACATAACTTTTAATATTGTAATTTCTTTGCTGCAGAGACACACTGACAAAAGACAGTACAGTACAGAACTACATTTGAAAATGTCACACTTTAGCTTCTACAGGTGGAAATAGAAAAGTTAGTTTGGAGTTTCAAGGACAGAGGAGATACCATATTCACTCATCACAAGTGGATCAATTATTTTGTGCAGGACTTGTGAGATGTGGAAGCTTTGTTTGTCTTTGTTTTGTTATTTCAAGGGCAGTACATCCGTAAATTTTTAATTTAATGTTTTTTTCATTATCGATTGATCTTGCAGATGATCTTCTCAAAAAAAAAAAAAAAATCAATTAACCGCTTGGTTTATAAAATATCAACAACAAAATAAAAATGTGATAACTGCCTGTTGTAATTTCCAAGAGCCCAAGGTGAAATGGGGGACAAAGAAAATCAGAAAATCCCGACAATTGGGATGTTGGAAACAGTACAATTTGAGGATTTTTCCTTGATAATGTTTTAAAAGATGACAGAAATAATTTCCAATTATTTTTCTATTAATTACCCAATTGATTAATTGACTAGACGATTCAGCTCTAGTTACCAAGAGGTAAATCTATAATGTATAAGTCTGGGTTGATGGAAATCTCTGCTTTGTTACAACTCTTGCCTGTGTTAACAGCCTTTAGGATGGGTTAGTTTTTCCTTTAGAGGGTAACTCCATCAATATTACACAATGAAGTGTGTTTAAAGGTCTTACAGTAGTATGAAGCCTTTCATGGCTCCAAAGGAATCTGCATGTAATTTAATAAATTGCCTCCAGTGATGTCACTCAGTGGCTGAGTTGCATTGTGGGTTATGTAGCCACCAGGTTTTGAAACGGAAGAAGAAAGTGTGGAATAAAAAAGGTGATACCTCTGGTTCTTCTCTATCGACTCTGATCATTTGTTTTTAAACTGTCCATAATGAGTACAACAGTGTTATAGGAGTGCAATGCTGGACTAGTGGACAACTTTTCAAAATCTAGCACCTACATTACCCACAATGCAACCGTCACTGAGTGACATCATACATGCAGCTTCCTCTGGAGCCACAAACGGCTTTATACTACTTTATTTTTTCACACATGCAGTAGTGCTCCCCAATACCTGTAAACATACCTCATTGTATAAAATTGGTGGAGTTACCCTTTAAGAACTAGCTTGGCAAGGGCAGCTTTAATCTTCAATATTGCAAGCAGAAATGACAGTGTTAATGTTTGACACCCCAGCTGTGTCTCACCTGGCCAGTGCCTGGACCTTGGCTGTGTGTCTCTCCTCCAGCTCTGCCAGCTTCCTCTTCAGCAGATCAGTTTCCTGCCTCAGGCCTGCTGAGTGCTCCATCTCCCCATCCAGCAGGCATCGAAGAGACCTGTCCAACATGTCAAGTAGATCACGTGTTTGTATACAAAATACTCCCTAATCCTCTACTCTTAGTATAATGTAATTTTCATAAACAGCAGATTTGATAAACATTAGTAAGTTTCCTTATTTGCAGTAATAACCATCTGCCTGAATCACATTCATCTCTAAAATAAAACACTTAATCAACACACATCTGTGATTGCATCTCTATTATTTTAATGCCCAGAGTGCACATCATAGTTTATAGTATAATATTTCTGATTCATCACAAAGGTGTGCAAACATTATACTCTGTTTTTTGGTCATTACAAGAGAATTGTATTGTACTATGATCCACGATCCTTTTATGCAGCTGTTAAATGAGTGTAAATCACAGTCTCAGGTGGCTTATTGCTAAAAACAAAACACAACAAAACAGTTTCCTGCCCCCAAGTCAGCACAAAAACACATCTCATCCCAGGATAAAAAGAAAACAAGCTGACACAATTTATACAGAAAGGTCATTCAATATCTTCTTCCAGTGTGAGTGTGTGTATGTGTGTGTATTTGCGGGTTTGCGAGCAGCAGATAAGGAGAATATCTCCCACACGTACGTGTTTTGTTCTTCCAGTTCGTCCTTCCTGTTCATCATGGCTACGATAGCTTGACGAAGCTCCACTGCAGAGGAGAGAGACCAAAGTGAGATTTCTGCACTGAAACTACTTCAAACGGATGAAATACACACAGACACTACACACAGCAATATACATAAACTAATAACCGACAGTTTTCAAATGTAGAAATAACAGAATCCCACTTTCACGCCACACTTGCAGGATTAATGCTGCACTTTTGTTCCATCCTTAAGATGAACTGCTTTGATTAAATCAGGTTTTTACTTTTTTCTGCTGACAGAAGTTATACAGAATGATATCTATCTGACTCACAGAGAGCAGTTTTATTGCTAGAGTAAAACATACTTTTGTGGAAGCTACTATAAACCTCTGGAGAAAGAAACTAATCCAAGATTAATGCAGGGGAGGGAAACACTGGCTACCTTATGCATTAAACTATTTATCAAGAAAATATGAGACCAAACTCTGACTCTCAGTAATGTATTATCATGTAAGACAGCCAAATACACACCTACTGAATGTAAACAACAACAAAATTACTCATGAAAATAAAGGTGCCATTTGCAGAAGGTCTTTGCATCAAAAAACATCACAACAACACAGCAAGGCAAGAAAACCATCATCTTTACTGGTGGTTTTGGCTCATACATCTCAACACAAAAAGCAGCCATTTTTATTGTGTTACCACTCAGAGCCAAACTAGCCGAAGCCCTCCTTTAAATTCACTGATATATTCAGCTGATGTTTGCGTCCTTAATAAAATATTCTGGGCTGTCACCGTCACCCACCTCTGATATAATGGAGGTTCCTCCCTAACGACAGCAAAATAAAATATTAAACAATATCTCAAAATTGTTAATGCTACAAAGCTGTCACCTAACAACAGTTTCCAGAGTAATGGTTCTGGATATTTCTCCAGTGCTGTCATAGTTACAGAGCTCTGATTATAGAGATCAGCTGATTTGAAAATGCTGTTATGTCTACAAAAACTAAATCAAAACTGAGTCTCCAAGGATGACTTGTACAGTCATCTGGCAATTTAATAATATTTTTTGAAAATGTGCAGAATTCATGTCTGTATGGAGAGTTTTTGCATTGTATGATCAATTTTATGATGTTTTCCTCACTGAGAAGAATGAAATTATCGCTTTGTTCTCAAGGTGTGTTAAGAATTAGCTGCTTTATCCCAGATTCAATTTTAACTTTAAGGAAAGGTTAATGGCTTACCAAAGTTAATACAATATATCCTGAGGGGGGCATGAGTGTGGCAATCCAACTCATAGTTGTTTAGACATTTCACTTAATGACCTAATGGTGGAATCATGCGGTCAAGTCAAGGGATCACCAAAGTCCTGACTGTACAAATTTGCTATTATACATTTTACTGGGTAAGTGACCTGCAAGATGAAAAGCCTGTGGATCATCATATTAATTAGGATTCATCATCTGAATCATGATCATGAACGTCTGCATCAAATTTCATGGCAATCCATCTAACAGTTACAGTAATATATCAGTCTTGAGCCATACAACTATGGCTAAAAAGAGGCCAAGCCAAAAAACTGACACTTCCAGGATCAGGGCTACAGACCCTGGTGCACCTAACTTTTTTATTTAGGTGCACCCAATAACACATTTTAATTTAATTTCTTAACAAATGATTTATTAACAGGGATAAAGGTGCAGAAAAATGATAACAACAACATTTTTATACTTTTTTTTCCAGACCTGCTGAATATTAGGTGCCCCAGTGCAATCAAAAAGTTGGTTCTGCGCTGAAAACAAAAAATAGTAGGTTTTCCTTGAACTGAAGTTCAAAGTGGGTGTGTTATATCCTACAAGTCATTTTTGCAATGCCCTCTGTTGATGACACATCCTTAATTCTAATGGTTTTGCTGGTGGAAATGTGGGCTGGTTCACTACATAGAACCAAGGTTCCACGAATCTTAAAGGGAAACGCTTTCAAGAATTTGATGGATAAGGGCCCTGAGTGGGAAATAACATATAAATAATAGTGTTAAATAAAATTCTGCTTCGAGTTAGACTCAGGTATTATCTATTGAGGGCTACTTGAGCTCATCTGATAGTCATGTCCAGGAAAATGTGAATAGGAGTCAGACAAAACAAGTTATTTGTATATTTCAGTTTGCATTAGAGGAAATTGTAAAAAACTATTTCTGACTCATTTCAGACAGCAGCAACTTCATACTAAAATCCTCAGTATCCTTTCCACCCTTTAAGCACTTCAACTGTATCAGCTACAGCCAAAGTCTGCCAGCAGTCAGCTGCCAGCTGATGTTAATCTCCGTCCTGATGCGAAGATTTGGCAGATTTGGGCCGGGCTGTGAGGTGGTACAGTGACTCATCTCCATAGTTACGCTTGGAGGTGCACATGAAGGTTTTAAAGCCCCTAACTAGGCTGTTACCAGGATTTCCAAAAATAACAACCATGAGGAGTTAATCTACCCTGCACTTTGCATTCCACCATTAACACACACACACATACAAACACACGCAGAGACCACAACTCTATTCTCATAACTAATGTAGGGTGTCGATGTAGCCCCAGACACAAGTAGGTCTCCTCCAGCCCCGAGCTAAGAGCCAGTTTGGGGGAGGAGAAAGAGGAGAAAGAGGAGGAGGAGGTGAGGTGTGATGATGATGATGAGCACAACAGAGAGCCGAGGAGAAAAGAGGAAGTCTATTATCTCCATGGCTCCATTCTCCACATCAGCAGGCCAGGAATAAATATGACCTTTAGTCCGACCACGCGTTCACAGCAGGTGCCACAGACGAGCCATTAGGGACTTCAGTAGAGCCAGGCGGCCTTCTGTCCTCACAGGAGGACATGGACAAATTACAGCACGAGTGTGTGTATATATGTGTGGAAATACATATGTGCGCAACATCACATGTGCAAGAGCGAACCTTTGCCGGGAAAAAGTGTGTGTCTGTGAGTGTGTGCGTGTGTGCCTCCACCGGAACCTACACGCTCTTGCTCAATTGTTCCAATAATAGATGCATTAGCAGAGAGCTAGGCCATGTAATCGAGGTGCCTTGTGAATTATAGACTCCATACTCTCCAATCAATGGACTGCTTGGCCTCGCACGCTGTCAGACCTGAATGGAAATCACTGAGGGATCTCTCTCTGACACCATTTTTCTCTCTCAGTTCCTCCTGCGCATCTTAAAAACCCAGCAGGTTTTGTATTCTCTGTGTGTTTTTGTGTGCGCTTCACAAAGCCTTAATCACAAAAAGGGCAAACAGTCATTAAATGTTTTGCTACTCTTTAGCACTAAACATACAGACACTGTAATGATATATTACAAATTTTCCTATTCATAGAACATCTTATTACTCTCTTATTATGTATTATTTGCATATGAGCCAATCATCAGGCTTAATCATCATGCTGAAGCACATAAGTATTGTGCTTGGAGAAATTTGAGGAACTCACAAAAGACAGATTTTTTAGAAAGAATGGTAAAATCAAACCAGCAAAGCCCAAGATATCCTGGTTTTTAGTTGCCATTATGGCTCCTAACAATCCCCATGATGCATCTTGACTGCATCTTTCAGTAAACCCCCAGTCCCTTCTAAACATCCACTTAACCCTCCACCTTCAGTTTTCACTTAAATTGAGTCTCAAGCTTAAACAGATAGCGATAACCTTGTTGGCCTCACTATTACCCCTTTTCCACTGGTCAATAATCCTACTTAAACCCGCTAAGATCAGGCTTTTGTGTGCAATGGGAATGTGTAAACTCTGCATTTACACTCGGGTCAATTGACTCTGCAGTAGACCCGGGTTTTTATCACCTCGGCTTGGCTCGGCTTTGATCTAAATGTAAGAGCAGGGTAAACAAGCTAAATTCCACCGTGTGAATGGATGACTATGAAAATACTTGGATCGCCGACCAAGCCAGCTAACTTCCAGTTTAGCATCCGGCTAACTTGAGGGGGGATAAAAAAATTTAATAGTGTGGCTATTCTAGACTTTCCAAATGTTATTGGACCGAATGGCTCAAATTATGACAGTCAAATGAGTCATTCCGCGGGGGTTGTGACACTCAAAAGAATGTATCCACCATTTTACAGACATCTCTTTCACAATGGGTCTATTGTTGTTTTCTCTTCTGTTAAAACTGTATCTGGTGATAAAAAAAATTAAAATAAAAATCACAGACGGGGGTCAAAAGTCAAACTTTAGAAAAAAGCTACATCAAAAAAAATGTTTTCACTGGCACAGTACTACTCCGCCTGACAAGTTCACTGAACTTGATATAAAAAAAGTGATTTGCCCCCCCCAAGTTTCTGAGTGTAACAGCTCTGACGTAAATACAAATCCCAGGACTGTAACAACTTGTCAGACATAATATAGGTGCTGACTACAAACAAAAGTCATTACATCATACCAATGTTATGTGTTGAAAACGTACTTTGAAGTAAACATGTATGTAACACTGTGATCCTACCCTCTCGCTGAAGTTACATAGTGCAGAACTAAGTATATGGGGCTGAGACAGAGACACCATTCACCCTATTACAAGACACTGGACGATCAAAATGATTTTAAGGTTAAAAAAAAAGTTACTTTAACTTTGCCTTTATGAAAATTGAAGTGTTGAAGATTAGTAAGAGATACGTTCAGTTGCAGATAAGGCCAGTGAAAATTGCTTCAAGGCAAAATCTACAATGAGATATTGTAATCAAATCAGTGTATCATCACTGTGTGATGTGAGGTTTTCAAGAATTTCTCTTTGAGTTGCTTTCCCTCACCCCGACTTTTATTCTTCCTCTGTGGTTTTTCTACGTTTCCCAGGAACAACTTTGCACAACCTTCTAGAAAGCGCGTCTGTACATGTTGATTTGGGTTACGTGAGTGGGCGGGTGGAGCAAAAGCAGCAGTCAGCGAGTGATAGCGAGAGCAAGAGAGAGCGAGATTTCTCCAGTCGAGAAAAAAGTCACGGTCTTTCACTCAAAATGCAAAATTTGTTTTGGCTGCGTTGCATTCTGGTCTATTGAGCCGAGTCGACAGTAGGCGTAGAATTTGGTATCTCTGCCTCCTTCACAATGGATTTCTCCCTATGAGACTGTTGGGCGTCTGGAGAGAGAAGCTCTTTGCTCTTTGATTCTGAGGGACTGGTGCCAAAAAACCTGATGTTACAGTGATGTTACAGTCTTCAGGGTGGATTTGACTTTTTACTAAAACCTTCTCCTTGACTCAGGATCTGCTGCTTTACATCTTTCTAAGGAGCGCTCTCTCTTGAAGACTATTTTCTCAGCCTCCACATCAGCGACTTGTAGATCCCCAGCTCTCCTTGTGACCCCGTGGCCTCCTTTTACTGACGGCTAATAGATTGGAGGACAGCTCAGTCCCTGCACTTACAGGCAGCTCCACTCACCTTTCCTCCCCTGGCTTTCTATATCTTTCTCTCTCTCCCTCACACACACACACACACACACACACACACACACACACACACACACACACACACACACACACACACACACACACACACACAGACACACACAAACTCCAAGGAATCAAACAGCACCAGTGTGAGCAGTCTGATTAGCTCCATGGCACCGAGCAGAACACCAACCTGTGAGTGGGTCGCACACACGCGCTAAAGTGTTCATCAAGTGCTTTTGGAATCAGATTTTTTTTATCCACATCTGAAATCACACAGCTGATGTAAATAGCAGGCATTCACACAACCTGACTTTGTGTCACACGCACTTTTTCCCCACAAGTAGCAGACGGGTGTGTACGTACATACAGTAAGGTTTGCATACACTGGACCAACAGTGCCACCTGGTGGACAGAACTGAACAATCTCTTGGCACAGGACGTCACTCATTGCAATTAGATCACTTTAACTGCAGAGAAAAACAACAAAGTTTGAAAATACAAATGAGCCAGTTTGATTTAATTTGCTTCAGACGACAGCTGTGGTGAAACTTGCCCAGGCTGAGACATGTCAGGACATCCAAAGGATTCATTACCATCACAAACTTGTTGTCAGTATTCTCCGAGATAAGATTGTCTTCTGACAAAAACTAAAGAGGGACTGGTGATACAACAACTGGGATTTTTGATGTCATGATGAATGTAAATCAACTTAATGTTTGATTAATTTATCCTCATTACTACAAAGAAATTAAGAGATTTCACCTACTGCAACTTGTGCTCTATTAGACGCTACATGTTTATTATTACATTTCTGTGCACTCATGTGACTGGCTGTTGAGCAGACCACTGCAGTCCATAATAGAATAATCTAGTTTTCTAACGCTAAAGGTGCAATATGTAAGAATTTTAGTTGAAAACAATCAAAAATTCACTAGAATTATAAACAGTTATGACATTATGCACCTATTGTTTGTATTGTGTTGCAAAAGTATATACTGAAGTTAGCATGCTAACCAGCTAGCGATGACCTGTCCCGGTCAAAGCTCCTTGTTAGTGGTGTAGATACTAACACTTTCCTGGTTCTCTGAACTCCCAGTCCGGACTGTTAGGTGCATGGCTAACTGAGCTAACCAGCTAACAACAGCTAAAGTTACAGTAGCAGCAGTTAGCTGTTACTCCAGGATATGCTGCCCTCTATTTGTTTTGAATTCGACAGGTGGTTAATTCTTACATATTGCACCTTTATCTTGATTTCCTGACAAATCTATCCATATATGATGCTAAAAAGGCTTATATCCAACTCTTTTTTACTTGGTTCGCTGAGATTTTGAATTTGCAGTGGCTAGATTTCACCTAACGGTTCTATATGTGAGATTTTGAACATTAATATAGCAGCAAACAAGTATTTGCTAGATAAAGATATGTGGAGTAATGCTATCCTGACCACAGAATAAAGTCTCACTTCCTACATGTGTGTTCTGATCCAAGCCTCTCTGTTTTTTGTTTTGGCGGCCAGCCTGGCCGCGTGTGCATGTTAATGCACGTGAGATATGTACTACAAGCTGCTTAAGGGCTAGAGTAGAGTAGAGTAGAGTCAGCATGATAGTTAGTTAATTAGCTTTTACTAATATGATTATGAACGTTGCAATCACTAGATGACGCTGAATGTCGTTTAAAGCACTTTTAAAATTGACCAATTTTACTAATTGTGTTGTTTCTAGGAGGTAGTTTTTCAGTGCATGACTCTGCTGACTCTCCAGTTACTCTTGAGGATTCATGAGAAGCTTGGCTAATATCAGACGTGTTTTTTAAAGAAGTAAGGGATGGTAATGAATCCTTTATATTGTAACAGCACAATTCCAGGCATGTCTTTCTTTGGTAATCAAATCATCCATGAGAATTGAGATCCACCTTGTTGGTTAGCATGTTCAAACCTTGATTTATGCAGTTAAAGTTACATAATTGCTCTGGGTCAGGTCAGTTTCTGTGCAAAGACACTGTTCAGCTGCTTTTATGGTGATTATGACGTGGCATAATCCACAAAACCGGTTTGAGCACAATGAGAAAGAAAGACAGAAATAGTGAGAGGCAATCAGGTGGAAGAAGATGAGATACTCACCCACTGTCATGGACTCTGGCAGACCAGATGTTGGCAGCACACTGGAGAGTGGAGCGGACTGCGTTGGTGGACTGGACTCCATACTGAAGCACATGAAGAGAGGAATCAGGTATTCTCAATCAGTTTGTCCACAATTCATTTTTGTAAAGAAACCTGAGGCTGCAGCACAAAAGCATACTGACTAGACTTGCCTTCTTAGTTCTCTGAATAAAACTGCTGCATATTTTGCCCTAAATTGCAAATCATTCACACAACACATCATTCCCGCATCAAAGGATAGCTTACTTGAATGTGAGCAGCGATGTGCTGCTCTCACAGTTTCCCAGCGGGCCTGTTGACTCACACTGAGCAGGAAATGCAGCCGAGTCCTCCACAGAGCTCACTGAGGCAAAATGGAAGTGAAAGTGAAGGTGCAGACCAACAGAGAAAGTACCGAGATTTCATCTAATAGACAACTGATCCCTGCACTGAAGCCAACAGCAGCTGTTGTCAGCAGTAAAACCACTCAAGCAAACATAACAGACTCACAACAGGGAAAGAAAACGTAATGTTAGAGCACTGAACTAAGTAGGAAATGTAAGCTGGAACCAGTGTAAGTTAGAGGCAATCAAGAAATAGTATACTGGTACCAGGAAGTGTTTTTAATATGCTTCTATCTTCCTTGTAGGTGCAGGATTCTGGATAAAGTCCAATGTTTGGTGTTTTTAGGACTACAGTACCTGGCTGAGGGTCCGTAGGGTTCAAAGGAATGAGGATGTCTGAGCTGCTGTGGTCAGTCATCACCTGTAGAGGGCTCCACGTGGACACACTGGACAGGCTGCCTACCACCACCCTAAAACAAGACAATTTTAACCTCAGACTGTTTCAGTCCCCGTCTGCCCCACAAGGCAGTTGACACTGGGGCCTGGTTTTGCATAGCCACCCCTATGTCAACAGCACTATGTCTGCACTATAGAAAGATCTGGCGGCAACCAAAATTATTCTGGTATAGGGGGGAAAAAAACACTCTGGCCCATACCAAAGCAAGACAACTGCTACTCCCATAATGCTTTGGGGGATATAAACAGGAAGTATAATGTAACCATGGATTCAGAAAGCTATGCTGTGGGCTACAACAAGTCTGCACTTGTTTACATTTTGGCAAATCGTCACCATTAAAGAATGCCGAATTAGCTATTAGCCTTTCCTTTTTGCATCGTACCCGAGGATGTAAAGACGACTATCCCTAAATTACTTTGACATGACACATTTTAGGCCAAGTTCTTTTTCAAATGTCTTTTTCTCTGATTTCTAAGCAGATCTAGGGAAGGTTATTTGCTGTGGACACTGCAGACAATGATATCCTTGGAAAGTGTAACACTGAATTTAAAATAGATCGAGCATCATAATGTGTTTGTCACAGCCACTACAAATGCAAACCCTAAACAGTCATCTGTGACCAGTTCTAGTCTCCTGTCTTATGAATAAATGTCAGGACCAGGGTAAGATATCAAACATTTTCTTCCCCTCTGCTCTGAATCAGGATTTTAGTCTTTTTTGGGGATAATTTTATTGAACTATGAAAGAATGCACCTTGTACTTATATTGGAAAAAAGAACCCAACATTAATGGTATATAATAATGTTGGTCAATTTTCTGTTTCTGCAGTTTTTTTCTGGTCAGACAACAGTTTTATTTTGCTCAGAGGAAACTGAGTTTCTGATCCAACTAATTATCTGCAACTGGCTTTAATTCTATAACTCAATAACAAAACAGAGTGAAACAAAAATATGAGCACTTTTTAATTAAAGCTGTAATGTTTTATGTACCAAGTGAACAACCTCCAAGGGTACTGGGCCCCAAGCTGACATTCATTTCAGCATGAATGATTAAAAACGTGAAATATTTCTTTAAGTTTGTTTTATAAACCAACATTCAACTGAAGTGATCTGACTCACTGATCAGAACTGATCCTCTCCTCCTCCTGGGTTTGTGCTTTGGGTTTGTACATCTCCTCCTCTTCCTCCTCCTCTTCATTGTCTATATTCTTACTGTCAGGCAGAGGAGGTGTAGCAAGGGGTGGAGTGCGAGAGGGATGGGGGGACCCCACCCAGCTGACTATGCCTGGCTCAGCCAGGCCATTTTGGGTCAGAGACTCAGAGAAGACTGGCTCCAAAGGATCTATTCCCTCCTCCACACTGTTCTGAGCGGGAGCAGTGTGGCTCTTCCTCATCGCGCCCATCTTCTGGGAGTCATCCTCTCCCTCCTCCTCATCCTCCGCCCCTCCATCCAGATCGTCGTCAAAGGAAATGATGTTGGTGATTTTCTTTTTCCTCCGGCGCTCTTTTCTCAGCCCTGAGTCTGGGTGGGATAAGATGTAAAAGAAGTGAACAAAACCTCAATCTCAACCTTGAATAAAGTTAAACTTCCATGAATTCAGTACTTTTCACCTGTCTAGACTTACTACCTCCATTTATTCATACAGCAAAGTTTAGTCCTGGTGACATCAGCATCTTAAGTTCATTTCAATTAGGCCTTTTAAAGTGCATTTCTAATACAGTGCGGTTCAACTCTCTCTTCCTCTTCAGAGCCTGGCTGTGCATCAGCGAGTTTTATACCAGTGAATAATGTGAATTGGCCGTCCACCTCGCGGAGCTGGCACACCAGTTTAGAATTTCATTTACATTCATTCCAGTGAAAAGTTTTAACACCACACGGTTAAAATTTAAAAGCTTGTTCATCCCTCTGAGCGGAACATATGGGAGGAAACGGTGTGAGTTTTCCCGATGGGATGGACCGGGCCAGACGGCTTAAATTAGGTCAAACAAGGAGGCCGACATTCTGGAAGTTTATTCATGTCATGGGGGATTTCATCGCCGCGGAAGCACTCTGCTGCAGATGTGTCGTGTTGCGTTCACTAGATTTGTTCTACCAGTGCATTCATTATGCATGCTCAAAGTGAACTACATGTTGTCGTGGACCATGATGTGTTACTGCATTCATGGGGTGGACAAAATAACAGCAACACCTTAAAATATAGTAAAAAATTCCCGATTATAATTTAATTTTCATATCAAATATTGCTGTTTCCTACCAGCAGAGGTGCTGCGTGGCACGACAGGTAGCGGGTCTGAGGCTCCGTCCGTTCTGGGGGTGAAGCCGGGCACCACAGCTGTGGCGGTGCTGATCTCCCGCAGCAGGCTGCTGACTCCCTGAGTCGACTCTTTCCACAGGCTCCCGATGCCCTGCGTTGACTCCTTGAGGAGGTTGGACACTGAGGGGCCTCCTCCTCGAGTCACCCCGCCGTTCAGGTCACTGTTGTCGATGTTGATGGCAAACAGGATGGAGTTCAGACCTGAAAAGAGAGGCGAGATGAAATTTATTACACAACGGTCGAGTTAAATCATATGAAGCTTTTGAACTCCTGCAAAGTGCTTTGTAAGCTGTTCTGAGCACACACAGCAAAAGTGGGCAGCCTCAGATGAACTCGGACTCTCTGCCTGTGTATGAAAAGAGAGGGGAAGCTCTGGCATAAGATCAGTGGTGTATATTCTTAATATTTTAGAGTTTGTGCTCATCTGAGTTGCGCTCATCAATAGTTCAACAGCAGGAGCGCAGCCATTAAGACCAATTCCCACCAAACAAGTGCAAAGTCAGTTAAATAACTGCTTATAAAGCAGCCTCAATTGTGTGAAGAATTTTTAAATTTAAAGTTTGAAAATGATGCTATTGATTAATTGATTATGCTCATTACACAACAAAAGATACCTAGAATGAAAACTTTGCTGTTCTGAGATTTTTTAACACTACTTGGGCAAAAAATATAGTCTTGTCTGACGGTGGCAACAGAAGAAATACCATAAATCAAAAGGATATTCCCCCGACATGTTCACAGACTCAGATTATCGGACACAGCTGTATTTTTACATATGTGCGTGTTTACATTGTTATGACGTAATGAGTTTTGTTTGTAGTTAGCACCTACATTACATCTGATAACATCATGTTGCTTTAACTTTAACCAGTTTTTAGCTGTCCTTTGCCAGCTTTAGCTGTATTACTGCTAACAACAGCATAGTAACATGCTCAATGATGATAAACAACTCACTGCAACATATTTGTCATGGTAACTTTTTTTCGCATGCAAATATAATCATGATATCATGCTATGTTGATGCTAATGCTACATTATATGTAACAATATTACATTATATGCATCAGTAGTATACATGCTGTCGACTGTCAGTAAATTAGCCGTGCCATGTTAGTAGGCTACTTTAACATAACATGCTAAATTAACATGTCAACAGGAGTACACTTACCTTTGAGTGGCATTTCAAACCAAAACAACCTGCCGTTAGCATGGCTAAAATCTCGCCACCACCATAGCATGGCTAAACATTTGGCAAATCACGCTCCCACTACATTTTGACTTGTCAAAGCAGGAGAGCACAGGTGGAATTAAAAACGTTAATGATGGCTGCATTCCATTTAGATGAGTGCTCTGGTATTGTGCATGCTCACTCAATGACATGGCTTAATGAGACACTTAATAGAATGGAGCCATCGTTAACGTTATTGGTCCCACCTGTGCTTTTCCTGCTTTGACAAGTCAAAATATCTGTTGTGAAAAGGTTCCATTACCGACCTGCAGCCATGGTGGGGAGCATACTTGCTCTCTCTTCATCGAGAACAAAAGCCCAGTCCTCGTAATAAGTTCTAGAAAACAGAGAGCAGGAGAACAATCACATCGATGCAGACGATAGAGAAGTTAAAGTCCTCCATTTCTGAGGTCATATTAACTGTACAGTTGAATAGATTCTGGAGTGTCAGTATAAATTATAAAGAGAACATGGAAGACTACGCTGCTATGCAAAAATGTAAAAACATAGTTCACTGAACTTTAGTGAAAGTGGTACATTAACTGCACACACACACACACACACACACACACACACACACACACACATCCTGTACTAACCCCAGGCGTGGGCGGTCAGCCAGCAGTGTGTGCAGGTAGCGCTCCAGCGAGTGCTCATTGAGGGCGCAGCGCAGCCAGGCACGACCCCGGCCGAGCTCTGAGGAGATCTGACGTAGGGAGTAGAAGCGCTGGAGCTCGTGGCGGTTCAGATGCTCCTTCACGTAGAACCAGAAAGTCAACTCTGGTACAGGGGATAAAAAAGAAAGAAGGAGGAGGGGGAGAGGCAAGGGAGTAAAAGGTGCCAAGATGAAGGAGAGGAAGAGGAGGGAAGGCAGTGAGTCGATGGTTGATAGGTTGGAGGGAAAGATTGTGACAAGGCATGGGAAGCAAGGGGTGCGCAAGATGAAAGGTGAGGAAAAAAGAGGCAGGAGACACAAGGAAGGTGCATGGAGCAATAAAAGAGAGGTATGGAGGGAGGTGGAGGAAAAGAGAGAATCTTATTAGTGAAAAACAACAACTTGAGTTACACAACAGGTACGAAAGGTCAGTGAAGCAGCAGCAAAAACACTTCTGGAGTCCTGAGAGTCAGCACATCTTCAGTCTCTCATTAACAAACATCCACACCTCCATTTACACAGCTCCATCTGGACCTCCTACCTGTCACCTCTCCATATTGTGCACTCACTTCTGAACTCTCATAATTTTATTATTTTCAATAACACGGGGGGAAAAGATGAACAAAAAAAACCTTATGTAACTCCGTTTCAATGTTAAGTTTTCTGAGGTTTGGAAATTAATAGGAATGTGTGTTATGCTAGTCTTTTTTCGCATTTGATTAGCATATAACCTCAGAACAATGCGTTAAAAATTAGGACTGCTATTTCTGGCTTTGTCAGAGGGCTTGGCTTCATTAGGGAGCTCCAAATCCATGAGTTCAGCCACAATCCCTTCTTCTAATTGACTGTGAAATGCAGGAAAACGTCAGATATGCTAATGGTTATGATGTGGTAGCCATTACAGAAGTCATGCATTTCTCCTCCGTCTGGAATTAATAGCCACAAGGTTCTTAAATATGACACAGTGGAAACAATTTAGTCTAATGGGAAACTAATGTCTCTCAACCAGCAGAATGGTCTTTCTAAGCTCTGATGGCTGCAAATAACACTGAATCTTGAAGCTTTTCATACTTTTCATAGTCTCATGAGATACCACAGATAGAGCAGTGGTTCCCCATCAGGGGTACTTGTAAATCACAGGGTAACACTGCAGTTACCAGTGGGTACAATTCCACTATTTAAAAAATATGTCCACATATTTAGTCACTTATAACCCCCTGAACGACACGAGTTGCAACTAAGACTGTGTGAAAAATAGTAAGAAAGCAAGCAGAAAAGCAAAGACAAGCAGCTAAAAGGTTTTTTAAAATGGCTTAACATAACATATAAGCAAAATAGTTGCTTATAAGTTAAGAATTACCAGTTAAGACATTGTTAAATAAAGGTAATGTATAGGTTAAACAGTTGAAATACTTACCTGTAACATTAGCCAATGGAAAAATTAATTAAAAAGCTAATACTAATGCTAACAGTTGAAATAGTTAGCTGTAAGTAATGGATAAAAATCATGAGCTAAACGTAATTGTAGAAGATGGCTAAAAAATAGTTAGCTAAAAGTAGTGGATAAATAGTTACAAACCTATCTGGCTAAAACTAGTGGAACTGTTAAATGGTTGTAACGTTAGTAGTTAGCTAAGCTAAGACATAGCTAAAGGTAGTGGAGAAATGGTTGAAATAGTTAGCTAACACTAAAAGAGAACAATTAAATGGTTGTAGAAATTAGGCTGTCCAAAAAATATTTAGCTAAAGGTAGTAGATTAATGGTTGTAGTCGTTAGCTGAATCTGATGGATATGGGTTAAATGGTTGTAACAGCAATAGTTAGCTAAGCTAAAAAATTGTTAGCTGAAGGTGCTGGATAAATGGTTGAAGGTGCCAGCTAAAAGTAATGGACAAATGGTTGTATTAGTTAGCAAAAAAAATGTTAGCTAAAGTAGTGGATAAATGGTTAAATAGTTAGCTAAAATGAATCAACAGTTAAAAGTTAGCTAAAAGTAAGGGATGTGGTTGATACGTTCAGCTTGGTGGTAGAACAAATGCAAAGTGTACTAAACACTGACAGTTCATTTGTATGAAAACATATTGTATTATTCACAGTACCAACTTTTATAACATTAGCAACTAAATAATATCTAGTTTATAATCAATTTAAATTCAAATATTTGTCAATGATGGGGTAACGTTACTGGAGCTCATCTGTACAATTAAAACAGTGGAAGCTCCTTTC
Source organism: Pagrus major (assembly GCF_040436345.1). NCBI lineage: Eukaryota > Metazoa > Chordata > Actinopteri > Spariformes > Sparidae > Pagrus > Pagrus major. Next base: position 9,921,625 of record NC_133234.1, on the reverse strand, counting down.
TTGCTACAATTAATTGAAAGTTAAACTATTTCAATTAATTGTCAAATATTGAGGTGTTCTGGAATAAAAAAGAGCTATCTTCCTCAGGATAAAATGAGAGGCAATGTGATGTTTGTGATCATGCCTGGAATTTAAAATAAACTTCTGTGGGTTTGAACGATGTCTGAGCACACAACTCGCATTTATAATGACGGCACATCTCAGCAGCACTTTTGAGGAGTGTAAAGCCACAGCAGGTGTGCTGCCCACCACAGACTGAGACAGAGATGCAGAGGTTTGGAGACAGACAGGTGAGCGCAGCAGAGAGAGTGAAACAGGGAAGCAGAGACCTTCCTGTGCATGCCATCTTGACCTGTCTGTAGTCTAACCATCTGGTGTCACAGCAAGGTGTGTGTGTGTGTGTGTGTGTGTGTGTGTGTGTGTGTGTGTGTGTTGTGTGTGTGGCAGATCCCAGCTTCCCAACTAACACACTCGCGTCCTCCAACCCCCCATGACTTCCAAGATAACAAGCCGAGCCACAGGGTAGCAAGGTTAGCATTCTCAGGTCTCCTCTTTCCAGGGTAAAGGCTAGAGGCTGAATTTCAGTTGCTGCTTTGATTTTCAACTTTGGACCCGAGTTTAACGGACCGTACAGCCAGTTAAGTATCGTACCTGCTTCGGTCCTGCTGCTGAACCCTGCAGCCTGCTTGAGAGCGGCGGCGGTGAGGGCCAGGCCTCGACTCTTCCTCAGGCCGTGCTGCAGCACCGCTTCAAACTGGGCGCACAGACAGATCACCCTGCAGAGGCAAAGAAAAGTTACCCCGAGGCGAGAAAGGGGGTCGATGTGAACAGTACATGTACAGTGCTTTGAAGGAGTATGCCCTTGAAACTATGGGTGCACTTTAAACTCAGCCAGAGGAACCCCGATGTACATTCCCAGACAAAATAAGGCAGTTATCATTATAGTTTAAAAACTGTAGCTACACCCTCAAAATGAGATCTGAGCAGCACAGGACATGAAATTTCGATCGATTACTTTCTCTTTGAGTCCTGATGAAACATATTTTATCAATCATTCCCTAGATTTACTGTTCTGAAGGTCATTGACATCATCAAACAACACTTTTTTATGACTAAGATATGATGGAAAATATTTTAAAACACATTATTTAATTCATTTTAAAATATTTTTTGTAGAAAAGAAATCGACCCCCAAGCTGGGCACGTTGCCAGATCGCTGCACAGAAGAGGCTGAAGGTAACACAGGAGCCTAAAGCAGCGCAGCCTCAAGTGACCTGGAGCTGCACATGCAAACCAAACAGCTCCTCAGGTGCTAAGTAAACACAGATACTGACTGAAGAATGTCTCGGTAACAGGCTGCTTCTCTTACCTGCTGTCTGAGTCTGTGGCAATCTCCTTTCTTCCTCCAAAGCGGATTTGGCACTGGGAAGATATGAAGGGAATGATAATAGCTGCCTGTGAAATGCTTCAAAACTTACTCCAGCACACAAAGAGCACATTTCTAAAGACTTTAAGGGCTTAAATCGCTCAAGTAGCCACAGAGTAGACTGTGTTTTTCTGATGAACAGTACTGATAGTGAACTATACTTTTTAATTATACCAGACACCCAACGGCCCACTGTTTGGCCAGTAGCTGAAAAGTTTAATGTTTTATCACCAGATAAAATGAACTGGAGATAATGGACTTCAGACTGGGGCTGGGTCATTGATGTCACTGACAGAAGGGCAGTAAATCTGTTTAGATTCTCACCTGAATAATACCCCATAATGGCTCCAAATCATGAGGAACTTCTATAAAAGGAATCTCTGTTCCTTGAAACCAGAAACCTGATACTGTACACGCAGTTCCCACTTTTCTTTTTCCCTCTTTGTACGGCAAGTACATAACATCATCACCCCATCTGCAAATGTGTTTCCAAAAAATCTCACGCAATATGACTCTTAAATACCACTCACATTTCACTCCTTAGTTTGCTGCCCAATATATCTGCCTTTTGAATAGATTATCAAATTATAAAGTTGTGAATAGTGCTCAGTTTTACTTCCTCCAGTGAGTTTTGGTACACAGTGAATAAAGGAACTAAAGGGTATTCAGAAACCACATGGTCTGACGTTAAATAGATTTCTTGTTCTAGTGAAATGTAGAATTTGGGAGTGTCTTTCTTTTGTAAACAGTGATAATCATTCACAGATACAGATTATAAAGAAAATGAATACATATTTCTTTATATTGAGGCCAATCTGACTTTGAGATTTAGCAAACAGCCAGGTGTAATTTTATGGCCTTCTACTACGATGCTGCTAAAATTTGAAAAGTGAATAAAAGTCAACGTACAGATGCATGAACATAACAGGTCACTTACCTGTTTGACAGCATCCAGCAGCCTCTCCAGGAGGTGCTGTCTCTTGGTATCACTCTGCTGAGTGCCTGAAGAGATGAACACAGACAAACAAAGGGAAAATTACCCAGATTCAGTTTGGGCGATGGATTAAGAAAATGAGCCTGTAATACAGACTCATTTTCCAAATCATTGCTTGCTCCTGTATTAATTATGCATGTCCAAGAGGCGAGGACGGAAATTAACCGCAGAAGAAAGCCATTACAGTCAGCATGCAAACAGCTGCAGTTTGTTAATGTATTTTTTTTCCATTACTACAGTATGAAACCCACCTCACCTGTATTATTTACACCCCAGCAAATAAACAAACAAACTGAATAAGATAAAGATAAAGGAAGCTCTTTATTACGAGAACTTTCAGCGTGTCTGCGACATTAAACAGCAAGTTTATCATGAGAAAACTACACTTTTTGCCACATTATGTTTCTTAAATTGTCCATTGATGCAGCACCTCTATTCACCCTCTGTCTAAACGCTCTGTTCTAGTGCCTGTCTCTTTAAGGCCCCTTTCCCTGAAAAGCTCGGTGTAGGGATTGGTCGGCTCTCACAGGCCTGAGAAGGCACCGTGACCCTTTAATATTCATTTGCTGTTATTGCTCTGCATGCTTTTAAACTATTTTAGTAACTGTTTGGAATTAATCTTATTCTTTTTAGGATGACACTAGAACGGTGGCAGGGTCCGCCACATATAAACAAAGTAAAACGGTATGAAATTGTGTTGTCCTTTAAGGTCAGTTTGTTTATTCAGTCATGAAAATGAATAAAGATTGTTTAATAAGTTTGTTTGTTAGGGATTTAAAAAATAATCAGTCAATGAAGATCTTTCTCCTCTGATTAAAATTGATTTCTCAAAACTACATAGTGCTGCTTTAACCTGCAACAATTTGTATATTTTTAAAGCAAAATCCCCAGAAGTCTCTGACTGATCTGCTGCTTTTATAACACATTTAAATTGCATATCTTAGGAATTTGAACCATGGGTCAGACAAAACAGGACATCTGATAGCATCTCGTCAGGCTCTGAGGAATCAGTGGAGGACTTTTGTTTACTATCTTATCACATTTTATAGACTATTGACTTTATTAACAAATGATTGATAAATCCAAAAATGTACTCTGCAGGTGAAAGTATAAGCAATCAGTTACACAATCTCAGGTTTTGTAATATAGTAGAATATTAACCATAATCCAATTCTACCACAGTCTTCTTCAAGCTGCTAACCTAATGGAGCAGCTCTGGCTCAAATGCTTTGCTGAAGGACAACAGGAGCTGGAGCAGTCACTCTCCTCCAGCCACATGTTTAAGTAGGATTCAAAACAGAAACTACCAGGTGTTTTCCAGGTCACAGTCACAGTCTGGACAGAGTGACATAGAGTGCTCATACATGGTTAGAGCCCACAAAAAATGCCTTTGAATAGTCTTGAATTGCTTTTATTTTCTTTGAAGTAAAAGCTGAACATGAATGTATTGATTCAACAAGGTTTGAAAGAGCAGAGAGGCCATTAGCTGGATGTTGACAGTGGGGAAGTAGCTGCAGACAGTGCAGTTAACATGTCAGCAGAAATCCCTGACTCCCACTCTGAGCACACAGGTTATTAACAAGTGACTGAATCCCCTCTTTCATGCATGAGTTGACATTTGCTGCTTTAACAGGTGAGTGACCGACAAAAAGCACGAAACACAAAACTCACCGTTCATTCTGACAGCCAAACCCCGTTAGCAGTGACATCCAAGCTGAACAGTTCACCAGCGATATGATTCATCCCTTTTCTGTAGCTTTCAGGAGCAGAGGCTAGCTGTGCAGCGGGGCCATGCTGCCTCTGTGGCCGAGCTGGACCCACCCAACCGCGGCGTGAGGACTGATGCTCACACGGTAAACAGAGAGGCCTGCCGGGGAGCCGCTGGGGCTGTGAGTCTACCAGTCTGACATGTAAGTCTTGTACGAAGCCTAATGAGCAGATAAACTGTGAGAAACACAAGCCGGAGTGTGTTTTCAGAGCCGTGTGGTCAGCCGTCTGAAGTGTAATGGAGTCTTTTAGCAGAGAAATGAAGTGTTTTCAGTTTTGAGCCTGTGGCTCTGCCAGACAGGGAAGCCGACAGAGCGGTGTCAAGGTCACATGACCAAACACACAGCTGTCATATGACCGGAAAGGCATAGTGGGAGTTGTAGTCTTTGTTAAAAGAGCCGCGAAACTACAAAAGCATAATTTTCATGTAGACAGGCAGTTGAGATAAAAGTGTGTGTGTGTGTGTGTGTGTGTGTGTGTGTGTGTGTGTGTGTGTGTGTGTGTGTGTGTGTGTGTGTGCTTGACTGTGAGCAGGGAGAACAGTACAACACAATCTTATGGATTAATTCACATTTTGGGTTGAAATGTATAAACAATTATTGCATATGTTGCATTAAATTAGGTAAAAGCATTCATGTTTCCCTCAGGATCAAATGTAACACCATTGGTGATCCCTTAACTTTTCATCTAGCGCCACCTTCAGGTCAAAAATTCAATCTCTCAAATACACTACTCAGAATCAGTTAGGGATTTTGGGATATTGGGTGCATATATGCATGTGAAATAAAACGTGTTGCATTATTTTTGAGGACTAAATATATTCACAAAACACGAAATAAGAGTTCATACGTAACAATCAAATGAAAACACTAAGATATCCCAACATCCCCAACTAATTTTGAGTAGTGTATTTTGTTTAATGACAAGATACTTGCAAAATTAATAACATGTCCCTCATCCTTAGCTGTAACTTGTGTTTACTGCTAATTAGCAAATGTTAGCATGCTAAGATGCTGAACTAAACTAGCATAGATATAATGCTTATGATGGCATTAATTCTGATCCATTTGGCACACTTGAGACTAACATTTCACTTGTCTTTAATTTGCTTAACACATCCAAGCTTTTGTCAATTCCCAATTGTATGTATGAGATAAATGATGACATATTATTATATTTAGATTATTTATAAAAGATTTGGATTTGTTAACTCCAAACTGAATTGCTTTATTTGCAATCTGGCAAGTCTCCATATTTCCATGTTGGTGCCATGCCTGCTGTTGGCCAGAGGAGGGTGCAGACCACCACATTTGAGATCTGACATCACATTAAAGATAGATTTTGTGTAGACCTAACAATATTTTGGATACACTACTTGCAGAATTGTCGACTTGATTCAGACCCAAGTCATGAATTTAATTACTTTGATCAATCCCTCATGACTTCACTTTAGACTTGACACTTTTGACCTGGAATGACTCTCTATCCTTACCAAATTATGATGTTATAATCAACTCTTTATTGTCCTTGAAACATATCCAACAACCAACAGTGTCTGACAGTGTATACAAGCAGACAGACAACAGATCATGTGTCTAATCATCAGAATTCACTTTAAAACTCTGCTGCTATTGACACTTTTCTTTTATTTACTAAATCAACAGTACATGCATGAAAAGATTTTTAAAGGTTACTTTAAACTTAGTAATTTAGTTTTTGAAATGTTTTGAAGCCCCAAGTCTTTTATTGTACACAAATACATATTCTAGTTTATTATGCAATTTTAAATATATATTCAAAAACATAATTCTAATAAAATATATATACATATACATACAATATATATGTTTTTGCACTACAGATATCCTGTGATGTCTGTGGACAGTGGTTCCACTATGCATGTGTTGGAAGGCCAAAGATAGAGGACAAATTTGTATGTGCAGCATGCTGAAGGAAAGGAACTTAAAAGACGATGAATGTGGATGTTTTCTTTACAAAGCCTACATGAAAATTTTCATGTTTATCATTTTTTAAAATTATTTTGATGTTTTTGTTGATGTGTTAAATATTGCACATTTTGCCATTTAATTTTGTATTTATTGAATTTGAATAATAGTTGTATGTTCTAAAAAGTAAGTATACACTATTTATTTTTTGTTTAATGTTATTAAAGTCTTTAATGCTTGTCTGAGCCTCCTTTAATATTGAACAGAGGGGGACCACTATCTGACAGTAATACTCCAAGCTGTCAGGATGCGTTCCCCCTGTTGTAAATGGTCAAATTTAATGATATCAGCCTGAAAATCACAGGACTTATCTGTTGCGGGGAAAGAAGTCAGGAGTATGAATTTGAAAGAGACATGTATGGCTCGAGTGATGCCATTAGAACGTGGGACTCCAGTGGTCTACTGGGACTGGACCATAGGCTGTACACAGTCAATGGACTGGACCGTGGGACTTTTGGCACTCAGACCGGTGTGTTGTTGCTCACCATGGATACCGAGCGACTATACATTGTGCATGCGCAAAGCGTGGCCACACAGCAGAAATGTACCGTGGGAAATGGTACAACAATAACGGAAAATGTAAATTAGGTTTATTATTTCGTTTTGGTTTCCTTGTTTATTATATTTTCTGTTTTGGGCTGAAAATAGGAAAACAAACACCAGTTTTCAATGTTTGGTGCATACAGAAAAACGAAATATTGACTCGTTTTTTCGTTTTTCGTTTGCCAGATTAAATGGAATAATTGAATGATCACCATACTTTAATATGATAGGGCAAATTTTCACTGTTTAATCTTTTTCGATTAGTGAATTATTGTAAAAGCAAAATAAAATAAGTGACTGTTTGAAATAATGATCAATTGATTAAAAATAACCTTCAATAATTAATAATTAATTACTAATTATTAATTCACGATTTTGATTTCGTTCTGCACCTGATCGCTGACCGGAGCTGGAAGTACAACTCTTCACCTGTGAGAACAAGTGCTGAACTGTTGACCAGCGAGAACCCGAAATATTAAAAAGAGTAAACTGTCGACATCTTCAGGAACCAGCTGCTGAAGTTTCTAAAAAAATGGCCTTACACCGTGACAAACACTTGCAGAGCATTGGCATCTGTCGTGTGCTGGATGAACGCTATGGTAAATCATCATAGAGCACTTAAGTCCTCTATAAAGTGAATTATGTTAAGTATAGAATAAGATAGTATGATTTAAGGGTGGAAAATGTTTGAATATTAATACAGTGACTGAGAAAAACATCAGTTTTGAGGGGGGCACCAGGGTTGTTGAGTTAACATTAGAGTTACAGGGTGCAGTCACTTTTCGGCAGGCCCTGCCGAAAAGTGACTGCACAGTGACACAGTGATATTGACCAAATTCACTGTACATGCACCTGGCAAACACAGAGAATGTTATGCAGAATGTAAAGGCAATCCGTTACAGTTAGCCTACAGTTCTATATATACTGCATTATTGTATTCATAATTATGCTCTTAAAAGTACAAGTTATCCAAAAAGTTACTTAAGTACAGTACAGTGAATTTGGTCAATATCACTCCTTGCAATAAGGACTTACAGGGTGCAGTCACTTTTCGGCAGGGCCTGCCGAAAAGTGACTGCACCCTGTAACTCTGGATTGGGAGGGGTTACATTCTCTGTCTTTTCAGCATTAATAGTAGAGGAAACCAGGTGCATGTACAGTGAATTTGGTCAATATCACTCCTTGCAATCCAGAGTTACAGGGTGCAGTCACTTTTCGGCAGGGCCTGCCGAGAAGTGACTGCACCCTGTAACTCTGGATTGGGAGGGGTTACATTCTCTGTCTTTTCAGCATTAATAGTAGAGGTAACCAGGTGCATGTACAGTGAATTTGGTCAATATCACTCCTTGCAATAAAGACTTACAGGGTGCAGTCACTTTTCGGCAGGGCCTGCCGAAAAGTGACTGCACCCTGTAACTCTGGATTGGGAGGGGTTACATTCTCTGTCTTTTCAGCATTAATAGTAGAGGAAACCAGGTGCATGTACAGTGAATTTGGTTAATATCACTCCTTGCAATAAGGACTTACAGCGTGCAGTCACTTTTCGGCAGGGCCTGCCGAAAAGTGACTGCACCCTGTAACTCTGGATTGGGAGGGGTTACATTCTCTGTCTTTTCAGCATTAATAGTAGAGGAAACCAGGTGCATGTACAGTGAATTTGGTCAATATCACTCCTTGCAATAAAGACTTACAGGGTGCAGTCACTTTTCGGCAGGGCCTGCCGAAAAGTGACTGCACCCTGTAACTCTGGATTGGGAGGGGTTACATTCTCTGTCTTTTCAGCATTAATAGTAGAGGTAACCAGGTGCATGTACAGTGAATTTGGTCAATATCACTCCTTGCAATAAAGACTTACAGGGTGCAGTCACTTTTCGGCAGGGCCTGCCGAAAAGTGACTGCACCCTGTAACTCTGGATTGGGAGGGGTTACATTCTCTGTCTTTTCAGCATTAATAGTAGAGGAAACCAGGTGCATGTACAGTGAATTTGGTTAATATCACTCCTTGCAATAAGGACTTACAGCGTGCAGTCACTTTTCGGCAGGGCCTGCCGAAAAGTGACTGCACCCTGTAACTCTGGATTGGGAGGGGTTACATTCTCTGTCTTTTCAGCATTAATAGTAGAGGTAACCAGGTGCATGTACAGTGAATTTGGTCAATATCACTCCTTGCAATAAAGACTTACAGGGTGCAGTCACTTTTCGGCAGGGCCTGCCGAAAAGTGACTGCACCCTGTAACTCTGGATTGGGAGGGGTTACATTCTCTGTCTTTTCAGCATTAATAGTAGAGGAAACCAGGTGCATGTACAGTGAATTTGGTCAATATCACTCCTTGCAATAAAGACTTACAGGGTGCAGTCACTTTTCGGCAGGGCCTGCCGAAAAGTGACTGCACCCTGTAACTCTGGATTGGGAGGGGTTACATTCTCTGTCTTTTCAGCATTAATACTAGAGGAAACCAGGTGCATGTACAGTGAATTTGGTCAATATCACTCCTTGCAATAAGGACTTACAGGGTGCAGTCACTTTTCGGCAGGGCCTGCCGAAAAGTGACTGCACCCTGTAACTCTGGATTGGGAGGGGTTACATTCTCTGTCTTTTCAGCATTAATAGTAGAGGAAACCAGGTGCATGTACAGTGAATTTGGTCAATATCACTCCTTGCAATAAGGACTTATAGGGTGCAGTCACTTTTCGGCAGGGCCTGCCGAAAAGTGACTGCACCCTGTAACTCTGGATTGGGAGGGGTTACATTCTCTGTCTTTTCAGCATTAATAGTAGAGGAAACCAGGTGCATGTACAGTGAATTTGGTCAATATCACTCCTTGCAATAAGGACTTACAGGGTGCAGTCACTTTTCGGCAGGGCCTGCCGAAAAGTGACTGCACCCTGTAACTCTGGATTGGGAGGGGTTACATTCTCTGTCTTTTCAGCATTAATAGTAGAGGAAACCAGGTGCATGTACAGTGAATTTGGTCAATATCACTCCTTGCAATCCAGAGTTACAGGGTGCAGTCACTTTTCGGCAGGGCCTGCCGAGAAGTGACTGCACCCTGTAACTCTGGATTGGGAGGGGTTACATTCTCTGTCTTTTCAGCATTAATAGTAGAGGTAACCAGGTGCATGTACAGTGAATTTGGTCAATATCACTCCTTGCAATAAAGACTTACAGGGTGCAGTCACTTTTCGGCAGGGCCTGCCGAAAAGTGACTGCACCCTGTAACTCTGGATTGGGAGGGGTTACATTCTCTGTCTTTTCAGCATTAATAGTAGAGGAAACCAGGTGCATGTACAGTGAATTTGGTTAATATCACTCCTTGCAATAAGGACTTACAGCGTGCAGTCACTTTTCGGCAGGGCCTGCCGAAAAGTGACTGCACCCTGTAACTCTGGATTGGGAGGGGTTACATTCTCTGTCTTTTCAGCATTAATAGTAGAGGAAACCAGGTGCATGTACAGTGAATTTGGTCAATATCACTCCTTGCAATAAAGACTTACAGGGTGCAGTCACTTTTTGGCAGGGCCTGCCGAAAAGTGACTGCACCCTGTAACTCTGGATTGGGAGGGGTTACATTCTCTGTCTTTTCAGCATTAATACTAGAGGAAACCAGGTGCATGTACAGTGAATTTGGTCAATATCACTCCTTGCAATAAGGACTTACAGGGTGCAGTCACTTTTCGGCAGGGCCTGCCGAAAAGTGACTGCACCCTGTAACTCTGGATTGGGAGGGGTTACATTCTCTGTCTTTTCAGCATTAATAGTAGAGGAAACCAGGTGCATGTACAGTGAATTTGGTCAATATCACTCCTTGCAATAAGGACTTATAGGGTGCAGTCACTTTTCGGCAGGGCCTGCCGAAAAGTGACTGCACCCTGTAACTCTGGATTGGGAGGGGTTACATTCTCTGTCTTTTCAGCATTAATAGTAGAGGAAACCAGGTGCATGTACAGTGAATTTGGTCAATATCACTCCTTGCAATAAGGACTTACAGGGTGCAGTCACTTTTCGGCAGGGCCTGCCGAAAAGTGACTGCACCCTGTAACTCTGGATTGGGAGGGGTTACATTCTCTGTCTTTTCAGCATTAATAGTAGAGGAAACCAGGTGCATGTACAGTGAATTTGGTCAATATCACTCCTTGCAATAAGGACTTACAGGGTGCAGTCACTTTTCGGCAGGGCCTGCCGAAAAGTGACTGCACCCTGTAACTCTGGATTGGGAGGGGTTACATTCTCTGTCTTTTCAGCATTAATAGTAGAGGAAACCAGGTGCATGTACAGTGAATTTGGTCAATATCACTCCTTGCAATAAGGACTTACAGGGTGCAGTCACTTTTCGGCAGGGCCTGCCGAAAAGTGACTGCACCCTGTAACTCTGGATTGGGAGGGGTTACATTCTCTGTCTTTTCAGCATTAATAGTAGAGGAAACCAGGTGCATGTACAGTGAATTTGGTCAATATCACTCCTTGCAATCCAGAGTTACAGGGTGCAGTCACTTTTCGGCAGGGCCTGCCGAGAAGTGACTGCACCCTGTAACTCTGGATTGGGAGGGGTTACATTCTCTGTCTTTTCAGCATTAATAGTAGAGGAAACCAGGTGCATGTACAGTGAATTTGGTCAATATCACTCCTTGCAATAAAGACTTACAGGGTGCAGTCACTTTTCGGCAGGGCCTGCCGAAAAGTGACTGCACCCTGTAACTCTGGATTGGGAGGGGTTACATTCTCTGTCTTTTCAGCATTAATACTAGAGGAAACCAGGTGCATGTACAGTGAATTTGGTCAATATCACTCCTTGCAATAAGGACTTACAGGGTGCAGTCACTTTTCGGCAGGGCCTGCCGAAAAGTGACTGCACCCTGTAACTCTGGATTGGGAGGGGTTACATTCTCTGTCTTTTCAGCATTAATAGTAGAGGAAACCAGGTGCATGTACAGTGAATTTGGTCAATATCACTCCTTGCAATCCAGAGTTACAGGGTGCAGTCACTTTTCGGCAGGGCCTGCCGAGAAGTGACTGCACCCTGTAACTCTGGATTGGGAGGGGTTACATTCTCTGTCTTTTCAGCATTAATAGTAGAGGTAACCAGGTGCATGTACAGTGAATTTGGTCAATATCACTCCTTGCAATAAAGACTTACAGGGTGCAGTCACTTTTCGGCAGGGCCTGCCGAAAAGTGACTGCACCCTGTAACTCTGGATTGGGAGGGGTTACATTCTCTGTCTTTTCAGCATTAATAGTAGAGGAAACCAGGTGCATGTACAGTGAATTTGGTTAATATCACTCCTTGCAATAAGGACTTACAGCGTGCAGTCACTTTTCGGCAGGGCCTGCCGAAAAGTGACTGCACCCTGTAACTCTGGATTGGGAGGGGTTACATTCTCTGTCTTTTCAGCATTAATAGTAGAGGAAACCAGGTGCATGTACAGTGAATTTGGTCAATATCACTCCTTGCAATAAAGACTTACAGGGTGCAGTCACTTTTCGGCAGGGCCTGCCGAAAAGTGACTGCACCCTGTAACTCTGGATTGGGAGGGGTTACATTCTCTGTCTTTTCAGCATTAATAGTAGAGGAAACCAGGTGCATGTACAGTGAATTTGGTCAATATCACTCCTTGCAATCCAGAGTTACAGGGTGCAGTCACTTTTTGGCAGGGCCTGCCGAAAAGTGACTGCACCCTGTAACTCTGGATTGGGAGGGGTTACATTCCCTGTCTTTCTGCATTAATAGTAGAGGAAACCAGGTGCATGTACAGTGAATTTGGTCAATATCACTCCTTGCAATAAGGACTTACAGGGTGCAGTCACTTTTCGGCAGGGCCTGCCGAAAAGTGACTGCACCCTGTAACTCTGGATTGGGAGGGGTTACATTCTCTGTCTTTTCAGCATTAATAGTAGAGGAAACCAGGTGCATGTACAGTGAATTTGGTCAATATCACTCCTTGCAATAAGGACTTACAGGGTGCAGTCACTTTTCGGCAGGGCCTGCCGAAAAGTGACTGCACCCTGTAACTCTGGATTGGGAGGGGTTACATTCTCTGTCTTTTCAGCATTAATAGTAGAGGAAACCAGGTGCATGTACAGAGAATTTGGTCAATATCACTCCTTGCAATAAGGACTTATAGGGTGCAGTCACTTTTCGGCAGGGCCTGCCGAAAAGTGACTGCACCCTGTAACTCTGGATTGGGAGGGGTTACATTCTCTGTCTTTTCAGCATTAATAGTAGAGGAAACCAGGTGCATGTACAGTGAATTTGGTCAATATCACTCCTTGCAATAAGGACTTACAGGGTGCAGTCACTTTTCGGCAGGGCCTGCCGAAAAGTGACTGCACCCTGTAACTCTGGATTGGGAGGGGTTACATTCTCTGTCTTTTCAGCATTAATAGTAGAGGAAACCAGGTGCATGTACAGAGAATTTGGTCAATATCACTCCTTGCAATAAGGACTTATAGGGTGCAGTCACTTTTCGGCAGGGCCTGCCGAAAAGTGACTGCACCCTGTAACTCTGGATTGGGAGGGGTTACATTCTCTGTCTTTTCAGCATTAATAGTAGAGGAAACCAGGTGCATGTACAGTGAATTTGGTCAATATCACTCCTTGCAATCCAGAGTTACAGGGTGCAGTCACTTTTTGGCAGGGCCTGCCGAAAAGTGACTGCACCCTGTAACTCTGGATTGGGAGGGGTTACATTCCCTGTCTTTCTGCATTAATAGTAGAGGAAACCAGGTGCATGTACAGTGAATTTGGTCAATATCACTCCTTGCAATAAGGACTTACAGGGTGCAGTCACTTTTCGGCAGGGCCTGCCGAAAAGTGACTGCACTGGATTGGGAGGGGTTACATTCTCTGTCTTTTCAGCATTAATAGTAGAGGAAACCAGGTGCATGTACAGTGAATTTGGTCAATATCACTCGTTGCAATCCAGAGTTACAGGGTGCAGTCACTTTTTGGCAGGGCCTGCCGAAAAGTGACTGCACCCCTCTCAGGATGAAAAGTAAACCTTTGGTGATCCCTTAATTTGTCATCTATCACCATCTTCAAGTCAAAAATTCAATCTGTCAGATACTTTTTTCATGACAACATACTTGCAAAACTAATTACATGTCCCTCATCTTCAGCTGTAGTTTATGTTTACTGCTAATCAGCAAATGTTAGCATGCTAAGATGCTGAACTAAATAGATATATATCCTAGACATAATGCTTATGATGGCATTCATTCTGATCCATTTGGCACACATGAGACTTACTTTATTAATCCACAAAGGAAATTTCACTGTCGCAGTAGCAATTCACATAAAATCATAATACTCACAATAATACACAATATAAAAACAGAAACCTGAATGGTAAAAATAGCACAGTATTTACAAATATATACATACATACACCTACCATACTGCAAGATTAAAAAAGGACATAGAATAAATAGAATAAAATTTTAATATTAATCTAAAATGTGCAAAATAAGAGCATTCACATGGGTCACACTTTATAATAACCATCAGTAATAAATGGTATATTTATAGTTCAGTGATTTTACTGTGAAGAGACAATAACATGGTTCATAAAACATTTATTAAGTAATTGTAAAGGTTAAAAGCATCAGTTGCAACTCATCCAAATAATGTTTATAAATGAACCACACAGTTTTTATTATTACGAACATCAATTGCAACTTTCCAATAAACAATTGCTAATAAGTCGTTTATAGAGCTTTTCATTGCTTGTTAACAGTAAAATAAAACTGGTAATTAAATTAACTATGAATTTGATGTTTTTAATTATATATAATTGTTTATTATAATGATTTGATAGATATTATAAGGTCTTACCAAATATATATATATGTATTAAGATATCAAAGACGGAGAAGAAAATACCGAGGACATGACCTCAGTGGCCTCAATGGTAGCTACGGCCCTGCTTATGTACGGTCCTTAAATTAAACTTGAAGCAGCACCTGACAAATGTTCATGAGGTAATTTTAGGTTTAGCAACAGGTGAATGGTTTCAACCACAACCAATAGCAGCTAGATGGAAGTTCAGGGGCGACACAGTGAAAATATCTAGTCAGGTGACAGTTAGCTGTAGCCCTTTATATACAGTATTAGTCATATTTCAGATAAGTGTGAGCTGGATCTTATGACTCAATATTAACAAATTAATTAAAATTAATATAGCTAGAAGTATTGGATGAAGGTTACACATCACAGGTTATCACAGTCTGCTGAAATCTGCACTCTGATCAGTCTGGTCATATCTAATCTAAGGTTTTAGTGTCTGTGTAAATTCATATAGCATATGTATGCGTTGCAGTTTTATTGGCGGGTTAGCAACAGAAGATATTGCCCGCCCACAGATGGAAAAAGAGATTGTGTGTGATTCAGATAACTCTGTTTTACTTGTATGCTACAGTTTGGATGCTTGAGCTGAAAAGAGCTTATTTTGAACAATGATTGGGCACTTAAGTCTGTAAACTCATAGCTTGTTCTCCTTTGCTTTTATACAGCTAGTTCTGTCTTGTTCATGTCAAAGAATCTATACATTTAAAGTTCATGCTGTGAATGTTATCTGTTATCTGCTGTTGTGGGCCTTTGATGCCAGTTGAAACAGTGAGAGTTCAGCTATACAAATACACTGCTCGTGATGTTAAAGCATGGGCAATTTACGTATCACACTGCTATGAGTGCTCTTTTCCTATAAAAACATTTTAGCAATGAAACGTGAGTGAAGACAAAGACACTTTTTAGAGTGTTCAGTACATTTATTACATGAATGGATTTGGTATTATGGGTATGAAACAGGATTTAAAGCAGCATATAGGTGAATGCAGTTAAATGACTTCATAAAAGATCAAAAAACTTCAACAATCAGAACTTTTTACAACTTTTTTTAGTGGCTAGGCAAATATTTCCTGGAGAGGTGGTGATGCGGCACTGAACATGAACATCTCCTGTGTAATTTTTTTTTTTTTTTTTTACCACACAGAAGAAAAGCAGCTTTATTTAACAATAATAATAAAACTGTAGGAGTGTTTTCATCCAACACTTAAAGGCGACCTTACTAAAAGTGAGTTTCTCGTGCACAGATTGTAACAAAAGGGCCGTTCACATATGCAGAAGGAGGAAGATTCGTCTGTTTTCCTCTGACGTGCATCTTCAAGCACAATTAGCGACTTCACAAATATTATGAAAGCCATGGTCCAATATTCAAATACATAGTACAAATACAGAAGTTGTACACAGATGGCATCAGGTGGCTGAATTCTTGAAACAGATGGAAATGAAAAGCTTGGAGATTTGTTATGTTTACAAAACCACCACATGCTGGTTTTATGTGAATCAGGAGGGAGTGCAATTTGAGATTTCTAAATCACCGGTATGTTAACGGACACTTTACATGTGAGACAGATAATACAAATTACACTATAAAGTTAGAATTTACCTTTATACGTAAAATAAATAAGTAAAAACTGTGCAACTTATCCTTTCTGGCTGCATTTGGGTTAATTTCTACTGTGTCCTTTTACAAAAGGCAGCTATAAATGTTCTGCTTGCACACCATCCACAATAAGATTTCACCTCCCTTATGACAAAACTCTCATTATCACATTATTACATCCTTAGACTGCTAAATCTGTGAATCAAGCAAACATGACTGATAACAAAGTAGTGATGGGAATAATCTAAATCAGAGTCATGCGCAACACTGTGTTATGGTGAGCAAAGTTTACTTCTTATCAGCTGGATAAGAGAGCATGTGGATCTTATCTAGATTTCAATATTGTGTAATTATTACCAGTGCATGTTAGAAGAGCAAACACAAAATTCCTTCAGACAGAATAAACTGATGAGCAAAAGAAAACAAATATTAAGATCCAAGTTCAGAGTCTCTTGGTGTCGTTTACAGTCTGTGATGGGTTGGTTCATATTGACAGTGTCTCTCTCATTATTTCTTTAGATGAGGATTGGATGGTGGTGTCATAGATAGTGGAGAGTGCCATCTCTGTACCACCGTTTACAGGGTTGTTGTTCCGGCCGCTCCTTCTAAAAGAGTCCCTGATCCTGCTGGAGAGGCGGTCGGACACACGCCTCACCACCCGGCTCAGTCTGCGGTTCTTCAGCTTCATCATGCCCACGTCGTCCTCTAGCTCCTCGGGTGGCACGTCGATGTTCCCGGAGTACCAGAACACCCACCAGATCAGGCTGAGGAAGATGATGATGGCCCCCGCGTAGATGAACAAGTCGTGGATGATCAGCCCTCCAAACACCCCCACCATCATGATGAGGACGCCGAGTATGTCGTGGGCCACTGCGAACCAGAAGGAGCACTTGCAGCGGCCCACTCCTCCGTAATTGATCTCCATGACTGGCTCCACCTGGACAGATGTTGACATGGTGGCGGTGGAGATAATCCAATTCAGAAATGTATGTCTTTTCCCAGAGTTAATCCAGATGTGGAAAAAGTAGCAGGTGCTGGCAGCTGCAGGACAGTGAAGTGTGATCCTCTGACAGAAACACACGAAAGAACCTGCAGTGACATTGGTCAAAGTACACAAGTTGTTATCAGCTACAGTCACACCAGCTTTGTGACTGTATTGGATGTTTCAAAGGAAACAGTTGCATCATCGCTGACAAAAAATAGTTTCAAAGTTCACAAGTCATCTCCATCCTTTCCTCAAGCCCCCTGGCTGTACCGTTTCCTCCTCTGCTTCTCTTTCAGTATGGGGATCCACACCAGCCCCATCACAACAAACAGCAGCCCTATGGACAGGCAGGCTGAGGCCACAGAGCGAGATGCCTCAGTCACCTCCAGTGACTGGAGCAGGAAGAGGAGTCCGCCTGCGGCACACATCAGAGATCCCATCACCATCACGATGATGGGTTTGTGGAGGTAGGCCCAGCCTGGGGCCACTGCAGTGCCTGCGTCAGAGTCCGGACACAAGCTTTGACTCCCAGAGTCATCTGGAAATGAAGTTTCTCCAATTGTCTCCATGGTTGCTATCCCTCTGAACCTTTAACACATAAATAATGAAACAAAACCCACTGAACATCCACAGCTCCCCAAGTTTCCTCTCTATTTCTGTCCTGAGTCTTCCTGTTTGCTCAGCCGGTCCCTGCTGAAGTCAATACAGCCATCTCCCAACAGTCATAAGAAGCAGTTATATCATCTGTATGATCAATATGAGAGTGTCTGCGTGATGCATCTCTCGTCCCCCTCGCCAGAAAACCGTGATCACACTGTAATTCCAGATGGCCCACCACACCCACACAGCAGAGGAAGGGCTTGGATGAATAGACAGACCCTGCCCACCTGTTGACAACAATATCATCACCACTGATTGGCTGGATCATCTTGCTCTTCCAAAACAAATATACTGTCTTTGGAAATGTAATACCTCAGTATCTCAGACAAGCTTCTGTGTACAATGCATGTCTGACATCTTCATTACTGCGGACATATAAGAGTTGTGAGGAACACATAAAGGATGTATTTGTGCCCATGCAGCATTATTGCTTGTGAGCAGCAGCTGTACAAGCCAGAGTATAGTCTCAGAGACAATAGGCATGTCATCTGATACAGCTGGCAGGTATACATGCACAGCTCTGATGGCTAAACTCAACACAAGCAAACATTGTGAAGGCGAAAGCACTTCAGATGTTAAAGCACACAGAAGCTGTCTGAAAACATACAGTACTCTGTTTTAGCCTGATGATGTTAAAATGATGCACCGCTAACTTCAACTACGTTTAGCAGATTTAAAACTGTTAATAGAGGATGTAAACCAAATCCTAAGTCACAAACGCTAAAGATGTCATGATTGTCTATTTATGTTCAGCGAGTCCTACTGATACTTTAAAAGGGCACTATGTAGTTTTGGAGAAGAAATCCAAACTCAGAATTTTAATTTTCATAATATCAATGAGGTAATAATACAAACTCAGGATTATTAATGTTTTCCTTAACTGAATAAACAAGCTGTTCTCATGGGAGAATAAGGTCTCCAGAACACTGTTTGAAGCTAGAAAGGTGGCAGGGTCCGCCTCATATAAACAAAGTAAAACAGTATGAAATTGTGTTGTCCTTTAAGGTCAGTTTGTTTAATCAGACATGAAAACGAAGACAGTTTGTTTAGACATATATCAGTCAATGAAGATTTTGCTCTGATTAAATTGTCTTCCCCGAAACTACTTATTGCTCCTTTAACTTCGCTTGACTCAATGTTTAAATGCATACGCATGACATCAATTATCCATTCTGACAAAAATGGGTTTTCCTGAGGAATGTCTGACTAGTAGAACTACCATTAAACAGTGGTGAAATGTAACCCGGTACATTTACTCAAGTGCTATACAAGAATACAAATTTGAGGTACTTAAGTATCTCCATGTCCTGCTAAACTACTGAGAAGTATATACGGCCAGCTGCAACATTAAAGTGATGGACACGTTTATGCATCAATGATTATAATCAATAATATATTAGCAGCGCATTATACTAAAAGTATAATAACACTTATACTTCATTAAAAGATCTGAATACTTCTTCCACCACTGCCTTGAAAGAAAATAAAGTCTTCTGAAAGGTTTATGTAATCATTTTGTTTTGTAAAGAATAATACTTAAATTCCCTGCTGAATTGTCATTTCCCATTCAAAAAAAGGAAACCAAAACCACTTTTTACTATATATGAATAGTCCCTATAAAGTCATCATAATGATTTTATAAGTCTTTTTCTCACAGACTGACACCTGTGCTTTTTAATGCGGATAGAAATACCTGCTGTGAAAAAGGCCTATTGTTACAAAGCATTTAGGGAACAAAGACAAATATTGTTTCAAATAACAAAGTTTATAATCTGTTATATTCAAGCAAAAAAAGACAAAACAGACTGAATATATTGACGAACATCCTGCGAACAATCTGCTCCTGTGTAAAATGTCCATGTTGAGGGGGGTGATGTGCAAAGACGCTCTGCTGAGAATCATTTCACTTTAGGCACTTTTCTTTTTACTTTGGAGTCAGTCTTCTTGGTCTTCTTGTTCAGTTTGCTTGGTGATTTCTTCTTCTTCGCTGCAGCGGGTTTGGGTGCTTTCTCCAGTTGCTTCTTTTTGGATGGCTTCTACAGGAAAGAAAGACGATAAAGGTCCGCAGTTCATTTAAGACACAGCACTACCCGATTCCCTCAAATATTTTAATATTTTAATTAATTTAAGTGTTTAAATCTAGAGTAGTGAGTAGTACTGACCTCCAGTTTAGGCTTTTTGCTTGGTGTTGTTATAGGAACAAGCTGTGGGATTTCGTCATCCTCCTCCACCTTTTTCTCCTCTCCCTCAGCAGTTTGCTTTACGTCCTCTGTCTTCTTCTTCTTTGCCTTTCCCTGAAAACACAAGCGCTGGTTATTTTACACATAAAACTGACTCAGACACAATAGAGACATTTGAGTACAAACTTGTTCTCACCTCTTTCTTGGGAGTCTGAGGACTTTTCTCTGCCGACCCCTGCGCATCGAGGTGGCTCAGGTCTGAGCTGTAGATGGGCAGAGCCACTGACGTTTGACTCTTTATGTGGATGATCTTCATCACTGGTCCCTTCTGTAAACATTAATACACAATTGTGACAAGTTAAAATTATTCAGTTGTCAAAAATGTGCCGTTTCCAGCTTCTTAAATGCAACGACTTCCTGCTTTTTTTTGTCCTTTAAAGACACAAGATAACTCTCTGAGCAGCAACACTCACCATACGTAGTTTGGCCACCACTGTCTGGACTGCAGCCTCGATGTTTTCTGTCACCTCATCTGCAGTCATGCCGGAGTGGGCAACACGTGCCATGCTACAGTAATCATGTGAGATAAAGGCAACACTGTAAACAGCATCCATACGAGTAAAATAAATGTAGGCATTTTTGTTTTTCATGCGAGCATGACAGTAGACACTGTGTATCAAAGTTGTAGAGACAGACTCCACAGGAAGAGGAGGTCCATCTGGATTTACATTGAATCTTTATAGCACCGCTACTGCCCGTATCAAACACTTAACAGAATCGATAGGGTTGCTGAGAGGTGCTAACCGTTTTAGCACAAGACCTGAAAACATTCTGTTGAGGCAATATTAAGGACAGAATGTTTTCCTGAAGCTCAAAAGGGTTAGTCTCACACAACGCTGAGATGTAAAGCAGATTTTATCAGGAGCACAAAGAGCAGTCGAGTGAATCTCACCAGCAGCAGCCTTTGTTGTTAACCTTCAAGCTGGTGCCCTGGATGACTCTCTCGATGTCTCGGGCCAGATGTTTGCTCTGCAGGTTCACAGACAGCGGCTCCCTGTGAAGTCAGAAATTGGGTAAGAATGCATCTAATGCAGCTAAACAACCAACCAACCAACAGAAAGAAACACAAAACAAACCCAAGTTTAATACATAAATATGCAGATTTGTAGAGAAAAACTCAGATATTGGTAACAAATGTGTTAAAGTAGCAGTAATTAACATTATAAAAAGGAGTTTTTTTAAGCTGTATGTTATTATATAGGGGCAATGTTTTTAATTTCATATCAGCCATCAAGCACTGTAACTCTTTAAGTACAACATCTTGTTTGTTCTCACACAGTAAGCACTACAACAGCTGTTGTTTCAAAGACTGAAGAGGAGAGCAGTCCCACTGTGACATGAATACGACATGTTGTGTCATAGAAATATGATGACTGGTTAATATGCAGTATTACTGCTCTTTCCCCCCTCATTAAAGCCCTAGCTTTTGACAATGCTTGCTGTTTTGTCTTGTTAACATTCAAATGTTTAGCAGTGTCATAATAACAGTCCACTTCAGCTGACTGACAGGAAGCAAAACATAAATCTACACACAGATCAACACCCAACAGACACCAAAACACCTGTTTGCTGTGGTATCGTACTGAAGATAATAAAAAAGTCTTACTTTTTCCTCTCATAGAAATGTTTTCCAAGGTGGGAGGGCAGCAGGCGGCGGACGCGGTCGTCAGACAGGAACATGTCAAAGTTTCCCAGCAGACGGCGCTTGGCTTCGTATGGTTTGTACTCCGTCTTCAGGACCTTGTATGGGATGATCTGCTCCGGACACAGGAACACATCATGACTATGGCTACCATTAATAGGAGGATGGTAAATCACTAGTGGTTTGTAAGATTTCAGATTTAAAGGGCACTATGGCTAGTTAACCAACTTTGCTGTCATGAGTGTATATAATGTTTATTATAATCCACTGTACATTTATGCATGCTGAGCAAAGTGTTTGTTGTCAGGACTCTGACTGCTAAATACCTCACTGATGTTTTTGACTCCCCTCTCCTCCAGCAGCTTCTTATAAAACCTCTGGGTCTGCTCTGCGGTCATTTTGGGCTCATCTCTGGTGAACAGGCAAACCTCGTCTGTGTCAGACCGCTGGCCATGGGGCAAGGGACTGAGGACGGAATCAACATCATTAAAAGTGTGTTCAGGTGAGAGATGACAACTGCTACTGAAGAAGTACAGGTCAAGCATTAAAGCAGCTTCGTGGAGGACTCACATGCGGATGGTCTGTGCCACTTTGGGGATCTTCCAGAGGGTGAAGAGCAGGCTGATCTGCTGAGTGTCGTCCAGGAACAGAGAGTCACTTGTCGACTTGGTTTTCAGGAAAGCTTGCAAGGCTTGGACGGCCTTTTTCACCTGGCAGACATGAATTCAAAAGTTATAAAAGACGATACAAACCGCCGACAAACTCCAGTTTTCTAACACTTGTTGAGATTAAGAATTATTACAGTGCCACTGTGAATTAGCTCCGTTGCTAAACAAGCTAGCTAATGTTAGCTATCTTACACCTGCTGACGATTCAAAACAACATAATCTGTGACAGTCAACTTCAACTTTAAGTCCCCGACATGCTGTTTATAAAGACTTTGGATGTATGACAGTAAAATGTAGTTTTTACCTGTGCCCGGTCTAACGCGACTCCTTTTTCCTCTGCCATGCTGTCTGCTTCACGTGTGACTCTAAGACACGCATGCGCAGCTGGTACACACTACGTCACATAGAACCACAAAAACTTTATTTGTACGACTTCCCTGAACACTCACAGGAGACTCACAGGAGAAGGGTTGCCTCCTGACCACCAACCTGACAGATACAGATATATGAGTTTTAATATGAAAGTATCGGCATTGTAAATTAAAACTTTGTAATATTATGAAGTAAATCACACATGTAGGGTATCCCAAAAGAGTAAAAAATACTTAAGTAAAATATATCATGTTAAAATATTACTCCTAAAAGTATCTGATATCAAATTTACATTAGTATCAAAAGTAATTTCCTGGAAATGACTGTACTTAAGTATCAATAGTATAAGTAAAAGCAATTTCTACATATATCTACATGTATGTATGTAAATATTTTATACTATGGAATCAGTGTTTTTGCGTATATAATTAATTAAATAATCAAAATATCTGCTACTTTGGCTCTGACGCAGCATATCTGCAAAGTAACTACCAACTACACTTACCAAATACATGTAGTAGAGTAAAAAGTACAGTAATTTATATATATAGACAATACAATGCTTGAGTAGATGTACTTTATTTATGTTCCATCACTGCCAAATGGGAATACTTCTTAAAAGAAAAACAAACACGACTTTCTGTTGCAGCTTGATCATTTATTTTCAGTTTAGATTATGTAACAGCTGTTTGTGTGTCTGTCTGTGAGTGTGTTTATCCATGGTTCATCAGAGTAGTATGTGACCTCTATCCAATTAAACCATCTCATGTGGAGAGAGACCAAACTAAAAATTTTGGTACAGCAATCCTTAAAACCAAATAAAATGTCCGTCGGATTCTTAATCCCACTCTTTAAAAGGGAGATGTACTTTGCAGATTATAATTACAGCCTAACTCCGGCCTTTTACAGGATATGAAATCTTTCCATGGTTTTAGTTTTTCTTCCCCAATCTCAGTAACACTGCATCCATCTCCATTCTAAAAACAAATGGTGTGGCCAGCCGGCGGCTTGGTTATCCAGGGGAGTACAGAAGGGGCACATGTAGCTACATTAGTGGCATAGCTGAGCTCTCAATATGAGAAAGCTGACACACTGGACTTGGTCTCTCATTTCGTATTGTTCATCATTAAAACTGATTCAGTCTTGTTTTCTTCATTTGATGCATTTCATTTTATTCTCTTTCTTCGCTCCTTGTTGTCGTTGTTCTCCTCTTCAGCATAGTTGTGTTTAAAGAGAGAGCAGCTGTTGGGGTCGGCTCTAGCAGCGTTTCTCCTCTGGTAACAAGTGGAAGAACTCCATGCATGCTGCCACTGTTGCATTTAGTCCTTTTCTGGCACCAGCTTCAGCACTTTGCCGATGGCGATAGTTTTGCCTGGGAGAGGAGCGTACAAAGTCAAAAAAATACAAGAAAATAAGCCAGGCATTCATTAAAGCAAATACAATCCCAATATATCATCTCTGCTGTCATCTGTGTACAAAATCTATTAGCTAAACATACTCAAACTCTCTTGCGAATACACAGTGTCCTTACCTTCGTCTCTCAGTGTGAATCGTCCCATCTGAGGGAAGTCTTTGAAGGTCTCTAAGCAGATGACTCCGGCTGCCCGAAGCCTGGCGATACACACCTGGTCCTGCTTCACAAAGCGTGGTCGGGTTTTGCTCTTCTCCCCCGTCTTCTTATCCACCAGACAGATTAAGGCCTACAGTCAGGATGTAAAGAGTTTAACAACTGAGGCCAGGTGGAACTCAAAAACTGATACTGGCTGCTTGAAAAGCAGAGCGGTAACTTACTGTGATTTGCACCTCTTCAATGCAGGTGTGGATGTGAAGGACTGCATTGTAACCAGGACAAATGATTGATTTGTGCTCAATGATGACGATCTGAAATATAAGAAGAGAGAGCCTTTTGAGGAGGATATAAGAACACATATATTAGTTCATTGATTATTCTGTAGATAGAATACAGGAGAGTGTGGCGTCACATGTAATAAATGAGAGCTGATTAAGCCTGTAGCAGCCTGAACCTGACTTGATTTGAATTCGTACCAGAATTATTGACTCCTAAATAACGATTATTCTTATTGTCATTTACTCTGTTGATAATTAT
Source organism: Pagrus major (assembly GCF_040436345.1). Taxonomy (NCBI): domain Eukaryota; kingdom Metazoa; phylum Chordata; class Actinopteri; order Spariformes; family Sparidae; genus Pagrus; species Pagrus major. Next base: position 9,896,777 of record NC_133234.1, on the reverse strand, counting down.
TCTCTATTAATCGACAAGTTGCTTTGTCTAGAATGTCAGAAAAAGGTGAAATCTGTTGTTAATGATTCCCGAAGCCCAAGATGACGTCCTCAAGTGTCTTGTTTTGTCCACAACCTACAGATATTCGGTTTACAGTAAAGAAACCAGAAAATATTAAACTTTAAGAAGCTGGAATCCAAGAATTTTGACGATTTATTTTCTTAAAAATTAATTAATTCAACAGTTAACAACTAATCAACCGGTCCACTAATCACTGTAGCGCTAGAGAACACCAATACTTGCAGGCAGTGACTTCATATCTTGTTATTACCTGTGCGTCAAAGGTGCGTCCGGAGTGGCAGAGATTGTCAGGGCTACAGAGGATAAAACCAGGGAGGATTTCTTCCTCCTCAATACCCTTCAGCCTCAGCTTCAGATTCTCCCCGGGGCTTGCATCATCTGTCTCCACATCGTCACTCAGCAGGCTCAATACCTCCACTGTGTGCTGCAACACACACCAATTCATTCATACCTTAATTAAATGCTTTAAATAAAGACATTATTGCTGTACTGAAACAGTACATGGCAGGTGTCAGAACTGAAACTAAGTCATTTTGGTTACAGGATCTTCGTTCCAACTAGGCTGCAGTACATTTACTACAGGAATGAGGCCTTGAAGTTATTTCAAGGAGAAGGTTTATTGGTCCCTTGAGAGAAGGAGCAAAGTCACACAGAGGAGCTCTCACCCTGTTTGGCATCATGACCAGCTGCTGGGCTTTGCTGATGCATCCAGACTCCAGCTTTCCAAGGATAACTGTGCCCATGTCCTGCGAGCACACACACAAACAGACACACACACATCAAAAGGTTCAGCATTTTAGTATTAGCAGTAAACCTTTTATGCATTATTAGCCATTACTTACATAGAGTAAACGATTAATTGGCTAATAAAAAAAAATAATCACAAAGTTACGACAGCTGAAACGAGGACAAGAATCATTGAATTCAAATGTTTTGTGACCTGAGTCACAAAACAGGGTGAAGAAGGAGTAGGCGTCCTGTTTTATGAGTGTGGAATATTATAACACATATAACATCAAGGTGGAAACATAGTGCATTTTGAAAAATAGAATAAATTGTCACGTCCACTGAAAGCCATGCATCTCCAAATTTGGAGATGCATGGATTATTATTATTATAGAGATTATTTAAAACTCATTGTGATGCATAAGGAATCAATTCTGGTGAAGCTGAAAACTGCTCATGAAAAGTTGCAATTTTTATAATGCTAATGATATACCAACGGCCTACATCTCTATAACAACTACTGCCTAATGTAAACTACTTGTGTCTTCTAAACTCATCTGTGCTCCATTTAACTGCCTTACATGTACAGGCTTTTCCTTGCACACTTTAGTGGACTAGTCCATCATTCTATTCGCTTCCTTGACAAGACTTGGATGAGAAGATTTATGCCACTCTCAAGCTCTATTCGCACAGGACTGGTATTACCAGGGGACCTCGTGGGATTTAGATATTACCCCTCTAAATCAAAGTGTCGTGAGGCGCATCCACATGGGATCAATGAAGTCTGTATTTTACGAGAATTTACTGACATTATTCCCTGGATATGATGTCAAGGCTTTGCATAACATCAACTTTCAGAAGCGGAGCATCTGTTCTTAAATAGCCACATTTTTTTATATATAGTGTAGAGTTGTTTTGCTCACTTTTTGCATTTGTTACAGAATAAATACACAGTAGCAGCTCATTTAGATCAAGTAACAGATGTTTTGTGGCTGTACTTGAATATGACAACCTTTCATTGTTCCTAACCTTTCCTGTCACTCATTTTAAACGTCGATATAGTCACAGCTGTTGCCTGCTGTTCTACGTGATATGAGCCACTATCAAATTTCATTCTTGTTCAGTTCTCTGACAGCAATACAAGTCAAAAATCATGGAGATGCCGATTCTCACGGGACTAATATTATCACCTGACCTCTGTGTTTGGTGAAATATGGTCTGTAATTTGTGGTGGAAATTTTACTTTACAAATTGGCAGATTAAGATCACAGACGTCCTCTGCCAAATAACTAGTGGTCGCAAGGTTATACTAGTCCTGTGCGAATAGGGCTTCAGTGCGAATGGTAAATATGAGGCTACCATCAGCAGTAAGAAAGCTGAGCATAAAGACTAGAACAGGGGAAACAACTAACCTCTGTTTCCAGTCTTTTTACAGTCTGAGCTAAGCTAACAAGCTGCTGGACGTGGCCTCATATAGTGATACACACTTTATGTGAAGGTTATAAATCTTCATGTGTAACTCTCATCAAAGGAAGTGAAGTGTTATTAACCAAAATATATAATCAAAACAAAATAATAATTGTTTAATCTACAGATGTTTGTCTCTGCAGCAATCCTGCTGTATGGAAGTCTTGCCTGGGCCATTGGTATGCAGCACCCCGCTGACTGAACCATAATCCCCTTACATCAGGAGAAGACCAGTTGGGACTACTTAATCATATAACCACTATATAAGGCTCTTATGCAATCACAGCCAGAGAGGAGTATTTTAACAACTTAAAGACAAGAGGATAAAGAGAAAGGATGACAAGTGAAGAAAGAGAAGAGCCAATGATTAATGTAGAGACAACAGAGAGAGCTCCAAAATAACTCCATTCCACCAACACTTATGTGTTGAACTGCCTCCAACATCTAAACTGAGGCCAGTGCCAAGAAGCTGAATTATCCTAAGGAGGAATGCCTGTCAGAGGCTGTGGTGTGTGTGTAAGCACGCTGCTGTGCTCTTGGAAAATCACATGAGAGGAAGGAGAATGACAAACTGGAGAAGGAGTAAAAAAACAAAAAATGGCAACGTGAATAAAAAACAAAAAAAAAATCTGACGCCCACTCATCCACTGAGGATAGTGCAGTGAAGAAGACGAGCTGCCGTAGATTTCAGTTTTTCTCTTTGGAAAGAGAATTAATGGCTTCCAGCTGCTCACCTTGTACTTGTCGACGATCGGTAGTCTGACTGGTCCATCGCTGGATCTGGTGAAGTTTGGCAAACTGTCCAGATGGGCAATAAATGGCAAACCCCTGGCAGAGAACAAAAAGGGAAAACTGTCCATCACCATAGTTATAAAAATTCCACCTGCCTGCCATGGATGAGACAGCCTTTGACTCTTACTTCAAGTGAAGTCTGCCTGATTTTTTTGAACTTCTGATCTAACTACAACGGAAAAATGAAGACTCAAAACAAAGCCTCGCAAATAAAAAGAAAAATACCAGCGTAGAAGACGGAGTGAACAAATCTGCTCTATCCTTTTCTGTAACACTTCTAAGCTGTGCTCACCAGAGAAGTATTTAGAGTCTATAAAAAAATGACAATCTTATTTATGAACCCAAGTTTCTAGTTTTCTAACAGAATGTCCAAACTGGCTGCGAGCACAGCACACTGTTTTGACCTGAATTTTTGGATTACTGGATGGCTGCTTAGATGCCCTTTTGCTATTCATTCCTGTTGCACGTGTTGAAAGTGCTGTGTGGACAAGGACGGGTTGACGCATGAAGTTGAAATGAAGAGTTATCTATACAATACTGTCTCATTCTACAACAAAAACCTAAAGGGAGGTTGACAAGAGAGCTGGTAGTTTACTGTTTAAAAAGTACAAATGCAGGGAGATGAGCTTTTACTAGAGTGGTTACGTTTCCAGTCTAATCTCCAGCACACATCTGATAGGTAAGTGGTTTGTTTACATGGCCTAACAGAATTGCATATCTAACAGATTCAGTGTGGACAGCGAGTGTCCAATGCAATGTGCTAGATGCTCGCTTGCTTGCTGTTAGGACACGTGTATGAATTTGTCATTAATGAATGTCGCCAAGCCTTACCTCCCACTCCTTGGTCACTAAAAGGTCTTTCATGAATATTTAGATTTAAAATGTGCTGGTCTTTCTATACTCAAGGCAAGGTCAAAAAAGAAGGCCTGCGTCAGATGGGGATGGAGAAATAAGGCATGTGGTATTTTTGAGTGGACTTATTTGACACAAAGAATAAGCACTACTTTCTATAGTGTAAAGCTGCAACCTTTCAGGAAAAACAAAATGTTCCATTATGAAAAGGTAGATGCCAAGAGGGTCACTACTGTTAAATGACATTGTGTTCAGTGTCACTAATGGGCACAAAAAGGCACAAGTCTGGGATATATTAGCAAACCTGTGCCAGTAAACCTTGTGTGAATTAACTAGTGGACAGCGAAGCAATGCAGTTGTTTTACCGTCGTTGTCGTTGGCAATGCCAAGCCGACTCAATGCCTAAAGCAGTCTCATGTCGTCCATATTATGTGTTTATAGTAAGACAAAACTTAAGACAAAGATGAAATTAATAAGGACTAAAGATAGCCACTACAATAACAGTGATACTGATCATTACTTTCTTCTTGACGTTGCACTTAACTTAATTTTAATTTACATTTTATCTTTAGTGTTTTAATGTTTCAATTATCCGTTGTTAGAAGTTTTCTTTTTCTTGTACTTCTTATGCTGGCCTGTTTATTCATACATAAACTAATAATACAATTAATGTTTAATAATAAAGGAGCAGAAACCAAATATCCTGAATGTACTGAAAAATCGATTCATACAGGGACATGAGAATTTTCTATGACCACTTCAGTTAAGTTGTGTGTGTGTAGCTGTGTTTAACCACTGGTGAATAAAGGCTGAAGAGGATGACTGCACATCCAGTTACAGCATCTAAAATTCGTCCTGTGGACAGCCTGTCAGTACTTCCTACCATACGACCATAGAAACCCATTCACAGCGTCCACTTACGTGTACCAGGGGCACTCAGTTACGGGGTCCTTGAGGTTGGCACCTGTGAGTCCAGAGCAAGGCATAAAGTGGATGTCCTTCTTGGGGTTGAAGCCCACCTTCTTTAGAAAGGGCACCAGCTTCTCCTTACACTCTTCATATCTGCAGTGATGAAAAGATGATTTGCTTGCATATGAATTCTATAACATCATGGACTGTCACATGTGTTGTGAACATATGAAGGCCAACAACAGTGATATAGTCACTGATAGACAATGTTTGGCACCAATCTGCCACATCTTCCTTAATGACAATTTAACACAAGAAAAAAGTAAAGAAATATTGATGACACAGCATTAAAGCCAACATAAACACGTCATCTCCCTGCTCACCGCTCGAGGCTCCAGTTGACAGTGGGGTCATCCATCTTGTTGACCAGGACGATGAGATGTTTGACTCCTGCTGTTTTAGCCAGCATGGCGTGCTCCCGAGTCTGTCCGCCCTTCTCAAAGCCGGTCTCAAACTCCCCCTTCCTCGCTGAAATAACCTGATACAAACCAATAAAGTGAGGCGGAAATAATTACACCAGTTAGTGACAAATACTTAGCTTAAAATAGCTGTCTGCTTTTAATAAATTCTTTGAACTTATTTATAAGAAATATACAGGATTTAATCTCTGTGTGTCTATCTCACCAGGACTGCAAGGTCGGCTTGTGACGCTCCACCAATCATGTTGGGGACGAAGCTCTTGTGTCCGGGCGCATCCAGGATGGTGAAATGTTTTTTCTCAGTCTCGAAGTAAGCTCTCCCGACCTCCACTGTCTTCCCCTTGTCCCTCTCCTCCTGGTTTGTGTCCAGAGCCCACGACAAGTACCTGCAAAACACATGTTTATCTATTAATTTATCCTTCACACAACTGTGTTGTGAGCACTTAAAATTACTGCACGTGTGGCAAACGAGTCTCTTGCAATCAAAAGCTTTGTAAAATGTGATTAGCTGCTAACATGCAAATTATAGGCATGCTATTTTTAGACACAAGAAAATAAAGGGGGGAAAAGAAAAGCTAGGAGAAGGGGCTGGAGAACAAAATATTTGCTGTAAAACAAGTCTTAATCTTAGGTACAACACAAACATTCTCACCATGTCTCCCTGTTCTTTTCTTTCGCTTCTCTTTCATATTTCTCCAGGGTTCGCTTTTCCACCATTCCAGTTAAGTACCTAGCAAGGAGAACACAAAGAAAAGGCAACTTGACAAAACTAATGGAAATGCAAAATATGTCATACTTATTTAGAAAAAGTGAAACTGAAGCTCAAACTGAAAACTAACCTTTGTGCAAGAGGGAACACAGTGCATGTACATGTTTTTCTGCCAGCTATACACACTGATTTTTTTTGTATTTAATTTTCTGGGACTGAACACAGAGGTGGGGCCAAAAAAAAAAACTATTCTTAGATGCAATGTGATTCTCTCTTGAAAGATTATGTCTTGATGCGAATAAGTGCGGAAATTTGAAACAAAATCAAATCAAAATTTCTCAACGTTATGATCGCCTGCAAGTTTTTTAAGAGCTGGCTGTACGTATTGGTGAAGATGGCTGAGCACGGCCAAAGATAATAGCAGTAAATTCAAATGTTTATTTTATATGTTCTAATGGAGCAAGTTGTCACGTGGTGAGAAATTATAAATCATGTATAGAAAGTTAAAATTCTGACTCATCGCGATGCACTCAGGTGAACAGATGATCATTTATGAAGTGCATTGTAGCCATCTGAATCAGAATCTAATTGTATTGTAAGGTGCCTAGAGATTCTAATCCTAACTGAACACAGTATAAGATCAATTAAAAAGGCACAATACTATGTTCAAGAGAAATGTTAGTACTTCATATTTCACTTCTTTTGTCTATTGTGCAGCCCTGCAGCATAGTGATCAGCCAACGCAGGATATGAAAAATGAATTACTCACATGATCTGTCCTCCAATAGTTGATTTACCAGCATCTGACAGACACAGCAGGCAAAAACATTATGAGTAAAACTTCCTATAAACTGAGATAAAATAACAAACACACGTACAAAACTGAGACGCACCCACGTGACCGATGAAGACCACATTCACGTGCTCTTTCTTGGGCGCATCAGGCAGTGCCGGAGCCACTTTGGGCATGGGCATCTCCTCCTCTTCCTCCTCCATCATCTCCTCATCCTCTTTCCTCGCAGCGCCCTCCTCACAGACTTCTCCTGAACCCATGTCCTCCTGTCCTCCGCCTCCTCCGCCTCCCCCCGGCTCCTCCTTCTGCTCCCACGTCTCCTCCTCTGTGGTCATGTCTGCCTCTGTGCTTCCATTCTCCACTGGAGCTGGAACCAAAGACTCCACCTGTTATTTCTCTGTAATGTCTGGATGCTACAGACACAGTTTTGGAGGGAGGAGGATCTATTTAATGATACGACAGGCTGTTTGACTTGGATGAAAACCTGAGGACTGACCATGAGTGGATCCTGATTGATTCTGTAGCTGGACTGAATTCAAGCTGCTACATTTCTGCCAGTTTTAGTCCAAACTTAAATCATTTTACCACATTTGCACAAACATTTGCACAGAGATCTCCTCTTACCCAAACAATTCAAACTTCACAGATAGAACTGCACTGAATGAAGTCCTCTCATTCATTTGGATCTCCTACACCATTATCATCCATGTGCTCTATTATAGACATGTTTCTTTTGTGTGTTATTATCGCTAATTATTGTGTATTATACGGAAGTAGTTATGTCATTAGACTCTATTGTAATATAGTCTTGATTCGAGGGAACTGGCTGTAAAACCAACCGTAACTTCAATATCCAATCTGTCAGAGTGAAATGAACACTTTGGCTGTCACAATAGCTGCCCTTTAGTTTCCTTTAGTTTTTAGCCTTTCTGGTAGATACAAATATAAACTGCTGCAGATGACAGTGGTATTTAATTTCCAGGTGACCCAACTACTACTGGAGCTGTGTCTTTAATCTACATACTTTATGTAATATGTGTAATATATAGCATGGACACTGGAAGTCGGTGTAAACAAGGCAAACAAGGCACAAAAAACGTCAATTGATGGAGAAAAAAAACTCACTCCCACGCTCTATATGCAAACAAACACATCCATTTTTACACAAAAAAAGAAATACATTAATATATAACATATGCTAAATTTACAAGAAGGCCCAAATAATTAAGAATCTCCTATCCTATTTCAATAACGCTCAAAATTGAGCAGTTTTAAATGGGAGTCTGGGGAATGTGCCTGCCTCTTCATCCCCTTGCTGTTGTTTACTGTAGTTGCTGTGGCTGCTCTGACCTATGGTGTGCTGGTGTTCAAGTTAGCAATCTGATGTAGTGCAAAACTTCTCAAAATGTTGTAAATTGTTAAAAACTATGTGCTTTAAATCATCCTGGCCATTCAAATGAATACAAAAAACATTACTGACGTGCACTATTTACTATGATATCATTATGACTGACTTCTGAGCGTCCCTGTCGTATAAAGCCCTTGAGGATAGCACATGCTCATAAAACTCATTTGCCTTCACAGATCACCTAAAAAGTGTTGCAAGGCCTCACTGTGGGTGGTCTGCGGTTCAATGTTCATTAGTCCAGTTCACTTGTTAGTAATGTGATGCTCTGCCAAGCAAACAAATGCAAGTCAACACAAAAAAACTGACCGAACATAAGCGTACTATGAAATCTGCCAAGCCCTGCAGAAGAGGCATCTTCCCATGGCAACACACAAAAAACCCTCCCATTTCAGTAACTATGAAATTATGCAGCCGAGTAGTCATGTACAATGCCTATTTTCCTCTCAACCCTGGTCATTTATAAGCAGCCTGTGAGATATTGCTGCTTGCGAGAGCCATTTGTGCCTTGACTTTGTCAACAGTCTCATTATGTGGTAATTATAATTTGTCTTTCAGTAATCTTCAGAGCTATTTGAAGAGCCAAGTTGAGTATATAGTCCGTAGTTTTGCCTTCCTTTGTCACACACCCGCCTACAGCTGCAGCGCTCAGTCACTCCATTAAAAACAAAACCACCAACAGCTCTCTGTAATTTGAGGAGAGGCATGCAGCATCCAGGTTCAAGCCCAAAAATGTGAATGAACCTGACTCCAACTAGTCAGCACAAAGTGACTGCATTTTTCTGGAGTAATCAGATACATTCAAATTGCTCTGACACACAGCAGACCAAGGCCTTGGACATCCATCCCCTGACACATATCACAGCCGTCTATTTCAGGCATGGACAAGTGAGGTTGCATCATATTATACGTAGGCCCATGCACAAGGGTTAACCGATGCCAGCAATCCAAATATGGCTCAGTAAGTGAACCTCGGAGCAGAAACCCAGCAGTGAACATCCACGATTTGGTAGCCTGGATGAGGTCTGGCCTGAGATATTGAATCTGGCTGCGGGGGAAATGTGCACACCTGAGCCTGTAACCACACCTGTCATGTGGTAACAACCTGCCTGACAGCCAGATTAGTAATCTAATAACCTGAACATGTAGCGCCTGCAGTGCTCTGTGGGTGCATACCGACTGTTTCTGTCACCTCCATGGTGGCCACTGGATCAGGGGCACCTTAGAGGAGAGAAAACACAGCATGTCAAACTTTCATACATATTTATTAGACAGGGGTGGTCACGTTTTACGTCTTGTTGCGGTTGTTACCGCGTTATAAATACACTATGACACCATTACAACACATGACTAACACTCGGGTCGACTTGTTGATTAGTTAGTGGAAATGCGGTAACTGTGGCGCTGGCTGGACTGAGCGCAGCGAGTTGCAGTCAGGAAGGCTAACTTAGCTGGGCTAGCAAGCAAGCTAGCAAGTTAAGCTAACTTCCAGCCCAGCTGTCTGGTTTCACCTACCGTCTGAAGCTGGTATTTCCACGGCGCTGGCTTGAAGGAAGCTCGGTACAAACACCGGAGCGTTAACGTTGGGGACAAACGGCTTGGCGTTGACGTTTAGCGCTGCGAAGGCGGTCGGGAGCCCCGCCGCGGCAGCCGGGGCCTCGGCATCCTCCTCCAGCTCCCACGAATCCGGGGCTGTGTCTCTCGGGTCCATCGCTCCTTTCACCAGAGTTGACAAGCTTACCACTCCCGGGGAAGGTGGATGATCTTTATGGTTCTGTTAAAACGCGTTTAGTTGCTGGTGTGTTTTAGACTCTTAGCAGCACGTTTGTTGAAGTTGCCATTGCTTTGTTGAGCCTTGCTTTTGAGCATATGGATCCCGTATCCGACGAGAAGTGGTGTAACAGCCGCTACACGTCCCCCACACACCGCCAGAGGGCAGCACCGGGCCTCTGCCTCCTGTACCATGTTACCTAAAACTTCACACCTCTGCAGGTACTCTGAGCCACCTCAGCTCATCAGGGTCAATTATAAAAAGTACATAACTGTTGTCTTTTTTGTTGTTGTTTAGTTTAACATCTCTGAAACACAGGACCAATACAAAAAAGTCTATAAATATAAAGAATGAATACATCTAAAGTACCACAGTTAAAGGTTGTCACTGTAACTTCAAGAAATGAAGACATAAAGTCAGTCAGTAAATGCAATTATTAAATAATAAATTAAAGGTGCAATATGTAAGAAAGGCTGCCTGTCGAGGGTCATTCCAAACAGAAAGGGTAAAACCGCTAACCCAGATTAAACCGCTAACTGCTGCTCACTTCACTCTTAAGCTGTACTGGCTGCCATTAGCTGATTATCTCAGTTAGCAGTGCAGCTAGTGAGCCAAAGCTGACACAGTGGTATAACAGGATGGGACATGCCGGGGCTAGCAACTAGTTAACTTCAGTGGACATCTCTGCAACACAGTACACAGACGTCTTTGACATAACGTCAACACTGTTGTTTCTCCACTCTGTTAATAATGTTAGTATGTTTTTTGAAAGTTGAAACTTAAAATTTGGGTCATATTCAGTGTCTGTACCTAAATTCTTAAGAGAGGCTCATAACTGAACATGATGGCAAGTTATTTACACTTTCTAAAGCCATGCTGGATTTTCTATTCATGTAAGTCCACTTTCAGTTGGCTAAGATTAATTTAAATGCTTAACTAGAATATTTCACCTCTTCATCCTGAAAACCTGTATAATCTTCAGCAACCTGATCCTGTGCACCTTTTATTTTCAATGTTTAATGGGTTAAAGGTCCAGTGTGTAGGATTTAAGGGGCTGTATTGGCACAAGTGCAATATAATATTCATAATTGTGTTCTAATTAGTGTATAATCATCTGTAACCAAGAATGGTTGTATGTGTTTGTTTGTTGTTTGACCTTAGAATGAGCCCCTTGTATCTACAGAGGGAGCAGGCCCTTTTTAATGTTCAGTAATGCTTATTAGTTTCTGCTCTGAACCAAAGGGTAAATGTTCCCATTGCACACCTCTGGACCAGGAGGTGTTGTTGACGTGTCACAGCAGAAACACACAGGTGTAAGTGATAATGTTAATTAGAACTGCATTACATTTAGTTTCAGTCCCAGCTCTCTGGTAGTCTTTAGTGTTATTAGTTGCAGTGATAAAAACATTTGTACACTCTCCTACACTCATTTTAATATCACAATATCATTAATAATCCCTTTTTGATCTATTCAGTTAAATAGCTAAGTCAGTTTTAGTCATATAGCCCAAAAGTACAAATCACAATGCCTTAGGAGGCTTTAAAATCAGTAGTCTATGACACCCTCTGTCCTTAGACCCTCAGTTTAATTAAGGGAACCTCCCCAGGACGGATAAACATGCAATAGATGTCCAGTGTACAGAACAGACCAACAAAGTCACAGAATATACAGACTACAATGACGACATTTCTGATATATTTAGATTATAAAATATATGTGACGAAATGTGTATCCAGGAGGACAACTGCACAACTGTACAAACTGTGTTGTAATGTGCAAGATGTGGCATTGCACTGTCTTGCAGTGACATCTCTGAAAAAGACGTTGTCTGGGTGGGAGCGTATGTTGTTCTAAAACCTGTATGTACCTTTCAGTATTGAAGGTGCCCTCACAGAAGATACACGTCATGGACACTGACACACCCCCTTATCATCACAGACACTAGCTTTTGAACTTTGAGCTGATGGTTGGTCCTTTTCCTCTGCACACTCTGATGCAAAGTGGAAAACACTGTGTTTACAGACAATGACTTTCCAAAGTGTTCCTGAGCCCATGTCATAATATCCCTAACACAAACATGTTGGTGTTATTATAAATTATTACTATCAGTATGATTAGTTAGTGGAAACGTTTTAACTGTGGCACTGGCTGGACTGCAGACCTACCAGAGACTTCATGAGTCCTTGTGGTGTAAACCTCTGAAAACTTAATGTATACAGATTGAGTTTAGACAGATTTTAGTGAAGCATAGTTGTATCCTTTCTTTAAACATTTTAACTACAGAACTGTTTTGCTTTCTGGCAAAGTTATACACTAATTAAAACACAATTATGAATTTGCCAGTAGATAACTATTTTACATTGGAATTATGTCACATGTGGACATGGATAAGTTGATGTCAGTGTGTGTTGAAGAGGCTCAAAGCTCTGACTGCACTTTTTTGTACATTGTGTCATTTCACTTGTCAAATTCTGTGAAACAGTCCGCACAATGCAGTGATTAAAAACAAAATTCCTGCTATTTGCAAATTTAGGAGCATTTTAAGACTTAATTGTCTTGCAGTGTATCAAGTATCACAGAATTGTTGTATTGTGATAGTATCATAAGTTAGCTGGAATAGCAAGTAAGACAGCAAGGTAAGCTAACTTACAGCCATCTGTCTGGTTTCACCTACTGAAGCTGTCATTTCCACTGCACAAGCCTGAAGAAGGCTTGGTACAAACACTGGGGCGTTAACGTTGGGAACAAACCGCTTGGCGTTGATGTTGTTGAGGGTTGCGGAACCGGTCGGGAGGCAGGGCGCGGCTACCTGGGTCTCAGCATCTTCCTCCAGCTTGCAGGAATCTGGGGCTGTCTCTCTGGGGTCCATCGCTCCTTTTGACATAGTTGACAAGCTTACCAATACCAGGGAAACTTTCTGTTAAACACGTTTAGTTGCTGGTGTGTTTCAGCAGGTTTGTTAAAGTTCTCATCGTTTTGATAAGCCTTCCATTGGCAAGTATATGTATCCTGTATCCCAAGAGAAGTGGTGTTCCGCTGCTGCACGTCCTGCAAACACCGCTGGAGGGCAGCACCGGGCTTCTGCTGTAGACTGTACTGTCCACCATCACTTCTTCTTCTGCTGTGTGATCATTGCTCGAATGTTATATAAAAATTCTTGGTAAACCAAATTCAAAGGTGCATATCGCCGCCTACTGTTACTATCATTGAACTACAAAAAGATAACAAACTTATCTTTGTTGTAGTTGTTTATTTTAATATCTCTGAACACAAGAAAAATACCACAACCCTTATAAATAGAATAAATACATCAACAGCCACAGCACAAGATGGCCAGTGTAACATTCAGAAGTTATATGAAGTTAAAACTCAATAAATAAATTCATTAAAAACACCTTAAATAACATTGACAGGATCAGGGGACTGTACTAACATGTGTCTCTTCCTTTTATCTTTCACTCCTTGGCATCAGTTACTCCCCCAGCAGAGATCGCAAAAGTGGCCTCATTCTCAGGCATATCAGGACTAGAAGGAGAGATAAAAGAGAGTAAATTATGAGTCATAAGTGTTCAAATTAAAGTCCAAATTGTCATTGAGGTGGTTCATGCGATACTAAGTCCTTAACGATCAAGTTTAAGCAAGCCACTTTTAGTTCTACTCATACACTGAACATCGTTTTCAGTTAATATGCTTACACAGCTTCTCCTGCCAGTTTATTCAAAATCCACATACAATATCATAACAATATTGTGTCTAGTTTATGTTGTAGTATATAGTTTGTAATCCATCATTGTTTTGCTTTATTTTAAAAAATATAAATTTTAGCAGTCAAAATAGAAGTTTAGTTTTACTTTACTCCAATTTATTGACTGTAAAAGTTATTTTGAATATGTTCATTGCACAATTTAGATTGTGTGTTTTTATCTTTTATACATGTATTATTTTTATCACAAGATCTATTCCGGTATGGAAAACCCCACGTCAGTTTTTTTTGCTGATGTTTATCTGATCTGATAGTAAGAGGAAGTAAAACTTGAATCGCCATGACAAACATTTTCAAGAATTTTGCGTCATTATTTTACACAATAAATTGTGCGTTATGACTCACTGAATCATAAAATGTTGCATCATGACTATTATACACAAAAATTCCCAACTACCTGTCAAATATTTTGGCAATCCTCATCTCGCCACGCCCCTTCCTCAAGCTGATCCGTGTGGTGGAGGCATGAGCCAGGATATGCCCACCAATTGGTTTCTTGGGATCAGCTTGAAACCTAAAACAGGGAGAGAGAAAAAAAAGATGAAGAAAAACAACTTATCAGAGCTTCAAACAATGTTGCACCCAATGTGTCAACAACAAAACAGAATTTCAATTAGAAATGTATTCAGAAAGAGATAAATTTCCATCTCTTACGTCATTCCTGCACCGGGATCGGCTGTCATTTGGTTGGTGACGAACACAGCTACGTTGTACTCTGTTGAAAAACAGAAATGAACGCTAATAAGATACATGAGCACATTCCTAAATTATTTGTCTTTAATCTCTTATACTTGAGACCACCATGTTTATAAGCCAGATAAGATATATGACTGATTGTTTGTGGTTTTCACATAAATGCACATAAGTACTCTCAAAGTTCAGACCTTCAGAGATCTTCTGCAGCCTGGAGAGCATCTGGGCCAGTTTCTGCTGCCGCTCAGCCAGCTCACCCCGACCAGAGAAATCTACTCTGAACAGAGCCATGATGGAGTCGATGATCTGAAAAGGACAAACAAGAGGGAGACCAAAAGGCTGAGAAATTCAAGAAAGACTCCCTTTTTCTTAAATTGTATGTCTGTTCTGCAACTTACATTCCCTTGATAAAAAACAACAAAGTGTCAATTGTCGCTCTCTTATAGCTTCACACAGTAAATGACTAAAATGGAGGGGAAGTACCAGCAATACCAAAGTAATGATGAATATGTGAAAACGTGGTTTCAGAATCCATTCTTTTACTCACCAACAGTTTGAACACTCCTCCTTCCTCGTGGAATTTGGCTGCTACGAAGTCTAACAGCTCCATCTGATGTTCACCTGAAAGGCGAGCAACACAAAAGTTAAACACATCAGGAGACAGTGTTTCATTGCGAACTGCTCTGCCTTTGCACACCACAAATGTCTCAATGTTTACTGGTCTGAATGAATTGTATGTTCATACTGGTATAGGCCCTGGCGTAAAGCACGTTGTCCAGCACAGCATCATGGTCCACATTAAACCTGTCAGCTATATCTCTCAGTCTGTCTGGACGACTGGATCCAAACAGGTACAAGTTAAGGATAATGTGAAACAGAAAAACTAGAAGAAAGCCTTTGAATAAATTATTTGGTTGTGAGGATACAAGGTGTTCTCTGTATCAATGAAGATGACTTTCCCGCCTGAGTAGCCGTCCTCGCCTGGCAGCTGAGCAGCAACTTGACGAAAATAACACAGAGTCTGTTTCATTCAATCTATTTGACTTGTACAATGTTGTTTCTTCAATCCACTCTGAAGCAGCCATTTTCAAAATTCTCCCTACTCACCACAGAGCGTGTGAGACAGCTGGGTTTTCCCTGTGCGGAACTCTGCGGGTGGAAAAAATGTTGGGAGTTTTTCAGTCAGCGGTGCAAATTATTACAATCGTCCAATCATATGCGGTATACTGAAGACATCTCCTCACCTCCAAAGGCCTCCGTGATAGCCATGCTCTCTATACCTCCACCCAAAAGTTTACTGCAGAGATAAGAGATATACTGTATGTTGTAACATCTTTGCTGTGAGAATTTTATTTTCATATACCTTGCCACAGTATCTGCTGGTTACTCTGAGTCACATCAGCATTTCACCAGCCAAATACCACACAACATTTTTAAGTGTCAGTGTATCTGGTAACGTTCCTACAGTCCTACAGACATGATAACAACATGGAGCGTAAATCTTAACTCAAACTCCTGACTCCCAGTTGTGATGTGGAACACCTGCTTCCTCTTCGCACTGTAATCAAAGGCGGTCTGGAAACCAACATTCTATAATGTAAAGAAAATCATCTCATACATAAAATGCTCTCTAAATTATATTGTTAACCTTATTTCTCAAGTAATTCACTCTTAAGGCAGGGTTAGGTAATAGAAAATCCCATTTTACCAGCATCTTCCCAGCGGCCTCCTTGATTTTTTCCACCTTTGCCTCTGACAGGCCCTTGACGTTGCACAAAGCCTTACGAGTCGTCATCTGGATCCCCTTCACAGTGCAGATACCCACTGACTTCAACTTTTTGATGTCTGCCATGTTCTGTGGTCACAGGTGGGGAGGGACAGAGGGATGCTCACACAGACAACTGACTTTTGATCTGACTGGACACAGTGACTTTGCCATTTAAACGTAAAATAATTCACACATCAAATGTTGTATGAATGATTACATCAATTTGAGGGTACAAGGTGTTCTCTGTGTCAACGAACAGTATGTTTCAGCTGTGCTGGATACTCACAATCCCATGTTTCTGTAGGAGGTCAATGTCTTGGAAGAAGGACTCCTGTTAGGATCAGAGGAAAAGAAAATCTGTATGAGATAGTTGCTGAGTTGAAGAGAAGAATACAGCTTTTACCTTGAAAACAACCGTAGCATAATTTACCAAACAATTATTACAAAAGTTTATGCTGTCACACTACTTTTTAAACAGTGTGGGTTTGTACCTTAATTCTTATTTTGAGTAACAACATCTTATATTAACTTATATGACTATAAATTGGTTATTTCACCTGTTCTTAGACAGGCACTTGTTTAACATTAGATTTGTATTCATAGCTGATTGCCTTTAAATGAAAGGTCACTGCAAATTAGCATAAAGTTAGCAAAAATTAAGTAAAATACTAAACAGCTATAGCATCTTACCTCATCATCCTGGAAACCAGTGACATCCTCAACAACCTGATCCTCTGCAGCTTTCGTTTTAGACATAGTATGGGTTAAACTTTGAAAATGAATGTATTTCGCTGGTTCAGTTAGCTTCCTCCTGTCAATCAGCAAGGCTCTTTAGCCGAGGTCAGCTAAGTTAGCTAACTTTCTAAATATGCTAACGCTAGATAGCTAACTTAGTTAGCTAGCTATACTCTGGTCTTTCAACTGCACGCATATAGAAAAGAAAGCAAAGTCAGTCAAACTATCATATCTAAAACTCGACTTGTTCAATTACCTAATCTAGAAAACGAATGAATCTCGAGACAATGACTGAACAAATAAACAATTACACTATTACATTCAACGTAAAATGCTCCTTTGTGCACTTGCGCGAGACAACTGGCGGGAATCGTGATTTTGTCCCATTCAAGTGCAGTCGGAAATCATAATTTCATCAGTTGGGTGAACATAACCCATGAATGTATCATGACATAACCATGAATGAACCGACACTTGCAAATACCGACAGTTATGACGCACTTTAAGACCTTCAGGAACATGAACAACTCCTGAAAGTCTTTTATTGCAGGTTTGAATCTTCTAAAATGCTCACGAGTCACTACTCCAGGCCTTTGAGCTGAAAAGAGCTGTGAATGCACCATTAGACACTGGCATTGAAAGAGTGTGCATAGACATTTTTCTTTTCTGGACTCTTTGTATAGTTTGATAATGTGTGTGTTGCATTCTGGATATGGTTTATAGTAATTTGTGATGTCTTGTAAACCCATGGGGGCTGGACATTGTTGTATACATGATAGAATTATAAAAACTTCAGCTTCATCATCTGCTGTGACATGTTTATAACATGTCACAGCAGGAAAAGCACAGGTCTAAATGTTAATCTTGATATAACTGCACTACATTTCAGTGCTCCAGTTCTTTTATTATAGTATAATCATTTAATCTGGTCTTTAATTCATAACTCCCTAAAGCTTTATTGGCAGTTTTATAACAGCACATTTGTGGAAATGCACAACACACAAGCTTAAAATAAACACTTGACTTTCTATTTGATTTGGTGTTTTTAATTACTGCAGTCATGTTGAACACAAAACAGACATGGGTTTGCTTACTGAATAGAGGCAAGAGATTGTAAATTGTCCCATGGATGACAACAGAGAAATGAAGACAGGACGTGTAACGGTAATATTGAGACATTTAGCATCAAAACTTCATGCATGACATGTTTCCTGTCCTGAAAAAATAATGTTGTATTACACTTATTTTCACTGGAAAGGACACAGTAATGACTGGACAGCATTGAATCTAGTGTTGCTGTATATTACCAACAGTTGTTTAAAACTACAGAAATATAATAAAACCAATTACTGTGGCCAGTTTGATGTGAGAGGCATTGCAGAATGACATTCTCTGCATCCCTAGTACACCAGTGAACTGAGTCTACAGACGCCATTCTGTAGACCACATTCTTATCAGTTATTACTGTCTACAGTATGTTCCACAATGCATCGGACCGGTTAACAAAATTCTCCACATCGAAGTGGCACCAGCGAGCACATGATGATGACAAAACTGCCAACATATCGCAAGCATCACAACATTCTTCAGACTGCAAACACCAAGACATACAATTGATAACCTCCAATTTTTTTTCTTTCAATTTTTCCATCTGTACCTGCTATCCCCTAGAGAACACATTATTCATGTTTATATAAGTATTTATTTTTTAAAAAAGAGAACAAAATGGAAGCAGTGCTCCTGGAAATAAGTCTCTGCATGATGTTGGAGTAAGGAGAGACAGTGAGAAAGAAGTGTTAGAAACGCATCACATTCTCCTCCTCCTCCAATCCCATTGGACAATCCAATATGTTGGAGTGATCCTAATGTTGCGCCTCTGACACAGCTTTGCTTCTTTTTATTTTAACTGCAGCCCTCCTCCTTGGTCTTGCTGTCTCTCCTTGCAACCGGCCGCACTACACTGGCAGCAGCCGCTCTCAGGTTCACGTTGGCCCTTCCTTTCTCTCAAATCTTGCCAGGTGCAGGAGGCATCATGCCCGGCATCCCGCCAGACATTCCAGTGTTGGGCCCCAACAGGATCTAGAAGGGAAAGAGTCAATCGTTTAGATTGTTCACCGATGTACTTGTCATGTGCAGCATGAGTCTCTGCTCTCTCAGCTATTGTTTAACACACATGGACACCCACCTGTCTCTGCTGTTGTAGCTGCTGCTGCTCCAGCTGTAGTCTTTCTGTCTCAAACACAACAGGCAGCACCAGGATCATGAAGGAGGTAGTACCCACCCAGAGCGCAGAGCGGGAAAAACTGAAAGAAGTTAACAGCTTGATTAATTTCTGTTCAATGTGTAACCATTTGGAAGATGTGAGTCTTGCTCAAGAAAAGACAGAACCAATGGCTGCTGCTGGGATCAATCCCACGAATTAGCAGTTAATCTCTTTATCTACTGGGCTACCAATGTATACATTCGTGCAGGGATAAGGTGAGACAAGAACACCATAAAGAAATACCTGTAAAACTTCTTGGCCAGTGAGACGGAGCACTGTGCAGACACCTCAGCAGCGCTGCGAACTGTGTCAGGAAACATCTCTGTCAGGCCCCACAACCTCTCCATCAATGTCTCATCCAGCTTAAGGAGGGAGCACAAATCAAACATACATGTCAGACAAAAAATGTATGATTAAGTATGCAATCAAGCAGCACATCTCATGAATAAAAACACACAGACAAAACAGATCCACATACATGTATAAATTGGTCCATACTGAAGTCTGGTGTTAACACAGTGAGAGACTCTCCTGCTACTGTCATGACATGCAAAATAATAACATGATAATGAAATGGACTGCTAATTAGACTTTATACTACTTTTGACACTTCTGTACGCTTGCAAGAGACCACAGAGTCAGACACAGTTTGTCAAACCAGGGACCTTAGGTAAGAAGCTAGCCTGTTAGCATTGGTACAGCCATTTTAGCTTGCCATGTACAGCAAAGAAAAGGACAAGCTAGAATTAAACCACTGTTAGTCTATGTTCATTTTCTATTCTCATTCGCATTTCCGAAGTACCCCACTATGACTAGCCACTTACATCTTCATCTTCATCGTCGTCAATCTCGTCCTCGGGGGGCCGAGTGGACACCGGGCCCGCAGAGGGGGAAAGCTCCTCGATTCCGGCCATGTCTCCTACCAGCCCGCTAGTCTCTGCCGGGTTGTTAAAGCTTTACGTACTGCGAGCAAGTCGCTAGAAAACAGACTAAAGCCGACAGACAGTTTATTTGTGGTTAGCTCCCTCCAGCTTTCATTAAAGCTAAGGCTACGAGGCGTGCATCGGTTAACGACAGTCTGAGGTCACAGCGAAAAAACGTGAGGCTTGTCAGGGACGGATGACGAGAGCAGGGCAGGGGTCAGTGTGTACGTCACCAAAAAGTAAACAGCGCCCCCTGTCGCTGCGGCTGTCTCACAGCACGTGGTGTAAAAAAAAAAAGAAGAATGTGATTAACTGGCTAAAAATACTGACATTACGTGCGTTTTTTTATTAAATCCAGAGCCTACAAAGTCGTCATTGGAAGATAGATTTTTTAAAAATCATTTTCTAACCTAGGTTTTGATTCTGAATATTTAAATTGCAGATAAAACTGCTTTCTTTTACAATTGTGACTTGAAAAGTGCACTAATGAATCACAATAGCGTACCAATAGTCCAGTGTATCATTTATATCACTAATTAAACACAGGTAAAACACCTGTATAATGTTATAATAGTAAATTAACACTGTAAGAGCGCTTATACATAGTTATAACACTTTTGAAAGATTGGTCAAACACCTATCCAATAAACCACAGAAACACTAGTATATAGTTTTAACATTAATGAAGTGCAACATAACAACCCTTTTAGCTATGCTGTTATATGCTCCATTTTGTGCTTGACATGCCAAAATTTGCCTCTCTTTTGCAACTCAAGGGAGCTGGATTACAGCCAGAAAATATAATACCACAAATATTCCCATATGGGGTAATGTGGAGTCAGTTCAAAGGCAGGCTACCAGCAGCAGAACACAACAGTCAAACCAAACTGGGAGAAGTTAAAACAAGAAGGGAAAAATAAATAAATAAATATGTACAGTGTAGTTCAAATGTTGCTCCTAATCACAATGCTCAATGTAAATTTGCAACTGTGGATAAATTGAAATTGGCCATTTGTAGATCTATTGAGCATATTCAGAAGTAGACTATTTGTGATGTAGGCTTTTCTCCTGCTTCGTCTATGGATTTTCATTTATCAGTAACCGAATGGAAAACCTTTACATAGATGTCTAATTTCTATCAGTGAAATAGACTCTGCCATAAACAAACTCAGTCAGCATATGTAGCACTTATTCTGTAAACTATGAGTGTTTGTTTAGGTGTCGGGGTTTTAGTTCCAGTATCTGTAATTTATTGTTGGATTCTGTTGAATTTCTAACTCTACAATCATGTGGCTCCTAATTGAAAACAACCTCAGTAAAGGGTGGCTGTCTCGGGGTTTTTAAATCTCCTTCCAGAGAACTTGTTGTTGCTGGGAATAGCAGAGGGGGGCTGGTCATGGAAAAGTTCTGGGATGCAGGGATTCCTTGTTTACATCCTCCCGGAGTACGCCGCGGGGGCGGGGTTAGCTCCGCCCTCATTCTTTAGACCTGACGTCATTGTCGCTTGTGTTTTTTATGAATGAAGGAATCCAACCTCAGAGAGCAGCGGAGTAATTCCGGGAAAAGGCGGACTGACATTTTGTCGCCAGAGTCGCTTCGACCCAGCAGGTAAATGATCTTTTTTACATTTTATTAAACGTTCAAATATATATCTTGAATTTGTTGGTAGCAGCCGAACACTAAAGGATTTGTATCCGCCGGGGCTCGCCAACCAACCAAGGACAAGGCAGCTGTTTGCGTTAATCTCCTTTAGCTCGTCAGACACCGTTGATGCTAGCTGCTAACGGTTAACATTACTAGCATGTTTAAGATGATGCGGATAATTTGGCCATTCTTCTCACATTTGTGCCTTTATACTCGCAAAACATGGCAGCCAGAGACGCTTCTCACTTCCTTGTGTAAAAGTATGGTTTGAAATATTTTGAATAGATTATTTAAAGCCCTGCTAAAATGGATGTCGAGGGCACTCGTGATGGCTGTTTACTATAGCAGCAGCGCCTTTACCCCTAGCTGACCAGCTCCTCTCCCTATAAGGATTCTGGATGGAGCTAGATGGATAAATACCGTTTCCATTAGTGGCCTGTCTTGGCTGTGTATTATTTAGTCGCTTAAAACCACAAAAAATAGATAGTAGTGCGTATATATAAACCCGTTTCATTAGTTGTAGCTTGCGTTTGGCAGTGCTGCGTTCACTTGTTGCGTTTCACCGTGGTAGCGTTATTCAAGAAGTACCGTGTCCTCTAAAGTGATATTTATAGTTAAGTACAAACGTCGATACCCTGTGCTGTTTGGACCAGTACATAAAGACGTGGTCGCAGCTGTTTTCCCTGGGTTTGGACGGTCTGGCAGTCTTAGCAGAGCTGAGCAGAGGTTTATTGCTGAATCACCCTGACTTTACGAAACGGCGGCGGTCTCATGGTTTACAGCCGGAGTCCACCGGCTGGTTGGACAGCCACTGTTGCTGCAACCTCGACTTCCCACGCATTTCGGGAAATGCAGTTTATGTCAGCAAACTACAGACCATTTTACCATGTGCTTTATTTAGCTGATGTGGAGCAACACCTCCTGTACACGAGTTGTAGGCCTACATGTGACGTTTAAGCCTATTCTACTGTTATGAAGGAATGTTTCCTAGAACATTTTCTTTCTTTAGCTTGAACTCAAGAGGCCCTCGGCTCGTATGTTCCCTCTTCCTACCCGGCTGCATGGTTAGCCTGTTTGTTTTCTGAAATGTTGCTGAAGAGGGCACAAATCAAGTCTTCTGTTTACATCCAGGAAGCTACTCCTGTCGACACAAATGTCTGCTCTTTTTTGGATTTGACAGTTTTGAGTCCTGGAAGAAAAGGCCATCAAAGAAAGCTTTAGTTATTTTTCATTTAGCAAGCAAATTTAGGACAAACAAGCTAACAAAATGATAGTAAAACTGAAATATAAACACCTCATGTATAGAAGTGTAATACCCATTTATAACTACACCCGCACTGTAACAAAAATCAGTAGATCAATAGAAAAGCAACTTAATGTAACTTGAAATTATATTAAATGATTCACATTATGTCAGTCCAACTTTAAGATTTCTTAAAATTCAAGAAATCAAGAACAGCCGACTATCCCAAAGGCTCTGCCACATACTGCTGTTAGAGAGCATGCTCTCTTAATAATTTGTTATTGATAGATTAACCAGAGGAAAGAGTTGGAAAAAATCAGCTACAGCTTGATCTCTTCTACGTCAGTCTGACTGAAAGAAAAATGAAAGTGCAAGGAGTTTAGCTCATCAGTGAATCAGCTTAAAGGTCAACAGCAGCCTCTGGATTGTATTTTGTCGGCATGCAACTTTGCGTCAGTTCACCCCTCATCAAAACCACATATTTTTCCTCTTAGTTGTAGCACTATTTCTCCATCTACATTGTTTTGGTGTTAGTTTTGGAGATAACTGCCTTAGAGATGTCTGCCTTCTCTTGAATATAATGGAACCAGATGACAGTTGTGACGCTCAAGGCGCCCAAAAAATACATGTTAAAAACTCAACAGCAAAGTTGTTTTTTTCCCCAGAGATCATGACCCGGTTACTCAAGATAATCCAGACCTTGTTGTGAGCAGTTTCATGTTGGATCTGTTTTCTTTCTACCAAACCGCACCTGCCAACCGTGTCACAGCACAGAAGGAAATGTGCATCAAATCATAGAGGAGAGGCTAGCTAACATAACAGCCCAGCCAAGGAGGGTGGCATTAATGTTTACATCAGCCGCTGTCACAAGTAGGAGCCTCATGTCCATGAGTAGATGCACGCTTCCTTCTGCGCATGTAGTTCGGTAGAAAGAAAATAGTTCCGACATCAAACTGCTCAAAACAAGGTCTGTGGAGTACATGGTCAGGATTTTTGGGAAGAGACATGCTGTTGAGCTTTTAAAAAAACACATTTTTGGAGCTTTGAACACCACAAGCCTCGCGCCATCTAGTTATATTAGAAAGCAGCAGGCGTCTCTATGGCTGATATCTCCAGAACTCGGCGATTCACACCAAAACAATCTAGATACATAAATAGCACTACAGGTAAGAGGGTAAATATATATTTTTGATTTTTGGTTGAACTGTCCCTTTAACATTTTTTTCATGTTCTTCTTTAATAGAAAGAATATAAGTGAAAGTGCATTGTTCTGAAAGAAAATTCCAATGTTGCAATAAATATGAAAGTGAGAACATTCACTCTATAAAAGCTGCGTGGGGAAAACACCCGGTGGTTTGATGATGTCAAGGTAGAACTTGCCAGTCTCAAGTAAACATTAATGTCAAGAGGTATTTTTTGCTGTACAGTCAGCACAGTGTGGCTCCTCATCATCAGCGTGCTGCGTGGTGGTTTCTCTCCTGGCTGCTCTGGTCAGGAGGGAGGTGAAATGTAATACAGCTAAAATGGCCTCAAGTTTAAATGCAGAGTCGTTTCATCAGCACGATCGGCCTTATCAACCAAGAAGTGACGAAGCAAAATTCAAGTTGTCCCACTGAGATGTTGGACTTTAATCCCACAGAATGACATTAGTGAGCTGACCTTAAGAGGAGTGTAGGAAGTCCCCACGCAGTCTGTGAAGTGCTTAGCAAGAAGAATGGGAGAATTTCCTAATACAGTAGTGTGAAGGCAGCCCAGACTTAAACAAACACTCCTGCCGCTGTTATTACCGCTTGTTACTGGAAGCAGCAATTTAAGGGTGTTTTAAAATGAGCCAGTGTTTTAGTCTGCTATTTTTGATTTAATGTCAGAAATGAGCAATTGAGGAAAAATGAGTTTTATTGTAGGTTTCATGTCAAAAATAATAACTGTTTTATTGTGGAGGTTATTGTGTCTCTTTCACTGAAATATCACTTCATAAAAATAGTTTTCTCTTCTTCAGACTTTTTCACAATGAGGGTTTTGAACCGTTGGTGTGGTGTTGACAAGAGGAAGTGTTGAGGGAATTGGTTAGGACACCTGCTTTGAGCAACCAAAGGGCAGACACATGATAACTTCCTCCTCACCATTCCAGCTAACAGAGAAAGGCACGTTGCTTTCAAAACCTCCTCTTCCTTTCATATCGAACCACAGAATTTAATGAGAGAGCGCGTTTGGAGAAGCATGAAAAATCTGTGGGTTCTCCTTTTCTGTATCGCGCATGACTGGCTGTCTTGTGAGCGGATGGTAAATGTCAAGCCAGACGCCGACCAAAACAGCATGATAGCTTGAGTCACATGTGATAACATTACCTTTTTTTGTTTGTGTCCTGTTTCTGTTCTTGCAGTGTGTTGTATCTGTGTTGACTGGTGTTTGGGAGGGGGAAAAAAACCGAAGACAGTCGGATCATGACGACAGAGAGAAGCAGCAAAGCCCTGAAGGTAAACACAGCCACAAAGGAAACTCAGTTTTCACAGGAGGGAAAACGTCAGTGTTGAAAATCAGGACGGCAACTAACAATAACTTTCATTGTCAATTAATTTGCCAATTATTTTCACGATTAATGTCACATTCCTTCTTTTGTTCAACCAACAGTCCAAAATCTAAAGACTCTTCATTTACCATACATATATTTGACATATTAGCTTGAAAAATGACTGAAACTGTTGTCAAAATAGTTATCAATTAATTTTTCAATCGACTAATCAATTAATTGACTGATTGTGTCGCTCTAGGTGAAAAGAAGTTTTACTTTCCTCCCTATCGATCAATTTTTTAATGCCTTTTTTCTTCTCTTCCTTCCTCTTCAGGTCAAACAGGAGTGCGGCGAGAACGTGCCCATCCTGTCAGACAGCGAGCTCATGTCCCTCTCAGTACGAGAGCTGAACCTCCACCTGCGCGGCCTGTCCCGCGAGGAGATCCAGAAGCTGAAGCAGCGCCGCCGCACCCTGAAGAACCGGGGCTACGCCGCTAGCTGCCGGGTCAAACGGGTTTCCCAGCGCGAAGCTCTAGAGCAGCAGAAGACGGAGCTCCAGAGGGAGGTGGAGAGGCTCGGGGCTGAGAACGCTGGCATGAGGAAAGAGCTGGAGGGGCTCGGCGCGCGTCTGGCTGCGCTCCAGAGGTTCGCCAGGGGCCTGGAGGCCGGAGGGGGCCACTTACTGGCTACGGCCCCGCGCCTCAACACCGCCTCAGTTATCACCATCGTGAAGAGTCCACCACAGCCTCAGCAACAGAGAGAACACGAGCCGTCCTAGAAGGAGCTCCTGGAACCAGACTGGGGGGGGGCGCACAACCTGCAATGCAAACACATACACACACACACACACACACTCACATGCATACATTGACTATACACAAATGTTGAGAACAGGAAAACAATAATAGTAGGAAAATACTAAAAACTTGTTTGAGTTACACCTCGTTCGCATTTCCAAATTCTGCTGGATTCTATGTGCAGGAGTCAGTCACTCCTGTGTGACACAGTGTTGACCTAGTGGTGTGTAACATCACTGAACACACAACTGCTACGCTTAGTTTTCCAAAGCAATGGCTCGGAACAGTTTAAAAACAGTATAGGACGGGTGGAGGTGTCCTCCACTTAATGCTCTTTTATGACACTGCAGTTTATTTGACTGAAATTTAGCAAAATAAGTTTGTTTAGAAGCCGTCAGATGCAGCAGGTTTAATGTGAACAGCGTGTCAGAGCACTGATGCGCTTAGTCGTCTCTCTCACACTCACACACACACACACACACACAAACAAACACACAAATACAATGCACAAGATCCCTCACACACGTAGACATTGACTACCTGGACTCTGACTGAAGCAAGACCAACCGAGAGTTACTGTACACCCTCACTCCTCTGTGCTCCAGAAAGGCTTCTCTCTGCTTCAGTGTATGGCACCTGACCAACAGGGTGGAGCAAACGTGTGCGTAGCTTCTTCCAGCTCTACAGTGTCCGCAGTTTTTAGCTGTTTTTTATACCAACCCTGGCACATGTGTCTCTGCTACTGTGCAGGAAGGTGTCCCAAAGTATGAGTCACTTCTGTTAGTCATTAATGAAGTTTCTCAACCTCGGCGTCACTTGATATGCAGGGCGCAGTCATGGGAGAAGCTAATACAGTCACATTTTTTGCAGGTTTAATAGTTTTCAAAAAGGATAATTTCAATAAGATCCGTCTGGATCGCTCACATTCACTTAACAGCTTTGCTTGGGTCGTGACGATTTTGGGAGCAAAAAAGGTCACACAGTCCAGAAAAAGGTTGCTGCATTCAAGCTCACCACTCAGCGAAATGTCTTTGATTCACCACTCCCTCCCTGCCTATTCCACCCCTCCACATGAGGCGAAAAGTAGTTTTGTACTGCTTTGTGTACACATTTTTCACATCAATGCAGTGCCTTCAGTGTATGTTGGAGTTACAAGAACACAAACCTAAGAGGGAAAAAGCTTCAAAACAGACTGTAATCGCTCCGTCTCGACTGCTCACGACAGCACATTTCTTTGTTTAGGTTTCTCCTATTCTCTGAGCTATAATCCCTCATCACTCATTTCACAATCCCTACCGCGCAGTGACTTTGCTACAGTCTGCTGTGGCTTCGTTTTTTCATATCTTGGTAGACTCCCAGCAGCAGATGTTGGTCGTTTTGCTGAAAAAACGTGTAAAAGCGCAGTGGCATCTGGTAGGAATTACGTTCAAGTCGATGCAAATCCTCCTGCATACATTCCCGTTCTGTGTTTCTTATTTGTATTGTTTGTACGTGCCGTTGAGAGACGAAAATGTTGAGTGACATTTATCAGAGATATATTCTATATTTTATTTGTATTTAAAGGTAGATATTATGAAAAGACAAGCTAACGAGTGCTGTGATGTTCTATATGTTTTCAGAAGTACTTACTTATGACTAGTCCGGGGATATTCTCACGTCTAATTATTGTGTTGTGTGGCAACGATGATTACTTTACAAAATGTTAATTATTAGCTATGTAGAAATATGCTCAAAGCCAATGGCCATATTGCTGTATGATGATTTTTTTTTGTGTGTGTGTTTTTGCAATGTTTGTACTGGCTTGTCATAGTGGATTCTTGGAGGGATATTATTTTTCTATGCTGATTTGTATGTTATTTGTGTGAAAAATTGAGGTCACTTCTGAATTGGCGGGTTGGGCAGATCCATGGGATGTTAAAGACAAGTGAGGAGAACAAGGAAAAGAAAGATGGAGATGAGGAGGAGATAAGAAGGTTGAGGAGTTGTCAGAGGATGGAGAAAGAAAGTAAGGCAAGGCGGACGGGGAAAGAAGATGGAAAGGGGTGGTGCTTTGATTCACTTGAAAACCTCCATCAGTCACAGGCCTGTTTCAGTCCAGACGTGCTCAGACAGGCTTGGACTTCATGGAGTCGAGGCCACTGAATAGTGCTAGCAATATCATTTATAAGCAGGCATTGTAACGCATTAGACTGTGTTGACAAATAACTCCTTAAAGATATGAGGCATATATATTTAGCTATATGAATATCTGTGGCAAAAAGCATTTATTCTCAATATTTTAACGTGTCACATCTGTCAAACTGTGCTGGATGTTTTGTAATACCTGCAAAACAAAAATGGTTTTTGTATTTATTACTTGTATTTTTTCTATTGTGAAAATTTAAGTACATTGTCTATTTTATATATTAATTATAATAAATGTTGTACATATTGTACATAAAATGGTGTGTTTGTGGTCGACGCACACAGAAAGGAAGTGGATCTACAGGATGTGTTGCACAAGTTTATCTCTGCAGATCAGATAAGATGAAGTCAAGTTTAAATATAAACCAAGGATGACATGAAGTGAGACCATTAGTCACTTTACTGTGCGCTATTTCTCTTAATATTGTGACATATTTTAGACAAACGATTTCTAAGTCATGTTAAGATACACATAACATACAATAATAAAGATGCTGACTCATACACCAGCACACTGATGATGTTTACCTCAACGGAGGTAAATCCGTCTGGGCCATTTTAGCTGTGGTCAGTGTTTATTGGACAGTACATGGATGACATACGTGTGTTAAGATAATGTTTAATGCAACGCTACGTTTTGTAACATTAATTTTGACAGCAGTAGAGGATCAGCATATTTGGGATTAATGGTCGCACAGGTTTGCAATGAATTACGTAACTGGATTTCTCAATGAGGGAGAAGAAGATGCAATTTTAAGAATTTTTAACCAGTTAATAGAACTTTCTTACAAACGTACAACTTGTTATTGAACATAGTGTTTGTATATGTCTTGAAGCATATCTCAAGGTAATTTTTCAAACTTTTACCTACTGTGGCTTTACCAAAACAAAGCAGTCAACTCAAATATCAGACTAAATATCTTTTATTTCTTCAGATTCACTTGACATGAAATAGTAGCATCATGAGCAGCTTTATAATATACAAAGAATTGAAAACAAAAACATCACTGAAATAAAAAAAAGACAGTCATGAATTAAAAAATAGAAAACTAGGCCTTTTTTTTCTCCTGTGCTCCTCCTTTACAGCATTTATGACTATTTCAACATACATGGCTACAGCTCCTCCTGTAGACTTTAATCACAACATGAGTCTACGGCATTTCCTCTCAGCTATATTCATTTATATCTCACAAAAACCTGTTTCACACGTCACCAAATAACAAAGACGTAGAGAAGGAGGATGATAGTGTCTTCAGTTTGAAAATGAATTATGGCATTCAAAGTGTGATACGACTGACACACCATCTTTTAAATTGTAAATTATAAAAGGATAAAAAAAAATTCAGATGATTTTTTTTTCATTATTGGTGTGTTTATTCACGGTTCAACGTTGAAAACGTTGAAAAATATAACATAATGAACTGGCCAGTGCCTTTAAAAAGGAGTACATGGTTCAATTTGAAGCTGGATGAAGCTCAGTCATGGTCAAAATAATCCAGTTTAGATCCACTGAAAAAGTAGCAAAGCAATAAGCCAGACAACTCTCAGTAATGCCCAAAAATAAACCACTGCTCCTGTGGACAGACAAGGCTTCTCTACTATGAACCACGCCGTGACCACTGTCTGAGGCTGGGGCTTGCATCTATTTTCCAAAGAAACAACACAGACGCACACAGAGACTGGCGCTCAGACAAAGCCTTTTTTCTGTTACAAGTGTACCAAGCTATAAGTGTGTGATAACTGCCTGTCTGCGTGTAGATAAGACTGAATGTGTCCTCTCCACACAGCCCCCTGGTGTTTGTACAGAGCTACAGCAGAGCAGTGAAAGTAGTTACAGTAAACACATCGGCAGACTCAGCATGACTCATTGGGGGTGACTCAAGAACTTCAATTATGTGGACAAAATAACCCTCGGCCAGAAAAAGACTGCCTGGAAGAACAGAAGAGCAGTTAAGTCAAAGAAACGCAACCATGACAAGTTTACGCAGCATATGTTATTTTTAACTGAGAGAATATTGAGTGTCTAACATATTGTAAATACATAAAATGAATGTTTTCCCATATCACTGTGCTAATATTCAGTTTGTGATGGTTTTTTTAGCTTTCAAATATACCATATGTCAGGTTAATAACCGTTTAGCATGTAGTTAAACTTCAGTCCATACAAGAAAAAAAACTGACAATAGCTTTCTGAAACCTGACAAAGAAGTCATAACAGTGGGTGTGTCAGGGATAATGCAAAAATCTCACTTGGTTTGGACGGATATTAGTTATTCTTAAGTTGGAGCCAATCAGGAACATCACGGTGTGAAGATGGGTTGAAAAACTCAACTCAAAACAGGTCGAACTGAAATTAAACTTCAGAGACATCAGTAGATCTATATATCTTTAACTCTTTTCATAACATGTGCACTTGTTTGCTCAAAACTTGTTATCAAAAAGAAAAGTTTCATTAATTGATCTATTAATAACCGATGTTGTGTGTGTGTGTGATAGAGTTGGAATAAAAACTTAAGTCTCTCAGATGTCAGTTGCCTGTTGCCAAGGGAAACGCCCACCCAAAAGGAAGCCAAAATGGCAGTTTCCACAAATACGCCTTAAAATGTGTTTATTCTCTTCAGTAAAACAGAAAATTCTGCACAATAGCTCAATTGTTTCCTTGCACAAACAGTGACTGGATTTGAATTTCAGTTTGACTTTAACTCTCTGGCTTTAACTGCAGAAAGGTTTAATTCCTATGATAGAGCTCCCCTACTGAGAACAGGCATCTAAAGTTAGCTTTAACCTATATTCCTCTTCTGCTTTTCCCTCAATCCAGTTAACCTACATTGTGGTCTGCAGAGGTCTACCAGCTCGAGCTTTAATCCCATCCTTTCAAATAACGCCCAAATTACACCAGTGTAATCCTGGGCAGCTCTGCTACCCCTCACTCCTGGAGCAGACGTCCTGTATAATGTATAATCTGCTCTGCCACGCTCTCATCTGTAATATTAATAACAACATTGATCCATATGACTGACTTGAACTCATGTTTTTGGTTTGGCTTCCCTTTTAAATCTGACACCCACACTGCAGTGAGGGATCTCCCTTAAAATCCCACAACACACCAGGGTCCCCCGAGTTCACTTACAGTTGATCTGCACATATATCTTCCATAACTCTGTAACACATTTTATTACTGCGACGATACTGAAAACAGCTTCCGTTTGAAGCAGATAAATGTACTTGCAAATTCAATTCCAAGCTCTAAATATTAGTTTTAAGTTTACAAATGAAAAGTTCAGAACTTTTAAAGGATATTACAATTTCCAGTCATGAAAAATAAAGATTCAAATTCAACTTAAGGGTTTTTATGACTGGGGAAATCTTGATAAACACAGCCAATGGCGTTCTGAAAACAACAAGACATTGAAAATGCAAACCAATCCAGAACCAGAACAAAATAACAACATCCATTAGAACAGGTTCACTGACAAACGCACTGGAGCCAAGGAAACATGACTGAGCTGAAATGAGAAATGAAGCTTTTCACCAAGTTGGAAAACTTGTGTTCCAAAAGTCAAGTATGACTCAGTTTGAACAAATGTGACTCACAGACTTTCCAAAAACAGACACAACCCTTTTCATTTTGTGGTTTTAACACCAAAAAGGCTTAAATAAGACGCCTGGGAAATGTTTCCTCTTATTCAACATCAGTCTCAAAAACAGGAGGAAGACTCCTCCATTAAAACAGTCTGAATCTGATTCAGCTGGAAGCGTTTCCTGCTCTAGAACTCGTCGTCGGAGCTGAGCAGGAGGGTCTTCTCTGTGTCGCCGCGGCCACTGGTGGTGCTGTGGGTGCGGCAGACGGGCGGAGGCGCCCCCTGCTCCAGCGTAGACTGCTGGGTGTATTGCTGGTAGGCCGGGGAGAAGTTGTGGATGGCATCCTGGACCATGTCGCCCGGGTTCATGGTCTCCTTCAGGCTGCTGGAGATGCTTTTCATGGGGGCACAGCGGCCTGCGGGAGGCGGACGAGATGAGAGAGTTATAGACGTCCGGACAGAAGGTTAAAGAGAAAGAGTTAAAGGAGGAGGAAAAGGATAGAAAAGGGCAGTGGGGAGGGGGAATGATGGGTGATTTAGAGGAGAGAAAGTAAGGAGAGGAAGGAAAGGGTGAAAGAAAAAAGAAAACATTAAGGGAGGATTTATGATGATTTAGGCAGGGATGTGGGAGCGAATCACATGAAGAGGAAAGGAGGAGGAGAAAAAGGGGAAGGTAGAGGGAAGGATGAGACAACAGGAGAGTGGGAAAAGGAGTGATTTAGTGGAAGGAGACGAAAGGAAGGGACTAAAATGGGGAGAAGACAAGAATTGGGGGGGGCTGTGATTTAAGCAGCGAGACAAAAGGAGGGAATGGCTGAAAGAGAAATCAGAGACCATGGATGTGATTTAAAGAGAGGGAATGGAAAGGGATTTAGAGGGAAGCAAGACAGGAAGGAACAGTAAAAAAGGATGAGAATGATTCAGGAGCAGAAAAAAAAGGGTGACACGTAAACACAACCAATCACATTCAAAACCTTGGATAAAAACAAAAAACAGAACAGAAACTAACTTAATACATCTTGGAAGGACATGACTAGCTAACCAGTGGCAGCAGAGGAAAAGGAGGGATTAGGGAGTAAACGTCAACAGTGGTTAACCTACCAAACTCTCCATATGTAGGAACAGGTCCTTTATGACGCAGCAGAGAGGAAAAGAGACAAATAAAGATGGGTGTGCAGAAACAGGAAGGGAGAAAATGACCCCAAAAAAACATGAGTGATGGAAGAGTGTTAAAAGTAAAAGATTAAAGGAGGAGGAACAGATGTAGAGATTTTAGAAGATTTTTCCTTTTATACTGTTAGTAAACATGCAGTTAACTCGTCATCATACTCGTCATTCCAAACATCTACTGTAAACATCCTTCTTTTTTTCCCCGTTCTCACCATGCGAGTCCAGACTCTTGTCCATGTAGACTCTGTATGTGAAAGCGTGACGCAGAGCCAGCGCTGCGAAAAACATCTCGATGCAAATGATGAAGTTCTGGTACCCAGCGGCGACCGTCCCCTCGCCGACGGACACCTCCACCGAGTTAATCTGGGGAATGGCGCCGCACTTCTCCAGGATGGCGAGCAACATGCCTGACCACAGGTGATAAGATGTTACTTGATGAAGATAAAACAAACTTTATGTACACGTTTAATAAAAAGAATGTTGTGCATGTGTGGTCCCTACCCTGCCAGAAGGAGAGGAAGATGACCGACTTGACCATCAGGAACTTGAGCATGGGGCTGTAGGGGCTGAGAAGCTCCCTGGTGGAGAAGTAGAAGAGGAAGAGGGCGTACAGAGACAAGCTGACTGAGATGTTGTAGATGATGGTCACGTAGAGGTAACCGCCAGCAACACTGTGGAGAGAGAAGTCAGAGACAACAATGTTAGAGGTGTTGATTTATGGGTCGGTGTTCTGATTTTTATTGTTGACGGTCATGCCAAAAGCCTTAATCTCCCATTAGGGATAAATGAAACGATTACAGGAAGAGGTGATGGTGAGGTGAAGTCTGGAACACTCAATTAATCTAAAAATTAAAGGAGTAATCCACTGTTTTTTTTCTAAATTTGGTAGCATCTTTGTAAACTGTTCCGAATGGCTATGTTTCTCTGTACTGAATCTGATGTGTTTGTAAGCTGCTGTTTAGGTAACTACTCCTGTGTTCTCATTACCAGCTCAGTCAATCAGAAACAATATACAGTGCCTTTAAAAAAGTACACCCCCTTAATTGTTTTCCCCCTTTTATTGCTTTTATAGATGGAATCATGGTCAATATAATTTGGCTTTTATGACAAAAAAAAAATTACATCAAAAACTCTTTAATGTCACAGTGAAAACAGATTTCTACAAAGTAATGTCAATTAATTAAAAATATGCAATGTAAAATAAGCAATGCAATCACAGCACTGAATCTGTTTGGACAGGTCTCAATCAGGCTTCAACACCTGCAAACTGCAGTTTTACTCCATTTTTCTCACTGCTCAAGCTCTGTCAGGTTGCACGGGGATCAGGCGTCAACAGCCCCTTCCAAGTCCAGCCACAAATTCTCTATTGGATTGAGGTCTGGGCTTTAACTCTTGGAAAATAAATCTTCTCCCAAGTCGTAGCTCTCTTGCAGACTGAATCAGGTTGTCCTCCAGGATTTCCCTATATTTTGCTCCATTGATTTTACCCTCTACCTTTACAAGCCTTCCAGGGCCTGCTGTTGAGAAGCATCCCCATAGCATGACGCTGCCACCACCACGCTTCACGGTGGGGATGGTGTGTCTGTGGTGATGTGCAGTGTTTGGTGTCTGCCAAACATAGCGTCTAGTCTCATGGCCAAAAAGCTCAATTTTGGTCTCATCAGACCAAAGAACCATCTTTCAGTTGACCTTGGAGTCTCCCACATGCCTTTGCGTGAACTCTAGTGGAGATTTAATGAGCTTTCTTCAACAGTGGCTTTCTCTTTGCCACACTCCCATAAAGCTTTGACTGGTGAAGAACCCTAGCAACAGTTGTTGTATGCAGAGCCTCATCCATCTCAGCTGCTGAAGCTTTTAACTCCTTCGGAGTAGTCATAGGTGTCCTGGCGGCCTCCCTAACTAGTCTCCTTCTTGCACAGTCACTCAGTTTGTGAGGACGGCCTGCTCTAGACAGATTTACACATGTGCCATATTCCTTCCATTTCTTAATGGCGGATTTAACTGAACTCCAGGGGATGTTCAGTGACTTGGAAATGTTTTTGTATCCATCCCGACTTATACTTTTCAATAACCTTTTCAGTTGCTTGGAGTGTCTTTTGTCTTCATGGTGTAATTGTAGCCAAGAATACTGATTAACCAGTGACTGGCCCTTCAGACACAGGTGTCTTTATACTACAATCACTTGAGACACATTCACTGCACTCAGGTAATCTCCATTTCACTAATTGTGAGACTACTAGCACCAATTGGCTGAACCTCTGTTGAATTAGGTCAGTCACTTTAAAAGGGGTGATTATTTATGCATTCACTTATTTTACATTATATATTTTTAATTAATTGACATTACTTTGTAAAAATCTGTTATCACTTCAACATTAACATTTCTTTTTGGTCTAAAAAGCCAATTTATATTGACCATGATTCCATTTATAAAAGCAATAAAAGGGGAAAACAATTAAGGGGGTTAATACTTTTTACAGGCACTGTATTGACCCATTGGTTTATATACGCTTAGACTTCAGTTATAAGCTACAGTTAAAAGTCCTGCATTCAAGATGTTGCTTTAGTATAATAAGGAATATGTACTTTAGTATTAAAAGTAACAGTATACATTAAAAGTATACAATTATATATTATATCGCAGAATTTATATTGTTGTAGTTGGTTGAGTTGGAGCTATTTTTTAAATACTTTTAGGACTGCAACTAATGATTATTTTCTATATGAAATAATCTGGTGATTATTTTCTTGATTAATCAATTGATTACTTGGTAAAACGTCAACTCCCTCACAATGCTTGTTTTCTTCAACCAACAGTCCAGACGATCAAAATTATTAGAAGTATATTCAAATTACAAAATTAATTTAAAGAAAATGCTGCAATTATTCACATTTTTTAAGCTTGAACCATTAAATGTTTGGCATTTTTGCTCATTAATTTTCTGTTCATCGCCTAATTGATTAATTGACTAATCTTTTAGCTGTACTTGTGTATATGGTTTCGTAGTTTGATTTATAACAAGCTCTTCATATGTTTTGTCTGCACAAATATTCATTTGAAACAAAACTAAAGTTGTCAAATAATTGTAGCGTAAAAAGTCAAATATTTAGAGTAGTAGAAGTATAGAGCAGCATAAAACAAAAAGATTCAAGACTCTGCATCACTTACTTAAAGTCTCCATCCTTGTATTTGCCGTAGGCCTGCAGAATGACTGTGATGATGGCCATGAGAGGTTTGACCACGCAGAACTGAAGAGTGGCCTGCTTACAGAACCGCAGGAAGCCGATGGAGTAGGCCTTCCCCCTCAGACAGCAGGTACCGTACATACAGCTAGATCTGATGGGACAACACACCAAGGTTTTACGTTATGGTCAGTTCTAACATCAGTGGTGAATTAAGTGTATTAGCAGCAAATCTTGCAGGATAATAAGCACATTAATTGCTTTGAATCTGCTTGTTTCATGCTAGTTTGGAAACAAATATTGTTTAAAGGCCTTTTAGAATCTCCTTCATTAACTTACTCGATGGGTTTCCCTCTGATCTCAGCCATGATGGCGCTCTCTCCTCCCAGGTATTCATAGCACAGACTGAGGAAGTTGTAAATGACGAACGCTGGAGAGAAACAAGGAGACAGAGGGTCGGTTGTTATTACTGCACTGACATTATTTACTCATTGTAATAATCATGGTAGCTCTGCACAGGCCATAAAAGATGTTTAAGACGGTTCTATTTGGCTAGACTTTGGAATTATGTAGTCACTTCATATTAAAAATGAAGTATGCATAAGGAAATATTATTTTCAAAGAACTTTTATTATTTGTTTTCTATTTATTGTTCTCTCTTTAACTAATAACATTGACCATGACTGCTTTATTCAGGCCATGACAGCATGACATTGAGGCAGCATGCATGACAGCATGACATTGAGACAGCATGCACAACACCAGGACACTGAAACTGAGGATGCTAAATGGAGTTCAGTCATTGTTAACTTCATTATTCACACCTGTGCTTTTCCTGCCGAAACAAACAAATTAACACTTTAAGTAGCCATGTGAACACCGATTAAACAGAATGCGTTATACTTGAAATACTCAAGCACAGTTTGAAACTTTGCACAACAGCAGCTACAAATGACAACTAGAAAAACATGTGGGCAAACTGTTTCAACTCTAATACCAAACACTAAAATGAACAGAGCAGAATGAAGCATTCAGTCGCCCACAGACCCCCAAGCTGTCAACACATCACTTCCTGTCACACTTGTTTTGGAAGTTCCAGAAACTGTACTGAGGTATGACCTCAAAGTCTGAAATCAGTTTAAACACCATCACCTGATTCACTGTTAAAACATTTCATATTTAATATGTGACAAAAAGTGAATTCAAACCAATCATGTAATTAAAAAAAAAAGGTAAAAACGGGAAATTTGCAACATTCAACATCATTTGCAACACTAACACGTAGTCAATTTCTCTCTCACACACACACACACACACACACACACACGCACACGCACACGCACACACGCACACACGCACGCACACGCACACGCGCGCGCGCCCCTCTCCCTGTGAAACTGATGTTCACCTGACTGTCTCTTGTGACCAGTGGATTATCTCTCCTCTGTGCAGCTTCAGTGAGAGGGTGATGACGACCAAGAAGCTCATAAAAAACACAGCCAGGCTAATCCTGTTAACACACACACACTCTCAGGGGGGAATGTGGTTGTGTGACTGTGCATGTGAGGTAAAATAAGGTGAGCGTCATGGGTGAGTATCAGTTAGCCGTGAAAGTGTGAAAATGTGTCAAATCCTGGGTGTGTGCCATAGTGTGTGTGTGTGTGTGTGTGTGTGTGTGTGTGTGTGGCGCGTGCGTGTTGCAGTGTTGTGTCACAACACTGATCTCAAAGCAGCTGCACTGCTGGCAGTGATTCTTGTTACATCAGCTGAGTTAATAAATTCTCCATTTCTCACTCTGAGTTCACCTCTTCTCTACTCCACCCACACACACTAGAAATTCGTCACTGCCTTCTGTCTGACGTCAGACAATACTTTGGTAATGAGATGCCGTACATGCCAGTTCACTGTCTGACGTAAGCACAAATGCTAGTGTACAGAGCTGAGTGATGAGAGCTGGTTTATCTGCTCCGAGTAGCTCTGTCGGAGTCTCAGCTGTTTACCATTAGGCTCTTTCACTTCTCTCCAAGGACCACCGTCAGCAGAGCTAGTTGCCACGGTGATACAGTAGGCTTACATGCAATGAGAATGGGAACTTTGCAGCGAGTTTGGTTGAGAGAAACTCATTATCTGACGCAGCTATCCTGACTGATGAGGAAGATTTGTGAGCGCAGTTGCCATGCAACAGGTCGGTCCATCCTCGCAGAGGAGAAGATCTGGGCAGGGCTCAGCAGCATTGTGGGAAGGCAAACAGAAGGAAAAGAGGAAGGGGAAGAGAAGGAGTACGCAATCATAAGAGGAGGAGTAGGAAATGTACTGGAAAAGATCTGAGAGTGATGTAGAAGTCTGGAAGTCATGTCAAGAGATGAGGAGAAGAAATAGAAGGAGTAGGAAAGATGTCTGTCTAAGGGAGAGATATGATGAACACAGTACTGACGGTACTTCCTGCCAAAAGCAGACATAGAGTTCCTCGATCTACGAGTGAGATCATCAGTTTGCTAACACAGGAAGTGACGTCCGAGTAAGTGTCACAGCAAGTGGACTATTTCTATCCTGACCGTCACTGCTGACTCTGGAGAAAGAGGAGCGGAGGCAGTCAGCCACCTTTCAACACTTTCTGCCAATTTAAGAATTTATCAATAGTCAGAGATACAAAGCATCAGGCCGCATTAGTTTTGTGTGCGTCATCCATCCGCTCAGCAAAGCTGACAGCTCACCATCTTCAACTTTTCTGATCTGACAGCAGTAAACATAGTCCACAAACTAATATAGGTCTCAGCTAATATAAACTAAAAACAATTTGGCAATGAAAAGTAGCTCCTGTCCAAATTCATATGGACACTTTTGAATCAGTGTATGTATTTTAAAAAAATCTGAACAAGCAGGATAAGATCTGGCAAAGTGGTAGTGTTGAAAACGTTACAGTAAGATGTAACAAATAAGATTTACAGAATTACAAAACAGACAATCACATTTAAAAATGTAATTAAAAACTAAAAGTCCCAACAGTCTCATCAATCATCAACATCCTCCAAAGTTACATAAGGGTTCATTTCAAGCCTCTCAGTCCAAAAGAAGAGAGTTTCAAGACAATTAATAATCTGGTAAACAGTTAAACACAGGTTCAGTATACAATGGAAAAGGCAGGAATCTAATAAGGGTGAGAGGGCACTTTGCAAAATAAACACTGAGTGTGTGGGTGGAATAATCTGTTAAGGATAGAAAAAACAGACTGTTCCAACCTGATTTGATCACAATGTGTTTCAACAGCTCAACTGGAAAACTTGCCCACAGTGAGGTGGAAAGGATTTTAATCAGTAACTTCTATCCATCAGCAGTATCACAACAAGTGCCATTTAATGGGTCTTTACGGGCAATATGTCATTATATCATTATCAAAACACTATCAAATATAGCAGAAGTGCTTTCCTTTCCTGTTTTAAAGGCTGCATTCAGTGAAGTGATGTCATTTCCTGAACATGCCATTTTATTCCACTTGCTTTAATACTTACACAGTCTGAATATTTACTTTTGAGAAACTTTCCAAATGTTAGGGTATATATTGTGATATCATTTCAAGGCCATATCGCCTAGCTGTACCTAGACTGACAATGGGTGGGTACAAAAATTACTAAACATGTCAACTGTAGGGCCTTTTAAAAAATAAATAAATAAATAAAAAATGTATACCATACCTAATGTGGAGTTGTGGTGACCATTGTGTGACCATAATGATTTTAGCTTTAGGCAACAGTTGTTCTTGTGCACTGTACTGTCAAAGCAGTTAATTGATTTTTTTGCACCCACCCTTGTTGTCTGCCAATTCCTGTCATTAATGAAACTACATCATCACGGCACATCACAGACTTAACTCATCGGAAAGACAAATGTACGTCCTTACCCTCATAACAGTCCCTGATGGTGTCGAAGTACACGTAGTACTGGTCATTGGTGAAAAAGAGAAGGCTGAGCCAAGAGTCGAAGGCGTAGATGGGAACAATGAAGAGGATCCGTACGATATGGCGCTGCTCCCTAGGTGAGCTATAGAAACGTAGGTGCATGTAGATCTGGGACAGACAGAAGAAAAAGACACTTACATACACTACTTAGAATTCTGTAACAGACTTTTTTAAGTTACAACATCAGCACTATGCCAGCATAAAATAAAGCGAATGGTGCATGCTAGGGTAAAAGTAGCATGTTCCACAGCTTTGTGGCATGAGTAAAAAAAGCTGCTTCTGTGTTCTTTCTCTGGTTATCAACTAGTAGGCCTGTATCAAAGGGCTTAAACTCCTGTGTAGAAAGATAAGCCTGTGTATCATTAATGTCTCTGGGTCTGTCAATGTCACTGACCTTAACGATCAATACATTACCTGACATCATCTCACAGGGATGTGTGAAAGAGAAAAAGTCTGACTCCATTCAGCTTTTTGTTTTTCAGACAGATTTCATACAGCCTTTTCATTCACCTGGATAAAGTTTCACCTTTGTGTGTATGTGTATGTGTATGTGTATATGTGTGTGTTTGTGCGTAGTCATGCTCTGTATCACAAACACCTGCTGAGGGATGTTGCCAAGCAACCTCTGCCCTTCTCTGGGCCTAGGCAGACGTGTGTGTTTGCAGGATTACGTCACCTATGCATTAAACAGCACACCAGATACACACACCTGCCTGCCGAATCCAGTTTTTAAATCTTTGTGACCACTTTGCTCAGTCAAATCTCAACATCTATATCTCTAGCATGGTTAATTAATACTGAACTAAAACCTAGGAGTGGCATTTTAGTGAACTGTAATGAAAATAAAAACTGGCCTTTAGAAACTTTAATATTGTGTACTTACAAAACTACATACAATAAAATAAAGATATACAGGAAATGTCTTTAGTTTTAGTCCGTGTCAAATTGGTCAACACAGGAAGCATGAGGTAACATAAGTGCATATTTTTATCCAGACTGTGAGGTTTACATGACTGTCTCAATTGCCTTCACAAACTGTTCTGTTTGTATTGTAATACCTACTCTGAACTTCTCAAATCTTGCCCCTAACAAATACCCCCATATCATAACAAAACAACTTGTAAAAACTTAACTCTGATCTCCTGCTAAGTAAATTAGTATTATTAAAGACCAGATGATTTAACCCCCCTTCTTTGTGCTGTATGGAAGCAGTTACCTGGTGGCAGGTGAGGATGAGTGCTGTCCAGACGAAGAAGCCAGACACAGCCTGCGCCGCGGGAGTCATGAGGAAGATAGGCTGGTCTTGGCTCAGCAGTGGGGCTTCAGGGAGCCATGAAATGTTGGGGCCAGTCGGGGCCGCTGTTGGTGGGGGGCCAGGTGCTGCGGCCAGAGGAGAGTCCTCCCCCAGCCTCTCTGAGAGCGGCACGTCTCGCCTCCACAGTCTCAACATCTAGAGGTGACACGACACAATAGGGGACATATCAGTTAGTCTGTGTGTCTGTACATATTGAACCCACTGAAACTCAAACAGTAACATGTGTGACACAATTCATAAAGTATGAACATCCATTTCCACCTGTAATCATCAACCTGAAATATAGATCACACACAGATCACTGTGTCATCAGAGTCATGTGTAATCTGAGATAGGAAGGCAGATAGAGGATAAACACAGATACACTGCAGGTCGACATGTCGTGACTCATGCAAGTGAAGGATGTGTGTGTGCGTGTCATTTGTACAATAGATTCTGTATTGCCTTAAGGAAAGACAATTGATTTTGTTAGTTCCTACATGTCCCAGAATGCCATTTGTCTGCTGCCAGATAATTTGCCTGAACATCTACAAATCATCTGCGGTTTTAGGTGGAGTGTGTGAGCTTGATGGCATACTGTGTTTTTTTTTAAGTTTACAGAAGGCAACGTGTCATTTGGCTGCAGGGTATTCTGGTATTTTAACGCTTCATTGATTCCTCCTAGGATGATGACTGAAAGGTCGGACAAAATGGTGAGATCTATAAGAAAGTGCTCTTTGATTTGATTCAAAGCAAAATTTTTTCAATCATTTTTTTTTTTTTTTGTCTTTCGTGATGACAACTAACCTTGGAAATAACATGTTTTTCCGATGTCTGATATTCACATGTCCTTCCATGTCTGACTAGTGAGTCAAACAAGAATCAACAGCCTGTAGCCTGACAAAATTAGGTGGCGATGAACAAAAGACATACATACGCTGCCAAATCCACTTCCATCTCCTAAAGATGGCTGGACTTGAAGTGGCCAGAAGACACGTTACATAAGCAGGAGCTTGTCACTGTCTCCAAGGTGGCACAGACATGTTCTCAGGGTGTTTGTTCATTCTTGTGCACTGACAAGACAGTTGTCATGTTAGACTGAGCTTGGGGGAGACGGAGACCTTCATGATATGGAGGTGGAGTGGGGGCTGACGCAAATTCACCCACAGGTAATTTCAGAAACAAACAGAGAAAATGAAAAATGAAAGGAGTGGGCAAAAGCATTAAAATGGCCACTGAATGAGAGAGAGAGACGGTGAGAGAGGGTGTCTTTCATTCTGACCTATCATGTCTCATCTGCCAGAATAGCATGGCAACCAGAAGTCACATAGGACATTGAACAAACAGCACGGACAATGACACTCACACACCACCATTTAGTTTCTTTACGACACTAATCACATTAAACTCAAGTGATTGGATTTGGTGGTTCGATAAAATGAATTAGGCTGCTTTCACGCTTTTATATGCGAGACTGAGAGGAGATATGGTTTTGCTGTTTGTGTGTTCGTGTGTGTGTGTAACTTGTGTGTGTGTGTGAGAGAGAGAGAGAGAGAGAGAGAGAGAGAGAGAGAGAGAGAGAGAGAGAGAGAGAGAGC
The DNA here is from genome assembly GCF_040436345.1 of Pagrus major. Lineage (NCBI taxonomy): Eukaryota > Metazoa > Chordata > Actinopteri > Spariformes > Sparidae > Pagrus > Pagrus major. The sequence continues at coordinate 9,853,506 of NC_133234.1, read as the reverse complement.
AGGTCATTTGTATTGGTTTGCCAGTGATCAGCAGATCCACATGTCGACAAGGAGAAGTGAAGGCATCAGCAGCCACACACACTCTCTCACACACACAATACCAGTGACAGTGAAATGCTGTGCTGGAGCAAAGGGACATCTGTGTGTTTCATTTGAAAGGCAAAAAAGGTCAGTCCACACACACACACACACACACAAACACGCACACGCGGGGGGGTCTGTAATAAAGCAACAGATGGAAAGGGGTGATGGGGGAGCAGACAGGGTGTGTTTATAATTCATAGCAAGTAATGATATGGGTGACAGCCAGACTGGATTATCATACTTGCTGAAGCAACAACAACAACACTGGGATTTACTCAGCAGAAAGCCACTCAAACATTTTGGCACGTCTGTCTTAGCATTATTTCCATAACAGTGGTTTTATTGTACTGCTGCGAGTAAATAACTCTGATTTAACAAGTTGAAATAATACGGAAATGACGCTAAACTTCAAACAAAAGAACCACAAGTAGCAAAGCGCTGACTTACCTTAGCTAATAGCTTCAACAATTCACGGATTCACTTGAATATAAAGCCTGTAATTGAGAAAGGGACACTTTATTAGTCGGGTACAGACGCGTTATGGAAAGGCAAAGTATTTCTAACCTGTTATGGAGGCTTGGCTCACCTGGTTGATAGGCTGCTGCTTTAAAATCCCCCTAAACACCGTCTCACGACCAGAAATAACGTTAAACCAGAAACGGCCTTAATTCCTCCTCAGAGCCGCACCGTTGCTCCCCGGACATCCATGTTGAGCCCTCGGCGGACTGCCCCGTCAACCTCTGCGTCACCCCCCAAAAACTCACCTCTAAAGTTTGTCGCTCATGTCAAAACACGTCTCTGTAATCCTTTTAGTAACTCCGTCTGCACAATAACTTCGTCTAAAGTCGGTGTTTTCGGAGTTAAACCAGTGAACTTCGTCATTCCTCACCGCTCATCTTTCTCCACTCCGCTTGACTTCAAAACCAATCCCTGTCGGATTAACTACAGATCGCAAGCGCTCCGCCCACTCCGCGAGGATGAGCCCGTTCGGCCAATCACACGCAGAATACCATTAATAATCCGGAAGAGGGCGGAGTTTCTTTATCCAACACTGAGCATGCGCGGATCTATTCTCGGTTCAGCAGCAGTGAGTGTGCTGTGGAGGACAGGGTGAACACTGCTCCTACACACTTAATGACGACTTATTTGTTTTCCTGTCTTAACTGTATAGTCGTCAGTGTGTGTGGGCACCACGTACTCCACAGTGGGTGCTGGTATTGGTTGTTGATCGTACTTTTACGACGTTACATTGCCCTCATCAATTTTGAGTTCTTCAATTTAAAAACCTTTTATGGACTTTTTTTACTTTTCCTCCCAAGGACACTCAAATTTATATTTGAGTGAAAACATCAACTTTTCTTACAAATAGCACCTTTAAGAGAAATCTATATTTTACAATTACATACATATGTCACAGTTTTAAAGGCTGACTTATGACTCTTTTTTTTTAACTAAATATCTAATATATTTTATATTAGATATGTTTGGGGGTTTTTTTTGTCTTTTTTTAGGCATAATATTTAGTATTCCATCAGAATGACGTATTGTACTGGTCATAATGAAGGGAAATAATTAGTGAAGAACTTATAATTGTATAAATAGTAAGAAAATCTCAGAGGCGTTTGTTGGTGGTTGATCAGAGATTTCTTTGTTGGGCGGGGTTTCTGTTCTAAAATCCTGCCTATCGACTCTCAGGTGGTCTCAAACAGGTCTGCTTACTATCCCCAGAGTCAAAACAAAATACAAATGAGCTATGAACCTTGCAAAAGATTGTACTTGTACTTCATTTGACTCTTTTAAAACCTTTCTAAATGTTCTAAATTTCTTTTTTTCATAGTGTTTTTGTGTTATACTACATTGTGCTTCTTCTCTCAGTGCCTTTCTCTTATGTAAAGCATGTTGAATAGTCTTGTCATTGTAAGGGGCTATAAAAATACACATTGCCTGTGGCCCTTTTTTAATTGGAGACATTGTGACTTGTCATTGCAGGAAAAGCACATGTGTAGCTTATGACATTAAATAATGACAGCTAGATCCAATTAAAGTACCACAGTGAGTTATGCCAGTCAGCAAAAGCGGACAATATCACGGCCTTGGAACCATTAAATGAAATACGGCAAGTATTTGTTATTGTTATTGTTATTGATATCAATCACTGCACACCTGCAGTTTCCTTTCTATGACATGTCAATTATGGCCCTAAGGATGTTGGCACATGCTTAAGGGCCTCCTTACCTCCAGGGGACCCAGTCAGAGGGTAAAAAAACATCAGCTGCCTACATTAAATAATGTTTAACATTTATTTAAAAAATAAATGAAAATAAAAAATCTCTTTCAGTGCTTATAGATGAATTTATTCATTTATGTTTTCTTTAAAAATAAGCATTAGGTTCAATGTGTGGGAAAAAGTGTATAATTTGTTTCACCTCCCTTAAAGACAGGAGAAAGCATCTTTACATTTAAATTCCCATTTAAATATCTAAACCTGGATAAGACACATATTAAAATTAAATGTTAAATGCATATAAATTATATGTATAATGAAGGGCTATACTTTTCCTAAAAATAAACGACTATCCAATGGCATATGAATACCGAAATATGAATTGATATGCTTAAATATATACCCAGCTACATTAATGAAGATAATAATAATAATCATCTGGCAGTTATGTTGTTTGTTTACCAAATGTCAAAATGTATGTGAAGTGGTGGGCCTCAAAAAAATGTCTGGTGTGTGATCTATTCATTTATGCATTAGTTCATTTGATCTGTTATGAATACAGCATTTAATTGGTGTTTCAATTGAAGCTGCAGGTGCAGTGACTCCTTTAGAAAGAAAAGTAAACAACAACATAACAGCATAAAGTAACATTAGGTGAGCTGTGGTGAACTTGACACAGCATTAAACAGATAAATAACCGAACAAAAAAAATCAAGTAGGGCGTCCATGTGCCCAGTGGTCTAAGATGCATACCATGTAATCGTTATATCTTAAAATGCCCAAAAAATATTCTTCAAAAAAAAAAAAAGAGCAACAGAGAAAATCAATATAATAGATATATATATTTAAGAGCTCGGTGCAATTATAAAATTTAAAAGAGGTGGAAATATATATTTAGCATCAAATAATAAATATGACTAGTCAATATTTTGCAATCAAATGAAACACACTATCAGAAGTCTGTGTAAGCTGTGTATATTTTTATTGATTCAGAAAATATACACAAATATCATAGTAATAAAGTTGAAGCATGGTAAAGAAATGTACAGGACATCAGACAGCTCACTCCCCTCAGTGACACCAGTCCATCCTGACAGGCCCGGGTCAAAACCCTCCTGAAAATATTAACAATAACCTTTTTGTCATTGCCCACCACAGTGGAGACCAAAACACACACTTCAGGCGGACTCTAAAGGTAAAAATCTCTGCTTCACTTTTCCCCCAGAGCTGTCAGGAAGTAAACAGCACTCTTCTCTCCAAGCTCCATCTTTAAACAATCTGTGACATTCTGGCAAAACTTATCTACACATTTTTACATGTATCATAAAACAAAACGAACAAAAATACAAACACCAGACTTGTTCACCACCAAGATCTTACAACTTTCTCAAGTCTTTTTCATACCTGGAGTTACAAGCTGGACTAAGGCTTTTTCATATCATACAATCCTCATGGCTCTCCTTTTTATTCTGTCCTCAGCTAAAAGTAGTCTTCCTCCCACATTCAATGAAGTTTTAGGTGGGGACCAGTCTTCTGTTAGAATTCATGGGTAATACATCACTTCTTCCTCCTTTATACCTCCTTCGTCAGACTCTCTGAAGCAAAGCTAAAGGCTAAACAAACATTGAAGACAATAACACACAGACGGACACTGACATTTATTGACGGAAAGCAGCCTCGCTTCCATTCACAAACTCACTGCAGACTCTCTCACATTCATTCCCGCCTCTGATATCCTCCTTAGTCCATTTTCAAGCATTCTCCTGTCTCGTTATATATTCAGGCTTATATATACTATAGGCCTGAATACACTTCTTTTGTGTTCATCTCCATAGTTGTTTACATATTTATTTATTTATTATCAAGAACACCATAAGCAGCGGATGTAGCTCTCAAACGTTAGCAGGTTGATAGTTGATTTTTTTAACCACATGTGTAAACCAAAGAATAATTCAATTTAAGTCCATTTTTGTGCACTTTGATGGTTTTTTTTTTTTTTTTTTTTTGCAAGTCGAGCCTCTGAGTCGATGGACAGGTGAATATGAGTAAGAAGGGTTGGGACCTGTGTGTTGTTTCACCCCCTTCCCCCTCCGGCCGCTCCCCGAAAAGCAGTACCAACCAGTTCCAGCCAAGAGTCAGTTTGTCCCACTGGTTTTTTCCTTGGGCTCTTCCTGGTCACCAGTGTTCACACAGCATACTGACAGACACACGGATGGCCTCGATCCCCCTTCTTTAGGGCCTGCAACGCCTCATCCGCCTCCTCTTGTCTTCCTACACTCACTCATGTTTCCATTCATCCATTTGAAAAGAAAGGGGTATTTGATACCCTGCAGCTGCTGAACCACAAGAAACAAGGAAAGAAAGAGAAATGTCACTTTAGGGATTAATATTTTTGTCAAGTCAATCTAAAAAGTAACCGTTGTTTATGGCTTATCTTGTGCATGTGCAACTCTCAACAGAGATGAGACGGATGCATGATGTCTCACTCCTTAGCAACTTCTGTGATCAGCTCTGGTAAAAAACAGTGTGTCCACTTCCGAATTATTATTGATATTATTGATCTTATGCCTGGTTTTCTGGCACATTCGTGATGATGAACATGATAAAGAGGGCGGGGGGAACTGAAAGGGAAACTGGCAGTGTGAAAAAGTGTAACGCCTATTTTTAGAATCTTTACCCACATTTTAAAAAAACACTTATACACACAAATTTTGGTGCAAATGTGGCATAAATCTGTCTCTAACTTTGTCCTGTCTCTGGCCCAAAGCCCATTGGTGCCAACTGAAGACATTAATCTTTATTAATTTACTTTCATTTTTAATAAAAGGCTAAAACAGCTGGTAGTAAAACAATAAGGAATATATAGAATATCTCCAGACCTATCCAGTAAAAAAAGGCTTTGACGGAAAGTTTTGTTTTTACTGCCATGTTGTTGCATCCACTCCAAAATACATCTGTACTTTAACTGTGACTCTGAAGTTCAGGTGATTTATTCTATGATGTTTAGGGTATTTAAGTTTTTTGTTTTTGTAAGTGTTTTTTTGAGCATATCACTGCTTTTTGTTGAGTATCAGCAATTTATTTCTCTACCTGGCTATGTAGGGTTAGAGGTGTCAGAGGACAAAAGATGCAGATAGCTGTTCAAGCATGCTGTGTGTGTTTGTGTGTGACATGTCCGTACCTGCCACTGACCTGCAGGTCAGCCAGGAGGAGCTCACTTTGCCAGATGTTCAAACGGCACACTGACCTAAGAGTGGAGGGAAAGATGAGAAGCTTGAAGCGGATCAAAGGGAGAAGACAGAAACCTGAAGAGAATACGCTGTAATTTAAAATCCAAGCTCTTCCAAGCCAGTACTCTGTCCTAGTTCTTTATCTCCTGAGTTTGGTTCTTTGGGCTATTTGGTCAGAAAATGCTTATTTGTGATCTGTTGGCAGTTCCAAACAGGTTTTCCTCTCAGAAACGTTGCTGAAACTGGCTCAATCATTGGCTACTAAATAGAACTGTCAAGATCATAAGAGGATAATATGCAAATATCCTTAATTTGTGTAAGACTGTGTGTATTCAAATTACCAACATCTGCTTCATCACATTATTTTAGTGTGTGTAAGATTCTTCGAATAGTGATATAAAGATACAGCACAATCAGTCTGGATATTTAGGATGGCTGCTGCCGTTACTGCAGACGGCAGACATGATCCCTAATAAATGAAGAAGCACTAGAGGGAGTCCAATTACAAATTATAAAGAGGCTATGGGACACAAGGAGCCAACCTCGGCGGATTAGTCTATTCTGTGTCTATATCATGTCAGACTTAAACAAAAACTCTGCACATCAATATGCTGGTGGTGGTAATTATGAGTAGATTATGTTTGAATGTTTTCCCAGCTCCAATATTTCCAAGTCGAAATGATAAATTATGAATCTGTATCAACATGAGTGGCGAACACAACAGAAAATAGAGCAATGTCAGCAGTCCAAGGTAATGAGAATCTTTCTGATGCACAAAAAAGCAGTTCATGCTACATAGAAAATGGGAGTAATATCAGCTGCAGTTAATTATGGTTGATATGTAATTATGGTCTAAAATAAGACTCAGGAGACATTCTAGTGACACTGCAATGCTAAAGTGGTGTACCAACCGACCAACTAGCATGGGTAATAGCATGAAAAACACAAAAACTTGCAGCAATAAGATGTCACCAGCCTCTATAAATATTTGGTGCATGCAGCATTAAATCTAAAGCATGTAATCTGCACTTGTAAGCACTGTGTTCCACAAACCTCCACCTTAATCTGAAGGCACGTTTTTATGAATAAGACAAGAGCACTCGGCTAAAGCAACGGATGCGCATAAAACATGCAGCTACTCCCCTCACAACGAAACCTCACTGAAATGTAAATCCACTATCTCCCTACCTGTGATGCAGTGATGCGTGATTGGTCGAGTCGCGCAGTGAGGTCAGAGGAGGAGACGTTGGCGGGGGCCCCGCGATGAAGCCTCATGGCCACCTTCCTCTCTCGCTCGGCTCGCTCTGCTCTCCCCGCCTGAGGAGAGCGGTTACCTGCGCACAAACAAAGATACACGTTTGAATTTAAGACCCTTCATTCTGTTACAGCTGTAGGCCACAGTTCCTTCCAAACATCCAGAACCACAAACAGCATCCTCACCTGACTGCTGGACCCCACGTGTGGCCGGGTTGGACGGCGCAGCATCTGCCTCGTTCCTCACTCTGTTGGCTGCTGATGGGTTCGGACCAGGCGGCAAAGCTCGGCCTCCGGCTCCTCTTTGGCCTCCTCCTGCCCGCTCCTCCCCTTCTTTTCCCTCCCTTCTCTCCCTGTCTCCATCCTCTGCGGTCCTGCTTGCCCCCTGAAACACAGAGGAACAGTACAGACGTGAACCTATGCTGTGGAGTAGAGAAAGGACAGAAAAGTAATGGAAAAGCAGGGGACAGTTTGCAGCTGTCACTGTGAAAGGTATAAATTCTGAACAAGCTACTCACAAACTTCAGCATGTTCCAGTCAAAAACGTAGTCGTAGGAGAAGCCCTGTCTGTGGAAAAGGTTCCTAAAAAGCTGCCTCAGATATGAGTAGTCCGGTTTGTCATCGAACCGCAGCGAACGACACAGATTCAGGTAAGTGGAGAACTCAGCTGGGAAACACAAGAAAAAAGGTGGATTTTAAACAAAGACAGGTCAACTGTATAGGTTTTTTAGAAAGAAATGTGACTTCTTTAAATTGGTCTTTCTGCTTTTAGAACTCTCTGTTTCTCTACACTCACAGGGGTATCCCTTGCAGAGCACCTCGATGGGGGTGGACATTTTCTTCTCACTGATGCGTTCATACTTCTGCCTCTTGGTGGCAGCCTTGAGCCCCTGCCAGGGCAGAGAGCCCAGGTTGAAGTACATGAGAACGTAGCCCAGAGACTCCAAGTCATCTCGCCTCGACTGCTCTGTGGAGGCAAACATGGAACGGATAGAGTCAAGGGAGATGAGTGTGAAATGGCGTAAAGGTTTGAGAAAAGAGAAGAAGAAAAGGGAGAGGAGGAAAGGAAGAAAGATGAAGGAAAGGAAATGGAAGGAGGCTGTAGCTCTGAGAACTGAGAATCTAGTCCTGATCAATAAACATGCATATTGCAGCATCTCTGCTGACATTTTACTGTGAACACACACATAAACCACAGCGGGGTTAGCAGAACACACACATTCACACAGATATTTAGGCCAGCCTCAGTGTGTATGCTGTCTCACCAATGCCCAGATGGGTGTTGATGGAGGCGTAGCGGGCGGTGCCGGTGAGGTTCTTATTCTCACGGTAGGGGATGTGCTGGTGCGTCCGGGCGTCACGGTATTTCTTAGCCAAGCCAAAGTCGATGATGTAGACCAGGTTGCCTTTCTTGCCGAGCCCCATAAGGAAGTTGTCGGGCTTCACGTCTCTGTGGATGAAGTTCTTGGAGTGGATATATTCAATCCTGCTGATCTGAAGTACAGAGATGACAGCAGGATTTAATAGAGATTAACACTATCCCATTACCAAAAAAATGCAATTCATAAGAAGATGCTATGAGTTTTTGGGTTTAGACTTTCAAAGAGTTCCCCGGGTTGTCTCATGTCAGTATGCTATGACAGTCAACTTACAGAGACATGAAATAAATCTAGATGAACATTTTGGCTCAAAGTGATACTACTATTTTCTCAAACGACTGACTGTATAGAAAGGGGTCAAACAAAGAAAACCACAAGGTACGCACAAATAAATTCCTCCAAAAAGATGTTTCTGTCATTCTATGTCGTTCTTAATGTGCTAATGTATGTTCAAGTGTTTTTTTGTTCAGTTATCACTTAGTTATTTGATGTTATAAAAAGGGGGGAGATGTCTTTTTTTACACTGAGCCCTGCTCAAGATTGAGCTGGGCATGTGTATAAGCGGAAACTTGATACCACGGCTCCACTGCACCAATCAGTTCTAGTGTTGTCAAAAGTATCTAAATATCAAAACATTTTGATACTGAATATTTGGAATGGTCCCAATACTCATTTTTTACAGTATCGATACTCCAGTACAAGCTGCATCTTTTTGCTCTCCTCTCCAACAGCAAGTGGTGCCCACATAGTCCCACCTGCTCCAGAGGTAAACTAACTTAGATGCTGTTTTGCTTAACACACAGTACACAAGCCTCGATATATTTATCTTTTCATAAAAATCTGAAAATGTATGCCTCCAATGTTATGTCAATGTTTCCCTGCACTATTAAATATTGATATTTTTCAAGGTATTGTATCGAAGTTAAAAATTCCAGTATCATGACAACACTATTTAGTATCGCAGAGACACTGGCTCATGACGTCACCAGATATTTTGGCTTCTTTTCTGTACAGTATGATGAAATGGAGATACGTCAATATGTCAATGTTGCAAACCTTAGAAGTGCCACAGGATGCTACTATGTGTATTTGGAGATATAAGATTTTTTTTTTTCTTTTTCGAGTTCATCGTTTTTTTCTTTTGGGTTACTACAACAATAGATTTACTTGCTAAAATGCTAAAAAAACAAATCAGTTTTCTCATACTGTCAAATGCAGCAGCACTGTATTACCTCTCTGTCTAAAACGCTCTGTTTTAGCTCCTGTCTCTTTAAGGTCCCCCCTCCCAAATCCCAAGTCTGCTCTGATTGGTCAGCTTACACACGCCTGAGCCTGGACTGCAACAACAACAGAGCAGCTGTGCCAAATTAATTCTTACGTACCAAACTAGCCACTCTGCAAAAAGTATGCAAATGTGTGACATGGCGACATAGGGTGGTGTCAGCAAGTCACAGAATAAAAGGCGGAACTACTGGCGAGGCGTTGCCAGAGCAGTGTTTTCTGTGGGAGAGAGGAGCGTCTGTAGGTGCAGACTTTGACCTTTTTAACTTTCAAGCTCTTTTATATGCACAGGAACATATACAACACACCAAAAGAAAGAACAAAAACGAAAAGCATAACAGGTCTCCTTTAAGCATGCAACTATAATATGTCAATGCCATAGTGTCCTTGAATGCACCAACGAGGAGGGGTTTTGAAACAGTCCATGATTACAACTCCATAGCCAAACAGTTATTACAATTTTTGAAAAAAAAAGGAAAGCAATAAAATCTTTAGTGATGGAATACCTTTTCTCGCACATCTCTGCAAGCTGATTTTCACAGCGTATTAAAAAGAATTGCACAATTCAAAGTAGAAATTGATCATTTCTGCATTGCTCCAAAACATACAAATACTGGCCAAACCCCCAAATCTGACTGATCTGATGTTTTGTTGTTGGACAATATAAATAAATTGATTTTTTAAGGAATCAAGTTTTCCTCAGGTTTCCAGAATAGTGATTATTTAGTCTGAGCATCTGGCCAAGAGTTGTTCCCTTTTCACATAAGAATGTGTGAAGGACTTTTGGTAGAGTTGTGATACTTGGAGTCTTTATATTCCAGCAGTTATAGAGTGTTTGGTCTAAAACTGAGAGTGAGTTTTAAAGGCTGCAAGTCTCATTGCCTGGTAAAATAATAGTTGAGTCACTGGTATTGATCAATAATTCTAGTCGCTTGTCTGCAGATATATTGAGGTCATTTCATGTTATAGGACAGTTAAAATCTTCATTATCGCCCTTTTAGAGGAGAGGAGAGGAGAAGAGAGGAGAGGAGAGGAGAGATGTTACAATGACAGAGCGATTAGGAAAAGAGGTCAAAGTTGCCAAGAGAAAATAGGACGAAAAGAACAAATGTGCCAGTTGTAGACTAAAGAATGACATATGAGGGATTAAGGAGGCTCATAAAAGACACCGCAGGCTGACCCCTGCGACAAGGATTAGGCCGACTTGCGGAGCTTCCACGTCCTAGATTTGAAATGACTTTTATGGAGGAGCTGAATGGTGGAAGATAGTGAGGGGATAAGCTTTGTCTCGAGCCAGGAAACAAGCTTCAGAGGTTTAGATGAGAATTATTCTCCGATTTCAAATGATCCACTTAGTTCCAGTCCAAAAATAGCCACATCCATTTATTGAAATCTGTGTAACTCCCCAGCCTGAGGTCGACTTCAGTGCATCATACGTGAGCAAAGGTGTGACTTTAGACTACTGTTATCTTTTTAAATTTGTTTGTAATTGCATAATTTCAAGTGCACCTTTCCATTGTCTATAACTTTAACTGTGTATCCATTGTTTCTCATCTTTGGGTGCCTTTAAAAAAAACCCAGACGCCATCAGGAAACATAACACTGTTCTGCAGCAAGCTTGGAAGGAAATGAATTACTACTAACGGACTGTCTGACAATTATTGGCTCTGGATCCCAGAAAAAAACCCAGATGAACTGTATGTGGGGATGGGAGGATTTAAGTTGCAGACGAATTCTAAGTGCTATATCGTAGGAAACTGGACAGTTTCTTGAAGACGTTTCACCTCTCATCCAAGAGGCTTCTTCAGTTCTAACTAACTGGAGGGGAGTTGCAGTCTTTTAAACCATGTGTGGGAGTGTCCTTACAAAGTCGCTAAGGACACGTTCACGTATGAACTCTGAGTTTCAGAGTTGAAGGCCCACATGAAGGCCGATTGGGTCAATGACCCACGTTTGGCCCCAATGACTCTGAAACTCAGAGCTCACACTCCCACACAGGGTTTAAAAGCCTGCGACTCCCCTCCAGATAGTTAGAACTGAAGAAGCCTCTTGGATGAGAGGTGAAACGTCTTCAAGAAACTGACACAAATCCAGTTGCCTACGATACAGCACTTACAAGTACCATGACCTGGACGACTGAGAACCTTCATCAACATCATGCAGAAGAATGTTTGTCTCTCAAGAAAATGTAAGGTAATGTGATTCCACTATGTTTAGTGCCATTTTAAGAGTTTTAAGCATATTTTGATGATAATCAATAATATCATGAATCATGATTATTTTGGCGAAGATAATTGTGACATTACATTTTCATATCATCCCATGTTGACTGTTACGTTTTACAATGTTGACTACAATCAGTCAGTCTGTCTCACCATCTGGTCGGCCAGCAGCAGGACTGTTTTCAGACTGAACTTGCGGGAGCAGAAGTTGAACAGGTCCTCCAGACTGGGTCCCAGCAGCTCCATCACCATAACGTTGTAGTCGCCTTCTGCTCCACACCACTTAATAGATGGGATTCCTACTGTTGGGAAGGGAGGAGGGGGAATCAGAAGGTTAGGAAACCACCAATTTTCACTTTATTTGGTTTCACATGCAGTTTGCATCTATAGTCCTACCACTGCTATAACAGAAGATGAATGTTAACATTATTTTTAGGTTATTCACAAATCAATATTTCAAACTTTTTCAAACTTTCTCCAACTGCAGAAGTTCCCCCATGGGTACAAATACCCCTAGTTGGGAACCATCGCTCTACTTCCCAGTATTTGACTTTCATTTTACTGATAATAACAATTCATCTGCAACTTGTCCTCAGTTATATATTACTATTTTTATTATCACTGTGGAAGTAGTATTATGAGTAGTAGTACTGTAGCTAACACCATAGCTAACATTGCTTTATATTACTTATATCACTATATAAAAATGCAATATTACTACTATATTTTCATATATATTTCATGGTGGAGAATTATTACTGTCTAGGCTGTATGTTACATAGACTGCACATACTGTATATTACAATACTATATACTTAAATATGTAATTATGTATATTGTATATTGTATTTGAATACATTTTTCAAGTTCTGTACTTGATTACAATTTTGATCACTGCATACTTCTACTGCACTACATTTGAAAATGAATGGTATTTTTTGCTCCACTACGCAACACGATATGCGTCTATATGATATGATGCAGGACTATACTAATAATCTAAACAGTGGCATCTCTGCATGTAAGCAAGTTCTGCATGTATTTGTTAGTGAGTATCATAACAACGTAATGATATATTATTGTATAATAATAAAACACTGTAAAAGCACAATGAGTACTTTTTATTTTTTATAGATGTAAGTACATTTTGTTTATAATACAGTACTTTTACGTAACATTTCAAATTCTGGGCTTTAATTTGTAACAGAGTACTTTTAGATCATAGTACAGTATTCTTGAATCCTGGTCCTCGGTGACCCCTATCCTGCGTGTTTTAGATGTTTTTCTCCCCCAACACACCTGATTCAAATGATCAGCTCATCATCAAGCTCTGTTGAAGCCTGTTCATGACTTATTCATTTAAATCAGGTGTGTCGGAGCAAGGAAACATCTAAAACATGAAGGACAGGACTCCCCCAGGAACAGGATTGAAAAACACTGCCATTATACTTTTACTTAAAGGTGCAATAAGTATGAATTTTAGTATAAACACACAAAAAAACAAAATTCAATTAAAGTTTTACTTTTATTTCAATAGAAACATCTGGGGGGCTAATTCAAACCTATAGCTGATGTAGTATGAAGGTTTTCTGTTTCCCTAACCATCCGTAATGCTATAGTTACATATATTATTTAGTTATTTCATTCAAATAGTTCTTGTTGGTTTTCTAACCTTAGCCTGCTATGGAATGTGAAAGCTTTGGAAGGATCAATTAAGTCTTTCTTAAATTATGCATTAACATGCAAGGCTTCAACAGAGATCAACAGCACTCAGCAGCCATGACTTCACCTCAGTGAGACTGAATGACCTTTAATATCTTTCAACAACCCTGAAATGACATAAATGCTCCTTCACTCCAGTCAAAGATTCCTTCTGTGTGTCCCTGAATGACCCTGAATGCACGCAAATGCCCTTAAATGTCCTGAAATGTCTCTAAACGCCTCCTCGGCAACAGTAATCATTGTTAAAACCCCTCAGCAGCCTTCACTACCCCTCAGTGCCCCTTAAACTCTTCACTGCCTCTCAGTGCCCCCTAGTAAAGCTTTCAAAAACCCGGAAACCTTTCCCGGTGTGTCTTACCTCCCCCCTGCATCATCTTGTAAAATTTGCTCTCAATGTGGAGCTGTGGGTGTTTGGTCTTCACACATTCCAGTTTGATGGCTACTTCCTCTCCTGTAGCGATGTTAGAACCTGAAATACCAGAGAAGTAGTTACAAAGCATTAGTCATTTCCAACACATAAAGGGACCTGAGAAATTTAAGAGTGAGATCTATTTTAAACAGTGCACAAAAACTGGAATATGTGTATTATATGCTTCTTGCTATTTAAAGATAAAAATAAGGAACAGTGTCAGCTTAGCACAGTTCAAATTCTCACCAAGGTAAATATCTCCAAAGGATCCGCTCCCTATCTTCCTCCCGAGGCGGTACTTGTTCCCCACCCTCAACTCCATGGCTCCTGAGCTTTTCAACTCACTGAGGGGGTAAACACACGCAGATACAAACACACACAGAGCTTCAGTCATCAGTCACCGTTGATCAATAGAGTTAAAGGACAGGGGTGCCAAGCTGCAGACTTTGAACTTAAAGCTATGAGCCCTGGGGCTGCTGTATCATGAGAGAAAATAAAAGTGGAGGCATGGGAAAAAAAACGACAGGAAAGATGAGAAAGAATGAAAAGCGCAAATAACTGATCCACAGCAGTGACGTAGTCCAGCCTGAGTTGAACCCACTGGAACCAGGAAGGAAAATGTTGCTCACTTCCACTTCTAACGCCACTTCGTGTGACTAACCCCACTATGGAGGCCAAACATTTTTCAGTGTAACCACCCTGCTCGTAACGGCCATGTTTGGTTGAGTTAGAGCTCTGACACCTCCAGAGGACCTGATAATAAATTCTGGTATCTCAGAGGACAACAATTACAGTGTTTATAAAGTGCACGGGGAAAAGGTGAGAGCAAAGAGGAGCAGAGCGTGGAGTTGTATAACATGATTTATTCAGGGCTGCAGGAGGTGGGGGCTGGATCAGCATCTCACACTCTTCCCAAAGCACTTCAAGGGAGTCTGGTCCTGTGTACAAGAGATTTGCATAAACTCCCAATTTCTGGACTGGAGTCCCCTGACGAAATCTGAATGAGTCATGTTTTCCTCACCCAAGCCCTGTATCTGTCTGAATAGCCATGAAATACAGACTTAGAGTGGGAAATGACTGAGGGCTCTTACCGACAGAGGTTAGGCTTCACAAGCCGGTTTGACATTGCACTAAACGCTGACTGAGTTCATTTTTCTAGTCTTGGCTGCGTTGTGGACCTACATACACCCCATCCACATATGCTGTGTGGGGGGAAACAAGGCACTGCTGCACAGTACCAAAGCCTTTACCTCAGGTCTCTCCAGCTCATCTCCTCTCACAGCCTCTTAAGAGCTGCTGTGTTACAAAACTGAGAGCCACTGGTGCTGCAAAGGACTGCAAAAACAGGCAAGACGTTATATTTTCAGAGAGATTACTTCATGCAGTTGCCCCAGATAGCACCAGCGAGGCAAAAAGGGAAGGTGCTGAATGCAGAAAACACACCGTTCATCCCTCACTGGCCATCAAATGTGCTGATAATCCCCATAACCGCACCCTCTATATACAGGTAGGACCTCTGAACAAGCGCACCCCCCACACCCGCCCCAGCACGACTGTATTTGGGCTCGATTTATCTAACCCAAAACCACCTCACACACACCATCACACACACACACATACAAGCCTCCAGACACCTTGACTAGCCAACATACACCCCCCCACACACACATCCTCCTCCTCCTCCTCTTCCTCCTCCTCACCGGGTTATGTCAGGCTCCGTGGTCGCCCGCTGGCTCTGTCTCACTCAGGACCCTGGACAGCGACGCACCGACGCGGCTTCGGACGGCTCATAACCTCGGAGATCTGTGACCCGAACCCCTCCACAGAGACCCACCCAAAAAATACAGCTGATCTGAGACGAGCCGAGCCGTGCTACTCCGGAAGATTCTCACTGTCACGATTTTCTTATAGGTGGATAAACGCCGAAACCAGACACTGAGGTCCTTCTCTCCCTCTCTCTCCCTCTCTCCCTCTCTTGTGTGGCTGCGCCTCTCTCTCCCCCCTCACACACCCCCACCCAGCCCTCTCTCAGTTTACACCATTGACAATATCAATGATGTCATCCACAGACTGGAGGAGATGCCCGGATTGTCTTAAAGCCGCCGCGCTGCTGCTGCTGCTGCTGCTGCTGCTGTGTGCAGGCATGAATGAAGCAGCACTCACACACCTCACTTAAAGCTGCAACATGCATCTACACCGACACATCTTTTAATTCTTTAATTATAATGTAATAATGCCCAGTGTGCTACACTAAGTCACGCGGGGTTGCTAAATGAGCATGGATTTATGTGTGTGCAAATGTGTCAACCCCCTCTAGTGGTGATTCCAACAATAAAAAAAAAAGTCTTTTTTTGCCTGATATATATTCTTTTATTCTTCACAGCAAAGCGGCGTAGCAGCATTCTCCTAAACAACTGAAGTAGATGATGAAAAATAATTAATTTACACCTTTTATTAGCTGAAATCTTCACCGAAGCTGCTACGCTAGAAGCCTTAGCGCACACCCCGTCTGAAGTTGGTGCAGGAGCTGCTCAACCCACAAGTCAAGGTTGTAAATAACGTCTTTTCAAATCAATTTGGCTCGTCGGGGCTTCCGGAAACTTGGACTACCGCAGACAAGCTGCATGAAGCCATTTCACGTGGGTTTTTTTACGTTTTAAAACAAGTCCCCACCTACTTATTTTTTAAAGAGAGCGCTGCAACGCTTGTTTTGCTCTGAAGCTCCAGAAATGTTTTTGTGGAAAACAAAACTTCAACCAACTTTCTATCGGCATGAGTACGTAAAGACTGAATTTTCCTTTTTGTCTGAACTTTTCCTTTAACATTTTATCAAAGGCCTGTCTGAAGCGGAGTTGCAGACTTTTTGTATAATTCAGAATACATCAGTGGCAAAGAAACTGTAACCTCAAAACAAAAAATATTTATAAATACTTTGTTGCTTGAGGCTGGAAGACTGAACATGAATGGTGTAATATATAATTTAAACCTCATCGGTGTCACGGCCAGGAATAAATCAGAACGGTAGGTGAACAATGTGTGGAAGCTTCTGACTTTATCAAAGTCTCCTGTGGCAACAATGGAGCCTCCAAGTGCAAACTTCATTTGCTAAACGACGCCACGTCTGTTGGACTAAAAACGTATTGCTACTGTACGTTAATCAAAACACACTCAATACATTTTTTGCCAGCATACATTAGTTTTTGCAAAGCTACAGCAAACATGACATGTTGCCAGAGCTATGAGGTGTGAGGAGGCTAACACAGGCTAAATGTTAGCAACAGTACAGGTTTCCTAGCTTAACAGCTAGTTAGCTGAAGCTGTCATGAAAATATTAACCAGAAAACTTATCATTGCATTTTTTAAAAGATTTTTCATCCAGAATTCTGACCGAGTTTTCTTCAAGTAGCTCACCATTAACAGTAGTAAGTTGGTTCTCTTGTGTGCACAGGTCATAAAATCATTTATAGGACAGAAACTTTACAGAAATAAAGAGAAAATGCGAACAAGATGCTGCGCATGCGCCAGAATAAGTCACATTTATAAACAATAGACCATGGTAAGGAAACTTATGAAACAGTATAAAACACCACAAATCTCATATTTTTAGTCTTCATTCACTTGGTTTTCTGTTTATACTTTTTATATGTAGAACAAAATGAAGTTAAAATTCAAAATTCCCAGAGAAAACCAAAAATATCCACAGAAATGTGTGTTCCACCTGTCTGCCTGGTTAAAGTTATAGGCCTGTATAAAAATGTATAATTTTTAAAAAAAACAACATCGAGAATAGATCAGTCCATGTTTGTGATTCAGTCCTAGATCTGTAAATCAGAGGGAAACCTTAAACTTGAGGTTCTTTTCTGCATTATAATTCCTTCATTACTCATTTAAAATACAATAAGTAAAAAGAAGAAAAACATTAGTGAGGTGGAATGAAAAGTTAGCAGCCTTTCCAGAATAAAAGCAGCATTTACTTTACAAGTTACTTTTCTAGAACTACTAACTAGTACAGGGTAGATTCTGAAGCAAGAAAAACGCCACAGTAAACCAAGTCACTGCTCCATTCACTGTGTGTGGAACAATGCTAGACAGTCATATTGACTTCACAGTCCCATGGCACAGGGCTGTGAATGTGAATTCATGAGATGGTTGGCATTTAACCTGAAACAGTGAAGGAAAATGTGCTATGAATACCCGACATCCTGTAGGTCAACTGTTAACGACTCGTTCACACAAATCAAACACCAAATCACTGCAGACTTCAATTCAACCTTTATTATCTTGTTCTTTTCCGCTTTAAATTAATTTCCTCTCCTTTTTGTAACATCTGAAATAAACGAAAACATCCTGAACAGGAGTGATAATAAAGACTGACTTAATTTAATTGATACATAATAACAAAAAACAAACAGTAAAATATAACAGGTAATGTCTTTAACGTGTCTGTAAAACACTGTTCCAGCTCAGCTTGGTATGGTAGGATTTGGCATCTTAATAGAAATGCCTTCAGTTGGTTGCTTCGTCTTAAAAACAAAATATTCTCTTATTGCATTTGGCAGAAAAAAAAATACAAACAGGAACAAAATGCTGCTAAAAAACACAACTTAATAGACATATGCAATAGTGCCAATGTTTTTGAACTTTTTAGCTATCACAATATCCACACAGTCGAGCACGCAAACATGTGTACACATCCACACAAACACGCACACACACCCCTTTCTCTCAAATGCAAGCTGTCAGATTAACATCTTTTCACTTCCCTGACTGGAGCAGATAAGTGTTCAAAAGCAAGCACACACACAAACGCGCGCAAACACACATTTCTCATGAATCTCTCATGGACAAGAAAGAAAGAAACATTCAACATTGTAGCAATAACACAGACACTCCCGATATCATCATTATCTTCATCACATCCTCCTCCATTCGGTCATACTGTCATCACTCCTTTCATGCACACACAGGCAGGCAGGAGGGCACCTTGTACAGCGAGTAAATAAGTGATCATAGTCATCATTAACGTCATGACAATATATAATAACCAACTTGATTTCTCGAGTAAGAAAAAATACAATAGCGAGGTCAGTGTTTGAAGGGCAACAAAAAAAAAAAGAGGACATCTCTGGATTTCCACAAAGTTTCACACATTTCTCTTTTCTTTTAAAACAGAAAAATAAATGATAAAACAACCAACGTACATCAACAAGGAGTTACAATTTTGCTTGTCAAATATAAGAGCAGTGTGTAACTGATGAGAAGGTGTGATGCTGCTGACATGGCGGGCGGGCGGCCGCTGGGTGTTAGCCAAGGCCACTGCTGTTGTAACATTTAGTTGTCCTGTAAGGTCTGTGTAGTTGTGTTGTAGCTCTGTTTCAAAAAATGGAGGGATTTGTGGAGGATGTATCAACAACAAACCCAGAGGCATATAGTGCAAGTTTGGCTAATGTTGTTTTTGTTTGATTTTTTTTTTTTTTTTTTGACCCTGGGTCCCATGTTGATGGTATATTTCCACCAAGGTAGAGGTGTCGGTACCTTCTAAAAACGTTTTCCTTTTCATGACCTCAAAGGTTGCTGATCGTCCGTTTGACTCAGTAGTGTGGCGCTGTTCCAATTTTTTTTTTTTTTTACAAACTCCAGATCCTTCCCCACTCTCAAGCTTCCAAACACGAGAACTTAGAAGTACGCCAGCCAGGTCTACGAGGGCTCAGTCTGCAAGTCTGAATTTTGAGATTCAACCATTAAATAGTAATACAAAAGGAAAAAAAAAAAATTGTGGCACACTAAAAACAGCAATAGCTAAACTTGTTGACATGTACGACTCTGGCTGAGCCTGTCTACAGTGCATGCCTGAGTGATCGGGTCTCTGAATGCAGTTGGTGGGATTTGGAGTAAAAAGACAAAGAGCTATCCAGTTGAGTCCTAAGAGTTTAATGGATTTCACCTTTTTCCCCCAGTTCAAGTTTTACTGTTGTCTTCATTTAAAGTTAAGCGGCTTAATGTGTATGTGTGAAAATAATGTGTGCATTTACTGCATGTAGCCTGTGTGTAGTATGAATGTGAAATATCTGCATGTTGGGTGACCAGTGTAGCTTTAATTCATGTCATCTCTACATGTAAATAAATACAGAATGTGACATATGTATTATAACTTGGGTGTAAAATGTGTGTGTGCATGTGTGTGTGTGTCAGTCAGCCCCTCAGATGGAGTCGGCTCCCCCGCCCAGCAGGTCCCCTGGCAGCAGTGAGGCGGGGCTGCCCATCTGGTGACGATCCTCAAGTGCCGGGGAACCCCAGAGGCTACTGCTGGGGTACCCCGCCCCGCTCATCCCTCCCATTCCCCCCCACAGACCCTGCCTTCCAGCCTCCACACCTCCAGCCCCGCCCCCATTGCTGCTCCACTGGGCGAAGATGCCAAGACCGGGCCCTTGGGTGACAGACTGGTCCGATGAGCTGCCTGTGCTGTCCAGACTCTGCCACCCTGAGCTGGAATGCCCGGCTCCTCCATTTCCTGCTCCTCCACCACTGGAACCTCCTTCCACTCCTCCTCCCGTGCTGCTGCCTCCTGCTCCACCTCTCTCGCAGCTACCTCCGTTACCATTAGCCCCCACAGCAGAGGCCGCTGTAGGCCCGGAGCCTGCAGAACCAGCTGTGGTTCCCCCGCTCCCTGCTCCTCCTGCCTGGGAATGTGCAATATAGCGAGCCACATCCTCCTCGCTCACAAACTCCGCCAAGATGGTGGTGTTACCCAGAACACACCTGGTACAAACAAAAATTATGTCACTCTCAAATTAATAATCATTTTTTATATTTTTCAATAAAAGATTATTTTCTTTTCCCTCTGCATGAACTATAATTAACAATTTACACAGCGTGCGACAATAAATGATACTGTTAAACATGTAAGAAGTGAGCAAGTTTCATAAAAAACATAACAGTGGTGTAGAAGTTAATAACTTAAAATCAACTTCAGTAAACTGTGATTTTGTTGTTCTGTTCTGTACATGCGACATCTATTGCTTGTCCGTCCCATCCTCCTCTGTGGCTCTTCCTGAGGTTTCTTCCATCTTTTTTTTCCCCTGTGAAAAGGGTTTTCTTTTCTCAAGTTTTTCCTCACTCGAAATCGAGGGTCTAAGGACAGAGGTCGTTCACTGTACAGATCGCTTTAGCTATAGCACCTCCCATTCCAAGTCAGTGTGTAAAAAAATCTACCTACCAGTCCGTCTAAAGTTCAATAATTAATATGTTTGCAACTTGTTTGTTTGATCCGTACAAACGCAGAAAAGCGACACTTTATGGATTTACAGGGGTTATGTCATGGAGTATTTCTTGGCTGGGTGGTTGTTACTTCCTGGAGTCTCTCTTGGTTGCTTAGTAACTGGTCACCAGCAAGAAATAGTATGGCAACTTGTCATCTATAGACATTAGTTTTTGTATGGATTAAACAAATGAGATATGTTTTAATTAGTTAGCTTTAGAGGTGCTGGTGAGCCGAGTTTCTTGCCTGTCAACTGAGCCAGGCTAGCTATCGCCCACCCTTTCCTAGTCTTTATGCTAAGATAAGTTAACAAGCGCCTGGTTTCAGTTGAATACTCACCTTAAACACGTGTGAGTGATATAAAGATATTATCAAAACAACGGACGGAGTCTTACATGTGTAGTGCGCTTTGGGCTTTGGCTGCCTCCTGTTTGGAGCCGTAGCGAATCAGAGCGGTGCCCTGGGTCAGGCCAAGGTGAAAGGTCAGCAGAGGGCCATGCTGCATGCAGATGGTCCTCAGAGTAGAACCATCGATCTGCAGGAATATGCAAGATGGTGGTATGACATTTAGAGCAGTGTTTCCATGTGGAATTACTTTTTTGTGCATGATTAAGCTTTTTGCATGCATTAAGTCAGATTGGGAAAAAAAAAAAAAAAGCCAGCCTGGCAGTACTAGAACAGTTACATCTCTAGATCTTTACAAACACATCAAAACAATCAAATCCACCCCCCAAAAAGTCTGTCTTTGCACAGTACTTTTTTATAAATAGTGTTTATGTTTTACCTGTGGTGTGAGGTTACTGAGCACCAACCAGCAGCTTTCTCGAGAGCTGCCATCACTCCAGGTCGAGCCTGCAGAGAGAGAGTAAACAGACAAAAAAAAAATCTGAGTGGGAGTTTTCCACATTCCCTGTAAACACAATCCTTCTCTGTTTTTACCCCTGGCTTCTCAAATGTACTAAATGATGAATAACTTCCACGAGGCTTGGCTGCTCTTCAAAATCAAATATAAATGGACTCTTAAGTTCAAAGGAGCACTCTGTTGTATCCCAGCAAATCAGAGCCAGTTGTTTTACCTCCTTTGTACATTTAAATCAGCTGAATTTTTCAACAAGTACTGTGCCTGAATGAGGAGAAGGGACAACCATGTAACCCAAACAACATAAAAAATGCACTGGGGCATTACCAGTGGTGCTCGAGCCACCGCCCCAGCCCCGGCTGGCCATTCGAGGGGCTCCTCCAGACCAAGGCGAAGGTGATGGCTGCTTTTGACTCGCTAGTCCTGGAGGTGGGCGGGACAGCTGTGACTGGCTGCTGCCACGGCTGGCTTTCCAGGACTTGTGTCCGATGGGCTCTGGGGGCCAGCTGGTCTTGTAGTCTGTGTACTTTGCTAGAGAGCAACAGAAAGGTAGATGAGGGTCTCTAGTGGGGTTGTTTAACAATATCATACCAATAAAAAGACTGCTCACAATTTAGAATTGTTAAGATTTATTTCCCATGTCTGAAGGCGGAGCCATTAGGCCCGACTCTCAAAGGCGTCTTTATAGGTACTGTGGCTTTCTCTTGTTTATCATCAAAAAACTTTCCAGGCATTAAAATTCTCCAGCTTGTTGAAGCTCATTCGGTAGATGAACTACAAACTAGCAAAGTCGCTGTGGTAAAATTATTAGGTCTCAAATAAGCGAATTCAGATTATGAGCAATCAAGTAGAGCTATGTATAAGTTGTGACTTCTACAATTCAGTTTTGTGTGGCAACAGTATTCTTAATACATCAAGACATATTGTAACGTGTGGGACATAGACTGCAAGTAACAATAATTTCCATTATGGCAATTATTTTCTCAATTAATCAATTGTTTGGCCGATGAAGTAGATAGTGAAAGATCACAGTTTCTTAACATCACAACTTCCTAAAGCCCTTCTTGACACGTCTTCAAATTTCAGTCCAAAACCCATAAATATTCAGTTTACAACAGACAAGTTAAAGAATAACAGCCTCCCTACGGAGAAGTTGGAACTAGACAATGTTTACCACTTATGTTTGAAAAATCAAATTGTCAAGTTGCCGATTAATTCTCGTCAAGTAATCAACTAATCAAATCAGTGTTTTGGCCCTAATCAAAAAAAAGAAAAAGCATCACACAAGCTAACGCCATGTTGAGTGTGTGTGTGTGGTTACCTGAGTTGTGTGCGTTGTTCAGGGGACTGTCTGAGGCACTGTAGGGCCAGGCACCAGGTGAAGGCAGCAAGGTGTTGAGGGGAGGGGTGGAATCTGCAAACAAAAGCACCAACCAACCGAGTTAGTCATTTTTTTCCATTCATAAATTACAAATGATTGTTCCAAGATCAAATTCATCTATGGAGAGGTGTTTTTTATGGTATAGCTCTCAAAAAACACACAATAGCTAAGCTTGGCAATGTTGTTTTTTTTTTTTTTTTAAATTTATTTATTTTACAAAAGGGAGCACAGGCAAAATCAGGTCAAAACCCAAAGAGACTTAGTAAACATCTTCACTTATGCTACATGTCAAGAAATGCCATTAAATAACTGCTAGATATTTTGTTTTGCTGTGTCATCACACACTTAATGGTAGGGAAAATTCGGCATTTGAGGTGTTAAATGCTCACCAGTATTATCTTGTAACAACTGGTGCTCAGTATCATTGAGGTTGGGGGACACTGCATTTCCCATCATGCTCCCTGGGGTCATGTAGGGGTCAGATTCAGGGTCGACACGGTCGATTCCCTTCCAGGGCACACCAGGCTGGAACTCTGAAGAGGAAACACACGGGTTGTCGGTTGAAGCCAGTTTTATGAGACAAAGCTCAACGCTAGATGCACCGAACCTCAATTACCACAAGTAATAACAGCAACTCTGAAGAGTTATAGAGAAACACATTCATGCTCCTGGGTATGGAAATGATTTCTTCTGTTTTTAATCTTATTTTAAGCTTTGTGGGATCCTCTAGCTCTGGTTATCACTTTAACTATAACTTGTCACTAACCAGGGGGCCAGCTGGGCGTGGTGGGAGGCTTGGAAACCATCTTGTTGCCAGGGGTGCGATGCCAGTTATCACCCAGCCCGTCTCCAACCATCATGTCGTACTGAGAGTAGGGCGAGCCCCCTGGCATCTTCATGGGGGTGACAGGACCTGGAATGTTGAAGGGTGATGATAATGTATGTTACAGCACTGAACACCAGATGGGTTCACTGATCACCTAAATATGCGACTTCACATCTAATCCCATTCGCACTATCTGCCTCAACAACCTCTCATTCCACATCTTGTAAAATACAACATTTGTATGAATGGAAATAAATTCAATAAACTCACCATTTTTGTGGAATGCGTTTTCAGGTGAGGAAGTGTCTGGAGAAGAGTGTCCCTCCATCATCCATTTGAAGCGGGACTGCTGACCCCCGAGGTCCTTCATGCTCCCAGGGCCCCCAACCACGGAGCCGCCCAGGTCCAGACCAGGGAGGTTTACCCCAGAACCAAACCCTGGTCACAGAAAGAGAGGCAGAGAGCAGAGGGAGACATGCAGTTAAATGAAATCCCTGGTGCTGCAGAAACATAACATGGCAACCTACTTCTAATTCACTTCCAGAAAATCAAAGAATTTTACAGCGCTTCATTTATTATGGCTAAATACAGGATCACTGGGAAATGTAGTGCATGCCTACAACATTGAGTTAGCTTATGTTCATCTCTCTTATTTTTTTATAAAAGACGATCTATTAACGATCACTCACCGGAGTATGGCCCGAGAGTTTTCTGGTGCAGGTCAGCCACAGATCCCGCCAGACCTGGATGGGGCAGGGGATCAGCCCCGGGCAGTTTGGGACCCCCTCCGCCAACTCCAACATGGTGGGAGGGGGAGAGTTTGGAGCTGCCGCCTAAACCCCCGACCTGCTGCTGCTGCCTCTGCTGCTGGAGCACCGCCATGATCCTGGCCAGCTTAGGAGACATGACAAAACAGAGTTAGCAAGTGGGAGGAGGAAGTAAAGCAACTACAAAGGAGTGAGAGATTACTTTAAGTTAATTTCATGTGTACCTGTTGAGGGTCAGCCTGCTGCCGCACGTTTGGTGTGAACTTCCTCTGGTTTTGCAGTAGCTGCTGCTGCTGCTGCTGCTGTGGCTGCTGCTGCTGCTGGAGGAGGAGCTGACAAGCCTGAACAAACACAGACAGAACGAAGCAGAAAAAGACACAAAGGAGAAGTGAGATGACAGTGAAAAAAATGCACTCTGCACAACGATTTTCAAGCTTTGCACAGACAAACTGAATGCTAAGACTGAGTGTCAGTTATTGGCTCCAATGGGAGGTAATCGTCATTCACCAAATATTTGGTCAATGAGTCAGAGCAAAGGCAGAAAAAGTTTGTTTAATAAAAAAATACACGTGTCACTGAATTTTGTACAATGTATGGTTTGCAGTAAGCGATCCTGATTTGATGGTGACAGGGTTCCTACACAGCTTCAATTTCCAAAATAAACATTCTTCACCCAATTGCTTAATGTGATTTGAAGGAATCCTAACAACGTCACTCTATATAAGATTATTCAACATCAGAAAATGTGAGATGCAGGTGGCTTAAAATCTCGATTTGTTGTTTGTACACAATCATATGTCACAATCATATGTCTGATAAAATCTTTTTGTTTCCTAAATTATTCCTAACACTGTTCAGGACTGATAAATTATCACATCATGTGTCCAGAAGAACTGTAATGCAACCCTGCAGTGGCTCTCAGAGATTAATATAATGCTGCTTCTCACCAGCTGAAACTGGATGTGAGGTGGATAGATGCTGCTGAGCATGGCAATATGCTGGGGGGACAGCTGTGGAGGGAACACACCTCCCCCCAATCCTGCCACTCCTCCCACACTGCCGACACTCCCCACGCTCCCGCTGGGAGGGGGCATCTGCTTCAGCACGGAGCCTGGCACCTGGAGACAGACAACAGGAAGGCACACCTGTTACCACAGAAACGTTTTGGTGCTGTAACCACTAGCAACCACATTAGCTTACTGCTTCTCCCCGATTATCATTGATTCTCTTTCATGTTCTCATTTACTGGTGTTAACAAGTGACTCGACCTCAGTGAGTGAATAAAATTGATTCAATTCCTGGAAAAGACATGCGTTTCACTTTGTATTCTTTAGAAGTAAGCAGGGAAACATGGCCAATGTTGTCCTGAAGAGTGATTATGCACTCTAGGGACTGACTGACTGACTAATATACGCCATGCACACAAACAGCAGGCCATGTTGTGTGAGCTCACAAAGAAAGAATCAGACAATTATACACTATGCCAGAAAGTTCACAGCACAAATACAAGTCTGTGAAGTACGCAATCGACCTCAGATCCGACCAGGCTAAACTGCGGATATACGAGCCGATATAACACAAGCGAATCGTAACAGGAAGATCTACTGAAATTGTGCTTATATGCAAGAATGTAGAATTGGCATGGCAATACGTTAAACAAATTTCCAAGCTGAAGTAATTCTGTTTTTAATTGGTTACTCAGCAGCAAAATAAACAGCAAAGATGACTCACCCCACAACCCACACTGTTTTACACGGTCAACCCACATACTTCCTGTTTCACTGTTAGGCGTTAAATACAGCTGTAAAGAATACTGATTGCCGAATCCACGCAAAAGCATTAGTACCTGAGGTGACAGGAACTGATGAGGCACTTGCGCTCGTATCCCTGGGGACTGGTTTATGGGCGGGACACTTGGCTGGTGTCTTGACTGAGCCATCCCTCCACCACTGCCAAAGATACTGTGACCGCCCTGTGATTGAAGATGGAAAGTGAAACCTTAGAGGGCCCATAACAGTAGAGACATATTCATGAAAAACATGCAGTTTAAGCAAAACAGACAGGACGAATTTGGGGGGTATAATTGTAATTATCTCTGGAAAACAGAAAACTACTAGAACCTAATGTAAAGATGGCTGGACAGAAACAAGAGGAGCAGTTATCTTACTTGTCTAAAAGGGATAGTGTGGTTGAAGAGGGAATGGGGCTTGTAGACAGTGGGTGGTGAGTACAAAGAGCAAGGACCCTCCTCCCCAAGGCACCAATCCTGATTGGTCAAAGGCAAGGTCTGTCACAGTGACAGCCAATGGAAGACCAATTTCAGTGGTGTTGAAGCGGGGAGGGAGGGGGAGATAGGGAGGAATGGGGTACACCAGGAAGACAAGGTAGAACCACAAGAGGAAATAAAGAACAGTGAGAAAGGACAAAATGTTATCCAGACGTGAGAAAGACATAAGACACAAAGACTGCTGACTGGGCAGAGAAGCATTACCTTATCATAGTAGGACCCAGCATCCCCAGGTGCTGCCTCTTTGGAAACAGGCGGACGATAAGGCATCCCCCCACCTCCTCTTCCTCCCTTCCTCATATCGCCATTGTAATCGTTAATCCCCATGCCTCTTTTCTCTACATCCATCTTCTTCTCCTGGTGAGAGCCTGGAGCCAGGTCAATGTTTGGGCCACTGGGATCATCATTCTGTCCAGCAGAAAAAGCCACCATCATTGACATCATCATCATCATCATGTAGGAAATATCTATATATATATCTATAATATCTATAGCCTTACCAGCAGCCCCATATTAGAGAACTGTCTGTTAATGGGGCTCATCCAAGAGTCTCCTCCACCAGCCTTTAGTGGACCCTGAAAGACATTTACAAAAGTAAGCAGAGGCACAAGTCATTTCCATGAGATCAAAAAGAGGCTAAGTAGCAACATAAAGTTCACCCATGACATAAACCGAATACTCTACAAAAATCAGATCTATCCCTTTAAGAATGGTTTACTCACATGGATGCTGCCCAGCTTTGTTTTTTTAAATAGATTTAATTTTTTTTGTGCTTTTCCTTTATCAGATTATTTTCCCGCACCAGTAACCCACCTTGTTGCTGGGCTTCTTCCCAGGGTGGCTCTGTCCCCAGCCCCCGTTGCTCCCCTGTCCCCAAGACGAGCCACTTCCCTGGGAGCCGGTGCTGTTCCACATGCCGCCTCCCTCCTCCTCCTCCTCCCAGCTTGAGTGACGCGAGGCAGCCACAGAGCTTTCTTTGTCCCCCCAGCCATCTTGCATAGACTTTGGACCTGCAGGAGAAGAGAACACATCTGAAATTGATATCCTTTATTTCTAGGTTTTCTATTCGTGGACGATTAAGCATCCCAACGTCCAAAATGCCATTTTGGGAAATCCGATTGTGAAGATATGCCACAGATAACAGCTGTGTTTCAATCCACATGTGCTTTAGTTTTTATTTGATTTTCTAACCAGATTTGACGGGGTTGGGTGAAGCATTTCCCCAGCCTGTTGTCTTCCCTCCCACATCGTCTGGGTCTCCCCAGCCAGTAGGGGTTTCAGTAGGCTTTCCCCAAGCTGCCGTGCCATTGTCTACTGTAGGACTAGCTGGAGAAGTACCACCCCAACCTGACGGACCTGCAGACACACACGCACAACAAAGGTCAAGATGGAGCAACCTGGTAGAAACTCTTTGAGTTAAGGACACAAACATTTTCCTCAGTGCAAGTCCAACTCCTAGACTCTGCACGTGCGGACTGGGCGGTCACTAAGCTTTGTTCATGTAGTTTGAACATTGTGCGTGTTTACATGGGTTAGCAAAGGCACAGTGGTTTTCAAAAGTGCTTAGGAAAGGGCTATGGCAGCTCTCTTCCTCTCATAAACCTTTAAAGTTTTTGGCTAGATATGGTCTGGGACATTGATCTAAAATCAAAGCATGCTCTCTGCAGTCACAGTACTACCCAGAGAATATTCAGTGAAAGAAAATGTGTTTTCACCTCAGCTGTGCTCAGTTGGAGCACCCACTGAAGCTGCAGTACCCTGCATGACTACTGTTAATGTGGTTTTGAAATGAAACTGCAGAGATAGCAAGCAGGTGGCTGGCTGAAAAACAACTTCATCTCTCATGACTCAGTTGTCTCTTTGACACACTGCACTTCCACACAAACCTTTAAAATGTTTCCATTCCTGTAAAGGCAGAAGTTTTAGCAGTGCATATATGAGTCGTTAACATCTCCGTAATTTTCGCGGCAACAGTCAATGAAGAACATTTGTCCCATCTTACGCTGTCTAACTGCCACAGCTGATTCACACATTACCTTTAAACAGCAGTGAAACAACTGTGGTTACAGTGAGCCTCAAAGGTAAGCCTGCATGTGTGAATGCACAAGGTTTGTATAAAAAAAATATCTTCATGTAACTTCACAATCAGTGTTATGGTCAAATTCACAGTTTATGGTGTCTTACCCATAGCTGAAGTTTTTCCAGGTCCATGGCCAGTGTTGAAGTCTCTGTTACCTCCAAGCCCTGCAGCCTGCCTGCTAGGCTGCTGCTGTATTGGAGGTCCCTGCTGTTGCTGTTGCTGCTGTTGCTGTTGCTGTTGCTGCTGCTGCTGCTGCTGCTGTTGCTGCTGCTGCTGAGCCTGACCCTGGCCGTGTGGCTGCTGGCCAGCAGGTGCGCTGTTCTTATCCCACAGGTTGACCGGCTTGTAGTTGTAATTGGTTGGGTCTCCCCATGCTGATGTTCCATCGTCTATCTCGTTCTTCCTGCTTATGGACTGCGGTGAGGGTTCCTCCCAACCGCTTGGTTCAGATCCACTTCCACCTCCTCCAGAGCCACCAGGGATGGGCCCTGAGGTCCAGCCTGAGCTTTGGTTCTGATTCTGGGCTTGAGAGATGGGTTTCCTCCCCCCGCCCCCTTGCATAGCCCCTTGGTCCAACGCTTGCTGTCGCTGTGGATGCTGATTGCGGGGCTGTGATTGTTGCTGTTGCAGTTGTGCCTGTGGGCCTGTGATGGAACCCGACTGGCTGTTTGGCATCTGGTGCATTTTGTTTCCTCCACTCCAACTTTGATGGGGTTTGGACCCCATGGCCCCAACAACACCCACCCCCCCTCCTCCACTCCCTCCTCCCCCTGTGCCCCCTGCTCCCCAGGTTCTACGGGGAGCACCATCATCCCAGCTCCCCCAACCACCCCCACCTGAATCCCCACCTGAGTTTCCTCCAATATTCCTCTCATCCTCCCATCCTCCTCCTCCACTGTTTGATTTGGACTGTTGCTCTCCCCAGTCCCTACCTGCACCAGCCTTCTGTCCTGATCCCCACCCACTTCCTCCTCCATTCCCTCCCAATTCTTTCCATCCCCCTGTCCCTTTCTCCTCCTGACCTCCTCCCCAGCCTCCACTCACTGGGTCACCCTGTTGCCTAAGATTACCCCATCCTCCTCCACTACTGTCTCTCCATTCCTCTTTCCCCCAACCAGTTGCCTCCTGGCCATCCCCAGCCCCCATTCCTCCTCCACCCCAGCCTGTAGCCTTCCCCTGCTGGCTATGTCCCGGTATTACCCCTGACCCCATACCAGGTCCTGTTGTGGTCACTGGCCCAGATTGCGAGACGCCAAGATTTCTCATGTTGGGGCCTGAACTTGGTGGGGCTCTCCCCGACAGAGAGGCCCCACTACTGCTACTGTTGCTGCTGCTCTCCCAGCCCTCTCCAGAGGACCCAGCAGACGGAGCCAGAGAAGGATTGACCCCAGGACCCATAGAATCAGTAATTTGGGTCCTAGGCCCACCAGAATACTGAGAAGAACCACCTAGAGAAGATGGGTGTTTTGATATAGCTGATGATGATCCTCCTTTATTTTGTCCTCCATGTTCTTCAAAGTCCCAGGCCGTGTTTTGTCGGATCTGTGTTTGTCCCCAGCCTGTGTTGGACAGAACCCGAGGGTCCAGATCAGACCGACTGAGCAGGTTCTGTAAGGCATCTTCAGCATTAGGTGCCGGGCGTCGAGCACGACTTTGACTGCTGTTAGGCCCGCTCCCGTTTCTGGAATTTCCACCACTGGATGAAGATCCTCCCTGTGCTCCCTGTCCTTCTCCTCCCCCACCCCATTCCCCTGTTTCGCCCTCTCCCTTCTGATTGTCCCAAGCTCTGGCCATAGTGGTGGCTGTGGAGGAAGAGGAGGAGGTGGCAGGGGGATTGCCAGCTGTGCTGCCCCCACTACTGCTGCTGTTACTACTGCAGGGTCCTCCTATTCCTTCACCTCCTGGATTAGCTCCTCCAATACCAGTGGCGCTCCCACCCCAATCACCACCAGAAACTCCTCTCTCCCCTCCTACTCCTGATGACCCCCACCCTCCCTGAGATACTCCGGAGGTTTGACTACTGTTTCCCCCAGTTCCAGCACTGCCCCAAGCATTAACCCCACTAGTTGAACTTGGATAGCCCCAACCCGAGGTCCCATTATCTCCTTCAGCAGCCCCGAATCCCCCTGTGCCACCTCCTCCACCCTCCCAACCATCAGTCCTTGAGGCACCCGTTTTGGAGTTTGCTGCAGGGTAAGAAGGCTGGCCTCTCCACGAGGAGGCAAGGCTGTGGTCTCCCACACTCATCTCGCCTCCTCCCACACCACGGTCCATTCCTCCCCCCATCCCTTCCCCCCCTGCGATTTTTGGTCCCGCTGATTCGCTGTCCCACTTTCCCCCTCCTCCCATCTCTCTGTCTCTGGATTGCATTTGGTGAAGTTGGCGCTGATGGGTGCTTGATTGATTCACAGATAAAGGTGGGTGACCCCCCAGCACCCCGACTGCCCCACCTCCCAGGCCCAGGCCCAGGGAAGCAGAGTTGTTGGCAGACAAAGACCCTCCAGGGCCCTGGTGATGGAAGGAAGACGGACCTCCTTCCCCTGCAGCAGCGGGCCCATCCTGCTGCACCAGGGCAGGCCAGGCCGAAGGGTTGGCATTTGGATTGAAATTGGCACCTGGAATCCCACTGCTGCCGTCAACGGGGCCACTGGCATCATGGCTCCCTGGCACAGCGGAGGCTTTGGAAAGTGAGGAGGGTTGTTGTAGCAGAGGCCCAGCTGCAGCTACTGCATTCCCTCCTCCAAGATGACCCTGGGAGGCAGCCATCCCCCACGCCACACCGTTGGACGACTGCATACATTCATTGGGCAAAGAGAACGTGGAAGTGGGTGAGGATTGGTTGCCAGAGGCACTGATGCTGTTCACAGGCATTCCGTTGTTGCTGCTGCCCCCTCCAGCCCCGGTGAAAGACGCTCCTCCACCATCACTGCCAGCGATGCTAGGCCACTCCTCCAGGTCGTTGCCATCGACAATCACCTTCTCCCTGCCCTGAGAGGAGGCCTGGCTGCCTGAGCTCGCCCCCCACATGGAATTTGCATAATTAGAAGTAGTAGTAGAAGCAGCAACTGATGATGAGGTGAGGGCCAATGAGGAGGCAGCTGCACCAGAATCTGAAAAAAAAGAAGAAAATCCCACAAGAGAGAGTGACTTTAGGGGTCAAAATGAAGAGATGATCTAAATAATCTTTACACAGATTGGATCTATTCTTAATCTGACATACAGCATTGCTAACACTTACCTGAGACAGCAGCCATGTTTGCATTGGGGCCATCCCCTCCTCCTCCCCCTCCCAGCAGCATGGAGGACAGTGGCGGCTGACCCCTCTTCAGTAGCACTTTATGGTCCTGCTGGCAGCGGAATCGCGGCGGCACTTCTCTCGGCATGTAGCGTGGCTGCTGCTGGGGCGCTTGGGCTCCGCCTCCGCTACTTGTGCTGCCGTTTCCGGCAGCACTGGGGCCGCCAGCGGTGGAGGAAGAAATGGTGTTGGAGGTGGGCTGTCCGTTGGCCACCGCCAGGCGCTTGGCATTGTTGCCGCCCTGTGACGGGGTGGCAGCACTGCCAGGGCCCAAGGTGGCTGGGGATGGGGAGGCAGAGGGGGTGGGTCCAGGGCTGGGGGAGGCAGAGCTGCTCTGAGTGGCAGGAGACTGGGCAGATGCCGGCTTGGTCGAGTCTGGCACTGCAGGAGATTAAATTAAGCATTTTATATGCAACCAAGTACATCTTAGGAAGAACAGTGCACAATTAATTTTCTGTAAATGTAAACACTAACAAAATTTTTGTTATGATGTAGATAAGGGATCAGAATTCCCTGACGCAGATGCTTGTGGTTCGTTATTGTTGCTCTTTGCCTTTCTTTCTTTTTCAAAACTACAACAAGCAGCTAATACAAAATACAGACTAAAGTAAACTTTAAACATTTAGGGAAGCCAAAGTGTTATCTAGAATTAGGTTACTATGGCAGAGGAATGGTGATGCTAGAAAAATAAAATCCAAAAACAACAACAAATAACTGTCAGAAGACAGATGAAGTTTGGTAAACGGAGCAAACACCTGAAATCCATATCTTAAAATATTCACATACATCACTGTGCTGCTTACCTTTGTTTTTTTGTTCTGTGACCTAAAATGAACAGAGAAAAAAACTTTCATTATTAAATCATTCCTTAAAACCATCACACATCAGCACAACAAGTGCGTGAGTGGGCTGATAGGGTTGTGATTGTGGTTAGTTTTTTAAAAAAAATGTAGGAGTGCCAGGATAATAAATGCATCAGCTCCCCCCAATTCAAGATCCTGTAGTTGTTGAGACATGCTATGTAACAGTATTCTCCACTGACAGGCGTAATCCAAACATTATTGTTGACTGTCATGGTTTGGTCTTCTTCCCATTACTTCCATGTCACAATTTCAAAACCGTACAAAACTAAGACAGCTTCTGTGTAATTAAAATCTTTGAGATTGCTCTCAACACAAACAAGTTTCATTATAGAAAATTATGTTGGAGATTTGTTAAAATTTGTAGTTATTCAAGAGCCTAGATCAAGTATTGCAACAAATACACAACCCAAAATAAGAAGAAATAGTATTCCCAATGAGAAACTCTAAAGGCCAACAATACACTCAAATATGATTTTTTTCCTCAAAACTTATCACACGGTTGATGAACATGGAGTTGCAGAATGTTTGTTTAATGTGTCCAACCCAGATGGAAAAGCTGGCAAGTGATTGTGAACATGCTCACCTTCTGAGAGGCTTCCCTTTTCCTTTTGTCGTCTTTTTTCCTTTTCTTGTCTTCCATGAACTACTGCTCCTGTCCTGATACTCCTTTCTTCTAGAGAAAAAAGGAGCATATTCCAAGATATGGTCACAGATTCAGCATTTTAATACCACTGAGTCTGTATTTGTATAGCCAGGGGGGTTTAAATGTGTAGTAAATCACTGCTCAAAAAACACAGACAAATAGTTAACGATGACTGCAGCAAAAATCAAAAGAAAAAAGACGGCATCACAGTTGCTATGTGTGGCCACGTGAGTCTCCGTCCATGTATGCAAGCGACAATGGACTGCATGCCTGATTGGATGAATCAGCCATCAGGTGCTAGAGCTAAGAATACTGCTGGACATGTGGGCAACAAACACAGTAATTATCCCTATCATAAGCATGCAGAATACTGTAAGCTGATCACACTGGTAGGTTCCAGTTTAGACAGTTTACAAGGGGCTTGATTTAGTCTGCCAACTCATCTCGTCAGCAGACTGACTGACTGAATCTGCATGTGGTCATGTCAGTGGCAAACTGATGCTTTGAGAGTCAGGCCTGTGTAATTGTTCCTAAGATGGAGTATGACCAGATCTTCTCGATTAGACTCTTTGACAGTTTTGAGACAAGAAACGCAGACAAGAACACCAAATTTATGCATTGTCATTAGGATCCCCAATACATGGGCAAATCCAACTGACATATTGACACTGTCACTGTAATGTGGCCAGGTAAGCTCATATTGAAAACAGCAGTATATAAGAATATGCCAATATTCTTAAAACTCCACAAGATTTCTCAGCTTGTGTTTCCACTTTACAAAAAATCACTTTATTTTAGAAGAGAACAAGAGGTTTAAATATATAAACATCAAGAACTATTACGATCTGACGGCTGATTTAGTCGGTTTCGTTTTTGCTTAAGTACCACAGCCACTTCCAGCAGGCAAGATTCCTAGATTCAAAGACTACGAACCTGACATCCTTCCTGACCACAGGCCTAGTGGATCAGAAAGCCAGACCCGATTATTGTGCTATTATGAGCTGTCAGATTTGCTCTTTCAGATCACTAATATAAACTACACCAGCTAATGTTAACGTACCTGTACCATCCTGTCAACGTTGTTACAAGCTCATCCGCATTTAGCTGTTAGCTAGCTTACGTTACAGCAAAAAGATCTGAGCTTTCTTATGCTAGAAAATGGAAAAGCCTTTTCAAAAATCAAAGACACAGGTGATCAACGTTGCTTAAACTGAACCGTGCATAAACGGGTAAGGGCTAATGGCCAAACACCTTCATCCCTGTCTTGCAGTTTATGTAGACGACAATTCTAGCTGTAGCTGCTGGTAAAATATTTCGTCGATAGCTAACATTAAGGAGTGGTTTCTGCCCATACTTGTTCAATACGCAGACACAGATTAGCACGCACGTTAACATGTTAAGGTTAACGAGATCAGCCAGCTGCCAACCCGCATATGTCAGGTAATGACTCTGTTCTGTGTACACAACAGCCTTTAACAGCAAATACACCGAGCCTTGAGCCACATATCCACCTCAACCTCTTATAATGCTACACAAGTGCTAATGCTATCGAACGTTAGCTAACTAGGTACGCTAGGTTACCTACAGTCAGCAGCTAAAAGTAGCCAGGCTAACGGCGCTAGCCTGGCTAGCGAGCGCAATGGCAGGGTAATTCGTTAAAGATGTTGCCATCCATTTGCATGCATACAAATTACGAAACGGCGAAACGCTTAGAAAAACTCAGCGTAAATCCAGTTAGCGTTACTCACCTCAGGAATCACATATGAAGAAAAGCTAGCGTGCTAGCTAGCTTAGCTAAAGTGCTTCAGTGCGATTTTTTTTTTAGCTTTTTGAGGCATTCGTCGAGGCTACAAGAACAGCGACGCCTGAGCGGATAGTCAAGTAAGTGGCAGATGATGAAGATACACGCGTAACAAGCTACTGGTTTGTAAATAAGTACTAACGTTGTAATAGTGTAAACCCTAATGTGCAGAAGAATTTAAATTTCAAAGCGCTGTGGAGTCAGTCGGTTGACGGGCGGCCATTTTGCTGCTCAGCATGAAGCGTCTCCAATGGTCAGCCTGTGGCAGCTGCGTGGAAGCACTGTGACTGGCTGGCTGCTGCCGAATGGGATGCATAAAAAACGCATTTTGACCTTCATAAACTTTTGACAGTCCAACTTAGCACCACTGTGTGTGCCTTGTATGTAACAGGCCTCCCGAACGCATGTGTTAAAGCAGCCACTGATAATAAACAGAAAAACGTCATCCGTTTTTGTTGTTGTTGCGCATTCCTAAGTGCTGCTCCTAACTTTCTCTTGATAGCATGGGTCCAAAAAAGAGAGGAGCGAGGAAGAGGAAAACCGAGGAGGCTTTGGAAGGAGAAAATGAGGGAGACCCTCCGGAGAAGGAGGCTGAGCAGAGAGCAGACAGGAGGAGGAAGGAGCGTGGGAATAATAAGTACATCGGAGCTCATGTTGGCATCCAAGGTAAGCCCTCATGTCATCCTGTTAGACTCTCCTAAAGTGATTACATTAAAGACACGTTCAGTTCTTGTGCTGCATCTTCATTTCCCTCCAGGTGGGATATGGAAAGCAGTGGAGTCCTGCACAGAGATGGGTGGCAGCAGTTTCGCCCTGTTTCTGGGCTCCCAGCGGTCCTGGAAGAGGCCTGCACTGGACCAGACAGCTGCAGCCAAGTTTAGGGAGCAATGTTCCCTACAGGGGTATGACCCAGCTCACATCCTGCCTCACGGGTCCTACCTGATGAACTGTGGATCTCCTAAAGAGGGTTTGTCAGACACTGATTGATGTCTCCTGCAGATTCTGTCCTTGACTTTTCTCCGTGGCTCTCTCACACTCCTGCTCTTGTCTTGTGCTGGTTATTTAATCTCTTCCAACTGTGTCTAGTCTTCTCTTCCCTCTGGTTTGCGTGCCCATGTTGCACCCAGATGTGTTTGAGAAGAGCCAGGCCCTGCTGGTGGATGAGCTCAGCCGCTGCAGCCTCCTGGGCCTCAACCTCTACAACTTCCACCCCGGCTCGTCCCTGGGCTCCATCACCACCGAGCAGTGTGTGGACAAGATAGCAGGAGCCATTAACCACGCTCACCAGCAAACACCTGCTGTGGTTACAGGTACAGGGACAGGGACAGGGGGTGGACAAAAAAACACATACACCCAGTATTATGCGATAGCCATGCAGTTACATGTCTGCAATTGTTGAGACTGTCAACGCTGTTGATACAATTCAAGTATTATTTATATAGTGTATTTGAGCATCTGTTCAAATGAACTTCCTCTTGCTGTGTTACATCATTTTGCTGCATTTGTACCCTGCTTCTGCAGATCATCAAAGAACTACTGAAAAGCTTAATTCCAAAGGCAGCAGTTTTTCAACTTTAAAGGAGACGTATGCTCATTGTCAGGTTGATAATTTCATTTTGAGTTACAACTAGACCAGGTTTACGTGCTTAACTGCTTAAAAAACCCATCAGTTTTCTCATATGATCCAGTGCTGCAGCACTGTATTAACCCTCTGACTGAAACGCTCTGTTTTAGCGCCTGTCTCTTTAAGGCCCGCCTCCCGAATACCAAGTCTGCTCTCATTGGTCAGCTTACACACACCTGAGCATGCACCACTGACAACAACAGAGCAGCTGTGCTAAATTAATTCTTAGTTGCCAAACTAGCCGCTATGCATAAATTATGCAAATGTTTGATATGGTGACATATTGTGATGTCACAAAGTCACGCAATTTGAGGCATGACTACTGATAAGGCATTTCAGGAGCAGTGTTTTGTGGGAGTTTCTGCAGACTTTGACCTTTTTAACTTTCAAGATCTTTTACATGCATAAGAACATATATAAAACACTGAAGGAAAAGAGAAATGAAAAAGCACAATATGTCTCCTTTAACCAAGGTCTTATAATCCCTTTTATAAAAAATGAATAGTGAAACTTAGAGGTCAAAATGAGGCCAGCTAGTGATTGTTGTTAACACTGCAAAATGATGTAATGTAGTGAGGGGAAAAAGTGAGAACAAACCACAATAACATGCTTAACACAGGAAAACTGCTTTAGCAAAGAGGAACAGTGGAGAACCTCACTTACAATGACTCACACTTAAAAGCGTATTTTTCCCTCAGCAATTACAGTGACTTTAATCCACACCTCTTGATGGCCTTGTCAAGCAAAGAATATTATGTGCCTCATTGAAATGGGAACTTATTGCAAGACAATGCTTTATAGAGTATATGAGTGTCAGTGTAGTGAGAAAACACTTGCAGTCGCAACCAAACCCACAAATTCAAATCAATTGTCACAAAAATCACAAATCCCTTTGCACATAATTGATAAAACTGGGCTCTAATACATAACTTTCAATTTGCAGAAGTGACTGCAGGCTTGACACTGGTGTTACATTACTTGTGATTCATGGCACAGACCACAGTCCTTTGACTCGCATACCCCAAATGCCGCCGGTGTGACAAGAATGCACTACAGTGGAAAGACTGCAAAAAAACTGACGCAGTTGCGAAAAACTGCCCTCAGGCTGTGCTTCAGGAACGAAAGAGGGCAGCCAAGCCAATTCTGCATGTGTATCAGGTGTTGTAGCAGATGGGTTGAATGAGAGTGTCTTTTTCTTTTTGCCCCGTGTGGTCAGTGTTGGAGAACATGAGCGGTCAGGGCAGTACATTGGGAGGTAAGTTCTCTGAGCTGAAGAGCATCATAGACAAAGTGAGAGACCAGACCAGAGTGGGAGTGTGTCTTGATACCTGCCACGCCTTTGCCGCAGGTGAGTGAAACTCGAGGTTGATCTTCCTGTATCAGATCAAGTCCCTATCAAGTGTAATTCAGCACCATTTCCTCCCCCTCCAGACATGTTTTAACATGTAAATAAATTGCTCTATTTTAAGTAATTTGAGTCTAATATGTAATTTATTTTGTTAAAATCTTTCAAACTCCTTCATTTAAAATCCAGGATCGATAAGTCCAGTTTCCTCATCACATGTGTAGGAGCTAAATAGTGGACCAGGTTTGGCATCCAAGCCGTTTGTGATGTCACAAATTATGCTCATAGACCTGCCTCTCAAAATTAAATTGTCAATAAGCACAGTGGAAATTCCCACTTTGAGCAATAAGTGTGAAAACAACCTTCCTGTGTCAAATCTGCACATACAGTATATCATTCTGCACAGTAAAGCTCAAACATTCAACTATAAGAACAAGAAGGAAACACATTTTTGACTGGAGGTGGGCTTTAACGTCACACAATCTAAATTACGATTGCAACATGGGTAGTTAAGTCTTAAAACTATTTACTTCTGGGTCATTGTTTGCTCTAATTTCATTATGTGAACCCTGTGATGTGGAGGATTAGGATTAGAGCCATGAAATAATACAATTGCAATGAAGGTGGCAAATTTTGTTCTTCTTTGTGTTAAATTGTTGTTTTTCGTAGGCTATGACCTGGCTGCAGAGGGAGGAGTGAAGGCCATGCTTGACGAGTTTGATCAGGAAGTGGGGCTCCACTACCTTAGAGCCATCCATCTCAATGACTCCAAAGGTACAGCCAGGACTTTCACACAAAAATATCCCATTTATGAAGTCAACTCTGCTGAGTAAACTCTAAACTGTCCTTTCTGTCTTTTTTTTTTTTTTTTTTTTTTTTTTTTTTTGCAGGCAAACTAGGCTGCAACCTCGATCGCCATGAAGACATCGGGAAAGGTCACATCGGAATCTCTGCTTTTCGGGACATTGTCAACGAGCCCAGACTGGACAACATCCCCCTGATACTGGAGACACCTGGACGGTGAGATAAGTGCAGATGCAAGGGGCATGTCTGTGAACAATGGCTGGGTGTGGTCTTTACATTGGAAATCTAAAAACAGCATATCTTTACTCTTGGGCCGGCTGTGGCTTAGGAGGTAGAGCGGGTCTTCCACTAAGTATCTTGGCTAAATACTGATCCCCAAATTGCTCTCGATGGCTTTTACATCAGTGTGTAAGTGTGTGTGAATAGCTGAGCATAGAAATATTGTGCAGCGCTATGGATAGGTAGCACTGTATTACTCCTGGAAAAGAGTTCATCTATTCTGTTTATTAAGAGCCACTGTCTTTCAAAGTTTTTAATTTCAGATTTAACATGACTGTTATGTCTTTTCCCGACAGGCCAGGATTCGAGTATGCAGAGCAGATTGAACTTCTCTACTCCCTCTGTGAGAAGAAATAGAAAGCACTCTTACTGTTGTATTAACACTGCTCACACATCTGTTCAGAGAATTGTGTGAAGTGTTTGTCAAGGACCAAAGTGGACGAGTGGTGGAGCCTGAATCTGTTTAGTTGTTTAATCACTGTGTTGACAGTTTCAGCAGGTTTTGTCTCTGAATGTAAATGACTGAATAAATGTGTTGTTGCAAGTTTTTATTTGATGTGTGAGGAGTCGTCTTGTTCACAATGAGCCATAAGGGGGCAGCAAGAACACACAAATACAGCACAAACCTGATTTCAGACTGCTCAATGCTTTAGTGTCAGGTAAAGATGAAAAAAAAAATTCAATCCAACTTTGTATTTGTTGTTTAACATTTGCTTTAGTGCATTTTAAATTTATGGGACCTGATGTAGTTATTAGCTTTAATTTCCATATTTGATCCGTTCACATCAAAAAACCCTTTGTTTAACCCTTATGTACATGGTTGATGCAGGTCTATAGTAAGTATTGCAATGTAAAGCAATTTATTTGAACTTGAGGTCTTCAACTGTAAAGGTATGAATTATATTTTTTTCTGAATTAAATCAGTTTGCCATGGCAGTTTATGCATTCAAGGATTTTAATGATTAAATGTTCCCACGCAATCAGGACAGATGCAACAGCCACCAAATGGTGCAATCATCACTTCAATTCGATTTACATCGAACTGACAGTTGTCACATATGGATTTATAAGGACCCCCTACAACACAAACACACGGCACTCTCGTCCACATTCCCTCTCTAAAATGGTCCAGCTGTTGAATACCAACGCATTGGTGCAGCTGTTGACTCCTGGGGAGGGCAAATGATTGTAACACCTATTTAAACACCCCATGGTGCAAATAAACATGCACACACAAAAAAAAACATTCCCTGCCTCCCTTTTTACCTGCTCTAAATTGTACTTTTCTGAGGTTTGTATTCTTTTCATGTGCTCTTATACCTTGTCCTCTCACTTTTTTGTCTGAGATTATAACATCAGGCTCACAGGATTGTTTTGTTCCCCCTGTTATCCGGGCACTGACACTCTGACCTTGCACTTCTCACCATTGTTTACATGCAACATTAGTAATCTTGGAATTTAAGCTTTAATCTACTGCTGGATAAGAGCATCAAATAAAGTTTAAAATAAGAGCAGGTCCAGACAGTATGTCTTTCAGTGTGGTGTTAACAGAGACAGGAAGTGGAGGTGCCTGGCCCAAGAATGTCTCTGCTCTCAGGTCCCACCCACAGGAAATGCCTGTCCAGGCTGTTTGAGTCTGCGCTGATGGAAAAGAAGTCTCCTGTTAGTGGAGTTTGGCTTCTGACAGAGGAAAGGATGGATGGAGTTTGAGTAATGAGGAGGCTGGTCCTGGTACTTGTGTGCTGTATAGTTTAGATAAGCAGATGTCTGATGGTTTTCAGAGGCGTGCTGGTGATCTGGTTGGGTCAGGGGTTACAACCCAGGGAGGCTGAAGACTAAACAGTGAACACACATTCCTGAACTCTAAATTAATCATTTGCTGGAGGAGGCATGTGGAGGGAACACCAATGGGAATATAAAAAAGCCTTTCCATTCTCTAATTATCTTAAGATGTGTGGTATTAGCTGGGTCTGGTGCACTGTGTGCCCATGTTTTGTGAGCGCCCGTCCTGCGTTTCTTCTCCTCTTTCTCTGTCATTACATTATGCTGTGAATATTTTCCACTGCAGCCTGGAGCCACTGATCTAATTATACAACTTTGTAAATACTTCCAGATATCTTTGGTTAGACTATTTCAGCGTGTTGTGAGTAGCCAACTGATGATCTCTTACTGGACTTGATTTCCATCGGGCTGATAGCTGCTGTGGGAAATGGACATGAGCCTCTGACGGCCTGCCAAAGAGAAGCTGGAAAGAAATCCCAAACAGTTAAAATGAAGACATTGTTTTTGTCTCCTCAGCGGCTTGGAGGGAAAAAATATTAAAATTGGCATGCATGCACTCCAGTTTTCATGAATTCATAAGCTGTAAAGCTGTTGCGGATAAAAAGACCTCCTATCAGATGACATGTGTGTCTTTGTCTGTAAGACATTTACAGATGGTCCCTTCTCTAATATGGAAATTCTGCAATTTATAAAAATTGACACCTTCCCATTGGTTTAACTGCTTTTGAAGTGAATTCCACAATATCTCCACCAAATCTAAGACAGACTATTACTTAAGTACTTAATGTTAACTCTTTCAATATGCATGCACAAACCAACCTCTTGCTGTTGGTTTGCACTCCCTCAATTTTCTATTTTATTCCATTTATTTTAGCTGAGGGGTATGCTCTGGCACTAGTCAGTCAAACCACACTCTTCCACTGAACTACTCCACTGGGACCATTGTGGGGATCTGGTCAAGAGTGCGACCAAGCAAAGGGAGGATGATGTGTTCACTCTTAGACTCTCACAGCCCATACGTGGATTTTAACTGCCAATCTTCAGGCCATGAGTCCACCTCAGTGAACTTGGGACTGCTGATTATAAATATGTAAGTGTTCTTAGAGGAATACAACATAAGTCATAGCCATTATTATTACATTACCCACCAACTAACCTACAGTCTTCTTACTTCAAACACAAGTTGCAGCTACACAGCTTGTGCTACTTACTGTAGCCTATTATGAACATTAAGTAATAATAACAATAAGTGTAGAATTTATAAGAAGTACCAATGATAGATTATAAAAAACACATTCTTACAACAGAAGATAGTTTTAGTATGCTAAAAACATATCCCTCTGCTTCAACACCATCTGTAATGTTCCAAATAAGTTCTCAAATGATTTTAAACTGGGTGTTATTATCAAAGCTCTAGTACAACATTTTGGTAAATTTGTTTATTTACTTTCTTGCCAGAAGTTAAATGAGAACATTAATGCCATGCTCTAGTGTATACGGAAAATAGGAAGCTTCTGCTAACTGGCTGGTTAGCTTAGCTTAGCACAAAGACTGGAAACGGTAGGAAACAGCTAGCCTTTCACTGTTCAAAGATAACAAAATTTGTCTAAGCAAACG
Source organism: Pagrus major (assembly GCF_040436345.1). Classification (NCBI taxonomy): domain Eukaryota; kingdom Metazoa; phylum Chordata; class Actinopteri; order Spariformes; family Sparidae; genus Pagrus; species Pagrus major. Next base: position 9,810,190 of record NC_133234.1, on the reverse strand, counting down.
AGACGGAACAAGTACAATTGTTAATTTAATTATAATATATAATTATGTATCTAATCTCACGTTATTTAGTGAGCTTTAATGATGTTCTGGTAGGTGAATTTTGTGACATTTCGACAGAGGTTGGTTGTTTCCCTCTATCTTTATGCGAAGCTAAGCTAACCGTGTTGGTATTAGCTTCATATTTAGCATAGGCTACAAACGTCAGAGTGATATCAATCTTTTTATCAAACTCTCAGCAAGAAAGTAAATAAATGCATTTCCCAAAAATGTCACACTATTCCTTCAACTGTATTTTCAAGTAGTATATTGGTTTGCCAGCAAAAATTTGAGCAAATAACATTTCTGCAAACCACAGTTATGTCCATTTGTACGTGTCATAGGCTATAATATAGCCAAATATATATTTGTAAAAAATGTGTCATATCACATTCACTCTTGTATTACCTGACGTTCACAGTCAACAAGGCTGTCAAGCTGGTGACAGCAGTTCATATCCGTGTTTCAGCGTTTCTAAGTATGAAACCACTGGATACTTTGATGCAGGACCATGGTGTTTCAACATTTGTAAGCGTGACACCGTTTAAGGAGACCTCAGAACAATTTCCAGCTGTGTCTGTGCCGACTAAACCATATGTTTTTAATGAGACCAAGTGGGGTTTGTGCCTAAATCTAACCAGAGCATAAGCATCACAGCATTGTGACAAGAGAGAAATAGAAATCTTAAGTTGCAACATAAAGAAACAGACTAAAGTTTTAACTTGTCTGTGGTTTTGCAGGAACGTACTTTGCAGACATATTCTTAGGTTGAGTATATGTACAGTAAGGGCATATTGTTATTATTGTCAAGGTTGTATTCATACCACTGCCACTCGGAGTGGCAGAACCTGGATGCTTTGAACATTTATTCATTTTTAAGCTTCTTTGCCCGCTTGCTTTCAATTGCAACACTTGGTGTTAAGGGGTTGTAACTGACTGGGGTGGGTGAGAGGCATATCCTGTGCTGTCCTGTGCCCTTTTTACTTTATATTTTATTTTTATTTTCATCCTTAACACACGTATGTGCATATATTTATCATTAAATATTTTATTCTTTTGTTTGTTGTTGTTTTTTTCAAATTAGTTGACCTACTCTGCAATCTTCCCATGTACCCTACGGTAACAGAGTACTTGTACCCCTGGCTTAGGAATCACAGTGTTATCGCATCACAGTAAAGTAATGCATTACACCCTTACTCCTCATGGGCACAGGTATCTCAAAGCAAACATGGCAGCACAAAGCACCAGGAATTTTTATATTATGTACAGTATGTCTGAATTTATAAATGCATACATGTGGTGTTCTTGTTTTATATACTTTATTTCCTTAAGTGTGTGTTTTTTGTCTGTTTTTAGAGGCAAACTCCTTTCAGCTGTGTTGACACGGCAATGAAGTATTGAAATGAATTGAAGCTGCATCTGATTGGCGTGTGTTGACTCGAGGGAGATGAAGATTAATGTCCAGTTAAACCAATAAAGACAACTGCAGAGAAAAGGGGGAGATGATACAAAAGAAAACAGAGGGGATAGAGAGAGAGAGTGAAAGAGAAAGGAGTGCATGCGTGGCTCTTCTGTTCCAGTGTGGCTTGAGTTGCAGGCTGAGCCAAACTTTATCCGTCCCTCCATACCCACAGTCTGACTGCTGCATCTGCCAGCAGTTCCCCGAGGAGATGCCACACACACTCACACACACAAAGTCCTCTGTATTGCCTGCACACACATGCTCCTACAAGCCTCAAAACTCGCACACGCACATGAACTGAAGTGCTCAGAAGAAATAAGAGCTGAAGGGCAGGGTGGAGTCCGTTCTGCTTTCTCAGCAAATCTTTTATTTTTGCACCTCAGCAGCGGCGCAGGCATCATAACTTACCTTCAACGTATAGCGTTTCATTCCCCACTGTGAAAGAAAAAAAGAAATGCTGTGTGTGTTTGTATGCTGTGTGTATTTAAGTAGACCCCTGCGTGGTCAAACTGTGTGGGTATCCTGTGGCCTGAGTGAGAGTGTTGTAACGAGTGAGCGGCTGTTTAAGACCGAGTGGATGTGACTATAAACAGAAGGGCTGGAGAGGAAGGTTTATGACCAGTGGGCAACAAGCTGGAAAGCGACAAACAATTTGGAGAAGAAATTGCTCCTCGCCCCCACAGCAAGGTCACAGATATATAACATCACACTCTATATAAGGAGACCTGCTGTGGTTCTTTCTCTCATTCCTTCCATTTGTCCTTCTCCTCCTCTCTCTCTCTCTCTCTCTCCCCCTCCTTCCATCCCTCTCTTCCCGTTGGCTCGCGGTGAGGAATGCTACCCAGTGGTGGCTGGGCATCGGGCCACGAGGAGACAGGCAATCAGAGCAGCAGAGCAGGAAAAAGATGAGGAGGAGAGGAGGAAGGACGCAAAGAAGGAGGCTTAATGAAAGAGCGTTGAAAAGAGAGTTAGGATGGACGAGAAGTGCACGAAAGGACATCAGAGATCTTTACTGCTGCTAATTGCTTCACTTACACCTCTCACTGTAGCAGTGGTACGTCTTCTCACCCACCTTTGTCTCTGTATGTTGTTGCTTTTTCACTGTGCTCTACATGTCAAGGAAAACCTGGTCCACGAAAAACCAATGAAAAAGACTGAGTGACGTACAGATCCACCTTAAAACAGTTTAAATAGCAGTTGCTGGTAAAATGGAGATATTTTACTGCCCTACAAAGCCAAAGTGCAGTAACTACAATTTTCGTCAAACTTGAGTTATGACTGAAACTGAACTTATGTGTCTGTTAATTTAAATCTTGCTCTATCTTAGAGGAAAAGTGATGCATTCCTACAAAATCTGACCAAAAACCAAGGCAGACTGCACTAAGTGCAGTTACTGCACTGTGCCTTGGTTTTTCTAAGCTTCAGCTGCAGTTACTGTGGTCTGTGACAGCTGTCTATTAAAACAGCGACCAAGTTATATTGTATGACAGCATGTAATTCTAAAAGTAGGTTAACATACATTTTACTAAAAGCCTAAATATCAAGCCATCTCTACAGATTTAAACCTCACAAAATATTACTAGAGGATTGCTTGAATTTTTCTTAATTACTCAACTATTTCAACTTTTTAAACATGCCAACATTAAAATGATGTTATATTAGATTTAGATTTTCTTGGGAAGGAGACAAGAAGAAGATTTGTGACTACACTTTGCCATTGCACTACTTAAATATCTTTATCAGACAAAATGCAGTATCTGCATAGGTCAAATAATGAGTCATGATTTTAAAGACATGAAAATGACTTGAAGAATACTTATTTAATCAAAACATAACTGCTGTCATTTGGCTGGACAGTCAAAAAGCAACAACCCTGAAGTTTGAAAAGGTTGAGTGATCTAAAACATTGATCTTCATAGAGTTGTCATTTTCCAACAGTCACATTGATCACGTAGGCTCAGAGACACATTTCTCTATCTGTATTTTCTTCAATAATCCACCAACACAGCCACAGTTTGCATCAGTTTTGAATACGTCGCTGGTGGAAAGGAAACTCAAGAGCTCCTTCAGTGGCCCCTTTGCAATTTAAAGCAGGAGCACCCCATGGCTCTGTCCTTTGTCCACTGTCAGTTTTCTATATTTGAAACCTGCACTTTGTTGTCATCACTGTCTCCACCTCTACAGTTCCTCTACTGGGAAATATAGTTGGGTCACAAACTAATGGAAAAATTCTATTTTATGACAGAAAAAATTCCATCAAGTACAGTACCTAATTACTGACATAGAAACAACATGATGAAACTATACAGTAAAATAGATTTCTCTGTTATCCTCAGCCTCCACTTCAAAGCTACCACAACCATTACTTTCATAATGACAACAATATGTAATGTTATGCTGTCACTTGTGTAGTCGAATCCACAGATAATTATCACTTAACTCTAAACTTTCCTTTAGTTTTAGTGTCTTTTAGCTCATTGTTTTGGTTTTCTTGCCTGCAACTTTACTGTTTTGGTTCATGCTCAAGTTTCCAGCTGCTGGTAACTGTTTTCAGCAAAAAATACTCTACTATACCCACTGTACATTACAATCTGAGCGCCAAACAACAGACAAACAAAGTTAGCAACTAGCTGGTGTTTGCTGGATGTGTGAACAAGCAACAGTTAGCTAATATGTTAGCCGTATCAATCTATAAATGAACAATGTCAATTTGTGTGTGCAGCTAGTTACACTGCCGCAAGTGGCAAAAAAGAGAAACTTTTGGAGCAACAGTCTTGTTAGTTTGAAAACATCAGTTACCAGAACTTTACCTAGACTGTAATGCCATCACAAATATATCCAAGCAATAACAAACACCAAGAATGTAACAAGTACCTACTCTTAAACCTGTTTTTCCTCATCATACTGAAATAGAAACTTCAGGCAGCAGACTCTCCACTCACACTACTATTTTCACACTTACATCCCGGCTGCTGCAGCTCCACTCACACTGTCATTTAGATGCCACTGAACCAAACATAGTGAGAACTAATTACAGTGAGGTGAGTGAAATGACACTGACACGGCCGCCCCACACAGACGGCCTTACATCAGCATCCACTTGTTGACAAATGTGTGAAAACACGCAGAGAGCATGTACTGCATGTTTTCTGGTTAGCATGTTTTTGCTCACGCTTTGGAAAAGATGCATATAGGTGTGTGTGTGTGTCTGTATGTGTGTGTGTGTGTGTGTGTGTGTTTGTACTCTGAGGAATGTCAATGTCTGACCTGTGTGCTCTTTGTGTATGGATGATTGACCTGGAAGACCGACCCATGTGTGTGCTTGCTTCTCTCTCTGTCTCTCTCACACACACACACACACACACACACACCCTGACCTCTCTTATGTCGGGGCCTTGGTCACCGCCATTCAATGGATTAACAGAGTAAACACATCGTACAGTTTATATAAGAGTCTCTGTTATCACACCTTCAGATTCACAGGCTTTGAGGAGAGAATCCATACTCTCAGCCTAACACACACACACACACACACGCACACACACACACACACACACATAGAGTACAGAAAACAGCACTGCTCTGCCACATACCTCCAGTCTGTAAATAGCCTCCCTTCCTCTGTATCATTCCATTCCTTTGCATCTTTTGACAGCCTGTGTGAATCCATAAATCATTCAGATCTCAGATCTCGGGACACCCAGCTGACCTGAAAGGTGACATGGCCGAGGTCACAGGCTGAGACATGGACATTGTGGTCAGAAACCCATGCTGGAGTCCAAGTAGTTTAAATGTGGTTTGCAGAGGCTCAGTAGGTTATAATAGCTCAACAACCCAAACTGTGCTGCATAAAGCAGCAAAAAAATGACATTTTTAGACTACTGCAACCGCAGACCTTTCCAAATATGATCATAAAGTTTGCCACGATAATCAGTTGAGGGTAGATGTGGGTGTATATCCATGAAAATCATCATGTATAACTAGAAGAAAAGTCTATTTTTTGTTTTTTTAAAGAGCAACTTTACCTCGTGTGTTTCAACTTCTCACTGTGCTGCAGTGATGTAGAAGTGTTCTCCAGGGCGCATCAGTGTACTGTGACATCACTGTTGGGTGCCTTTGACATGATGAGCATATCCACCCTTCTAATGTCATGTTCAGTCAGTATGGACGCTGTGGTAGTGTTGGTTGGAGCAGTTCACAAATTGCTTTTTTATGACGAAGCTTTATGTAAAAGTTTTTTGTCCTTTATATGTGTAAAACTTACTGTTTTTCACATATCAAGCCATTACTTTCTGTTTTGGGCCCAGGATTGGTTCAGAAACTTGTACTTTTGGTCACTCTGACACACAACCAGACATCAGTTGGTCTGGTCATGGTCTAAATAGAATTTTAGAGGCTCCTGAACCCTAAAGAAGTAATCAATGTGGTCAAATTTAAAGTTCAAAAAGTGACTTTAAAACCTCACCAATTAAAATATGTTGTGTAGTGTGCAAACACGTGTTTGTGTGTGTTACTTTAAAACTAGGGTTGGTAAGAAATCTATTAACATCCTGACAGCAATCAATAAATCAAATGCTCTAGGCCTCCAATAAGCCTATCCAGTCATTGTATTCGGTTCGAATGAAATGATTGGACAGCCTACGGTGCATGACCAGAAGGCTTAGTGTGGATATATTGCTAAAGTTATTCTCAAGCTAGGTGCCCAAGAATGACAGAGAATGTGCAGGGTAAATTTCCCAACACTAACATACTAACAATGGTCCACAGTAGCGACAGACTGTTGTTCAGCAGCTAACTCGGTAACCCCTGAGTCAAAGAACAGAGCATCTGCAGAACCAACAGCCTCATCCAGCAGCTAACCCAGTTAGCACAAAACACACCCAAAGCAAAGAGTAATAACTGTCAGGCCAGTCTTTTTAGACTGTGGTACGTTCATGATAGCTATTTTGCTTGTGTTTATGAGATTTTTGTATTCAACAGAATTGTTTATGAATGTATTTATTAGACTGTGGAGCACAAAGAACTACACACACTTCTCCCAGGTGGCCACCGAGAGCGTCAGGACAGTCGGTCTAGTCTGGCAGTTGATGTGTTTTGGAGGAGTGGCTCTAAAGGGAAGCCTGAAGAGACACTTTCAAAATGTAGCTTGCTCTTGCTGGTTTCTACAATCTTACCCACCCCAGCTTTAAGTATGTACACACCTTTTTCAAATGTGTAATGTTTCCATGCACTGTATGTATGTGTGTTTTACACAGATGAATGAATGGACAGAAAGTGAAAATCCAGCATAGTGAGAACATTTCCCTGCTTCTCACTATGGAAAGGGATAAATTTAGGTTAATGATTTTAATTGGGTCTATAATGAGGGTTTAAGTTTAGCTATTTATTTAAAAGGAAGATCAGGACAGTCAATTGTGCTGTTATTGGAACATCCTCATACAGTAGTGTGCGTGATTAAGAAACAGGACAGGGAACATGACGGTCTTTGCCGGGGTCTCTGTGTTTGTGGTGTGTGTATGCATGCGCCCGTCTTAGTGCGTTTTCCTGTTTTAGCCTCACATGGACATAAAGTGTGGTCTCACAATAGCCCATTGTCCCGTCTCCCTACACGCTTCCTGTCAGGTCAGAATTCACGGAAATAAGGACATAGTGCAAACAAACAGCGGCGGCTACAGCTCTCTCTCCGCCGACTGTCGGGCCCTCCAGGAGGAACCCGGCTTTGACTCCGGGGGTGGGTGGTTGCGTTCCTGCCAGGAAGCTAATCAGCGTCGCATCCCAGTTTAACGAATGTAAGAGATCCACATCTACAGTATGCATGTGTGCACTTGAATGTGGAGTGATGGGGACTGGAGCAGGGGGTGGTGAGGTGTGGAGGGTGGAGTGCAGAAGGGTTGGGGTTTGAGAGACTAAACCAGGAATGGTGGGGATTTTCCAACAGAGGGCTTTATGGTTTACAGTGTATCAAATAGAGCGTGATTACACTTACAGTATGCTGGTTTTCTTTGGTGGGAAACTTTTCACAGTTTTAGGTTTGGGAGCGTATAGTCGAAACATGATCACTCTCTTTTTCAGCAGCCTGAGTTTAAAAAGTAAATCTCCCTTTCAATGTTGACAAAGTTATTACAGAAAACTACTACGTAAAGAGTTTTACACCTTGAACCATAGATGTGACCTTACAACAGCTGACTCACACACAATGTAATGTAACAGCTAGCCTGGCTCTGATTTGAGCTTCATACCACCACCTCTGAAGTGCATAGTTAACATGTTTGTTTGTACAAGAACAAGATGAGCAATAACAAGATGACAAGATGAATCTTTACGGGGGGTTATGTTCCTGATTATTTGTATTTAGCCAGATGCGGTAACCTCTGGGAGGCTCTGCAGGTCATTTTCGGTATAGAATCTGTTAATTCATGTGCTTCAGATGTGTTGTCATGTTGATTTTAACTCACCTTTGAAGAAAGTCAGGCTGGCTCTTCCCCCTGGCTTCCTGTCCTTATGCTAAGTTAGACTAACCAGCTACAACTACTGCCCGTTGCTTTATACTTAGCGTGCAGACATTGTTGAGTTGCGTCGCTGTTCTCATCTAACTCCTGGCGAAAAAGCGTATGAGGCGTACTTCAATAATGTCTAACTATTCACTACTACTACTACTTTAACCTGGACCACTTTAAGCTCCTGAGCAAAATAACAGATTTACAATATAACAGTGTTGAATGTGAAATTCCAGTCCAAGTCAATCATTATAACAGCCAGACAGCAGGCTTCATAAAGGTAATCAATGAAGGTTTTGTGTCGGATAAGATGGTCAGGTATTCGTCTCTATCATCTCTGTCTGTAGTCTCATTTAACTCATGCAACTTAAATGTGTATGAATAAACTTTACAGCTGTTATCAAGTGGGCCAGGTAACACCATCAATCTGCGAGTGTATTTGTGCCTATGTGCCTGCATGCTTGGAGTCCAAGCACGGTGCTTACTGAAGACCACTATAACCACTGGATTTTCCTTTGATCAGCGTTTTTCATCCACTGTGTGTTTAGAGGACTTATGGACTGCATGTGTGTTCGTGTGTATGCTCAGACATGTGTGCATGTGCAACAGGTTGAGGGGTTTCTGTGTCAGTGTTATAACTGCTTTTGTGTGTACATGCATATTTTCCTACAGAAGTAAGGATGACTGGACTAAATATTTTATGGCACAGTTATGTATGTGAAAGTTTGGATGTGAGATAAAACGTTTTTTCTTTCAAAATGTTAATTTCTTGCCTGTAAATTGAAAGAGCCTGTAAATTTTTACATCTATTTCAGAGGCTGAAGTAGCTGAAATTGCTAGTTACAGCTGAAAGTAATCTGTAATCTTAAAAAGGAGCACTTACCAGACATGCACTAATGCATACAATCACTCTTCACATATACCAAACATAATACTCACATCCACATGAGCACACATGCACAAAAACACACACGTGTGCTGCCAAATCCACAGACAGACTGGGGAGCAAAGGCTGGTTCAGGAAACACACTTGATGAAAACAAGACATTTGGGATTCTTTTCAGTAAAATAGTAAAACAGCCCCTCCTGAACACATAAGTCAACCAAAATCCTAGACGAAGGGAGAAAGGGAGTGAGAGCGCCAGCACCTGTGTCCACTGCAGACTCCCTAGACGGACGTTTGGTTCCAGACTCCTGAAAAACACAGTAGCTGCTGTTATTCTAGGAGTCAAATTAGCGGACGGGCCGCCGAAGGTTGGAGAGGCCTAATTTAAACCAGTCTGGTCTCTGGGGAGCAGATCATGCCGCAGAAACAGGATTTACTAACTGGGACTCAATCGCTGTTTTAATGTGCACCGCTGCGATAAAAACGAGGATATTACTTAGACTGAGAATTTGAATTTAATTAAGTTTGGTTTTGTTTGAAAGTGAGAAATTTGTGCTTTAAAAACAGTCTGTTGGCAGGCAGATCGTCTGCTTCGGTGTCCAAAACTCACACAAAGGACACTGGGACACTCAAAGGCATAGCTGGATTTTTGGGGGATTTTACTCTTTTCCTACTTTACCAGTGAGAAGAAGTCATGTCTGTTTTCTTAATGTCTCAGCATGTACTATTCATGGCATGCTGAATGATGAGATCAGTCTGTTTTAGCTTAATCCATGCATGTTTATAGGATCAAGTAGCAGCATTGTAATAAAACTCTACCAAAACACGACTATTCCTGTAAGTACACACATTATATACAGTACATAACTCTAATGTGGCTGCACAGTTTGGGAGTAAGACCTTTTTCCAAACCATTACTTATAATTTCAGAGGGCTGTTGTTCATTACCTGAAAATGTCTCTGGTCTCAAATGAAAATATATTACAGTTCATGGCTGGCTCAGTGGTGATTTTCTTTGAAAATTACTTTGGTAATTGGTTGAATTTCTTGGGCTTGCTGCTGGAAATGTTTCCAGCATATCTGGCAGGCGTTTGCACTGTGTGAAAGTAATTTCCTGGAAAGACATCCCCACGTTCTGACTGTGAAAAAGTCATCCTGTTCTGACACACCAACTCACTCCCTACACATCTTCCTCCTCTTCTCCTCCAGCCTCCCTTAATCTGTCTTCCAAAAACTGTTTCTCCTCGATCTCATTGTCTGGTTTTTAGAGCTCATCTTGACATAAGATGCTTTGAATTGACTGTTTGCGAAGGCCCACACCCCTTAGTTACTTTTCCAACCCTTGCCAGACTGCCCATTCTCTCACGGCACATTTCCATTCTCTCACACAGTTTACAACAATAACAATGGCACTTTTAGCACTAAACTCTTGGTTATTTTTTAAACATTCATTATTCATTTTAGACAGAAGTAGAAAAAAGCACCATCTCATTTCTAGCCAGCTATTGCAGATTTTGCCAGCTTAAATGACAACTCTTGGTAGCAGATTTTATCAGCTGCAGCTAGCTCTCAATTAACATTTCAAAAAACAGGGACTGGAGGGTGTGCTCCAATTATTAGGGTATCACGTTGCTCAGTCTCTCGGGAAAGCTTATGCCAGGGTGTTGGAACAGTGGACCAGCTTTTTACCCTTTCAAGGCTGTTTAGAGGAGGTCATGGAAGAGGACGTATGACCTTGTCCTCTAGTCAATCCTGTGGGGGGGAACTGCAGGAGTTTAGGGTACTGTTGTTGTTGAGTGTTTTGGACCTTATAATCAGTGGGTGTTGGACTGCACCAGGGTTGTCCCTCATCACAGATTCTGTTTATGATTTTCATAGATCTCAAGGCGCAGCCAGGGAGAGGAGGGCATCAGGTTTGGGGACTCTAGAATTGCTTTTCTTCTCTTTGCAGATGATGTGGTTCTGTTAGCTTCATCAGACCGTGATCTTCAGCATGCATTGGAGCAATTTGCAACCAAGTGTGAAGAGGCTGGAATGAGAGACAGCACCTCAAAGTCCAAAGCTTTGGTCCCCCGCCACAATACAGTGGATTTTTGGGCTCACCCTTAGAGATTGGGTAAGGAGCTTAGACAACTGGAGGGAGCTCAAAGTAAAGCTGTCAAAAGAGAAGTCCTTTGATTGGAAAATCACTGTTCAGAAGAGAGGTTTAGTAGACGGTAAATTCCCTTCTCCCCTGTGGTCAGTGTATTTCATAAATATCCATGACAAACAATTCTGCTTGCTCAATGTTTAAAAGGAAAACAATTATTGTCCTTGTTCCTGAACAAAATGCTGCGCCTCAGGCCAGCAGCTGCAGCATAAAACACATTATTTGCACACTCCAGCTGACAAAGATCATGGCTGAACTTTGCCTGTTCCAGACACCACTTGGAAGGATTCACCAAGACAACAAGCCACAGACAAATTGGTTGAGGCCAGTAGAGCAGCTTTGACATTTGCGGAACAAAACGTAAATCACTGCGAAAGGGTCAACAAGCGCGTCAGACGCTAACGCTTGTCGTCACACACCTACTTATGAGGCAGTCTCAGGGATTGATTTCAGACCAAAAAAAACATGTATTCTCACAATCATTGCTACCACTAGTGGTCATAGGGAAAAGATCTGACCCTAAAAACCAACCCCCTCCTCTTTCTCCGTCACTCTCTCTCTCTGTTGTTTTCCCTCTAGTTGGATATAATTACCCCTTCATCATGCTCGGGAAAGCAAAACAGTGATCTGTATCTCTATATAGGAATGGTGGCCCAGTCTAAACACAGCCGCTGTGTTGCCGTGCATACGCATGTGTGCGTGTGTGAGATGGGATATAAAAAGAAGCAGATCTCAGCATGCATCACCAGTAAGTGACACATGGAAGTGGGTGTCTCTGTCTGTGTGTGTTTTCATGCAATAACATGAAATGTAATTTGTGTGTCAGTACACATCACCAGGTAGGCAATGAGCATGTCTGGGAACCTGTTTGTGGTTGCACCAATTGAAGATGGGGAAACACACACACACACACACATACACACACACTGACATGCATCCTTGTCATCAGAACAATGTCCACTTCAGGTCATTACACTATAAAAGCTTTTCCAAAGAAGCAAATGCCAAAGTGGGAGTGTTTCGCCACAGAGTCACTGAAGTCTGTGTTGTGTGTTTGTGTGCGACTCTCAAAGGGACTTGACACAGGGCTGCCCAGAGCTATGAGAACTGGTGCTCGGTTCTCCCCTCGTGTGTTAATCAGAGAAGAGTGATGAAAGTTCCCGAAAGAGAATAAATCAGCATTTAACAAACAAGAAGGGAATTCGAGGACTCCGTATGGTCAAACTGGTCGGACTAGGAGGAACAAAAGGTCAAACATAAAGGTGGCAGGGCGTCGAAACTCACACGTTTTGGAATCACTCGGGTTCAAGTGAGAGATGTACGAGTCGTGAGAGAGTTGGAGGGAAAAAAAGAGCAGTGTAGACCAAGAAAAATGAAAAACAGAGGGGGAGATTGTGAAAAAGCACTAAATTTGTAATCTTGCCTCCCTTCGGAGACCCAGATCTGAACGGCATCCAAAAACTTGTGAGCTTTTTTGAACAAATAGCTGACATGCCTCGGAACAGAGGTTGTTTATCTTGGGATGGAGTGAAGGGGAGAGAGAAGAGGGATGCAAGGAAAGCATGGGAGAGAGGAAGGGGGGAGGGACAGGAACAGAGAGATGGACAGGAGGATTTGAGATTGTGCAAAAGAAATACAAGAGAGAAAGAAGAGAGATGAGATGCATGGGAACCAGGCTATAAAAAAAAACAAATGACAGTTTCGGCAGATCTACAGGAATAATATTTTGCTTCTCAAACTCACAGCAACAAAGACCCAAGCAGCCTAAAAATCAAGACAACCAACAGGTCCAAACAGAGACTTAATGTAAGAATGTGTGAAGTCAAGACTTGTCAAACAGTGCTTCAAACACACCAGTAACAAAGTGGTTTGGAAAGACAGACGAGGACTGGACAACACCATGGAGTCTGCAGGAGAATAAGTGACAGACATAAAAAAAAAAGAAGTTGTACAAAACTCATTTTTTAGTTGTAGTATCTTAAAAGGCTGAAGTGCTGAAATCATTACAGATAACATATCAGCTAAGATAACATCATTTAAAAGCACTGACTGAACAATTAGATACAAAAGACATATTTCAACTAAGGAGTCATGACAAAATGAAAATACACACCACTGTAACAAGAGGACTGTTCACAATTTACTATACAAACACTTCAAATATAGACCTATTACCAAGGCAAACTTAAAAGCAGCCCTTAGTCACTGTAATGACTCAGGCATTCAAACGTTTTTAGAGTATGAGGTTGGATTAAGTCCATGATTGAACCAAAGCCAAAAACAAAGGAAAGGAAATCTCAAAAAAATAAGTAAAAGAAAGTCTTGAGAAAAGGTGTAGCTTAAACCTTTAATGGGAACAATGCAACAAGCAACAAACATGTTTACCTTGTATGGTTGTTACGGATAGCATGTTAGCTAACAGTTGCACATTTACACACCCAGCAGACACAAAGCAACGTTAGCATTCAACTGGATTTGGTGTTTGGTTTTAAACTCCGCTCCACTCCAACATTAACTCTGCTTGAGGCTCAGTTTTGGTCTCCACCAATGCTGGACACTTGAGAATGAACCAAAACAGTAAAGTTGCAGGCAAGAAAACCAAAACAATGAGCTAAAACTAAGGGGAAGTTTAGAGTTAAGTGATAATTATCTATGGGTTTGACAACACAAGTGACAGCTTAACATTACATATTGGTGTCATTATGAAAGTATTGCTTTCCTTTTACCGAGATGGAGGTAAATCTGGAGCTCGGAGATTACTTTTTAATATTTTCAGGACTAAAGTGTGAATTATCTTCACTTCTGTTTATCAACTTGACTCCAGCTATGATCCACGGAGGTGACCTCCATTGTCGGGTTTTTATGTACTGTAATGTTGACTTCAGACTGGAGCTGGAGTGGAAATGTTTACTTCATGAACATAATGTTACAGAGAGTAGAGGGGGAAAGAAGAAAGAAAGCCACAGTCTGTGGTGAGTGCTGAGTTGAGTGATTGACCTGAATTCAAACACACAGACACACACAACCTTGGTTCGTGCTGTGCTCACTATCTTACAGCTAATGTACAGTAAAGTCACCTGGCTGGGCGCTGGTGGTGAATAAACCATTAAACAACCACTATTGCTGACTAAAATCTATCTGACATGACTTGGGCACAAATGTTCACAGACAAGGTAATGTTTTAGTTTTATTCATGTTGTGTTTAGTCTTGTATGCCGACTTCCTTCCTCACTCTCTGACTCACTCTAGGAAGTTAGAACAGGCGACCAAATGAAACGCACCGTTACCTTCAGTAAACTTGTGGATTTCTCTGAGTTTGAACATTTGTGGAAACATTTGGGATACTGTAACTCGATAAAATGTATAACAAAAGATCCTTTTTGGACATTTTAATGCAGACTTCTTACATATTTTATGCTGTTGTTTATTCTACATTTTTCTTTTTGTCAAAATCCCAAAATAAAGACAAAAACCAACAATGCATTAGTCTGTCTCTCAAAATGTTTTGACTTCCTTACTCTATTTGTGGCTTATTCTCTGCATCTTTTTTTAAAAAAAACATAAACATAAACATAAGGTGCTTTTGTTGGTGCATCACCATCATAGTGTATGTGGGATTGACTCAAACTACAGTGCACATGTTTATGGTGATGATGGAAATGTCAACCAGTGTGACAGTGTGGCTTATTAATGTGTTTTCAATTATTCAACAGCGGGGGTTGTCCAATGGTAAAGAGGAACAAGCTATATCAGGCTTTGGCTAAACAAACAATACTGGTTAATAGGAATAGTTCCATGTTTCCGTCTCTTCAAAGGATTTGTCGACAATACAAATAAATATAGTATATCACCAGCCTTACTCTTTGACAAACACACTCATATTTGTTTAGTGTGCCAGCTGTTTGCATGCATCCTGAGGTGTTAGCTAGTCGTTATCACGGGGAATGTTTTGAAAAACCAGTACAAATCTGGATTTTCGGTAAGAAAAAGAGCTTGTTGATTCTGAAAGTTAACTGGATGCCAACTTTTTTGCCACCTTTGCCAGAAAATCTGGAAATTTGTTCAGCAAACATCCAAAGTGAATGTTGCCTTGTGAATCTGCTGAAAGCACCGTGCAGCCTGGCTGCTGACAGTGTCAAACCAGTGTCTGTTGGAGAGGCAGTGCCAACACTTCATGCCCGAGAAGTGTGGGCATAGGTGGCGGCTGGAGACAAGACAGACCAAATACAGACATGCTGTTTGACACACACCACCATGGAATTCACACACACACACACACACACACACACACACACACACACACACTGACACACAGGCAGACACTAATCCTTTAGATGCCCTCCAGTACTGTATATACAGATTAGAGGTGGGTATTAGACAGTGTCTGTGCTTAAAGGACACCATTCAGCTCCTTTGTCATGAAAAAGCAATGAATCATCTGATGCTATAATGATACGGTGGATTAAACAATTAAATGAGTCATACTGAACACAATTGAAGGCACAGTCCTCAGAAAAGGTGGACCCTGATTGGCTGACAAGAAAACCTGTTGTCCCCCCCCAAAAAACACCCACACATCCCGGACCAATCAGTAACAAGTAACAACGCTTTGTTTTGTCATTTGTCATTTCCAAACACTAAAACAGACAAACAGCATATTCCCTTAAATTTCAACAAAGTCCTGTCAGTGTGAGATGTTGTTCATGAGGGGAAGACAAAATGAATGAATGGACAATATGGTGACCAAGAGGTGAATCTAGTGATTGAGCATGACCCTGTTCAAATGTAGCAAAGTGCCCTGATTGGATAGATTTTAGTAATACATTACTGATTGGAGCCAAGTATACTGGATTCATTAAGAAACTTACCTTTAGTGAATGTTGAAAATGGAATAACTGCAAATTTAACCATTTAATTAAAATATTCATTTTTTTAAAAATCTTTCACAACATGAGTCAACAGAGACTGTTAACTGCTGTGCGATGAGGAAGGGTGTTGTCTGAAACAGTGAGGGATGGTGGTTTTCCCGATGGTGTGTGATTGTGTTTACTTCCGCCTGCCTACGTGTGAGCTCGTAAGTGTGTGTGTGTGTGGTATACTGCAGGGAAGTACTGTAGCACTAAGAGGTGGCATGTGGCTGTGGTGTGATCGGTCGTGGTGTACGCTGGCAAACTTACTGGCCACCTCGGAGCTTTAACGACAGACAGACCTGTTGGAAGCCTTTGAGGACGGGGTGAGGATGCTTCTGTTCCTGTTGATAAGGCTCTGTTTCCTGTTGGACAGGTCAGCAGTGGGACCACTGGCATGTGCACTTTATGGGACTACATCTCTGACGACTGTTGTTCTCCTAGCGTTGAATGAAATTTTGCAGCAGTCAGTCAGTTAAATGAAGTTTAAGGTTGAAACTGTGGAGATTTTTTACGTAAAAATCTACTTACCTCATCAGCATAAGATTAAAAGGTGTGTATGCAACAGAGTAAAATCAATATATCCCTCTAATGGAAATGGTTTAATGGGGATTCACTATGTTTCATGTATGGTCACTTAAAAGCAACATACAAACCGTATCATAAGCAGCAACTCATTAGCCATTTGTCCAATGACTCACTAGACTCTTGATCTGGTTTCCTTTAGTTGAATCATTACACCACAACATGAGCAGACTGACGTCATTTCTTTAAGGCTTTCAAGGGATTTCAGTTCAGTTTTCAAACAGTTACATGGCAACGTGAAACACTGCCCCAAGTGCAGATTTTAGCTTCCATTGTTAGTAAAAAATATGGACAGTTTGACAGCTTTTAACACACAAGAACAACATATATATTCACCTGCCCCCACGTGGGCCTATTGGTAGCCAAAGAGTCGCCAGATTATAGCTATATAACAAGAGCAATAACACCTAAAGCAATATTAAACTGTGATTTAAATGCAATAGCTGTTAAAAGTAATATTATATTGGGAATAGGGAACTATGTATTTGCTTTTTTGCAGAAAGGTCAACTAAAAGAAACCACTCTCATAATACTTTTCAAATGAAAAGCTACAACCAGGCGACATTTAGCTTAGCTTAGTATAAAGACTGGACAAGAGGAAACAGCTAGCTTGGCTACATTAAAAAGAAATAGACCTAGTAGCTCCTCTAAAGAGATATAGCTGATATTATGATATTTTTGTCGAAATTTTATGAGATATAACATGTTCATTAGTGAGTGTTGGCATGCAGATTTGGTTACCTTCGGACAGAACCAAGCTAACGCTAGCTGTTTTCCTGTTTCCAGTCGTTATGCCATGCTAAGCTAAACGTTTCCGTAGCTTATACTGTAGCTAGCGTACAAACATGAGTGGTATCAATATTTTTCATGTAAGAAAAGAACAAGCACATATTGGAAAATATCAAAAATGATAACTGCTCATATTAGCCTACCGTGAACAGATGGTTGGTTATCTACAGGCCTGCAGTTTCACTTGTGTTAGCCTAGTTTAAGTTATTGGACAAACTGAGTCACCATGAAACAATTTCATAACTATGTGTTTCCCTCTTGCTAAGCGTCAGCAGAGGCTCAGCTGATGAAGTCTGATGATTATCACTTGACAGATTAGAAAAGACGGATGTAAATCACTCCTCAGAATCATAATGAGTCATGTTACAGCGCCCCCTAGTTTGGCTGTAAAAGATGATTTCCCTACATGTTTACTTTCAAATCGTGTTGACAAGTCAGTTGACATGTTGCAGAGAGAGACATCAGGCCGGAGCGGGGCAGCGTGTGGGAGCTCCCTCTGATGGTTTAATCGGTATCTGATCCACTGCCCGCCCCGCCCCTTCCTCCCCTCATCCTCCGCGCTGCGCCGCTGCACACACCCGGCGCACCAGCGGGACAGTCCGGCTGCAGCACCGGCTCACTCGGACCGCGCGAGCCTCAAAGACGCTCCTGTTGGAGGGATAATTACCCCGGAGTCAGCCAGTCTCCTGCTTCTTCCTGTCGCAGCCTCCTTTGGTGAGTTTATTCTCAATTTTAACGTGAAACCACTTTAAAGAAAGACACACAATGAGTCTGTAACAAGCTCATGGGGAAAAATCTGTTGTGACTTTTTGGTGCATATTGAGACTTGAAGTTTATCCGCACAGTGTAATTTAATCATTGTGGGTATGTCATAGCCTATGTCCTGCAATATCCCTCTACTATGATATTCTTTAAAGTGTTTTTAATTAGTTTTGTGTGTATTATTTCCTCCAGTACGTTCTGCTGCTTGAAGGGGCAGTAACTTAATAAAAGAACCTATCAGTCATCTCCTTTTAGCAGCATATAATGCAGTTATTAATTATTAGCAATGTTTTCTCTGCTGAAACCATCAAGTGGAAAGAAAAATCCTCCAGAGAAAGAAAGCAAACATATTAGGTTTAGTTTCAGATAAGGTTCAGACTGTTATCAGACATGGTGTTAACGCTGGTGGGTAAGTTGTTTTAGTGCTGTGAGAGCCTTTTCTCAGATGTCAGACATGAAACTCAATCCTCTCTGTCACATATTTATATCCAGCGGCAGTATATCATTACTATTCCCCCACGTTACCTTGGTCAGAATAAACTCCACCACTGCTTATCACTGTGCCTTATAATTACAGCAGTTACATGACATAACCTATCAATTTTCATACATGTCACTGACATTACTGGTGCAACACGACATGGTGAAGTTGAAGTTGGTGCCCTTGAGGTGTTTTAATTATGGAGACCAACAGGCGGGCACAGTGCTGGACTCATTACAAGCTTGGGGGGGGGGGGGCCAGAGGCCTTGTGACCTCTGCAACCTGCCAGCAAGCCACGAGGGGAGGCCACCATGTGAAATACCACACACACGCACATTGATCGATGAGCTTGTTGGCCCGACAGTAAACAAACGTGCTCATCGGTGATCAATAAAAAAGCCAGCCGGCTGTAGTGATAAGAACACAGAATCCAATGAACAACATGAAGTGATCAATTCAGCCCTCGTAACTGCAGTGGACCTGCACAGCGTGAGGCTTTTTCATGTTTAACTGGAGCCATAATTCCCCAGTTAGTCTCCGCAGAGTAGGCGTACAGTATATCCTCCTCGAGTACGTGCTTTGATATTTCCGTGTCGGCCTCCTGTATGCCCTCAGCTCAGCCAGCAGCAGATTATTAACACATGCATGTAATGTGTTTCATCAACATTCCCCTCATATGATTTACACTAATGATACAGCAGGACTTTACAAAGTAAATGAGTACAGACCCTCCCTGGGGTTTTTCCAGTCTGTTCCCCATCTTTTTTTAAAAAATTTTTACCTGAGTTCTACATTCCTCTGAGGGGGACCTTTTGTGACCTTTGGGTGTCATTGACGTAACCAACCAGGAAAGGGTCAGAAGCAGAGGTGCGAACTTTCAATCCAATAGCTGTATTTGTTTTCACACCGCCTGGTTCTCTGGCTTTTATTTCTTTCTCTTTTTTGCCACACATGATGATGTTGGTTAAAACTGCTCCATCATGGTCTGTTGTAACCAAATGGTCACAGCTCATCTATAACAACAACGCTCCAGTAAAGGATGACACCACAACTGGTCACTGCTGTCAGCTGTGTGGAGGAACGACTCCCAAATCCTGTTCACCAACCTAAAGTAGTTATCATGGATTTGCAATGAATTTAAGATACTTTAGGAAACAGATTTTAGTGGACCGCGTGGGTGAAACAAGAGGACATTTTTGACCAAACCGCCGTGAGTTTTAAGTTTGAAATACAGGGATAGGCTGAGGTCTGTTTGTTGACTGGCAGCTTTCCAAACTTTGACTGCATGTGAACTTCTCGTATGATTGATGTGGACGACTGTGAAGTTTCCCCAGCTCTGGCCGGACTCCACCTCTCGCTGTTCCCCCTGAAACTATACAGTGTGAAACTTAAATATGAAACTGAGAGTATTTTGTGCTGGCAGTGTGAGGGACGAGAACATAGACAACAAAATCAGTGGGTCCAAATTCTTGTTGAGGGATAAGTACCTTTATGAAAGAGCAAAATATAAACTTAAGTTTTAGTCTTTTATCAAACTTATCAAATTGTTCTTGAATGAAAGTTGTTACTGGCCAATATTGACACTGATATCAATTTGAGAGTTTAAAAAATGCAAAATCATAACATCAGCTGACATCTGTTTCTTAATATGAACGTGTGACAACAATCCCGACAAAGAGTTCGACATTTGCTTTCTTGGTAAGATCAATATCACTCACATGTGTGTATTACAAACATGAAGCTACCAGCACATCCTTAACTTAACTTCCATACCTTCATACTTTATGTATTCAACTTAAGTTACGTCATTTAAGTGACTACATTATTAAGTTAAAGCTACTACAAGGAACTTTTTTTTTAACTTTCTTTGTTGGTTGATTCTGGCTCGCCCTGTGGACAAAAGATGAACATGCTGAAATATAGTAAACATTGTTTTAGTAATTCATCCTGAGCACTCTGGCATTGAGGATAACTTTAATTACTACACAGAAATATCCAATCGTCTGCAGGTTGCGTCTTCTTATTTTGGTCATATAGAGGCATTAGTGTTAAATTGAGATTGTGTCATCACCAGTTAAAAGTTTGTTGTAGTATATTTAAAATAACCCAGTGTTGACTTTTGGTTTCAAATGTCTCCAGTGTGAAAGTCCTGCGTTTGTTTGACCCATCCATCCACCACATCCTCCTGCCTATGTGGACTAGTCATTACTATGGCCACTTGAGGTCGCCACCCAACAATAAACGCAAATAAAAAGATCGTAATAACCTGCTTTCACAGTCAACCTTTATGGTTGTTTTTCTGTTGAGGACAGGCTGGACAGACACCTCCTAAGCTCACTAATTAACCTATGATATTTAATTTCCCCCATGTTTCCCGTTTCTGTGCTAAGCTAACTGGCTCTAGCTTCATATTTACAGTACAGATATGAAAGTGGTATCTATATTCTCATCAACTCGTCAAGAAAGCAATTAAAAGGTTTTTTTTCTAATATGTCAAAATATCAATTTTAAGACAGAGCTGGACATTTTGCAGTACATAAATAAACTTGTCACTGCTCTCTGGTGGACAAACTCTGTAAAGGGGGACACTGTTTCAGAATGCTCTTAGAGATGCCTTTGCATTCTGGCACCGCAATTTCTTGATTCTATTGGCCAACATGTACAATGATACCAATATACTGTATATGTGATAAGATAAAATTGTCCAATGATACCAGTCATGCATGTCTCAGTCTGAGTGCAGTGTCTATATTTGCTCAGGTAAACTGACCCCTGTAATGAAGAGAGGGGGACTCTGCATGTGTAGTGGAAAAAAGCAAGATGAAAAGAAGCAAGTTTATATATGAGCACAGAAGAGATATAAACCAAACAAGAGAGGCAACAAAGAGGGCAAATTGGTACTGCCATTTCCAGCAGATTCAGGAAGCAGGCAGCCTCAGAGAGTATGGATATTTGTTGAAGCATGAAAATGTTTTCTTGGCTGAGGAGGAAGTGTAGCCGTGTTTTGCTTGGACTCGGGCTGAGCATGGACGGCGAAAATAGGAACGTAATTGAAAGTCAAAGGGTGAGCCTGAAAAATGTGGCCTTATCTTGTATGTTTGTTCACCTGGTTAGCGGGGTTAGTGAGTGAAGGACATGAGAAGAGAGGGACGGTGAAGGGAGGGGAAAACCCCCCCATGAAACACAAAGTTCACTGCTGATTTTATTCAAGACAAACTGTAGCAGAGTAAACATTTGAGTTTAAGTCATCAGAAATAGAGATTAATGGGTGCGTGTGTGCCTGTGTGGGCCCAACAGCTGTTTCAGCCTCCCCAAGTCAGTCAAAACACTCAAAGAGAGGCAAAGAAAAGAAATGAAAGGGGAAGAAGAAGAAGAGAGCAATTAAAGAGAAAAACAGGAACAGAAAAAAGAAAGGAAAAAGAGGGTCAGAGAATAAGCAAAGGGAAGAGGAGGAATAAACAAAGAGAGGAAAGGATTCAGAATGGGTGTTAAGCGACGGGGGAAAGGAAGAAAGAGAAGATAAAAGAAGACAATTAAAGTAAGTATGGAAAAGAAATGAGAGGGAGAGAAGAATTGAGAGAAGCCGAAAGAGAAAGAAAAAGTCAGGAAAGAGGGAAAGAGAATGAAAGAAAAAAAAGATGGTTCACTCGAAACGTGGTTTCAATCAGAACCAAGGTTGAGAGGAAAGATGTTTGATGGTCGTAATCGAGAGAAAGACTCAACCGACCGATGCTCTGCTCAGGAATGTTTTCGTACACACACACACACACACACACAACACACACACACACAACACAACACACACGGCTCCTATTAGACTGTGGTTACTCTGGTTTACATCCAGCAAAGCCACCTCAAGCAAATACTGTACATAGTGACATGGAAATATTTTATTGAGCCTGTCTGTGATGTACGAATTCACCAAAATCCCCTGAATTGTGAGATGCCCAAAGAAAGCAACTCGAAAGCTGCAGCAGAAAGATGAACTAACAAGTTTGAACGCAGGTTGTTTTTTTGCCCCCAACATTGTCTGTACTACTGATCTCTTGTTCCAAGATTTCTGGGCGTCCAACAATTTTGTCTGGGACAGCGTTGAAAAAAAGCTTACAATCAGTGTCCGACAGAGCGTGTCAGGCTCCAGTTATTACACTCCTGATCCTGCAAGAATGATGCAGGTGTACTTTTTTTTTTTTTTTTATTAAGTCATGAAGACACAAGGGGAAGGTCGTCTTGAAACATGAAACAATGCAGTGGTTTAAGAAAAGCATCTAAGTCCCCAAAGATAATGAACTTGACAAGTGTCAAAGGTTACAATACTTCAGGACAAAAGTCATGATAACATGATAAATAGCCATGCTACCAGTTCAGTGCGGTACTTTGAGTTAAATGCTAATACCAGCATGCTAAAATGCTCAAATGGGGGGGGGGGGGGGGGGGGGGGGGGGGTAATTGAGACATTTCTCTGAAAACGATAAATGTCAACTTCATGGTGGCACCAGAGGAAAGGTCATTGGATCACTAAAGGATTCACCTTCTGGGAACCACGAATGTGCAAAACTCATTCTACCCAATAGATAAAGATGAGGCTAAAAATGGTACACACAGATGATAGGTGTCAGAAATGTTCAATGGTGCTTATTAGTGCTGATAATATAAAAGATGATCAATCTGATTATATATGTTCCTGAGCAGAGTATTTCTCTGATCGCATCCATACACTGAAATCTGAAAGTCTTTTATGTCTCAGTTGACATATTTCTTCCTATCATTTTGCCCTGCTCCCCTCACATTCTCCTCTTTTCCTCTCTCCTCATCCGACCTTTCCTTTTTGTCTCATTTCTCTCAACATCCATTCCTGTCATCTGTATTTCTGCCTTGAGTTGCCATCCTCCCCCTTCACTCCTTTCTGTGAAAATGAAACTTAATGTTTTTTCATTCCCTGCTTCCTTCCATCACTTCTCACCCTGCCTCGCTTCAGTTTCAATTGACTCCCATCCTCCTTTAAAACTCTTTTTGTATTTTATTTCTTCTCTGACAGGAGCCAGTGAAGCAGCCGAGGAGTGTGGTAGCAGCCAGGCCTTTCCCAAAAAGAGGCACCCTACCAGGGGTAACAGAGGGGATAAAGGATTAGAGGATAATCCAGGGTAGGTCCAAGTCCCTCCTGTTGAGAAGTCCCGTACTCTTTTCTGATATCCAAGAAGCAGGCAGGCAGCCTGCTACTGGGATTATAGGGTTAAAACTAACTACCTTTTAAAGACTCAAAATATTGGAGGTTTTGTCCTTGTGGTGCTTTTCAGGCCATTTATCGCCTCGGGTTGCTGGCTGCTGTATTTGTGTAACTCAGAAAACAAAGGAGCAAGTGCAAACAAGGATCACAGAGTGGAGGGAACTCAGGAGAGTTCAGTAGGATAGAAGCGTATGTGCAGATAAAATGAGCTTCGCCCGGAGGGTCCAGATACATAAGAGGTTTCAGAGGGAGCGACCCCCTCAGAGCTGTGGTCAAAGGTCTTTAACAGGATTACAGGCAGAGACAAAACACCAGAGCTTTCCGTAAGCACACAGTCAGAGTAATTAATGGCTCCTTGTGTTTTCCTGTAATACTGTAAGTTATCAATTAGGCTGAGGTTTTTCTTGTCAAACCTTGTTATAGCAAGACAAACTTTTGCCCTTATTGGGAAGCACATCGTGTCTGTCACTGGGGAGCTGTAATCAGATATGTGGCCCGTCGCTTTAGCGCGGTTCATGGGAACGTGCACAAGGTCCCAGCAGGATCACGCCGTATTAGATTCGACATCACACCTCAGTATACTGGTCCCTTGCGTCCCTTTGTGAGCCTTGATATGGCTCTGCTCGGTGCTGGTATGTGGCGTGTTTCCTCCCTCTCGGCTCCCAGATGCCCCTCTTAAAACGCCAGCAAGGGGAAGTGGAGCGGAGGGCCTGGGACTGCGGTCAGCAGCAAATTAGAAGGGCTGCCTTGGACCTGACGCAATCCCCATCTCTTGAACCATAGCAGGTCATTAATGAAGCCAGACGGGGCCGTGCATGTGTGGGAGGCCCGCCGACATTTAGCTGCTGCAGTGGAAAGCTTTTAAAGAGAACCAGAGGTCCTTGTCAGGACTGCCTTATGCTATCAAAATATTTTAGAATTGGATATCCATTACTCTGCTGGCAAAGAACAACACATGAGAAAAGGCCAATTTTTTGTCTGCCTTCAATACAGACTTATAGACTTATGGAGGTATGGAGCTCCAAAACAGACAAAAGGCTGCCAGTCAAGTCAAATTATCACTGAACACATGAATTAATAATACTATTAGGCAAAGAAATAGCTTTAAAGCTTACTTATATTTATTATATAATGTTGTAGCTATATATTATAATATAATAATAATATATAATAATATAATATAATATTTCAGTGAAAGTCATTGACCTATTCTTTATTTTCCTGTGGAGTGTGAAAAAAGCATTTCTCTTTTTTAGCTAACTGATTTAAAATTCCATTTTGATTATAGCATTATTAAATCAATTCATGTATTCCATTTTTGAGTCATCCAAAACTCTTTCACTGTCTTTTGACGGTGCTGAGGCTCCATACACAGGCAGTCTAGCAGTACTTCTCGGTAGCAGCGGTGATTTTCTTATCAGCAAATTTTCATTATCTCTTCCTATCTCGCCGAGCATACTTTGCCTGTTTATAAACAAAACTAAGCCCGTTGAAGGAGGTCTGCTGCTCGGCTTTAAAAGCATGATAAGTCTTTTCAGTGAGATGTAAAATGAACTTTGTCCAACCTTCAGGCCAGACAAAGCAGGACAAAATGGAAGCAGGAATTCCCTGAAAGTCCACCCATTTTACGGATACGAAGCAGACTTTGGTTTGGTGCACAGAGCAGTGACTGTGGTCTAAATTTAGATGGTTCCAGACCAGCGGACCTTTGGAACGCGGAATCCTAAAAACCTGCGGAAAGACAGATTGTTTCAAAATGCAGTGAGGTTACTTTACAACTACGTACAGCATTCAGGGTAGCGGTCTCTCGCTGAATCTCGCTTCCACAGAATGAACTGCAAATGTCATCCATTTCTCTCAACATCCCTCAAAATCAAATACATCCCTGCCTGTATTTTTAAGATAGATGTTTTTTTCCCTGCTTTTACTCTCAATAGATGGTTCCATGGTGCGACCGCAGAGCCGTTTGCAGCTGGACTCAGACCTATTTCTGAGCTGATGTCGACAAAGCCAAAACCCGAGGCAAGCGGGGGAAACCAGGCGACCTGACCACATTGCTTCCAGGAACACAACTGCACAGTGTTCTCCTCAATTTATGTCTGTTTAATTGAGCCAGCTATGCATAACAACGAGCTACAAACAGTGGGACAGAGTTTGGCCTGCACATGATAAACAGAGATAATATTCCAGTGAACTATTTGGCCTGGAGTTCAACTTTTTACCATAAGAAATTATCGTGGAATAACCTTTGAGAGGAGAAAAGTTTGCCAGTTCATTTTTGCCATTCAGTGGGATTTAAGGACATCGTTTCAGTCTGATTTTCAAGAAACAGTCAATCACCTCGTTTGACCATGAATCTTCAGGAAAAGCTGTCAGGCCTCAAAGGCCTGGTCACACACTCCCACAGCAAGCGCCGCTATAAAGGCGACCTCACATTGGACATGATCAGCCCTCCTCTGGGTGACTTCCGCCACACCATGCACGTGGGCCGTGGCGGCGATGTATTCGGGGACACCTCCTTCCTCAGCAACCACGGCGGCTCGGCCAATGCGAACAACGGGGAATCGGATTCTATTTCCAGCCCCGACAACAAGATCGGGGCGTTCTTCTCCAGGACGCTCCGCCAGATCAGGAGGGGCTCTGACAACCGACCCAGAGAAGTATCCAAAGATCTGTCGCCGCCACCGCCTGTCGTTTCTCCCATCATCAAGAACGCCATCTCCCTTCCCAGGCTGGATGTGGATATGCCTAATGGGAGTCCCACCACCAAACTGCTCTTCGGCAGTTCTCAAAACACGCCAGAGGAGAAGAAAAGCTCTTATGGTGAGTCCTAAAGCTGCTATCATCAATATTGTTACATCAATATTGGATCAAACTACTGTGTGTATGTGAAGTTGATCGCTGTTAGTGAGGAATTATTTCCCAACTTTCCCTCAGTTATAGAGATTTTTGCATCTTTTAGCTAATTGTTTTGGTTTTCCCACCTTAACTTTACTGTTTGGTTGACTGTTATTCCTAATGCAGCAGGCAGTAGTTTTCAGAAATACATTTCAGATAAACCCACTGTAGTACCTGTACCTGTCCAGGGAATGACAGGCTAAGTTAGCAATTTGCTGGTGAACATAGAGGAGCAATTAGCCGGCCAGTATATCCCTCAGGGGTTGGTGGAGACCAAAACAGAGCTAAATGTAGAGAATATATTGCTTACATTCATCAGGTGGCCAGAGAAATGAATCTTTAAGGTGTTCTTTGTCAAACAATTGCACAACACGTTTGCCCTATTAACTTTAATAGGTATTCACAGCTTCTTTCTGCCGCCTCCAAGTAGTTTCAGTCAATCCGTTAATCTGTTTCTGCTACTGGAATTACTGCCTGAACTTGCTGTATTCAGTATGTGTAGGTGGAGAGCATAGTGTCAACACAACTTTGTTGTTGTTATTCAAGATGCATTGTGACTGGTCTATTGAGGCCTCCGTGTGTGTTAAATTTCTTTTGAGATGAATTTCACCACTTAAGATGAATGAAAGAAGCTTTTGCTCTTTAATTCTGAAGGTCTTACACCAGCTGTTTTGGATCAGAGAAAAACTCCTGTACAACTTCACTGGAAATTTCCCAACACGATGTCATGTCATCTTTTTTTACCAGTCATTCAAGGATTAAGAAAAGTACACCATCAAATCCCAAAATGGTCGCTAAGATTAAGGGTAGATGTTTTCTTCCAATTAAATGTCACCGTTGCTAAACATGATGAAACGCGTGGGCAAAGGTCAAATGAGTTGACAGTGTTAACTGTAAACTGCAGAGAGGTGCAAATATCTGTAGAGCTGCAGTGAGACTCATCCGTCAGTTCTACCTAGTAATCAAGACAGATTTGCGCCAGATGTCCTTATGAATCACCTTGGCTCTTTATCAGCAGCGCTCACACTGATAACACACAGAGATCCAGACAGTGCTGGCAACAAGCTGTCTGAGAGGCTGTTTGAATGACCCACATTAACACCACAGGCATGGCTCATACAGTCTGACCACCAGCCTGCGTGTGTGTGTGTGCTTGTGTGTGTGTGTGTGTGTGTGTGTGTGTGTGTGTGTGTCTTAAGTGGTGAATGTAAATGCGACATGGAGGAAAGTTAATTTCTTGTGTCACTTTTTACAATATCACTAATTTCCATACATGACAGTCATGACATGTTGGGAAATACGCTGGTGTCTAGATGAGATTGATAGGCTGCCACTTAGCCAGGAGACAGTTAGCTTAAGTTAGCATAAGCAATGAAGACACAGAGCCCAGCTCTGTCCCCTGTCAAACCACAGCTTGTCATTTTTTACACTTTTTTTCACCACGTTTGTACAAATTTAACAAACAAGATATAACCTCTGAATAACTGGACTTTAATTTTGGAGAGAGCAAAGCTAGCTGTTCCACCCTGCCTCCAGTCTTTATGCTAAGCTAAGCTAACCATATCCTGGCTCCAGCTTCATATCCAACATAGGCCTACAGATATCATAGTGGTGTCAATCTTTACATCTCACACTCGCTAAGAAAACCAATATTATATTTCTGTAAAAAGTATTCTTTTTAAAAAATATCTGAAAGGGATTAGAAGATATAACTGAGTTTTTTAATCTTTGAAATAGGATTAGCAAACATTTTGGAGTGTAAGTAACCAAATCTAGAGTCTATTAGTTCGTGTGTGCATTTTATCTAAAATCTACAACAAAAATCATATAACACAGTTACTTTTGTAGTGATAACTGAAGCTAGCCTACTTCCCTCTGGAGTAGTTATTTTTAATGACACATGGATGGAAGACTCATCAGGTTTTCATCCAACCAAATCCTCCATGTGCTGGTTTCAAAGATTATGTCTTCCTTACTCTCTGGTAAAAGTGTGTTAATCTGTGAAATCAGACGCTGTTTTCTTTGGTTGGTTTAAAAAAACCTCCAGACTCTGCTCGGCCCTTTATGGCTGGCATTGAGAGGTGCTGCGGTAATTTTACCCGTTAGGGTCATGAAGGCAGCAGTGTGTGAGTGTGTGACTTGTTAAGTGATCTGGCAGGCTCAGGAAGATGATTCACTGTTAACGGCGTGGAACAACTCAGCACTTTGCAGGATGGGAGTCTGCTGGCTTGTCATTGTCAGGATGGGGTTACACTGCCCCCTGTTGGAATTGTTTGATAATCCACGTTAAGAGTGTGACTCATAATATTCTGGATTATATTCAGGGTTTGAGAAATAGGAGATTGTTTTCAAATGCATCATCTGGACAATGTGCCATTAAAGTGTTGGTTTTGGGTCAAAACATTTGTGAGGAGGCTGCTTTCTTTCTGTCAGTAGTTTCCTTGTGCCCAGATGTTTGTCTAAAGCTTATTTTGTGTTTCTCTCTGGTGTTTGCCCCTGTCCACACACACTGAAAGGAAAAGTTTGATGTTCATGGGAAATGCGCTTTGTTGCTGGAAGCTAGATGAGAAGATCAATATCATCCTCATGGTCAATATGGAGCCACTGCCAGCAGCTATTTAGCATAGCTTAGCAAACAGAGACCAACGGTTAAAAACAATCTGCCTCGCAGCACCTCTAAAGCTCACTATTTAACATGTTATATCCTGTTTAGGGATGGACCAGTATGTTTTTTCAGGGCCAAGACTGGTACTAGTAATTGTTAGTAATCAAGAAAACCGATAATTGGACATTTAGAATAACCAGTGATGGAATGTAACTTAACGTAAGTACATTTACTCAAGTATTCTGCACTTTACTTGAGTATATCCATTATCTGCTAATTATTCTTCCACTCCACTACATTTTGGAGGAAAAAATTGTACTTTATACTCCTCTACATGTACATGTTAACAAGTTGACACATTTTGTCAACATATTGACAAAAACACTGATTCTGATAATTGGAAAAATGCTCAGTGTCAGATCCAATGATCAGCCAGGCTGATCATTGGCCAATCCCTAATCCTTTTTGCTTAACATGCACAAAAACTGACAGAAAAACAAGAAGTTGTCGTTGTACAAGGGGTTGCTGGAACATTTTTAGGCCTTGTCACCATAAAATTGCGAAGAAACTAGTGGAGACTCCAAGAAGCCAGTGCTGCCCATGAAGAAATAGTCCGGCACATAACCCTCTATAAAACCCCAACTTCTCTTTTTGCATGAATTAAACAAATGGGATATAATGTGTTGATAAGTTCGCTTTAGATGTGCAGGTAGGTGGTTTTTGTTTGCTGGCTGTTTCCCAAAAAATAAGCACATTTCCCCAAAATGTTGATATATTCCTTTAAAATGCAGTACATAAGACAAACTACAAAAAACCTTCTACTGGTTTCATGTGTTGATATCTGTGTCTCCTCAGGTCTGGACTCTGGTTTCGTCACTCTGCCTCGTCTCTCCCGCTCTGAGCGCCAGCAGCCTTCCATCTCCCTCCCCATTTCCTGCTCCCCTAACATCCACCGCGGCTCTCTGACCGACCCCACCGACGCCATCTTATCCACCTGCTCCACCTCCATTCTGACCTCTGACCCCAAACCCACCACCACCGCCTACTCTGACTCCCTTCCTTCCCTCACCTCCCTGGACACCTTCACCTTTGACCTCGGCCCCTCCCTCATGAGCGAGGTGTTCGGCCTGATCGACGGCCACCCTGAGGAGCATAGCCACGCCTGGGAGGGAGAGGAGGCGGGCTCAGCGTGCGGGCTGACCACTGAGGGATCAGAGATGGACTCGGCTACTATCTCATATGTGGATTCGCTGTTGCGGGAGGACTGCGGGGGCGGGAAGAGCCCGCATCAGGTGGAATGGGAGGAGGAAGAGGGGAGCGTGACGGGGGTGAACGGAGTTGGGCTTTCTGTTAAAGTGCCTGATGTGGTGATGGGATCTCCTGAAAGAGTGAGGTTGGGGATGGGGATGGAGAGCGAGCGGTTCCAGAGTGCTACAGATGTGCTCGCACGCCACTATGGTGGCAGCCTCTTAAAGGGACAGAGCAGGATGGCGGTTGCAGATTCAGAGATGATGATCGTCAACGAGGCGAA
Source organism: Pagrus major (assembly GCF_040436345.1). Lineage (NCBI taxonomy): Eukaryota > Metazoa > Chordata > Actinopteri > Spariformes > Sparidae > Pagrus > Pagrus major. The sequence goes on along the minus strand of NC_133234.1, from coordinate 9,779,375 downwards.
GAAGAATATGTCCTACAGTTACATGGACGACGAGGATGAAATCAAAGTCTGAGCTGAGCAAATCAGAGATGTTTTGACACTAAAGAACAAACATATTCATCTGATGTATGACTTCTCTGTTACTCTAATCAACTCAATCATCTAAAATATTTTCACGGTCAAAGAGGCTGGCTCTTTCGACAGGATGGGAACTACAACGTGAATCCAGTGTCCTTAATGTTGGATCCTTTACTTTTATACAACCGTGCTTCAAGGATGTACAGTTTTGATGCCAAACTGTTGCTGAATGTATCGAAAAGGAGTGAAAGACTTTTTCAAAAGGTCGTGACTTTAAAAGGACTGAAACATAGAAGAGGCACGTAAAAAGTGAGGATGTGCCAGAGCACGTGTTTAAGATGGCCTCAAAGGAAACACCAGCTTTATTTACTCAACGCCTGTCATTCACTTTATACTTTACACACTTCCTCACATACGAGGGGGGAAGAGTCCTGGTCACTAATAAGAACACAAAGAGGAAGTGGGGACTAGAAAAATATATTTAATCTTAATACAACCTTTTTTTACAACCTTCACTACTATCTCTTGTCAGCGTTTCACTCAGGAATACACTACCAGGAAACAAAAAAGGGAAAGAAGAGATCTGGAATCTCAGACCTCCATCGATAAGACCAGAGAAATTCAAACATCTCAGTGATTATACTACATGGACTGAGGGAATATGACAAGTATTGCCGGTATTTGCTAGCTGCAACTAAAGCCTAAATCATATAATTGCTCATTTTATGCTGCAAACTTTCTATATAGATACCCTGTGCACCTTCTATGATTATGAAGTCCGACTCCTGTATTGCTTTTTATAGAAGAATTGTCATTTATATGTTCTTTTATACAAGTGTACATGAAGATTTCGACTGACCTCCTATAATATGTACTTACAGTAAGAGCACCTGCAGTACGCAGTGCAATTCACATTCATATGCTGCAGTCAGTACCAATGATATACAATGATGATATAAATTGACAATAAAGATGTTTTTAGTTACATTGAATTACCATTTATTTACATAGTGTCTCAGGTTTCACATTTAAGGTTGGTTTAAAGGAATATTACACCCCAAATCAAAGGTAGACCTGAAACATGGTTGTAAAAAGTTTGTTAGTTTTGGTCACTATTGATAATTGCTCACATGAATGCTAATTATTTTGTAGATTGATGGTAAAATCCACCCTAAGAACACCACAACTGACAATTTGATTTGGATTCATTTATTGTGTAGCTGTTTTTTGACCAGAAAGTCTCGCTTTCCAGCACTAACTTTGCATTCTGGGAAATACAGTATCAGTAAAACAGTATAACTGAAGAATAAATAAATGATATTGGTTACAGAAAAGATGCTGGACCCAAAAATTAACTGAACTGCGACACTCCACAACTTCAAATGAATACAGAAAGGTACTGAACAGCGGATTAACAATATTTTTAACAATGCAAATGTATCAAAGGGAAGTTTTTTTTTTTTTAACAAAATACACAAATATGTGTCAGCTACTCATAACCAACCAGGCATAAAACCTTGAATGTTTAAGAGTAACTTAACAGCAGGGCTAGAAAGCAGTGTTTCATTGCCTTCTCAGATTCACCTCTGACCACAGCCAGCATCCCTTATAAGTGCTCTTTGCACCTGTAACGACACCCACCAGTGATGTCATGGGCTCCTGGAGTACAACTGTACATCACTGTGAAAAGTTAAACCACTGGAGGTCAACAACGACAAGACAAAGTTCCTCTTTTAGAACTACCACAAGAAAATTTACACTATTACTGAATGACACATACGTAATTTTTCTCACTGTGCTAAAGATGGAACCGCTTTTGGCTGTGATGGAGGAGGAAGAGGCGGAGGGCAGTTCGGGGCTCTGAGTCCAGGCTTTTTTGGAGGAGGCTTTTTTTGGTTGGCTGGCTGACCTCTCGGTGCTGGTACGGGCTGGGTCCTTGTGTCGGCATCCGCTGGGGCTGTGGTGGGGAGTGGAGGGGCCTGGAGCCTGGGAGGTGCAGGCGGTCTTGGTTTAGTGAACTGAACCGTCACCTGCTCGTTAGCTTGGTTGGCTTTGGTCACGTTGAAAGATCTTTTTGCTGTGGGATGAGAAAAGCAAAACAAAGGGATTATCAAGAAGCCACCTGAGATGACCAGATTAAGAAAAGGGTTGTGATACAAAACAGTTATCTGCAAGAAATGTATTGTGATACAGTCTAATGTGTTAAGTATATATACAGACTTTTGTCCTAAGCGGATGAATCACTCAATCTGATTTATCAGTCTGGATCTTGTCAGTGTTTAGACGACCACTATTCTGTTCTCAAGTTGAGGGAAGGAAGTCTAACATTTGTCAGACTGACTGTTGGCAAAGAGTGCTGCACTGAAATTATATTTTGTCAGAAACCAACCTGGAAGACTAACTTTACTCAAATTTGGAGAAATGTTCAATGTAGGTGGAGGTATATGCTCTGTTTAACATTATAAAATACCTCAGTGGGCTGTGATGTTAAAATACGTAAAACACTGCTGCTTAACACAACATCAGATGATAGTAAAAGTAAAGTAAGAAATAGTTTGTCATGGGAATCAGTTAGTCAGGATGAGAGGACTTAAGGGAAAATAAGGGAAAGTATTTCAGCCTCAACCGGCAACTGAGGCAGTTACAACAATGTGAGAGATGACGCATGACCAAAGAGACTGATATTTTGGTCAGTGGTGTGAGACTTCCTGTTTCCTGTGTACTTCCTGGTTGTTACAGAGAGAGCAGTAGATTTATTTTCTCTCTGTCAGCTCAGCTTGACCCAACAAGCCGCCACTATGACTTTGAGAGAGGAAAAGGGTCGAAGTAAATAATCTGTACAGGACATTACACAATAGAAAAAAACATGCTGTATTAATAATGAGACATGCTTTTGCCCCCAGTCCACAAACAACTATGAGAGAAGGGGCTGCTGCTATTGTAGGAAAATATGTTCTTTTTCTGTGGCTGTGAAGGGACCTTTTTACGAAATCTGAGAAAACCCTGATGATCTCATGGTGATGTCATTGAAAATCTGTGTTGTTGTTGAGTGGTTAAGTTTGAAGGAAGTGAAAATTGGCCAGGCATGAAGGGTGTACCAAAAACACTATTGATTTGCATTATGGGAAATGTAGGATCCAGTGTTTTTGGTCCCCAAATTGGGATTTCTCAGCTAAAATATGTCTCTTGAGAGAATCCCAATTTGTGTCTCTGAACAAAGTCAACGTTTGGGGTTTAGACAGCCACTGGGCACAGTGACTTACGTTTATAAGGTGAGCTGATCTTCACAAGTGCCTTGGGAGAGTCTGGTGGGGCCTCCAAAATTGGCTCAAGCTGGCCCTGGTCTGAGCACTGCCTCTGGGTGGGACTCCTGATCTGACCTGTGCTTGGTGCTGGTCCTGTTGCTTTGGGAACCGGGGCTGGGCCCTGGTTTGCTGCCGAGCTACAGGCAGTGGAAGTGTTGAAAGTCACAACTGGGCTGGGATTGACAGAGAGTGGGCTGCTGCTGGATGTTGTGTTTTGATGGGTTGGTGCTGCTGTCTCAGCTACAGGGCTGGCCCATGTGGTGGTGCCACTGCGACTCACAGAGCCAGATTTCACCAGGAAGAAGCCACCACTGTCCTGAGAGGCTGTGCTGATGGAAAGAAATAGACAAAGGTTACGTTTTTGTAACTATATTGGAATGAGGTCCAAATATTACAAACACCCATCTGCTGCCATTTGGAGCCATTAGAGTTCAAACCCAGGGCAACATTAACTATCTAACCCTGAATGCAATTTGTGAATCCTGCCCTTTTCGAGCAGTACCTGTTTGTCTTTGAGAGAGGGAGGTGAAAAGAGGAGCAGGAGGAGGTTGTGGATGACGAGGAGGAGACTGTCCTGCTCAGTTTCATCCTTTCTGACATCAGAGACTGGGCAACAGGAGCTGACAGGGTGTCTTCTGGGACTTCAGGAAGTTCTGGGATCTCAAAGGATACAGCTGACCGAAAAAAAGGGAAAAAACATCAAATTCATGAGAGCTACATCAAATAGAGAACATTTCATTTGAGAATTGGCCACCTATAACTAATACATACACAATGCAAGGTAGGTAGGAGAAACAAAGGTGAAAATAAGATCCTACAGCTAATTTTACTTGTCCCATCATTTGACTGGTTGTAGTGACGTCGCCATATTCTTAGCGATGAATTTGATAAGTACAATGTAGAATAGAATAAAATATGTTGAAATTAAAAAATTACATAACAAAAAAATCCAAGAATAACCCTTTAAAGACTTAATGCTGATGTCACATGACGGGGTACATCAATGTTTGGTGTTTGTACCTTCGGGGAAGAGGCTGGAGCTGTGCTGAATAAGAGGCTCAATGATCGTCACCACTTGGACTGAAGAAGCTGACGCCATGTCGAACAGAGCAGCTTCTCTAAAGAGGCAGAGATGTGGAGAAGATGGACATGTGGGACAGAGAAAGTCATCACGTTAATTAGCAGTTATTTTAAGATAAACTTAACCAGGGTGTCGCTAAAGTAAAAACATTTATCTACTTAGCTTGAAAAGAACTCTTAAACCACTGAGAGTGTAAATAATGCACACTGCACTTGCACTTGCTGCAAAGAAAGTGTGAGCCGAGCAAACCACCCGTCACTCTGTCTGCTAACAGGAAGTTGCATGCGACCAGCAGGACTGGTTGATGAAATGATTTGCTCTTATTCATCCCTTCATATGAGGACACAAACATGGTGAAAGAGGAAGGAGCAGGCAGGACAGGGAACACGTATGAATGTAGAAGGGTAAAGACGGAGAAATCGTCTGATCACAACGCACCCTTCGGCTCGTGGCCAGAGTAGATTGGGCCCCAGGACGATGGCAATGTTGCTGGGCGTCATCTTGTTCACAGCCTGCTGCTCAGACAACAGAGACAAGAACTGGACCAGGTACCTGACAGGGAGAGAGGGGTTACAAAGTAAGTAGACTAGGGATAAAGGAAGGAAGTCAAAGAGGATTATAAAGGTACCAACAAGACTACACATTAATGCTATCAGATGAAAACTGAGACATCCAAATGGGGCGATTTTAATGTTATAAAGGTGTAATTTGTAAAATATAGCCAGGTTTCGCAGGTACCTCCAAAAAAATAGGGGGCAGCATATCACCAGAGTACAGATCTTTGGCTGTAGCTAGCTACCGTTAGCTAATTAGCTCATGGCTCAGATAGCCGAGGAGCAGTGACGAAAACACTGTTATTTCTTCACACTCTGTTGATAAGTTATTTCTGGAAAATTCTGGCCATATCTTACAAATTGTTGCTTTAACCTGTTTCTAATCTTTTTGCAATAACCAAACAAGAGTCATGCTAGCAGCTCTGTGAGGGTGTAGCCTACTTAGGAACAGGGTTGCTTTGAGCTAAATGCTAACATGCTCACAATGACACTGCTCGGAGATAAGTTTTTAGCCCAAGTGACAATAAAATGTAATCTTTTACCGTGTCATATTCTTTTTTTAAATGTACACTAGAGCACACACCTGAGGTTGTTGTAGTTTTCAGGTGGCAGTCTCTTCAGAAGTGCTTTGAACTGCTCTAGCTTCTCTGTCAGGTCTTTTTCTCTGTGAAGAAGGAAATGAAACTCAAGAAACAGGCTTGAAACCAGAGTTTAATGAGAAATAAACCATGTAGATATCATACACACCCTGCTGCTTTGAACCAGTCACTGTAGAGTTCAAAGGTCATCAGAGGTTCGGGGAGTTCTCGCAGGTAACACTTCAAAGCCCCTGTCACAACACATTCAGAGAAGAATCGTCACAGGGTGATATTAAACAAGCGAAGGTCATATGTTCGCTTAATTACTGCCCTTTTTTGTGTTGTTAGAGACCTAGTAAAAATTAACAATCCATGATACTGTCATCATATTGGCTGTTTTCTTACTTTTGCTATATTCAACTCATGACAGCGTTCACATTACTGTTCTAAAAATTCTCCAGCACACAGGAAATTAAGCATTTTACATTACTGGAAGCTGCACCAGGGGCTGTATTTGGAGCAAACAGAAGAGGAAGTGGGTAGCTAGAGTGGGCCGTGAAAGTCACATTGGCTGAACAGTGCCCACAACAGAAAACTCAAACGAAAAAAACAAATGGGCACATCATTACCAGCCACAGCGTGAGGGTCCATGCTGAACTCGCTGTGGTCGAGCGTTTCTTGATCCAAGCAGGTCTTCAGCCTCTTCACCACTGAGGCTGCCGCTGCCAGACGGAACAGACCCTGAGGGACAAGTAGACGGAGAAAACCAGTGAACCAGTTTTTATATGATTTGATGAAGATTGAGTTGATGAAGTGATTAAGAAAGAGAGCTGCAGTCAAGACCAGCCACGACGACTTTAAGTCAAATTGAGGACCAGGTTAATGGGGTTTTAGTCATGATCAGATGCAAAGACCAGACCAGAGCACTGCTTGTCAAGAACACTTCACAGCCCATTAACAAAGATTACATACATATTACATACGTCACATACTGTATACCACATACTGTATATCACATACACAGTGAAGCTAGTAACATGTAATTAGCAATTATTGGCACGCTAACATGCTGAACTGAGGTGGTTGTCATGGTGCACATGCTTCAATGCATATTAGCACTGTCATTGTGAACATCGTAGCATGCTAAGTTAGCATTTAGTTCAAAGCACCACTGTGCCAGTACAGCCTCACAGAGCTGCTAGCACGGTAATAGATCCTTTCAAACAGATCTTTCAAATAGTATCTACGAGCAAAATGTCCGCTCGCATACATTGAAACACACAGGTATACTCAACTGTATACACAAGGACTGTGAACATGCTGTTTCTTCAGCGGAAATACCTTTCCAGTGCCAAGGAAAAAATATTTACATTTTTTGTGTTGCATCTTGTGTTTTGTTTCCTTGTTTTAACTTCTCTAAGTCTGGGCTTCCTTGTGTTTGGCTTGACTGTTGAGTGTTTACTCTGTTTTATTGACCTCCTGAGTTCCCTGCTTTTGCGTCGTCTGTGTTGGACCCAGGGAAGGTGTAGTTTGTATTAAGGGAATTCAGCTAATAAGAAATGAATGAATGAATGAATGAATAAATAAATAAATAAATGTAAATGTCTTAGTAACTATGAAGTGAAGGTAATATTAAGCACAATTTAAATGTGATTTATGATTCATCTGTGTGAAGTCCGATCCCGTCAGTCCTACCTCCTCCCTCATGCCCGTTCTGAGCAGCATGTGAATACACTCCTGGATCGGTGCAGCGATTTCTCTGTCGCTTTCAGACAGATGAGTCAACAGAGGCTCCCCGTAGACCTTTTGGTTGGAGAGGCTCAGCGGTGGCCCTGCGAAATCAGATAAGTACACAGAGGAAATAAGTACACATGCAAGCAGAACACATGAAATATTGCAATTGACAGTGCACCAAATAAATGCATAGACTGCTGCTGAAGTAACTTCACCTTTTTGACTGTGATTCTCTTTGAGCTCGCTGATGTTTTTGTTCAGGAACTCGTGTGAATTTTTGTGGTACTCTGCTTGCAGCTCGAGAAGCTATAGCCAGAGAAACAAGAGAGGTAAATCTGAAGATGAATATGCAGACTTTTTTTATTATTATCACACTCAGAAGAAAAAATACTGAGCCATCACAACTGCAACTCACACGGATGAAGTAGTTGGCGTAATCTTCTTCCTTAGTTGCAAAATGATACAGATCTGCAGAGTATTGGTCCTACAGAGACAGGAAAACAGAAAGGTCAGAGGTCAAGACTAGGTTCAATGCCTTGGGGTGGATCCTTGCTACAAAAGAAGGAAACACTGGTACCTTGATGCTCTCCAACCTCCTCCACGCTTCTTCCACTTCCTCCCTGAGCCCATCCTGCTTTGCCTGGGGACCTGTGCTGGCTTGGCTCCTGAAGGTGCACACAAAAAAATACATAATGTGTATTAGTCTCTATTTGGACACACATAGACTTAACTGACTCTGTGCAGCTCACCTGGTTCTTGCATTGTTCCAGTCTGTTGTGAGCTTCGCAAACTGCTTCTTGTTCTTGAGAATCTCCGGTAAATCGTCCTGGAGGGAAAAGAGAATAAAAGTAAAACATAGGGGCAATTTGAACTGGTTTGTCAATCAATTTCTTAATATTGTGCTTTTTAATTTATCTCAGTTCTGTGTGGAGTTTGCATATTCTTCTGTGCATGTGTGCGTTTGTCCTCTAGGCTTCCTCCCACAGTCCAAAGACATGCAGGTTAGGTTAACTGGCATCTCTAAAGGTTTGTCTGTTTTATTTCCATTCCCCTAGTTGTAAATATGTTTATTCAGTCAGCGTATAGCGACAGAAATGTACAACAATAGTTACACGTGCACTTCTAGATAGATACATACTGAGGATGGAAAAAAAATGACACAGGAACCCAGAGCCCAACCAAAGCACTACAAAACCAAACCAACCAGTGCAATAAATAGCACAATAAAAATTTACACAGGTAGCGCAGCTGTGGTCATGTGAAGCGGGGCGATCGGAAGTATTATATTAGTTTTTGTTGTAAACAACATGCAGTGAGAGTCACTCGCACCTCGCTGAGCTTGTTGAGGGGCTCCAGAACGGCCTTCTCCACTTTCATCTCAAAGTCTGCCAGCATGCTGGCCAACATCTTCTCCATGAAGCAGCACATCTCCAACACCCTCCTGACACACAAGAAATTAAAAAATTATAAAAATCTTGCACATTGCGTTGAGCTTCCAACAAGAACTAAATGCCAGTAAACCCTAGTAGCTCTATCAGAGCCCAGAAACTAAAAATAAAAGACATGACTAGTGACAATGGTCACAAGCTGTAGACAGTGTGTGGGATCCTCTTTCTTTTTCATCCAAAACTGAAAACCAGCGTACTACAGTCATGAGGTTGTCACATGACTGCAGTCAGTTGTTAGTCAAGAGTTCAGGTCAAGAGCATGAAGGGATGGATGGATGGATGGGTGGATGGACTGCAGAGGATCAAACCTGTCACCTGATAGAGGACTCTGCATCGAAGTCTTTGAGGCTCTCAGCCATGCTGATGGACAGCAGCATCAGGGGGAGCTTTTTCTGTGGAGACAGAAGCAGATGTAACACCTGAAAGCAACTACTCAAATGCCTCCCGGCCTCCACCTCATGGAGACAGCACTTTCAGTACCATTCGTTTTTCGGCGTCCAGCCCCTGCTGACTCTGCATGCAGCCCTGCAGCTTCTTGTGAAGGACCTGAGCCGCCTTCTTGGCCGGTTCCACCCGCTGCTCCACCTTCATTCAGTTAGAGACACACAACCATGCAGTAACACTTAGAGCTGAACTACGTGATCTTTTAACCAGCAGAGCTTGTGTCTGATGTTTTATGCTGTAGAGATAAAGGAGAATGTTTTCTTTTCTCACCAAAACCAGGTCCTCATGCAGAAGATCAGTGGCATCTTGTGTCCTGCGGAGGTGTATGTTGTGTTGGTTAGTGAATATACAGGTAAACAATTCTGGCCCAGAAACAACTGGTTGAAATGTATTCAACAACAATATGATATTTAAAATGTCCTTTTATAATAATGTAGGGCTTGTTCATCATTTATAATTATTTTGAATATCAGTCAATCTGAGGATCATTGTCTCCATTTCTATATTAGTCTATAAAATGTCACAAGGTTGTGAAAAACACCCCTCATAATATCCTTAAGCCAGAAAAAAGTGACTATGTTTTTTTAAATGTTGAATTTATTCCTTTAAACAATTATTCAATTATCAAAATTGTTGCCAGTCATTTTTTTCTGTCGACCGACTTTTTATTAACCAACAAGTTGTTTATTGTCTACCATAACTGTTAAAGTCATTCATTAAACATAATGTGAAACATCTGCTGCTTCTCAGATGTGAGGCTTTGTTGTTTTTGCTCTGTTTTATGATGTTGTAAATAAAACATCTTTGGTATTTGGACTGTCGGTTGGACCTCTTAAGAAGGTTTTGGATAGAAATGAGCGGCTTTTATAAGTTCTATCTGAAGGTAATAAAAACACAAAGCCTCAGTGGTTAAGCAAGTACTCAGATCCTTTACATACTGTCAGTAAAAGTAGTAATTTATACATAAAGATGTATAAAGTAGCATAGAATGGAAATACTCAAGTAAAGTACTTTAAACCTGGACTTAAAGAGGCAATATGTAAGAAATTTAGTTGAGAACATTCAACCATTAACTGAAATTATCAAAAGAATGTAAACAAAGAGCAGTTTTGTCATTATGCCGTCTGCGTGTTATGTTGCAAAGCTCTGTAGCACGTTAGCATCCACACCTTGTATGTTTTCTACATTGCTGCCTTTATGTGCTGGTGGGACAGTCAGAGATGCAGGTTTTTATAAGATATTTAGAAGCTGCCTTCTAAGAAGCCAGATAATAATCAGATGAAAATAAAATATAAGCCGCTGCAGTGTCTTTGCAGTTCAAAATTTAAGTACACTTCCTCTGCTCTGAGCTCTTGATATATCTGCTGTCTGAGGACATTTTTGGGCCTGACTGACTGAGAAGTGACATGAAGCCAACAACCTAAAGCTGGAGTGTGAGGGCTGCCACTGTGTTTTAGTTCAGTACCAGCTCTGTGAGAGGACGGAGAGGCTGAAAAAACCAAAACCCCTCTTCTGTCTCTGCCGCCACACACAGATTCTTAAATCGGAAGGGAAGGAGATAAACAGACAGGTGAAACACAACAACCCCATCTGAGAACATCTTCAAGCTCGTTTCATGGCAAAAGGAAGCCCAGCCCAGTTCACAAAGAGGTCGCATGAGCTCCACCACCTCTGAGATGTAGTTTCTTGTGAACCTGACATCTGATGTTTCAAAACACAAAAGGACAGGCTCCCCAGTGTGTTTGAACCACTCGTCAGTTCCCTTTTCTTAACCTCTCACTCTCATTTCAACAAAAACTGATTATTCCACAGAGAATGAAATTACATAAGAGCATGTGAGCAGACATGCTGTATGCTAACTTGGGAAAATAAAAGCGCCTGTGAAGGCGTGCATGCTCATATAATGGATGTAGCGAGCTGACCACAGTGACAAATAGAGAACTGACATAACAATCAGAATCAATGTTTTGTCACACTTTGGGGTCTAAAACTGATCAATTCATACCTAATGTACAATCCATGTTCATAATTTGAGTGTGTGTTTTATTTGTGTATGTGTGTGTTCATCTCAACCACAGTCACAGCGTCTCTACAAACTGAGAACTGGGTGAAGTGCAGCAGTGATAGTTGAAGCCCACGTTGCTCTGCTGCAGATGCACGCTGTGTAGGTTTATTATTAAACCACGGTACGTCAGAGGTATAGAGCCAGCATGGCCTGCACACACACACACACACACACACACACCTTCACCCCTGCTGCATGCAAGCGTGTACCAAGAAAAACCAAACAGGGTGTGGGTGTCAGTTGTTTAATGTCAGTGTCAGTCACACTAACTTTTTAGGTCAGAGGTATTCAACCTGTTCAGCACGGGAAAGGTTTTTGATTATTAAGTTGATAAAACTTCAATAAAAAAAATAATATAAACTGCAATTACTTCTTTTGTGTCAAAGTTCGGACAGCCACTAGATTAACATCGGGTGCGGCCAACATAAACCAACATAAACCACAAACCCGACTAGTCAGTCTACTCAGGCGTGCTGAACCTTTCTGGCTTTCACGCATAGAAGAGCCTGAGGTTTCCCTCAAAACCCAGGCAGCATGCTTCACTTTAAAGAGGAACCAGCCACTGTGAGCATGTCAGCTTTACACACTTTTCAACACCTTGTTTGCAACTCTGAAAACGAGAACAGGGAAACCAAAGCAGAATTCAACATTTCCTCAAAACAGAATATGGCGCCGAAATGAAAACTTCTCCAGTACAACAAGTGACGATGCACAGGAGCTTTGTGAAAGTCGATAAATGTTTCTGGACTTGAGGAAAGTAAACTGAGCCTTCAACGTTTTTATACATGAAATGATCCATCCACACATTAACACTCCTGAAGACAACTTTTATTTAGATTCACAGCAGCAGCTTAAAAGTGCCTGATAACTTTGACTGAACAAAGGTCACCATAGCTGGGACGTGACAATTACAGGAACAGTGTATATGACAAAACGTACAGTCGGGAAGGCTCCAGACTAACTAAGTTGGCAGCTTTGCACCAATACCTATAGCTGACATTAGCAAACACAAGCTATATTAGATATAAAGTGATGTGTAGTAGGGAATAGTAGCAAAACCTCAAAGTGTACTGCTTTGAGCGAGGGTACGTTAAAATGCCTACGAATTCAGCGTTTCCTGTACTGATATACTGTACTTAAAGTTCATATTAGCAGTTTGATGTTACAAATAATTTTTAAAAATATATACTACATTTACAGAGCTTGTAGAAAAGAGAAGAATAAAAGAAGCTCTTCAACTTCTATCAAGCTTTGTCATCTAATAGTATATAGTATGAAAAAAATGTAAAAAAGCCTGAGATACGCACCAGCATACCATACTACAGCCCAAACATTAGCTAGCATTAGCAATGTTAAAGGTAGCTAGTTAGCGTTACCAACGTTAATGTTAGCTAGTGTGTGCAATATTAGTATTAGCTAGGTAGCGTTAGCAATGTTAATGTCTGCTGGCTAGCACTAGCAACGCTAGCTAGTGCAACGACCTGGCAACCACTTAAGGGGGGGGCCGCTGATTCGAACAACAGCGCTGTTGTGGCGTGAATGCAACGGAAGGAGTTGCAATTTTGACATACTTGTCCTTTATTTGAGTATTTCCATTCTATGCTACTTTGTACTTTTACTCCACTATATTTTTAAAGACAAATACCGTAGTTTTTACTCCACTACATTGATTGGATAACTTAAGTAACTAGTTACTTTTTACATCAGATACCTTTCTTTTCTTTATCAGAGCCAAAGTAGCACATTTTTAACTTCACACCATCAGATAAAAAAAGAAAAAAAACATTGAATCTGATATACAGAAAAAAACTGAAGATCATATCTTGTAATCCGGTGACTCATATGATACAGTATCTACATGTACATATATGTATAAATCACTTTCGCTTGTACTTTTGATACTTAAGTACATTTAATATCAGATACTTTAATATCAAGACTTTTACTCAAGTACTATTCCCATGGACAACTTTTAAGCAAAATATTTAGAGGAAGTTTTTGTTATTTCTTCTTCAAAAGTTACTTCAAAGTGTTGCTTTAAAACACTTCCTATACTGTGTATCTACAGTTATTGCTGTGATTACTGAGAAATTGAAATTAATTAAGCTATGATACCTTAACCTGACATACATGATCATGTATAAATCATCAGACCAAGATCCTATCCTACACCAGACCATGCCACTTTTGGATTCACACAAGATCCCAAAGGCCCTGATGTCCAGTGTGACGGCCTCAGAAGAGATACAGTACATACCAGATCAAGGCACTTACTTTGCACCAGAGCTGAGCTGCTTCAGGATGCTCAGAGACTGCCGGAGCATGCTGGCAGCGGAGTCCAACCAGCTTTTCTACCTGACCTTCTCAGCCCTGCTCAGCCTCAGGAGATATCCTGATCCAAAAATGTCCACGCAGGGTCCAGCTGTGTTACTTCATCAGGGAAAGAAGGCACAGACGAGTCTCCTCTGCCTCTGTGGTTGTTGTTTGTGTGTCTGTTTCTGTGTGCGTGATTGGCCCGTAAGTTTTCGTTCTTGTTTCAGGAGTGAGCTCTTGACACAAGCCAGTGAATGAGGAAGTTGCACATATGAGGTGTCAGCTGTGAGGGGGCAGAGAGGTTGTAACTACCACACTATGATTTAAAAGTTAGATTTTAAAGGCACACCGCCAACACATTTGGCAATTTGGTGTTAACCCTGAAATTATAGAGATACAATGGCAGAACTTTTAGTTTTTATTCACTCTCAGTGAAAAAAAATACTATTTGCAACAAGTGTACGAAAGGAGATATCTCTATATAAAACTTCTGCCCAGAAATATGACATTTGCAGATTGATATCTCAATAAAAATCATAATTTGTGCAGTATTTTGCCAAAGGTCTGCTTATAACAAGAGTGACTCACTCTTAAAATGTTGTTCTGGCAGGTTGTGGTTAGTGTGCACTTCTGTAAATTCCAACAATATGTGCTAAAGTGTTAAAAGGATGTGAAAAGACCAAAAGAGGAAACTATCAATGCTGCTGGCTCTGCTAACTGATTTTTATTTTCAGTCAGTGCGAAAATTATTTTTATTTCAACACGGCAAGCCTTGAACTCGGGCCTTTTTGTCATTATTTGTTGCCATGCCATTATATTTTTTGAGTTAAACCTTTTCTTTTCTTTACAGTTTTTTTCACCTGCAATAACATTATTATAATTATTATTATTTGGGCCATTTGGGGGGAGCAGAAACAAGCTATGAACACAACATTGACATATTACTACCTTTTATTCAAAGCTTAAATTGTTACAACTCCAAATTTCATTATATTATATTAATATATTTATTTATATATTTAAAGGTCCTATTTTTAAGAAAAGTTGATTTTTGAGTTTCATTCCAAACTCATCAAATACTGTCGCTTTGGGCTGGTAGGTTAGGACAATCTAAAGTTGCATTCTGATTTGATTTGCTGATCACGTCTGTAATCCAATGAGCAATATCACTGTTTTAGCTGTTTCTTAGCCGTGTGTTGTTGTGTACTTTACATTTTAGATGCTGGTTTGAAAAAATTTCTACAAGTTATACTTGAGAACTTGTTTTTTTTTTTTTTGTTCACAAAAAAATGCTTTTGAAAAGTGATGGGGACGGCATCGGCCATTTCAAAAAGTGGTGTGGACGTGTCTCAAGCGTCACCTATGTAAACGAGACCTATGTATTACACATTTCTTTGTAGTTCATTCCAGATGTTTTTACTAAGTTTTCTATGTCAGTTAAGACGGAGTATTGACAGATTACAGACGTTCTGATAAGATGGCTACATAAAAGTAAAACATACAATGGATAAAGGACATCTAGAGATCAGAATTGCTGGAATAAGATATGAATTACATTTAGTACAATATTACATTTTCAAATATTTTTTTACTCTATTTTTATTTTTGCGCATATTGAAATCATGAGTAGGCGACTAACACAGAATGAATTAATATTTAGTTAAGATTTAGTTGTTTTTTTTTTAAATGTCCTAAATTGTTTTACAATGTCATGGTTATATGACATATCTTGTATGTGCTTTTTCAAGATTTATTTCATGTTATATAAATATAATTCATAGTGAGAACTTTGATTCTCCATTAAGTGTCTCTTTTTTTCACAGATTATTCAACTTTCTCTACTCAGATACAGGTAAACATCCAGGATGTGATTGGAGTGCACATCTTAACCCTGAAATTGTGTTGTTCAGTCAAAGTCATGGTTCTGCAGATGTACGAGGACACCACTTGACATCTTTTTGTGCCAAGTTTGGTTTTGTAAATCAAATCTGGTCTATGCAGCTTTATTCTGGACTGTGGCATAATGGCATCCGGCTTTATTTTCAGTAGATGCATCAGGAGCAGCACACTGATGCTCGGCCGGAGGTTGTGTTAAACCTGGTGCCTGTCAGATGCTGCAGTCTAGTGGTGGCAACAGCAAAATGCAGAGGACAAACAGCAATTAAATACCCACCCTGATTTAAATAAGTGGCATCATCTGACTTTTAACAGAATATATCAGTATAGCTCCAGGGCGAATAACTGACAAAACAATCACAATGTACATGTAAATCACGACACAGCCTTTTATTTATTAATGAATTTATTTTTTAAAAATGACTTCAAATACATGATGGAAAACTTGAGGAATTCATTTTACGCTGAGGCTACATTTCTCACACTTTGTGGTTCCAACAGGTTGTTCTGTCAGCTACTTCCATCTTATTATGATATTATAGGGAACACTGATTTCCTGATCAAGGCATATCCAAATCCCCCACATACCGAGTTACCAGTTCATCATGTACACCTTTGTGTGTGTACCTAATGAACTAACTCAGAGTGGGTTCTTTGTAGTACTTCAATTACAGGTGACAGTGAACTGGCCTGCGTACACTTTGAAAAGGCAACAAAGACACACTCCCTCCTATAGAACCACAGAGACCCAATCAGAAACAGGGCGAGGCCACAGTTACTGAGGTGGTACGAGACGATGCTTTCCAGCCCTGATGTTTGACAACTTAAAAATGCTTATTATAGGCAATTCAAGTAATATTCCTGTTGTTTTTGAGCAAAGGAGTACAAAACAGAACTGACAGCAAAAAGGTGATTCAGGTGAGGAAAGTGTAGAATTGGGGAAATGATGCATAACAAAGCAAAAGAAGCTAAATATTTTCCAACTTCTAGATGTGTTGTGGTATGAGGACAGCTAATTCTTCTGACTGTGAACTGAAAAAAAAAGGGGCTGAAGGGGACAAAATAAAGCTAGTGGAAATAGATGATTCTGAGTTTTGATGAAAAAACTTTTACATCTTTAGAAAATTATACCAATATCTTGTGCAACATATCCAAATACTAAACTACACTGTATAATTCCTATATATCAGTTTATCCTCTGAATAGTGTTCTTTTCTCCGTCTGTCACCCATTTGTATTCTTACAAAGCAGGTGACGTGGAAGGAAAAGTAAAGCACCAAAAAAATTCTCGTGCACACTCACTGTTATATTTGTTGAGTCATTAAGTAAACGTGTATTAGGTAACCTTGTAAAGTTGTATAAATCAAAAACAATGGAAATAACTTCAGCAGCTTTAGAATTAAAACCATCGTGAGTGGGGAAGAGAAAAGAGGCAGTGAAGCACTTGGAAAACCTGCGATTATTAAAGAAAAATAGAGGCATCCCAAATGTTGCATTTCCTCTTCAACTCGCTGCGCTCCACCCGTTTTCCCTGTCCTGACCACACTGTCATGGAAGACTCACGCCCCTCTGATTTGAAATGAGGGACAGGAGTTCAGGAGCAACCCTGATCTGACGCCACTCGAATTGGTCCCCTCCCCCTTTCTCCACGCTGAGACTTAAGTGCACGTCGAAGCTGTCAGATGAAGACTAGCGCTTTCCTTTGGCTTCTTCGGCATCTTTTTCTGAAATAAAATAAGAAGCGACTTAGGGGACTGTGAGTTTCAATATCGTAAAACTTTCTGTAAAATTGCTTTAAACAACTTGTGTTCAAAGAAAATCAATTGCTCTGGGAATCCTTCAGTCTGCTGCTGGAAATTGGAATTATCATCAGACTGATGGATGTTTAGGATTAATTGATGAATTGCTGTCAAGAATTTAACCGATTAAAAATTTATTAACCACCAATCAGTGATGGGCACAAACACATCAAGCATCTTGTTACAAATTACAAATACAGGCTTATCAAATATATCAAAATAAAATACAAGTATTTGTAATTCAAAAAATATACATCTATACAAACTGACATTATTGTCATTTAGTAGCCTAAAAGCTTAAAATCTGCATCTCTCCATCAGACCATGCTCAAACAACCCAATAAATAGGAAAATCTTGCATGATTCAAAAGTAGTCGTTATAGGTTTACAACCTTCTTCTCTTAACTAAAATTCATTGCCATTTTCTGGCCTTACGTGTCAGGACACAGTGTGTACAAAGTAGATGTCCAGTACATTTATGAACTGAATATAAAATGTTCAAACTATGCATTTTCCGCTACTACATATGTTTGAACAGAATTGAATAATAAATAATAATTTGACATCCAGTAGAAAGTTTTAACTTTACAGAACTGTTCAGAGTATTAATTGATCAATCTTCTCACCTTTCCTGAGTTCGTCTCTCTTCTTGGCGGCTTCCTCCCTCTGTTTCTTGATGATGGCAAGTCTGGCCAGGTCGGCCTTGGCCTGGTCAGTCTTCCCCTCAAGATGGAGCTTCATGTAGCGTTCCTTTGATTTCTGCTTCTCTATCTCCTCTCTGAAAGAGAGAACAGGAGGGCACACACATCAGACAAAGTATTACTTCATCAAAACAAAAAGCCTGATGCTATTGAGAGGACACTGTATGATTCAGAAATACAGTAACACAAATGGTAACATTCCTTTCCCGGGGGACTGTGTGACACCCACCTCTCTCTGCGAGACAGCTCTCTGGGAGCAGTAACGTCTACTTCAGTCACCTTCTTGCTCTTCTGAGACACACGGTTGGGGTTCTCGATCTCTATAAGCCCCTCAACTCCACTCCTCTTTTTGGACTGTAAGTAAAAAGAAACACCTTTATAACACAACGGAGACATGCCACCACCAGTACGGAGCTGGTAAATAATGGCACAGGCTGGTAAGCTTGTTTGTATACTGGCTACTACACACAACCATTTCCATCCAGACCCTTTTTTTGTAAGTTTTGAATTTTCTTAATCCCTCTCATGAAAGGCGAAAAGTAAACAATCTAACATTAGCATAGTGACAGCATTTTCAAGGAGTTAAAGCTAAATACATCATAGACGGTGCACAGATGTCAATCTCTGAACAGTGAACTCCAGACCAGAATCAGAATGTATCTTTGCATACGTCACCAGAAACATCTGAGCAACAATTCGGCTAAGGACATCACAACATTGTTCTCCCTGCACTCTTACTTTTTCCAAAGGCAATTGGAGGGGCAGCAGGTAAATTACAAACTTCCTCACAAGGTAATTCCTGGAATACTTCACCACCATATATATTCGATTAACTCTGGAAACCTGGAACAAGTTTTGCGGTGGCTGACTATCCAGTTGTAAGTGCTGTATCGTAGGCAACTGGACTTGTTTCAGTTTCTTGAAGATGTTTCACCTCTAATCCAAGAGGCTTCTTCAGTTCTAACTAACTGGAGGGGAGTTTAAAAAAATCTTTAAACCCTGTGTGGGAGTGTCCTCACAGAGTTGTTAAGGATATGTGAGAGCTCTGAGTTTCAGAGTTGTTAGGGCCACTTGTGGGTTGTTGAACCAACCGGCCTTCATGTGAGTTGCTAGGGCTAGGTGAGCCCAGGTGTGAATGGTTGTTATGCAGTCTGGTGAGAGAACCCAGTACTGCATTTTAGGTGAGTGATAGGTAGTGTCGTAGGCCACCTCCTCTGTTCAAAGACAGTCGTTCAGTTTGACATCATTCTTTTAGTCCTCTTTCAACCCATCTGTCTTCTCTAGCCAAGATGTTTACATTGTTGTCCTCAAAAGGAATATTTTTTTCTCCTTTAAATGCAAGTGGACAGCAGCTTGATCTGAAGAGTTGGCCCTCCTGTGTTGTGCCATTCATTTAAGGAGGGGTCTGCCAGGGTCAGCCAGCACTGCACAGAGGAATATGTGCAGTGCTGGCTGCACTGAGCAGCATAAACTACATTTTTCTGCTTATGCCTGGGTGTTTTGTTCTTAGGATGGACAGGTTTCTGCCTCAGCGTGTTGGCAGGTTTGAAGTGAACCAGGATATGATGTTTATTGAAGACCCTCCTGAGTTTCTTAGATATTCTTGCAACATAAGGAATGACGATGTTGTTACATCTTCCGTCTTTTCCTCTCTGTCTGCTCTGGATCTTTTAGAGGTTTTGACAAAGGTCCAGTTTGGGTAGCCACAGGTTTTAAGTGCTCCCCTGATGTGCTTCTCTTTCTTCTGTCTTTGCGGTCATGGTCTCAGCCTGAGGTTCAGGGTTTCAGTCTGGCACATTAGTCCCAATTTTACATTTGTTTTGTCTAAGGACGGATGAATTAACCTTTTTTTTAAAAATTTTAAACTGAACTCAGAGAGAACCTCAGGAAGTTTCGATTTGTTTGTTTTTTAATTAAAAAGATGTACTTCCATATGATTTTTTGTCTACATCTGACCTTTCCTAAGCAAGTTACAGCTATATATTTTAATATTATCCTTTGCTTTTTTCAGCAAAAAGCATGTGTAACCCTTTATTTCATTTACTGACCATGTAGACATGTCCAAAAAAAGTTCAGAGAGTAAATAGAAAGATTATTAAATCATAACAGATGATACTGAAGCAAAAGAAACATTATCCATTGAAACAGAACAACAAAAGTATCTTGGCTACAACCACTGCCCATTGGCAAAGAGGTAGGAAATATGTGGGTATCTTTGATGTTTTAATGCTGCAGAACGTGATGCCATGATTACCTTCACTATGGAGTCCCTTAAAGCCCAAACAAGGTGTGTGATACAGCTGAAAAGCTGACAAATTCTGCTTTAATGGAGTTTTAAAACATAGATAGGATTAGCAGTTCAGAAGTTATTAATCATTTTGAACAATACCTATTTTCACCTAAGCATCTGTCTTTGAGGGTTAAATATTAAGGATTAATCTAAACCTAAATAGAAACAGATCAACTTCTACCATCAAGTCAACATTAGACCCACTCACTCACCTCAGAGTCGCTGTCACTGCTGCTCTCTTCGTCGGACTCTGAAGAGCTTTCTTTCTCTGCGCCCCCTTTTTCCTCCTGTGAACACACACACATCAAATCACACCGGACCTGGTTTGAAGGGAACTCCATGTCTGCCATTTAAATCACTACTCACCAGCTCTCTCTGCGCTTTCATCTGTCTGTCAATCTCTTCGGGGTTGCTGAATTGCTTCCCTCTGCCCTTGTGGCCCTTTTTCCCTGGAACACAGATGTCAGAGTTGTCACAGACGAATCAAATGAATCCAGCTGTCTTTTAAAGTTTCTTATTCTACAAGCACACTACAAAGTTTGGAAAACATTTCCAGCACAAGCTAAGATTTATGTGTAAAGGAATATGATTAAATACCGTCTTGGTTTTGCTTTTTGTTGATACTGAGATGCCTGGACTAGACACTATGATCATTTCCTAAGTCAAAGCTTGTGGTGATGCAATAGTGGATGGCACTACGTGGAACAAGTATTCCTGTTATTATGTACACACCCTGCACCATCATTAAGATCTTATGCTATTACAAAGTGTGAACAGGGGCGAGGTGTGTGTGTGGTGGGTGATGAGACACATGACGATCAATGAGGGCCAGCTCTCTTCACAGGCAAATGTCATAACAAGAGAGCTTTGTATAGGGACATGATGGCAAAAACAACCAGAGATATGACTAGTGCATATCAAAACATTTGAGAAAGTCTCCGGTAATATTAACAATCGCTGAAGCGGTCTCCAGTCCACATGGTACTAGCGGTTAAACACAAATGGCCAAAAAACGAAACCATTCAAACCGTTTAAGATGCTGAAATTACCGTCAAACTGGAAGATGTGTTAACGTAAAAGGCACTAATTAATCACCATTGGTACATTTGCTATTTTTCTTCGGTCGCTCAGACCCGCAAATACACCTTGCTACCCGGTTAGCATGCTAGCAGCTAAGCATGTGAGAGTTGAACGGGAATTCGTACCACTCCAGCTAACAATTCGCTAGCTAGACTTAGCCTGCTGAAAATTAGCATTTAACGTGAACTTTAATAATAATACTCACCGCCCCGAGGCATTATCGAAAGTGAAGTTAGTACAGACGAAGTCCGCTATTATAAGGCTGAATGACCCGACAGTTGTACAACCAACGCCGATGGTTTAAAGTGCTAAAAGAAAAGGCTAGAAAGTACTTCGTCTCTCCCGCTGTCAGCAGGACAAAACGTCGAAATGCTGCATTCACTCACGACAGCATGCGCATGCGCAGTTACGACCATTCAACCAATCGCTGCACTGAGCACCGCCTCCTGCGCATTTAACTGACAGGTGCACTGACCAATTAGCTAAAGAGCGTAAATTAATTCATAAAATGACCCTGCACTGTTTTATACAACATATTTGTATTACGCATAGTTCTGCTCCTAAAAATGTAAAAGTATACTCTTACAAAAAACAACAAAGAGTACATTTCACATGGGATAGATATGTGGTAATTCAATCATATTGCTAATATTACCATGTAATGCGAATATAGTGATGCAGAAAATTCTGAATACACACATTACATGATCATGATCTCATTGCAATATTGTACAAATATTACAAGGATTTTAACAAAAAAATCTCAGCTCAAGGCTCTGACTCCAAACTTCAAACTTGGATTTAGATGTGTGTAGTTTGGCAGTCTTTGTTGTTATCCCTGTCTTCTTGTGAATGTGTCACTGGTTACAACTCAACAAAGTCTTAATTGAATAAGGGGTAATATGATAATATGTATAAAATATATAAAAATGTGAACGAAAACACATTTTTATTTTTGATCTGAATATAAAACACAGAAAATACAAAGATTACAAAGAAATATCGGCCTATCCTTGCCGTACAGATGTAAAAGATGTAGAAAATATGCTGTGTGTTGAAGAAAGACGTTCACAGTTGTTTCAGATTCATGGTGATTGTACAAATGTAGGACAGTACATTAATAATAGGCACTACATCTGACCCTGTGGTACCTGCTTTTCCAATAAATACAAGCAGGGCGGAGACCTACAGCACAATAGTCCTCATTATGAGAAAACTCATTATCACTTTATTTTACATCTGTTCTTATGAGCAAAAACAAAAACAAAAAGAAAGAAAGATTTACATCAACAAACTTTAAACTCTGATGTCCTTTTATGAAGGCATCATATCAGATCAGTCATTTCTTTCTTCGATGTTGAGTCTTTAAATCTTCCACTTCTTTCTCAATCAGGTGGTACTCCACAGTAGTCTCCGTCAACTACAAGGAAAAGATTAAATATCAGTTATTTAACAGCTTTGGTAAGACAAACAAAATTCAATCAAACATTCCTACCTCAGTGTATAAAGATGTATATTGCATCTTTAATGTGACGGAGACTGTGAGGGCATAATCAAAGCTACTTGGTTCTCACCATGTCCAAGAGAACTTCAATCTTCAGTTTCAGGAGATTGTTCTCTTCCTCAAGCTGTACATTTTTTTTCTTAAGCCGCTGCAATTCTCTACTTGATGCATTTCCTCCAGATTCTGGTTCAACAAAAACACAAACAAAACAAGAATCAATTTTGTGTTGACCATTCAGAGACCAGCAGTGAATGATCCAGCAGATGTGGCAACACACGCCAGAGCACTGCACTGGTATGTGTTCAGCATTATCAGAGTCATTACCTGTAATCCACTGTCCCTCTTCAAATTTCCAGGTCTGACCTCCAATGTTCATCGCAGGAGGTCCATACTCAAGGCCCAGCTCTACTTCTCTTGTTGACCGATCCAACTAAACGAGGTGAAAAAGAAATAAATAGCAGCCCTCTTGCACAGTCTAGCTACATCTCAGCTGTCTCAAGGCAAGTTTTTTTCAACCATTTGCTTTTGACCTCATTAGTCTTATTTGCACGTACCCATCAGTGCACTTCATTAAAACAGTTAGCTGCCATAGTACAGAAAGTGCTCCTAACTCACCGTGTGAAGGCTGGACAGAGATGCAGATTTGCGAGGTGGAGTCTTCTTCGGACTGAACGTGCTTCCAAAGAACGGCATCTTTAGTGATTTTTTAAGGTCCTGTGTAAAAGACAGCACACAAAGGGTAGCATTAATATTTTATACATAACAATAACACGTAGTCACAGTATGTGTTTACGTTACTAAAAGATACATTACCGAGCTAATGCTAGGTGGCTAACACTCGCTAGGTGTGAGTACTACTCATACCTGACAATTAATTGAAACTGTCGACTGCCTCACAGGTGGGTTAGTTGTTGTTGTGTTACTGAAAATATAGAACTTGTATATTTACCTCCATACAGACTATTTATATAAATTCTTAGCTTGGTGGTTGAAATTCTTCTCTCCAAACAAAACCATGCTTGCTAGTGCGCAAGCGTGAAACTTCCATTTCTCTGAAAGAGACGACACTGAAATATCGCACGATTTAAAGTTAAAACAGTTGCAAGGGATTTGCCCACACCAGCAAGTTAAAGGCATTTTAGGTTTAACCTTAAGCTTGAGTGCACTATATAGAGCGTTGTATGCAAACTGTAATAGTCAATTTCGCATCAGGATAACATAAACACCCCTATTTAGGGGAGATAATGGAACCATCCATGGAACGTAAACGCATCACCATGGTGACCGCCTTTCAAAGCGGTTATATTCATGCACAAATCGTGTATTCAGAGAAATTCCTTAAAAAATGTTTCATAAACGCAGCCTGTCAAAATTATGTTTTTAAACAATGACTCTACGACTAAAAGCAAGATGTACTATAAATGTTCTATATGTCATTAAATACCACGGTGACCCCGCCCATTTTCATATAGCCCCAGTGGCCTAATGGATAAGGCACTGGCCTCCTAAGCCAGGGATTGTGGGTTCGAGTCCCATCTGGGGTGAATGCTTTTGCTTTTTCAACAAAGAGGTCGATTAATGGACCTTTACCAGAATGATTATGAATACTAAAAATATTTAAAAGCAATTATAAGTGATGGCAACCGAAAACTACCTTTTCATCGGCAGCTAAGAAGTCATATTTCATCGTCGCTCGTGATCATCATAAGAACATTTATCTGTTGATATACATGACACGGGAAAATATCAGCTATCATGGAGAGGAAGAGCATCACACTGTGGGTCCTGCTGAGCGCATTGGCTGCATCAGTGCAAATACACCGTGAGTAATTTCGCTGTGGAGTGTCCGTACATGACGGAAACTTATTCTGAATCCAATATAATTCAGTTTAACCTAATGTTGATGAAGAAAGGCTGTTTGTTTACCAGGGACTCGCGTATGGGCGCATGCAGCAGCTCATGATGGCACCTGGCAAAGTTTTCAATAAGGCTAATTTCTGTTTTTGTCCTCTTCTGCTCCATTCTATTCTATTTACGTAGGCTATATCTACATATATAAGGCTACTTTAAATCTTGGAAGTATGACACATAATAATTAGCCTGGAAATAGTCTATAAAATCAATATATATTGAAGCAATTATATACTCTTTGTAAATATAATTTTCCCGTTTCATGTTTACTGTGAAAAACCCAAACATACAATAAATAAGATTTAGTTTAAAATAGTAAATTACATACCTGTATGTCCAAGTCGAAATGTGAATTAATGCTTTGCTTGTCTAATATGAATATCCATTTGGCAGAAACCATTCAAGCAACAAATAGCAACATGTAAAAAAAAAAAAAAAAAAAAAGAAAGGAAAAAGGTTGCGTTTTTTCTTATTATCCATTCTAATGGTGTCATAACATTATCTTACATAATAGTTGTTATCCAACCTCAACCCTGTAACCCTGTCCATCCTCCTACAATGGTAGAGCTCCAAGAGGCCACCGTGTTCTGGGATGCTGCCCAGAAAAGTGTGATCCTGAAGGAGGGGGTGATGGAGACGGAGGGGGGAGCCTACGGCTACTTCAATGACACCCTGCTCATGTCTGGGTGGGGCGTCTTGGAGATCTGCGCAGGTCATGGTGGCATCACACAGGAGGACGAGACCACCTTCTTCCTGGCTGGGTACCTGGAAGGTTATCTCACTGCTGGGTGAGTGTTAAAGGTCTTGTAAGCGAACTGGTATTAAAATAAATCTGAGTGTATTAACTCAAACTGAATTACTTTGAGCCCACAGAGTCAGTTTACTGTCAACGGACACTCACCTGAACACATCACTTCAAGTACATAGTATACTGTTGCTCCTCCTGAAATTTCTTCCATTTTTTCCCATTAAACTCCCCTAATTTTTGTTTGAGCCCATATATTCTATTTATTCCTTTTACATCAGTGGAAGGAAAATAACAACAAACGAAATATAGCAATTATATGAATTTACAAAAATTTTGCATTGCAGGGCAGATAAAAAAAAGTGGTTATTTTTTTAAAGTTTTACCATAAACATGGTTTCTTCCACTTAGAAATAGGTAATAGTTAATGTTATCAGTGTGGTCTGGGCTTTTACTACTATTACAGGCTGATATGTCCACTGTAAGAGTTGTTATTAGAGTTAACATATTGGCAATGCAAGAAAAGTAACTCTGTATTACTTTATGTGTAAATTATTCTTTTCTAATTTCAGTCGCTTGAGAGAAGCATCTCAGTAACAGTATTAATTATGGGAATACTCATAAGTAAAACACTGAGAGGGCCTTTATAAATGCGGCACCTGTTGCTAATCTTCATATAATCTTACACAAAGTTAATTGATTGGGTTACAGTTCTGACAGTGTAGCTAGTAACTTTAGTTGTGGTTTAATTCCCACTGTTGTTCTTCTCTCTTTGTAGACAGATGTCCGATCATTACTCCAACATGTACCCCCAACTCATAAAGGATGAGAAGGTTCTGAATCCCCTGAAGAGGTTTTTAAGGTACAGTCTTAAGATCAGTTTGTGTTCAAGATTAACTCGATGTCTGTTGGAAGCAATTGGTCTGATACTAACGTCATTGTGTTCCTCTTATTATACCAGAGTTTCATCCCTTTAGCCACAGAAAACAATGAAATTTGTAAAGAAGGGGAGAATTTTCACCTGCACTGTCCCCTGTTTGTGAAGGACTATACTAAATGCAAAAAATATATTTATGCATGCAGTGATCCTGAATTTAAATACTCAGCAAATTCAGGCTGCAGATTTGTTCAACAGAAATACACTAATTGGTAACAGAAACATCCCAAAGTGCCTTTCAGCTCTCTGAATGTCCCACAGCAAACAGGACCAGTGGGCCAGAGAGCAGGTGAAACTGAGGAGATACAGCGACCCCTTGTGGAAGCATCTGGGACTGATCCTGGCCCAGCTGGATGGACTCCATGCAGGAGCTGCACTGTGGGCCAAAAGCAAACACAGAGAGGTGTGTGAGAGTGTGTGTTGGAGAGCTGGTGAGAGCGCTGTCTCAGTATCATTTCATTCATCTATGCCACTTGCTCTCTCCTTCCTGTTCAGCCTCTGTCAGCGTTTGCCCTCCAGATTCTGAATGGTGTCGGCGACCTCCTGGACCTCGTCCCAGCTCTGACGCCTCGCTCCAACTCCTCCACAGGGGCCGGCGCTTTCAGGATGCCAGGAATGGGCCACTGCACTGCTCTCATCAAGGTTAGGCCAAGCCCATTTGGCTCAAACTTGAGGGAGCGCTTGGGAAGCCTCAACGGGCACCTAATTAGTTTTATTGTGGGGCCTTGTGCATGGGGATTCTGCCTCAAAAATATGTCAATGACTGTGAAAGGCCATTTGCAGGCCGATGTTTTCTCCCATTTACACCAATTCAGGCAACAAAGACAAAGTGCAAATACTGTAGAAGTGAGTACACTGAGTGATGCAGTGCAACCAGAAATCCTATATTATTAGGTTTCATTTAGATTTATTTTTATCCCATTTTATTACAGGAACCTTTATTTTGCTGTTTTTTCCCTTTATTTGAATAAAATGTTTCCATATAATCTGTATCTGCGTATCGTAGTTCTTAAAGGTACAATGGGTAAGAATTGGCCAACTGTCAAATTCATGCTCCAAACAAATGGAGCTACTGCTACTGGACTGGAGCAGTCATTAACTTGTTAGCCTAGTTAGCCGTGCAGCTAGCGGTCTGGAAAGGGAGCTTGGAGCACTGGGGGAGTGTTGCTGTTTTTGAAGGCCAGGAGGAGAAGGTTTTAGGTCTAAGCACCTTTAAACTGAAAGTCTTACATATTGCACCTTTAACTAAAATTGTTACATTTACCAGGAATCAGTGAAATATTCAAAAGGAGGTTCATGCCCTAACCAGTAAAAACATGCTAACATCAGGCACAACATGCACACGTCCCTCACATCAACCCCACTTTCTCTGTTCTGTATTTCAGGTGCTGCCAGGCTTTGAGAACCTGTTGTTCGGCCACTCGAGCTGGTACACATATGCAGCCACCATGCGTATCTATAAGCACTGGGACTTCAGGCTGTCCGACACACACACCGCCACTGGAAAGATGTCGTTCAGCAGCTATCCAGGTACACACAGATGCTTGCACAAAGTATAATATCACACACATGAGCTGCACACTATCAGAGGACTTGCATGGCATAAGTAAAAGTGAGATTTACTGCTTGTTGATGCAACAGTGTTTTCTGAGTAAATGACTTGAATTTTGAACAGCAGAGCTTGTCAACCTACAGTGCACCAAAGCACAGCTTTCTTGTAAAAGCCCCGAGCTGAGGTGAACAGCTTGTCCTTAATCCACACGGTTTCGTTTTCATCTTGGAAAATATAAACACTGACATCAAGGACTTAACCCAAATCCTCAATGAACATTCTCCACTGAAAGTAATTCTTCTGCTAAGCACACGGCTTAGTCAGTGATGAGGAAACATCCAGCGCAGTGTGTGTACACGCTAAACAGAGCGGTATGAAAGTATTCCCTCTCTGTCAAGTCAGGGGAGGCTGAGTAATTTGCGGACAAAGATTTGCCGAGTGGCCCACGCCATAAAAATCCTCTTACAGGCTCCATTGCTATCAGAACACAAGTGGTTTTGAAGCCGTATTTTTAGAGGGCGGCAGGGGCAAGGATATTACTTCACTACATTAAAATGAGAGATGTAATACACCCCTGCCACTGCAGGTGGTGTGTGACCTGTGCAGCCTTCTTAAGCTGCGTCCTCTCTGACAATGTGAAACATTTAGTGCACACAGCAGATCAGGGCCAACAGAATGAGAAAATATGCAGTATAAATACTTTATGTAGATGTAGAAGTAGTGGAGGTGGAAATAATCCTCGGACTATGATTTTTATTATTGATAGCACCAGTATGGCATATTAATTATTAATAGTAGCATTTGAATTGGTAGTTGTAATAATAGAAATATTTCTAAATGCTAACTGCTAAATGCTCCACTACGCTCACCAGCTAGTCGCTAACTTTTTCTCTCTGCTGCTAACTGGAAATGTATTATAGGGTGGATTTAAGTCCCAACTTGTCGAAGAGATAAAAATGTAGTATTTCCCTGAAGTAAACTACAATTACTTCAAACTTGTTCTTGAAAACATTACAATATAGGTACAGGACTTTCCACTACCGATAACTAGTCATACAACCTGCATGGAAGCCGTAGGTTGTAGGCGAGAATAAGAAATGATCTCATCACAAGTCTTAAATCATCCACCTCTCACTCTCCTCTACCCTTTGCTACTATATGACCACCACTCCCTCCTCCTCCTCCACCTCCTCCAGGCTTCCTGATGTCTCTGGATGACTTCTACCTCCTCGGGAGCGGCCTGCTGATGACTCAGACCTCCATCGGCGTCTTCAATGTCTCCCTGTTCTCCCAGCTCAGCCCTCACAGCCTGCTGTCCTGGCAGAGAGTCCGCCTGGCCAACAGCCTGGCGCACAGTGGAGAGGAGTGGGCGCACATCTTCTCCAAATACAACTCAGGTAAAATCCTGTTGATGTGAGTCAAGACAAGGGTGTTGTTTGACAGGATTTTGTTCAAAACAAAGTAGACAAAAAACAGGTGTTACACACTTTTCAAGTACTTGAATAATATCAGTCACATCGAGTAAAGTGATTGTCTGTATGCATATGTCAAGCTGAGAGCATTCACAGGGATATTGCATCCAGTTGAGGAAGAGTTAAGGTGGATACAGGATAATTATTGGGTTTTATCTCAAATTTCTCCTGTCCCCCTTAGGCTGTACCAAATGTCATGTAGATGTTTCAAAACAAAAGACAATCCATCCAACAGTCATGATATTTCAATTAAAACCAAGTATGAACCTTGAGGTAGACACTAGAGGAAAAATCTGGGAATCACCAAAGTTAATAGGATTCATCCTCTGAGAACCAAGCGTGTCTGTGAGAAAAATCTTGTGCCAATGCGAACTGATGTTGAGAAATTTCATTAGACAAGTGGAAACTTTTGACTTGCTGGTGGCACAACAGGATAAGCCACCAAAGTTATTACATTTCTTCCCTGGGTGGACATGAATGTGAGCCAAATGGCGTTTTTGAGATATTTCAGTCTGGACCAAAGTGGTGGACTGACAGAACAACATTGCCATTCTAGTCATGCCATTAAAATGGCTAAAAATACATCACTTCAACAAACAAATGAACCCAGAAATGAGAGACATGTAACTGTAATTACAAAATGTTGGTTACATTTCTTCTCATTAAATTTCTTACAGACAAACATACTGCATGCATCTATTAACTGATTAATTTATGATCATATACTGTATGTGTAATCGATTTAAGTTTATTTTGCTCCCTCTCATCCCTCGTATGACCAGAGACCTTTCCTTTTCGTGCCAGTGCGTCACTGGGTTAGAGAGGGATTGTTCAGGATGCCAGACAAGACCTTTCGTGACGTTGACCTCGGTCTTGAACTAAACCCTGGCTATGTAAAAATTCGCTAGACAAGTTTCCATAGAGATTTAGCAGCATCTCAAACAGGCCATCCTTCTCATCACACAACACTAGTGTTTGTTAATTGGCCAGCTGCTTTGATCCTTCACGTCATGTTGCTATGGCAGGGCAGAGGAGAACAGGACAAAGTGTTCTTGAGACTGAAAGTCCTCCCATCTCATCTGATCCTCCAGCAGCCGCTTAATTCAAGCTCCCTGTCCTGCCAAACTGTTGTGGTGGCCTGCAGGCAGTTAACAGGAGAGCCTTTACCTTTGTCTGTGTTTTCCTTTCATTTAAATAGGGTTAGGTTAGAAATGTATTGTCTGTGCAAGTCAGTAACTCCAGAGCCAGAAGTTTACTCTTTACTCTGTTTTTTTCCACCAGGCACATGCAAGACTGTGCATGTTGTATTTCCTGTGTCAGTCATATTTTGGAAGCAACACACCTAGAGTTTGACTGATAATGTGACTGTCTGATATTGTTATTTCATAAGATAAAGCCACCATACTAAAGTGGCCCAAATTGTGTATGTTTGTTTGGCCAAATCATGTATGTTTTATGTCAATGCCAAGGTTTTGGTAAGTATTTAGATTGATTTCCTTCCTTCTTGGATGTCAGGAGTATATGCCAATACGGTATCAATGTACTTGCAAGGACTTGATGTATAGATATGTAATGTTTTCACTGAACATGACAATGAGAGACACTGTGTTGGTGTACTGTGTTCAAGGACGTTTTGATATCTGGTTATTTTGATGATCGTTCTGCTACGTTTGTATGTACCTGGTGAGCAGCCAGCTTCACAAATGTTTAGCCAGGTTAGTGGTGTGGTGCTCGGAATGGCAATGTCAGTCTGTTGGTCCATCAATTCGGTCTAGACTGAAACATCTCAACAACTACTGAATGGATTGCCATGAAATTCATGGTCCCCAGAGGATAAAGCCTACAGAGTCTGGTGATCCCCTGACTTTACATCTAGTGCATCCAAGAGGTTGAAATCTTTGTATTTAGTGACATGTCTCAATGGAATATTGGATGGATTGCAATGAAATTATATACAGACGCTCAGGATCCCCAGAGGATGAATCCTATTGACTTTGGTAATCCGCTCACCTTTCCTCTAGCACCACCAATAGGTCAATTTCTTTTATTTTGTCCTACAACTAACTATATTACCCTCAGCTGTACTTTTTGTTTAGTGCTAATATGTTTTTGTCAACGTGCTAATACTCTAAACTAGGGTGGTGAACATGGTAAACATTAGCGCTACTTAACATTCCCATTTTAGGATTGTTGTTGTGAGCTAGTTAGCATGCTAATGTGACCTTTTAACTCAAGCACCATTGTGCCTCAGTGCAGCCTCACAGAGCTGCTACTGTGGCTACAGACTATTGCAGTTCTCAGCTGTCAGAGCATCCTTGAAAGTGCTGACAGGGAGAGTTTTGAAGATAATCCCTGCTCACAATTTCAGTACCACACAGCTATGGTGAAACCATGACCAATAATGATAATAAATATAACAAATAGTTCAGTAACCAACAGCATGCTTTGGAAATGGTAATATGTGTAGTCTGTAGTTAACAGGCTAAAACATACCTGGCCAAAACATGGAGGTCCTTTTAGTGTTGAGTGATACAGACCCTCACAACCCATGTGGATTTTCTGCGTCTGTGAGTCGGGAAACAGAGCATGCGCCTCTCTGTATTTTAGGTACATACAACAGTCAGTACATGGTGGTGGACCTGAGCAGGGTTTCTCTGGGTCACAGTATCAGGACTGGAGCTCTCACTGTGGTGGAGCAGATTCCTGGGAAGGTGATGCATTCTGATCAGTCTCCAGCTTTACGCAGAGGTAAGAAACATACAATCTATTTGTTTGTCAGCTCCTATAGGTTTTTCAGTTTTATCCAGGATGGCTGTTTTAGCTGGACAACCTCCATCTTTAGTTTGCTACAATTGGCAGGTTATTGGCCATCCTACAACATACCGTTTCATGTTGAAATCTACAACCTGAGTGGGTACGGCGTGATGTGGAAGAGATATGGAGAAGACTTCTCTTATGACCTCTGCCCCCGAGCCAAAATCCTCCGCAGGGACCAGGCCAGGGTGTCTGACCTCAGCTCCCTCAAACACATCATGAGATACAACAGTAGGTGGAACAAAAACTCTTCCATTCTTTATATCTCATAATTTCCTCAACTCAAATGGCTTTAGAGATGTGACAGAAAACCCAAATAATTCAGGATATTGTTGCTATTTTTAGACTGCAAGCAGCATGACTAATAGTCACATTGCTTCTTTTTCAGACTATAAGAGAGACCCCTACTCCAAGGGCCATCCATGTAAAACTATCTGCTGCCGTAACGACCTGAGACCAAGGAGGCCGCGTCCAGGAGGTTGCTATGACACTAAGGTCAGAGTTCATCAGCACATTCATATTAAATAAATTCACTTTCTCCCTTTTACTCACTAATGCACTCCTTCCTTTGTGCCATCCTTTCCATCTCTGTCTAATGGTTCAGGTGACGGACTACCAGATGGCTGTCCACCTGGCTGCAGAGGCAATAAATGGCCCCACGACACAGGGGGGCCTGCGTCCGTTCTCATGGCAATCCTTTAACCTTTCTACTCATCAGGGTCTCCCACACACCTACAACTTTTCATTCGTGACCATGAGGCCCACGCTGCATCAGCCATGACAGAGACAGAAGAATACCACCCATCCAGGTAGAACAGGTCATGCTTTCCTGTTCAAAGTATCGGGAATCCTAGTATTTTTTGTTACAACACTGAATATCCTGTTGGTACACCAGTGATTAATGGGAACAACGTAAAGTTCTCAGACACTGAGCGTTATCACAGCTTAAAATTAGTCATTAAAGGGTTAAATGCAGACATGGGGAAGTCTGATTGACTCCATGGTCAAATGTGCAGTCTATTAAAATAAAGTGTTATAAACATTAATTTTAATGTCAGTCTGAGGTAGAAAGACACCAGCTTGATTGTGTGTTTCTTAAACTATTTACTAATCCATCAGTTAATATCCTTAAATGTATTTTGGAATAAATCAGATTGTTTTGACTGAAGATAAGCCATTAGACACAGTGAGATGTTCCTGTTGGGATCACTATTGCTCTTATCAATCCAAGAGTGGCACTATTATGACAGTGTACTCTGAATTAACATGATAGATACATCAGCAGTGTTTTCACAGTCAACGATTTGGATTTTAGCCATCAGGGAAATACCCTATTTTCATTTTTATTATTTTGGGAAATAAATACTAATTTGTTTGTTTGTTGTTTGTGTTTTAAGTTCTATGCAATATTTACTCAGGTTTATGCAGTGTGGAACAAAAATCATCTCACTGATTTATGCAAATATATCCTATAATAAAGTTTTCATATAATGTAAATTGTGGTGTGTGGTGTTTTCTCCCTTATCCAGTAGCACTATTAATGAAAGTTTAACAAAGAAAACTACAAGTCCCAGTTCTTTTGGTCTTTGTCAAGTTTTCCTAAGAGAACCAGCCCAAACCCGGAAATGGGGCAACTTTTGCTTACAAAATAATATGTTTAACTAGACATAAAGAAACAGCTCAAATGGTTAGCCAATTTGATGCATACTACCAAATATTTTTTACCTGTCGGCTCACAACTCAGGTATACGTTTAAACCATTAACCGGCCTCAATTTCTGCAAATAGTTTGAAACAAATAAGATAAAATGCGACAATATTTGTGTGAAGGATTTGTGCACACAATTCAGAAAGGCGAGTTGGTGATTTCTTAATTTTTAACAGAGGGAATTGACCCACTTTGTAACAAGTTTTATTTCTTCATGAATGCACAAAATTCATAATGTGGGTTGGCATTGATAGAGAGAGTAGAGCTTTATTTTGAAAGTACTTCTCGGGTGCACTATGTGTAATTTCCGGAGTTCTGATCCTGAGTTTGTGCGGTTTGGGGCGGAGCTTAGTCGGTCGGTCGTTTGGTTGGTTGGTGGAGGGGAGAAAGAGCCGAGGCGACAGCGGACACGGACGGACGCCCTCGCTCGTCTCCACTTCGTGTCTAACGCCTGTTTCCAAATGGCAACGACGGCGGACGAGCAGCTCGAACCGGCGGACGTCGCTGCCCCGTCGCCGCACCCCGGCTGCCACCACCACAACAGCAACAACAATAACAACAACAACAATAACAACAACAACAAAGACAACGAGGCGGGGGAGAGCGCGACCTCCGCCACCGCCACCGCGACGGAACCGGGCGGGACGGCGTCGCAGAGCATCGGTAACGGCTCAGTCATCAACCCTACCGGGGGGAACAACGGGAAGTGGGTCCGGCTGAACGTCGGCGGCACGGTGTTCCTCACGACGCGGCAGACCCTCCTCAAGGAGCAAACTTCGTTCCTGTACCGGCTGTGCCAGCAGCAGGACCTGCACTCAGACACGGTGAGTCCCCTCAGGTCACTTTATAAGAAGCTAAAATGTATTATTACTTTGTTATAACTGGGGCTAATGTGTAGTAATAAGGTGTCATTGACCTTCTACAACACTGACCTCTAAAGTTTACTTAGTTATTTTGTGTCTCAGTTAGCTAACCTTGTACATTCCTTATACACACATATGTGTAAGACCTAACCCGTAATTATAACGTTACCCTCTGTAAGTATATGGCCAAAGAAAGCTGGTGAAAACCCACTTAAACATTTTATAACATTCCTGTGGTGACTCATAGTTGCTCTCAATAGTGAGTTTACATTCATGTGTATTACACCACGTGATAACGTTGCTATGCCCTGACAGGTGGCTAAGGTTTGGCTTGATACACATTTGTTTTATTTGTTATATCACCATGAATCATTTTGATATGCATTGCTGTGGTATGAGAGGTGGACTTTTTCTAACCTGACACAAGAGATTGGCTAAAATATGTGTGCAGGTCTTGGCATGAAGGAAAAGCTCTTTTTGGTCTAAATGATAATTGCCCATTTGTGCACTGTGATGTCTTTATCCCCTAAGAAATCACAGTAGTCTTAAATGAACCACCCAACTGTATTATACTATAACTGTGTTATCTGTATGCATTTCCCAGAACCTATTACTTAAATTCTGTTCTGGTCCGGAAACACAGCTCCAGAGTAGGCGTAGAGTTGTCTAATGACCAGCTGATATACTGTACATGTGCAGCAAGAAGCTCTCCCACTCTCTGTTTCTCCTCTGTGTGTGTGTGTGTGTGTCTCAGCATCATTTTGTGGTGTGAATGTAGCTTGGGTCAGATGGATGAACACGTGCCTCCTCTTCTGCAGCGAGCTGCACAGTCAGTAGCTGTACAGCTGGCATCTTATGGAGAGAGAGAGAGAGAGATGTATTGTGCGTCTCCCTGTCACATGCAGACTGAAC
This sequence comes from Pagrus major, assembly GCF_040436345.1. Classification (NCBI taxonomy): domain Eukaryota; kingdom Metazoa; phylum Chordata; class Actinopteri; order Spariformes; family Sparidae; genus Pagrus; species Pagrus major. Next base: position 9,743,613 of record NC_133234.1, on the reverse strand, counting down.
ACAGTGGAAGAGCTGGAAAGGCTCATGAATAATGCAGATTTCTATTATCATCCAGCCTTTGATATGCATGTGTCTGACAGGGAGGGAAAGGGGAGTTTGCTGTAAGCTGACAGTTTTTTCGCTGTCAGGTAATAACCTCTTATTGAATGTTGTTCTCTGTTTAGCAACTGTGAGAATATCATCTATAGGATGGGGTGATGTAGATAGATGTACTTACAGTAATTTAACTCAATTTGGAAATAGAACCTTATGCCTTTATTAGATAGCATAGTACAGGGCTGATAGACAATGAGTAATTTTTTAAGCAACACTGGCAAAAATGTACTTGTTTCATCTTCTCAAATGTGAATATATTCTGTTTATAGTCTGTTTTGATTTTTTTTGTTTGTTTCTATGATAATAACCTGAATACTTTGGGGATTGTGATCATTGGTCAAGCAAAATAAAACATCTGAGGACGTCAAAATTGCTTTGGAAAGTTGTGGTTGGCAGTATTTGCTGACATTTTATGGACCATATGTTAAAATGAAGGAACTAAAATGTGCAATATGTAAGAAGTTGAGTTTAAAACACTCAAAAATAAACCAAAATTCACAACCCCTGTGAAATGACTCGTTATACTGTCAGAATTTGAGCCATTTGGTCCAATAAAATTTGGAAAATCTAGAAGAGCCGCCCGATTAAATTATTTTACCCCCATTGAAGTTAGCCAGGGGCTAAACTGGAAGTTAGCCGGCTCGGTCCTTCCCTGCAGCCGTGTTTATTTTCGCCAGGCAATAGGCTGTTAGGTCAATCCATATCAAGTAAAATGTGCAAGGCTTATCACCGAAATCAACATAAATTTGATCACGAGCCCAGAAAATCGTTTAATCGCCCAGCCCTAAATGGTGCCCCTTATTTCTTTCGAGTATGAATTTGCCAATCCTTACATATTGCACCTTTTTATTGCACCTTTTTTTAATTGTTGGACTAGTCCAGTCAGTTTTATTTGTACAGCCCAACATCATTAATCACTAATTTGCCTCAAGTGCCTCCCAATTCTGATAATGGAGGAAACAACAGAGCAACAGTGGACAGGCTCCATCTCCCAGGTTTATGGATAAAATATCAGAATGTCAGTTTAAATAAAATGAAATAGAAAAAATCAAAGTACTTTTGCAAAAATCTCATACTGTAAAACAGTCCTGCTCATTGATTCACAACATCACCCGCAAGGTCTAACATGCCCAGAGATACTAAACCACAGTACAAACTGATGACAGACTGTCTAACTGACTAATTTATATCATCTCCCAGTATACATCGTCATGTGCTGATCCTAATCAGCTCATCTTTAGCGTCAACACCATGTGCTTTAGATGTTATCCGGTGGTGGGTTTCACATTGTGTCACGTGTCCATGGTCTGCAAACCTCAGTAGATGAACAGGTCTTTCTGTAGCTGAAGCCACTAAGCCAAAAAACATCCACCAAAATGAGAGTTGGGAGGTTTTTCACCCGTCAGCAGCGATGACTGTTCCCCTGCTGCACCACTAGGCTCTGTGGAAAGAATATTCCCATGTGACCTTCAGCTGTGACCTGTCAGAAGCTCCCTCTGCACCGCCTTAAGACATACAGTTGCACACCAAATCTCTCTCTCTGTCTCCCTCTCTCTCTCTTGCACATGCACAAACACACCTACATCTCTTTCCTTCCCTCATTGCCGCTCTTTCCATCCCTGTCATCATTGTCCTGTCCTCTCCTTATCCTCGCTCTCAAAGGCTGACTCACTGTGAGCGCTTATCTCACGTTTGTCCTTTCTCGTCTGCGTCTTATACTTCTGCTCTTTATCACAAACTCTTGTCTCTCCAGAGACACAACAGAGGGACTTCATTTTAGTGTTTTTGTTTTCTGGCTCCATCAGACTGCTGTCATCCTAAAAATATGAAGTGAGCTGTAGGCGAGGCTCTGAATCCTCCCTGGAATGTAACCTATGGTTGTTGAGAAGCAGCAGAATAACTGCTTTGGTCAGGTATTTAATGCAACCATCTCAGTCAATATGTAGGATTTATATGTTAATAGATGGGGCACTGTAAAAAGACTAAATGTGAGTTCCTACCAGAGAGAGACATGCTTTAGGTTATTATAAGGGGCTTTTCAGTTGATGCTAGAGATGTGTATCATCTGTTGTCAGGTCTCCGGTTCCTTTGTGGTAAACAAATCATTCTGATTTTAAAAATCAAGAACATGGTTTTGCTGGAGGCTTGTATTAAGCAAAATATATAAGATCATCAGTTGTATATAGAGCTGCAGTCCAGTGTCCAAAGGAAAATGTAGTTTGATTAGATAATCACTACACTGCTAATGAATTCTCCCCCATGTGAAATTGCAAGGAAAAAAGTTTTTTTAATATTTGTTTGTAATCAGTGTTTTTCTCAAAAAAGCATCCTGATGAATACGAACCATGTTCCTTTGAATCGGTAAGACCCACTGATCTTAACAGCTGTGAATGCACACACGCGTGATTAATATAACAGATTGGATGCACAGTTAGCCGGGGAAAAAAATCTTGTCTCATTCATGGAATTATCATTTTTGAAAAGGCAACAAAGATACAGCTTTGCCTGTCTGCAAGTTCAGTTACTGTTATTCCTCTCAGCAACACATTGAAGCTAATATTACGGACTAGTTGACTGCAAACATCATACCACTACAGCAGAACATCATTGGTACCCATCTTCCAGGCATCAGTAATACCAGTGAGGGGAGGTGTCTGCACAGAGCACAAAGTATACTAAAAGACAACATCCACCCCAGCCACAGTCTGTTCACCCTGCTGCCATCTGGCAAGAGATACAGAAGTATCCGCTGCAGTACCACCCGCCTATAGAGCAGCTTCTTTCCTCTGGCAGTGAGACTCCTTAGTTCATCCCTCGTATAATTTTTGTTTTGTGATTAGCATAAAGGGACTACAATTAGCATTTTGTTCTACAATCCTGTGTTGTGTATTGAAAAACAAATGAACCTCTTTGTATCTTGTTAGCTACCTACATAACAATAATCGTCCAAGTCTGGCACATCACTCTACAGATGATGTTGCGCAGGATGTCTCTCAGTGTTTTATGGCAGACCAAGCCTGAAATAAAGACCATATCCTCTAACCTCATAAAATTATTAATAGACTTTTATGAAAGAAAACAAAAACCCTCAGGGAAAAAGAGCTACTGTTGCTTTTGTTTAGGCCGTCAACTACGAACTAAATGGATCAATAGATGCGTCAGGATCTGGGTGGCTCACCACCTCTGCAGAAACTGTTGTTGCCGACAGTGTTCCTTGTGCTATCTGGGAATGAATAAATTGAACACACAGCCTCGAATCTTGTCCTGAAATTAGACACTGGGATAGTGTTAGCTGCATACAGGGTTGCATACTGTCTTTCCCACCGGGCAGAAACCAGCCTCTGCTCGGGTTATTTAGCACACAGAGCAATCTGAAGCTGAATCACAGGGCAGCAGTCCAGGCTGTGTGTTTTTCATCCGTCACACAGGAGAGAAGCTGATTTTATCCGTGCTGGAGTCCCCCTCTAATCCGCTGACCTTAGTATGTTTCTGCTCAGGGGTTCTTGGCTGTTTTTAAAACCCATGTGCACACACACACAGACTGTCTGGCTATGTGTGACTGTTTTAATAAGATTAGAGCACCTCAGATGCCCTGCCCCCACACCAAACCCAACCCAGGCCTATCTGCCGTTAATACAACCCAAGCTGACCTGACGTCCCAAGACATTTATATAATGTAGCTAAGATTCAGCTTTGATGATGCTAAGTGGTGTTAGGTGAACAGGTGTAACAAGGCGGCCTGCTGCGGACTATAATAACTACATGATCGTATTACTACAGATTTATGATTATTGATGGCTTAATCATATTAAATCCCAAGGGGATCATACTGGTGAGTTTTGATGGTTCAATTGTTGTTAATTCAGTTATCCGTACAAATATTCAAGTATTCTTTTTGTTTAAACTCTGTGGGAGTGTTTGTCCCATCTCACAGTGGATTCCAGCACATGCCTGGACTCGCTTTATCATTTTATCTTTGCTCCAAGATGTCTAATGGGAAGCTAATGCTTGAGCCAAGGGCTTTATTTGAAAAAACAGTACATAGTTGTGTGGACTTGTTCCTTTTCAACTATCAGGATATACAAATTAGAGTTGGGCAACACAGTAAGCATGTTTGATATATAGTTAGGGTTGGAATTCGCAAACCCATGGTAGGGAAATATATTTCCAGTTATTTCCTTGACTGCTTTGCTAAGTTAAACTTAGTAACAAAATCAATTCAGATGAAAGTAATACAGATTTCATTTCGGGAGAATTGCAGCAGTTATATCCTTTTAAACATGTGGGGAAAAAAACCCAATATATTCTCATATCTAGATTAAAAATTTAGTTTGCAGAATAACACTTACAAGACTTTTGAAGAACATCCAAAAAGTTTGTTTGTTTTTTGTGAGAGAACTTATGAGAGAACTTGTGATATTAATCTACAAGGCCGTTTCGTTCACACAGAAAGGAGCGGAAGCACATAAAATCGCATGTGTGTATCCTTGTAGAGCTGCCATGATGCCTCCTTCACCAAACATGTGTCCTACACTGACAAATCGGTGGTTCAGCCAGACCATCTGTGATGCTGGGGACAATTAAATTAGGCTGAGCCCTAATTAGCAATCACACTCATGTCCAGAGTTTTTTTCCCCCACAACTCTTGTCCACGTTAAGATCAGAACTACATGGACAGCCCACCCATGTGTATGTTTTCACATTCTCACTGAGGCAGGATATCATTTGGGCATCTACATAACAATGTATGCATATGTTATAGTCACAATGCAAAGGCCGCAATGTCAGAAGTGAAATAGTACCCACCGTGGTTCTCGATAAAAGTAATTTTGATAGAAAATAGAACATTAAGTGTGGCTTTTTTATAGCTCATTGTTGAGTCTTAACCGTTAAGTCCATCTGATGTATAAGTTAATTACTTCAGATTTAAAGCAACACACACTGTGGCAGACGCTGTGGTGCTTTTGCTAGTGCTGCACACAAAAATGCTATAAAGAAATATAGGACTATAACTCGCACACTTTATAAAAATGTATCTAAATCCTTGACCAAAGGAATGAAATGCCATCATGCACCTTTTGTCCAAGGTTGCCTTGCTAGGACTTTACAGTAAGTGTAAGACATGCCTGGATTAATCAATGAGTGTTGATTGAATGAGACTGATGGGTAGGTGTCAAGTTCAGTCAACCATAAAATTGAACGAATGCCCTAGTTATGCTAGGGCTATGCTCTCTTTTTGATCTGCCTCTAGAATCATAAAGTATTTCCAAATGAAGCTTCAGTTACACTTGGCATACACACAGGTAATGTTTTAGAAAATGTCACAGTGGATAAACATTTCACAATGTTTTTCGTTTTTTTTCAGTGTCCTTCATTGCAAATGTTTACACATTGCTCAAGCAAGCAGCAGAATGCAGCAGGCATGTGTGTGTGTGTTCGTGTGTGTATGTGTTTTGCGAAGTGAACAGGGCTTTTGTTTGGCTTTTGGTGATACTGCAGCCTGTGGGATTTATTTACATCTACAGGGAGATGTTGTGGAGACACATCCTATTTCCCTGAACAAATGTTCTGTAAACCATTAACTCACCAACTAGTGTCCCTGTCTTCTCAACAACTGAAAATATTATCTTGTGAGCAAGTTGGTGTACTGTGGCTGCAAATGGGTCTGTCATAACAGATAACTACTAATTATGTGTGTGTGTTTGTGAGGGAGAGAGAGAAACCTCTGACACATTGAGGAAGCTTTTTGCCAGTGTTGTCATGCCCACACTGTCAAGTCAAGTCACGTTGATGAGGCGTCGGCCTGTCCTCCACTGCAGCTCTTCCACTCGTTTAGAATGGTGTGTCTGCGTGTGTGTGTGTGTGCATCTGTGTATGCTCTGTGCTGCAGCCACAGCCCTTCTACGCTCTAATCACTGTGATTTTATGTGCAGGCACACTCTCCACAAGCTGCCTGTTGGTCCTCATATTCCATCCCTCCATCCTGTCTGTCTGTCTGTCCCTCTGTCACACACAAACACACGCAAACCCCATGTGTCTTCATCTTCCATCTCTATGGCTGTGTCCCTCTATGCTTCTTTGTCTTTGGTATTTTCAAATACGTCTACCCTTCATTTCTAATTGGAGGTTATTTGTCGTACAGTTTCTCCTAAGATATTTGTCTTCCCACCATTTTCTCTATCTTTCTTCTTTCCCACTAATCCGTCTCGCAACCAGCTGCATCTCCATCCTGCAGACTGCTTTACAGTCTGAATCTGTCCACTTGGGTACGTAGGTTTCCTCGTTCCTTGCATTCGTTTTTTATATAATTAAGATTGGTTGGACTTGAAGGGATGAGTGTCAGGTACAAAGTGATATTCCTAATATTAATTGGCTTGGCAACACAGTAGTTATCATTCAAAAATGTCTTCTTGCTCCTAGCAGAACGGGCCTATTCATCTGACTGTCGGTCTATGTTTTTCTGTACTTTTACCACTAGGCTGTCACGCTGGAGATGATGGGTTAAAGCTCATCAAAACAAAGTAGAATAGTTTTTCTGTGAACACCATTAAAACTGAAGGAATATCTTAGTCAGTAAAAACCTGCAATGTGTAAATTGGTTGCAGGAAATATCTGTTGCTGGCCAATCTAAAGCAATCAAATGTGTTAACAGGAAGTCACGGTAACATCACAAGCTGGAGCATAACCTCAAAACATTTTTAGGATTTTTTTTAGGATGGTAAAAAAGATAATAAACTTGAGTGTTGATATTTTTTAAATCACTGCTTTTCAGTGTTAGTGGTATTCATGCAGTTTAGAGTTAGTTGGGGCTATCCACTTATGCTAAACTAGCTATTTAATTAGCTCATCTAGCAAATTAAGGTATTTTGTGAAATGTATTTTAATGTCTTTACAGCATATATTATTATTAAACAGCATTTTATGAAGTGAGGTCAGATGTGTTGACCACATATATGACCTCTTTTACTTATAACAGTCACATATTAGCAAGTTAGCCTTAGTTTTTTTCAATCAAGTTAGCTCAGTTAGCCGTTACGCAGTTACATGTTGCAGTTACTGGGTTTAAATATGTTGTAATAACTAATAACTACTTCAGAACTACTATGTGTAATTTAATTGTAATTTATGTGTAATGGATAAATCTCCACTAACTTTAAACTGAAGTGATATTTAGGCTAACCCCCAGATTGCGCTGGGCAAGTCTGCATCGTGTTACGGATGCAACATGGAGGTGAACGCTGCCGTTCTATACAGTGTTTGTGGTTCCACAAGCTGATCCACGGCACGTTTCAAAAATGTCCCGGAAGCAACTCTCCATTTTGCTCTGCAGACTATGCAGCAATTCTATTTTTGGTGGAAATTGACAGCAGCCCTGTGATGGTGTATGGAGCAGATCGGGCCAGGCAGGAAGTCAGACAGTGGAACAGCATAGAGCAGGGCTGCCCAAAGTGGGGCCCGCAGGCCAAAGTTGGCCCACCATAAGGTTTAATTTGGCATGCCAAATGTTTCTAGTGGAAAAAATAAATAAAAAATTTCAAAAGTTAAAGCAATGTTTATGCTTTTTAATGTTTTGTGAGGTAAAAATATTTATAATCCCTGATTATTGTTAATTTGTGCCTGGCGGACACTTTGTGCAGGTAGTCGGTCAACAAAGGGACATTGGGGTTCTAGTACCATTTTACATCTTAATAATATAATACAGTATAATGGGTGCTTGCTTTTGGACTATGGCCCATCACTAAGTTTCAGTATTGAACCTCCAAGGAAAAAAGTTTGGGCACCTCTGGCATAGAGCATCCGCTCAATTTTCATAATAAAACACCCTGTGCAGACTCGGGGTCTGCACAACAAAATGCAAAATAATAACAATAAACACGTTTAAAGTTGCCATAAGTGATATATATCTTTTATTAAAATAAGTACTAAACAGCTCTGTATCCCAACAGTAATCACTGTTATAGTGTTTTGGAACAAAACAGCATTGCACATGTGAGATTGCAGAGACGCGCCCAGTGGAATCAAGTCATAAGTTTAAACTTATAAAAGAGCTGATGCAACTACCTCCAGCTCTACAAGATGGGAATAGAGGGAGGACTCTGGTGTTGATGTTTCTGCTGGAGTGTATAGGGTGATGTTCTCCCATCACACCACAGAGTCTTACTGGTGTAGCTGTCACGATGATATTGATATTGTTTGCAGAAGCTCTGCTGCATCCACCTCCCACCTGCAGGATCTCCAGGCTGTTTGAAGCACAGGTTTGCTCTCAGACTCTTGAAGCAAAAACATTAGCAGAGCGCCTAGGGTAGAAGAAACTTCTTCAGAGGGCTGGGCCAGAGTGACCTGAAAGCCTGTACCTCCATGCAGGAGGAGGAGGGACACAAGAAAAGTAAACTGGCTGTAAGCCAGCTCATTTGTCTACAGTCCAGTTGGACAACTGTATCCAGCTCCTATCTGTGATCTGGAGCTCTCAGGTGGAGGACAGGAGATGATTATATTGCAGCTCCAGATAAACAAGTAGGGATTTGTACAAACAACCTGAAAGCCCATTAAATATTTAAAGCAGCACTAAATCCTAATTGGTTCTACCTTCAGCAGCCAGAACAGGACCATGAATGTCAGATACATTACATTACTTTAAAAAAAAATAAAAAAAATTAACCACTGAAGAAATGTAGGTCTGCCTCTTTGGCCAGGGTTGTACTCAAATAATAGAAGTTCATAACAGTTGCTGTTAGGTTGAGTGATTCTGTGTGCATGAGTAAGGACCCGCTAATAAAAGATGCGCCTGCTGCTGCTGGAGGCTAAGGTTAACCGTTGCTGCTTCAGCACACAGCCATAAAAAAAAAATCAGTCATGTGAATAAAGCAGGTTCTCTTTATTAAGCTGAACATCCTCTTCTCATTCTCTCACTCTGTAAATGTTTCTTTCCCCCATATACCCAGACCCAAAAGCTGCACAAGGTTACGGTTTAGTCGCCCAGTGATAATTGATGGAAGTGTAAAAGACTTCACTGAGCAGAAATCACATGACTTTCCTGAATTTTTAGGTCTGTTCTATTTTTAAACATGTAGTTGGTGTGGACTGATGAAAGTGTTTTTTGAATTCTGGGAGTCCTGCCTGTCCTGTTTGTATCTCTGATAAAGAGACCATTGAGCTATGTGTTAATTTCACACAATCAGCATAAGCGACTGATGTAATTTAACTTCCTCTTTCACACAATTCCAAACAAATCGTCTTCTTTTCCCCCTTTATATCCCTTCGCTTGGATAAGAGCAAGACTAGTGGCTCTTTTGTTAATTCAACGCTAAAAGGGGGTTCCGCTTCAAGCGATCATCACGAGGAAGAGCAGGGGGAGGATGAGTGTGTGTGTGTGTGTGTGTGTGTTGGAGGGGCAGTAAGCATGACATAACAGCCAGGCAGGCTTGGCAGAAGTAGCCTGGAGGTGGAAGAGAAGCAGGCTGTCGACGCACGTGTGATAACAGAATCACCAACAACTCTGGAGTGCCAGGAAGCAGTAACTTCTGGTTCCAGCTGCAAAAAACAGCTGCTGTGGCAGGAAAGTCTTAAGGGAAAAAGCAAAGTTGTGTTTGAAACAGGAAGCAACAGAGTTTTTATTGAATATTTGGGAAACACAGAACTTTTACGATAAAGGCTGCAAAGTTACTCTTTAATCTTACTACTGGGAGTTGCATACATTTTTTACACCGAAATATTGCAAAATATTTGTCAATAATTTTCCTTCTCAAGAACAATAAAGCATCACTTCATTCTAACATCAGCATAACCTCCACTTAAGGGGGCTTTTATTTTGGAGACCTCTGAAATGCATCTTGCATACGTACGTCCGTTCTGGGCAGCCAGTACTGCATACGCCACATGAAAATAGCCAACCAGGATGTTTTTCTCCAGCTTGTGAACTTTTGTGTCTAAAAATAGTCAGTATATTACAGAAGAGGTCCACTGCTTGAGGAAGCAACAAAAAGTATATGTGAGAAATACCTAAATACATACGTGTGAAGTAGCACATTGAATTACACAACCACAAAAAAGTTGTCTCAAGCACTGTAACAAGTGACAACTTAAACAGTTTATAATATAATAATATTGAACTCAATACCACCCTAGTTCAGGCCAATAAACCCTCACCATGACATAGATAAAAACACATGAAAAACTGGTTAGTGAGGTAATGTAGTTAGATGAGGCATATGATGTGATAATGTTATAATGGACAGTGTTTTTTCTGTCTGTGTCTCTGATCTCCCTCTGTAATAGGATGAGACGGGCGCCTATGTGATTGACAGAGACCCTACCTACTTTGGTCCCATCCTCAACTACTTGCGGCATGGCAAACTGGTCTACAACAAGGAGCTGGCTGAAGAAGGTATTTGACATACTGTTAACTCTACACAGATGGGTCCTGGATGCACGAGGTGGAATGAAGAAAATGTCCTAGGATATAATACATGCCTCCATTCTATCTCATGTGATGTTGTTTCTTCTTGAGTGTCTCTTAGTACTTCAATTTCTAGTTCGGTAAATATGAAAATATACAATACAGTAGTGATTTCCAACCAGGGTTATATGTACCCCTGTTACTTGGACAATCTATGTAATTTTATAAAACAGAGATTAAAAGATATCTTAGCCATAACACCTGAATACCACAATAGTGTATGAAAAACAGTTCAATAGTTAGCTAAAAGTAATGGACAGTCGGTTAGAAAAAGTGAGCTAAAACTCTATCCTTTTATCCATTTATCCATTACTTTTAGCCTATAGCAGTGGGTCCCAAACTTTTTCTTTTGTAGATAAAAAAAATGTTTTATTTAAAACATTGTCTGTAATTAATACAGAACTGCAACTTCAGTGTGTGACATGTTACTGAAAAATCTAAATAGGAACAAGACGCCTTTAGAGTGAAGCATTAAAAGTCGCACTGCAGCATGCATCTTCTAAATTCAAGATTCAACAGCTTTCAACAGATTTTCTCAAAATTGCCTCTGCACAAAACTGGCAAGTTTACCAACTCCCTGGGAATAAACAATAACATGAACATTTTCTCTGCAAGACTACACTTCTTTTCAGTGTATTTTTATTTCATTTTTTTTGCAGAAAAGCAAATCCTCCCTCAAATCTTCGCCATCAATGAATCTGACGTATGCTATTAATAAACAGCTTTTGTTACTGTCAGTTGCTTCATCCATCTGCAGAGCAAAACAGTTGTGTCGTATCTTCTCATTAAGCTGCTCCTCTGTGTCTTTTGATATGTCATAAATTCACCTCATGATAGTATTGTCTGACAGTGGAATAGCCTTTAGTTTGCTTGCTGTTGCTTCATCAATCATAGTTGAAGCCATATCAATAGCGAAAGGTAGTATTAATTCCTCCGCTATTGTGTGCAGCTTTTTATACTGAGCAACTCTGTACACTACTTTGTAGGAGGCGAGTTGAGCATTTGAAGGCACAGATGCTGCTTTAGTAAAGCAACTCTGTTGTGCACGACTGTTGTGTTTTCTCAGTTTTTTTCTGAAGAAATCAATGGGCTTCTCTTTGTGTTCGGGACAAACACAACACACTGTGGTCTTTCCTCATTATCCACCGTTGTACTGGTGAAGCCGAGGGCGAGATTTGCCTCGTCATATTTTCTTGTCTTTGTTTTGGTAGTTGTGACATTTGGTGTAGTTTCATCTTCTGCTTTACATTTACCTGGCAGTCCTTTTACAAACTTGTCCATGATTTGCTAGCTAGCAGTGCAGAAGAACGATGCATCATTTATATTTAGCCTCGCCGTGCCCCCCCGTCATAACTCAGGGCCCCCCCTAGGGGGTGCGCCCCCCGGTTTGAAAACCACTGGCCTATTGTAATGGGGGAACAGTGAGTAGTTAGCTAAAAGCAAAGGATATTCAGCAAAATATTCATCTAAAAGTAGTAGATAAATGTATGAAAAAAGGAAATCCACCTTTGGATCATCAATATTTAAATATTAACCGCTCACGTTTTGGTGTTGTCGATGAAGGGGCTCTTGAGCTCGTCTGAAAAGGCTGTGAGGTTTGTCTGTCCGTCTCAAACTGTTGGGAACCAGTTTGTTCCGGTCGACACGCAGGAGCTGAGCCGTGTGTTTCTTTTGTTTCAAGGTGTCCTGGAGGAGGCTGAGTTTTACAACATCACCCCACTGATCAAACTGATCAAGGAGAGGATCGTGGAGCGGGACTCCAAAGCCACGCAGGTATACACAGAACTGTGTTTTTACGATGAAGGAGTTTTCCGCCTCGCTCTGCTGTAATGACTTTAAAAGTCAAACACAGATCATATCAGTCACTGCAGTCATTTTTATTAGGCTATTAAATACAATATATCATGTGCATGTTATGTTAATGTTAAAGATATACAGTTTGTTTCAAGTCAGATTAATCTTCCAAAACCATTACCATTTTTATTATCCAGCAGCTATAATATCTGCTGTACTGCATATTTCAACCATCACAGTTGTGATGTAAGTGCAATGCTATTCAGTCATTTTCTCTTTGTGAGTGATTTCACCCTTCTGCGCTCCTCTGAAGAGAGCGCTGCTGTACAGGCTTCTCTCTCCTTTCTTTTCCTTTCTCAGGATGGTTGCACTCACTCTTACATAATCCCACTGCCCTCCCAAACATACACCCACTGTCCCTGCGTTTTACTGTATTTTACTGGACTCACTGCTCGTGTTTGCCTGGGGTTAAATATGGTGCTGAAATATGAAAGTAGAGGTGCTGGCTTTGTAGCTAGCCCACGACTACATTATTTATTTCTCTTGAATGTGTCCAACGCCTTCAAGTCATGCTGCAAAGATTTTGTCTAGGCAAATAAATACGGACTAAAAGTGACCGAGGATCGGCTTTGTAAAGGTTCATTGACCAAATGGTCATTGTGTTTCTGTTATGCTGTTGTGGGGCCTCGTGCATCTGTTAACTTGAATTTTTGACCTGTTAAAGTTAAGCAATATAAAATAAAACTGTAGAACATAAGCTTGCTTTTAGCTTTGTTCATATTACAATTACGTTTTCTTTAAAGTTGAATGTACCTTCCTTTTGGTCCATCCTGTCTCTTCAAACCCCTCTCCTGTCTTTCCCCAGCAGGTGCCCCCCAAGCATGTCTACCGAGTGTTGCAGTGCCAGGAGGAAGAGTTGACCCAGATGGTCTCCACGATGTCGGACGGCTGGAAGTTTGAGCAGGTCAGCGTACGCGCCTGCAGAAAGCCCCGCACCGGACTGCTCTGGACTGTGGGTTGGACTCACGCTGCTGCTGACCCTTTAATCCTGACCCTTGGCCTGACCCCTTGGCCCTAACCTGAGCCCTGCTATCTGCACTCCCAAAATGATTTTAGGACTCCCATAATGCACTTATTTATTTTATTTATTGATCTTAAGTGGGAATAGTCTAGTGAGTCCATATAATATTTTACAGATAAGTCAAGAAGTCTAATTTTAAGAATTCTCCCTTAGACTTCAAAATCCATAAAGACATCATACCTCTAAAGATGCAGCAGACCCTAATCTTCAATATCTTTTACCTTCAGCCTCTTACAAAAGGTTCAGAACCCAGATATACCAACCCAGGGTACCAGCTGCAGCCTGGGGTAGTCACTGTCCTTGTTAAAGAGGTTGGTCTACAGCTGTTTGAGAAATACGTTTGGAGAAACATTCTGTTTATTTATCAAAGTTAAAAACAATCAAATGTACACTTTGTGACAATTAAGTCTACTATGGATTATAGGACTTGGATTCCTTTATTAGCACAAATGGTGTGTTCACATTGTGAGCAAAAAAAACAAACAACGCGGAATAATTTGTAAAATTATGCGTCTGTTGTGTTCTTACATACTGTATTGCACCTTTTAAATATGACGACTTGGGCTCTGGGAAATGTGATGGATAATTTTTATTATCTTCTGAAACTTTATTGACCAAAGGATTTATCAGATAATTGAGAAGAATATTTGTGAGTTGTTGCCTACTTCAGACTTTAAACTGTGGCATACAAATGTTTAGAACGTTGTAGCTGCGGATCAGTATTTACTCTCACACTTTCAACAGCCTGTTAGAACAGAGCAACCCACTGCAACATTGCTCACAGTGTGAACACACAGTACAAATAGGCACAACTATATTGATCTTTTGAGTCACTATAAAGGCAGCAGTAGGGAAAAATCTTTCAGTGTTAACGGTATCTTTTAAGGTAAAGACCTGGCCTCCAAAGTTGAGAGGATTAAGTTCGTTGATGCCTTCTCCAATAGTGAAACTCAGACCTTCAACTCAAAGCCTCGTGGAGTCTTAATAGGTCAGCCTTTCCACACTGTAGCCTAGAAGTCACATTCAGACCCTTCTTTCCCCTGCTTTGGCACTAAGCTCCACTGCATGCCGCACAGCTATGATTTGCACAGTTTCCTGCAGAAGCTGACCCACAAGTGAAAGATGCTTCTTGTTGAGTCCACTGCCGAGTGTGTAACAGCAAGCTGCTCCCCCTCACCATGCATGAGAAGACTCTTTCCTCGCTGTAGTTTGGGATCTCTGCTCTCTCAGTTGCTTTCTCTCTCCTGCTTTGTGTTTTCTCTAATTCTTCCTGACACTCACTCTGTCTTTCTGTCCCTCTCCCCTCTGTATATCTTTCTGTATCTGTGTCCCCGTCTATTTCTAGATGGTGAACATCGGCTCGTCGTACAGCTACGGAACAGAGGACCAAGCTGAGTTTCTGTGTGTCGTGTCCAAGGAGCTGCACACTCCTGGATCTGGGCTGGGTACAGAGCAGAGCCACAAAACCAAGGTAAATCGCACAAACACACACAAGTGTATGTTTAAAGACTCACTGTAGGAGCAGGCTGCCAGGCTGTGTGTCCATGTGTGGTCCTGTCCTTGTTTATTATGTGTGTATTTCTGTTTTGTTGCGGTGTGTTTGAAAGAGAAGGGGGGTATCTCCTCTCATTGAAGCGGAAACGAGTGTGCTTTGATCCTGCGCTCCTCACTGAAAAGCTCCAAATGTCACTCGCCTCAAAATGTCATTCACAAAATCATTCACTCATCGTTCACACAGCTCTCCCTCTCTTTCCTGCTATTATCGATCTCTCACTTTGTCTCCCTGTCTATCTCTCTCTAATTTCTCCCTCTTTCACATGGATATATAGATATATATCTGTTCATCTCTATACTTCTCCTCTCACTGCTTCTCACTGTCCACTCACTGACACTCATCAGCGTGTTCATTTTTTTGTCGTTTTCTGTCTTGTTTTTTTTCCTTTCCTTTGTGTTTTCCCCTCCGTCCTTCGTGCCGAATGAAGCCGGCGGAGATGCAGGAGGAGGAAGCCGCGAAGGAGGAGGAGGAGGAGGAGGAGGAGGGAGGGAGAGATACCACACCAAATGAGTGGCTTAGAGAATGAGGGAGTCATGTTTCTTTGTTCCCAAGAGAAGCGGGAATGGGTGAGGAACTGTGCGATAGATGTGCTAGTGGGTAGACCTGGTAGATTTTAGTGTGTGTGTATATGTGTGTGTGATGTCTACAGAAATGCGGGGTATTTCACGGCACAGCATCGAGTGTGACCTCTAAGCTGTCCTGGGTTTCAGTAACCCTGTGCTCACTGAACACTGTGATAAATGGGCTTAATAGACGAAAGCAAATAGCAGTGAAACACTGAGTACACTGACATTTTCTGCAGATTCAATATTGCTTGTGACTACAATACTCGAAAAATTGTTATCTATGCCAGGAAAAAAAGTTAGTATAAGACTACTCTAAGACTACTATAAGTACTCTGTGACCTAGAGCGCTGCTTTTATTTTGAAAAGCCGATATGGACAGAGGAGGTAGCATTGAAAAAGATAGAGGTGTTTCACAGCAACAGCTTGACTTTATCCTGGTGGCTTTTTACTTTAGGGTTAGGCAAGTTCAAATAATCCTGAGTTCTTTGCAAACAAACTTATAAAGGATCTTTGAAAAAGAAAATAAAACCCAACATCTCCGGATACGGTGCACAAAGGGTTGAGTGTCTGGAAGTGCAGCTTCAGGTTATCGGTAAGCTATCTGTGTCGTCTTGGAAGTGCAATATGGTGATATGTCATACGTCTATCGTTTCCTATTAAGCTCGATCGTTTATTTTGTTTTGTCACAATTTTTCTGCATTTGGACAACACTTTTTGTTCTTCTGCACGGCACAGGTGCAGGCAGGAAATTTGTGTGAACACAAAGACAAACAAGACAAAACAAGGGATGAAAAAATATAGACTTTCCATATAGTCATTTCACATAAAGTACTTATTCATTACATTTACAGAAAAAATGTCCTATATTGGAATATATACCATTATCTGGATATGACATGAACTATATTGGGATATGAAATTCTGTTCATATCATTTATCATGATATTTGTATGTTACAATACTCAATAGCATTTCATAGTATTTAAAAAAAGTCTTAATTTTAGCATTTTTAGCACTAATTTTGAGATTTTACTGATGTAGAGCAGAATAAATCTATACTCTTCATCTTGAAATGAGAGTTTTAATACAATACAAAAACTATTTACACTGATGTTGAATTATCGCTCAGCTGTACTGAACACATGAAAGAAGAGGAAGAAAAAAAATCTCATCATTAATTCAGTTGCAGCCCTCCAGTCCTGCTGCTATTTACTGATGACCTCAGCTAATGAACCAGGCTGACCTGGAACAAACCACATCTATTTGAAAAAGCTGCAGTAATATAGCTTATTTTTATTTGGGAGTAGATCATTTTTTAGCATGTCAGACTCTCAAAGCATTTCCCTACAAACTGAGGATGCACTATGCTTCAAAGTTAGTAAATACAATTCTATAAAGTCTCGTCCTCCGGCTGAAAATGTGTCCTCTGTCCCTCATTTGATCAAACGGTTGGCATACGTGATGATTTTTCGATAATAGGCCTTTGGATGAAAATGTCACTTTCTCGTGCTGTTTGTCATTATGACCTGAACCATGTGGAACACGGACAGGCTCAGTGTGGTCTATCAGTGACCCGACACAGTGTTACAGATATTGATTGGGCACCATGTCTCTATAGGCTCTCATTACCAATGCTGTGACATGAAATATCTCTGACCTTTCAGTGCAGCAGTAGTGTTAGATGTCCTTCCCAGTCTGTGCACATACTGTATATACAGCCTCAATGTAGAGTCACACACAGTTACACCACCAAATAATGGACACAGATTGAATAAATGTCAAAGGGGCACACATTTTAAGACATGTAATGTGATTAAGACATGGCTGTGTATGTTTTTGTTAATGTTTCCAGCCATTATGCATGTCAATAAAGTCATTCTGTCACCATTTTCACCATCATCACCATCATCACAGCCAAATTATAGCATAGATTGTATATAATCTGTATAAAATACATTTCTATGGATCTGCTAATATCTGTTTTTTCTTTCATTTCACAGCTTTTCCAGATCCATGGGTCCCGGATGTAGAAATCACAAGAGTTTCTGTTTTTTTTTAGGCTTATTATGACATTCTGTACATGGTGTATGTGTGTGTTGCGTCAATGGACAGTCATCCAAACAGATCTGTAGCATTCCTATCAGTTCATTGACAAAATGCCAGTTAGAGAGATAACCAAATGACCAAAAAGGAAAAAAAGAAACAATTAAATCTCCCAGTCAGTTGCAGCAATATCTTTAAAAGTATTTTTCAGTTAAACTAACTGTATTAGTAGAAATAATCAATTGTTGTTGTGAGCAAATGTTACATTGCCAAGGGAAGTAGTGGACCTTAGTAAATTATAACCAAAGATCCAGATTAAAGCTGGCTGATCCAAGGTGCTCAACCAAAACCTGACAGAGAACTGCCTGAAGAAAACTGACATTGTTGACAGCTGTTACTGCGTCACTATGGTCTGATGAATGGTGTATAAAGATCAAATAACATCGGTGTTGTGGAGCTTTGGATTATTACATTTCCTAAACAGATGGCATGGAGGCATTAATCAATTAATCGAAATCAACCCAAATTATGGATTCAGTTTTCCCCACAAACGTTGTACAGTTGGACCAGTTTGGTTAAAACATGGACTCCAGACCTTAGTAGTTAAGGCTGGACCAGATCTTGGCACTACATACAAAGCATGCAAGTGCTTGTTAAACCATCTGTTCTAGCCTTATTTAGAGATACGATAGACAGAGATGCCTCATCTGCGAGTCAGGACAGTTGGCTTCAAATTAACAGATGGAAACACGATAGATGAACACAGACAAGGGCATTTTACTGCTTACATTACAAATGTTTCATCTGGCTACAGCAAGACTGTCAGAGACCGAAACAATCACTGTCCAACAGAGCTGAAAGCGAGAGCAGTCAGCGCACTCACACTCTGCACTGACTAAAACATTAACTCACACCCTGATGTGTGCTGATACACACCTGCATCACCACGTGCCGGTGCATGCTCAGCAGCAGTGTCGTCTCAGTGTGTCTCCCTGGCTGGGATCCAGAGCCAGCTTTGGCCACAGCTGACAGAGCACTGTTGGTGCGAATTAGGAGAGGATGTAACAGAGAGTCACAGAGAAGGGTAGAGGGTGAGACATTAGAGCGAGGTGTATCTCCGTTTTGTAACAGTGATAGTCCCACAATGTCCTAAGTCATTGTCTTTGATGTTAAATAGGGAACAGCACGTAACTCATTCTGTCAACTCTCACAGTGGGCACCTCTGCCGCAGTGCAGGTGTATGATTGAAAAGAGTTTTGAGAAGCAGTAAGTTAGATTACACTTGACTTTTAACCACCTCTATTGGCAACTTGTAGGAACTGCACCACAGATCAGATTTGTATCCCCTGCACAAGTCTGTGGCACAACCCCTGATAGTAGATTGTATAGTGGTGTGTAATGACATGAATTAATTTTTAGCTCTCATTCAGCAAATACACCTGCCAGGTGTTGACAACACTTTTACATGTAAACATTGCAGGTGTAGTTGTTGAATGCTGGAAAATACAGGATCGCACACAATTGAAAAATAACAGGGTGTTCGGTTTTATCAGCAGGTAATCAAATGTGAACATACACATTTAGCCTAGAATATATCTGCAGTAGTCCAGTGTCGAGTCACAGCCGATCAGAAAACATTTGACCACATAAACATAGACATTACATTGTGGAATATATGCTAATAGAAAAGGGGCAGGTTTCTGTTGAACCATTTCTTGGAGGCATTAATAACAAAAATAATTGAGTTCATCCACAGCGGTGGAGGCCAAACAATGGTAACAGTAACAGCTGGTTAACAGCAATCCAACATTAAGATAAGATGATGAATTATGAGTGGAATAATAGAGCAGGGTCATATTTGTTTTTTTAAATGGCTATTTCCTTACAAAAGAAGCTGAGCACTCTAGTTTTCAGCTAACGTTACTCAAACAGGTAAATAGTGCATTTCTTCAGGGGTTTTTTAGATTTAAAAAACATTAGGTAGGACAAATTAATATTTAGTTATTATTTTTTCCTTTCCTTCAGTGTTTTATAGGTTCTCATGTCAAAACAATCTTGAAAGTTAAAAAGGTCAAAGTCCGCACCAACAGGAGCTCCTCTCTCCCACAGAGAACACTGCTCCTGAAACGCCTCGTCAGTAGTCCCACCTTTAATTCCATGACTTTGTGACATCACACTACGTCACCATGTCACACAGTGACAGTATGAGAAAACTGATGTGTTTTTGAGCATTAAAGCATTAAAGTCTATTCTAGTAGTAACCCACAATATAATTATGACGCTGAAAATGAGTATGTCTCATTTATATTAGTCATTAAAACTATTCTGTACTAACCTTAAAAATATGCAGATCTTCAGCCCTGCACACCAGAGTGTACCTCAAGCAGAGAGATTATTTGTGCCTCCAAGATGTCTGCAGACATATTAGACGTTGGCTGTCAGCAGCTTATGTCTGGCCCCCCTGCCGTTTAGCTCCTGTGTAACACTGGCTGACAGGCAACATACAGTAGAGAAACACACAAATACACTTGAACTGTCTTATAAAGGCAATAAGCGGTTAGAGTTACAACGTGAGACAATCGAAATTAACATCATGGTTGGTGACTTTTTTTGATAACACTTTGATAATTAAACCTGAAAAAAATAGGCTGCAAATACAATTTTTTGTGTGTGTGTGTGTGCGTGCAGAAGATGAAGTGTCTCGTCAATTTCAACTGTAAAATAGAAACTGATATCCTGAACCTTTAAGGTTCTTTGCAATACCTTATTAGCTGGATTAGTAGAATACAGTAAATGTTCGCGTAGTGATGATACAGTTACTCATCGGGCTTCTGATAATCATACCAGTGATATTGGCAGGAGGGAGAGGTCTAAAGGAGACACAGTTATGTTTATTGTTTTGTTACTTCAGCATTTTCTTGTGGCTCTTTTTAACTTCAATCATTCGGTGCCTTGAGTTCAAGCAGCAAAGCTGACATGTCAAAAAATGGTCATAGGTGTTATTACATGCATTTTTTTAAATAGCTGTATAAATATTTTAGTCTATGAATGGGTAGTTAACAATCTCACTGAGAGTCCAGGTTTGGTTTTAGTGTAGTTTTCTTCCAGTTCATATTTGCTCTGATCATTTTATTTTTCATGAGACGTTCAAGTCGAGACAAAGAAAGTACGGAAGTACAGCATGCAGCTGCATGTGTGAGGTGAAGCTGTTTCTTGTTGAAGGCTGAAGCTATTTTGTATAAAATGTCATGCCTTTTTTATTTTTTTGTACGTTCAGTTGTCTAATTTATTCTCAAGGTTACTTTTTGAATGTTACACAGTGAAAAGAATTTGGGATTTGACTTTTTTTAGTGTGTGTGTGTGTGTGGGGGGAGGGGGTTTAACGTCATCTTTGGGTGACTTTTGCTTTTTTCTACTTGATGACTAGCTTTTATGTTTGACTAACCTGATGATCTTCATCAGTTTAAAGATATATTCATCAGGTTTACTAAATATTGCAGTTCTTGGTCTCAGTTCACATAAATGCTGTTGAACAGACATTGCCCCATGAGTGCAGTTTAGTTTTCCTCTCAAATGAAAATGTGTTAGCATTAGGTCTGTTTAAAAAAACTTCCATTTATATGTCCAGTTACCTTGTTTGGTTTGCTGGAATCACACTTGATTCTTTTATTTGTACACATTGTTTCTGCTGTACAGTAGAGTTGTTTCTACATAGTATTTGATGTGTAAAGGTCTATAAAGCAGTCTTCTTTTATTATTCTGTGCAAAAAAACAAATCTGTCAGGCAGCTGTGGATAGAAAACTATTTTTATCTGATGCTGGAGTTTCTTTCTTCTGCTGTCCATAGAGCCTCAGTGTCTGTATACATAAAGAAAACTGTGTGACACATGCATTGTAACGCCTCAGATGAACCTGTACAGGCTTCGACAAACGCTGTGTTTTGATTTCATTGAACTGTACTTCATCAGGACCTGAACAATATACAACATTTTCAACAATGTGACAAAAAGGCTTGTTTTTTTATTTTATTTAATGTAAATGAATGTCACCATTCTCAACAAAAATAAATCTTTGTTCTTTGGTTTAAAATACAGATTTGAAAATCTTGTTTTTTTTTAGAGGCGGACTTCTGCAAGAAAGACATGATCATGATGAGCCCACATGTTAGCGCTTTCTGTAAATAACAGAAATAACAAAGTCAGAGATTGCAGGCCTCCTCTCAAACAAAACATGGAAAGAGACGCATGTTCACCCCCTCCAATAGACACTAAACTATTGAGCTAAAATAACCTATATTGTTGTTTGACGTAACTTTAGATTACACCAAATATATAATAACAAAGCCCCGCCTGGAGAGGCCTGCCTCCCACTTTGAAAGCCTCTGTCTTAAAGGGTAACTCCACCAATTTTACAAATTAAAGTGTGTTTACAGGTCTCGGTACTACTGTATATACTATACTATACTATACTATATATACTACTGTATATTATGTGAATGCAGAGGAAAGCTGCATATAATCTGACAATCTTGCCCAGATTTTGAAAAGGGAGAAATATGTGTGGAATAATGAATGTGATATTTCTGGTTCTGCTGTATCGAGTCCAACAGTCTCACGGGAGTGCAATTCTCAGCCAGTGGACTGCTTTTCGGAACCTGGCAACTACATTACCCACAATACCCACAACTTGGCCACTGAGTGACATCACTGGAGGCAATCTATCAGATTACATGCAGCTTCCTCTGGAGTCACAAAAGGCTTTATTCTATTTTTTCACATGTGCATTAGTACTGCCCAAGACCTGTAAACACACTTTAATGTGTAAAACTGGTGGAATTACCCTTCAAATCGTCTCATCTTAATTTCAGTGACTGAACTGTACAGCCAGTGGTCCATTAGAGATGCAACTGAGGTCAAAAGCAGTTGTCTCCAGATGTGTTATCTGGGTAAGAAATATAAATTCATAGAAACAAACCAGTGTAGAATAAATGTACATATAAAACATGGCTATATTTAAAACTGTTAAGAGAGCAATCGGAAAAATTAAAAATCCTTTACCTGTACTTCTACTCACAAACTTAAGACTAAACACTATCAAATTTCTTGCAACTAAAACATGCATTTAATTTTAAGGGAGCTCCAAAGGTCGCTTTAATCAGTTAGATTAAGAGATCTTAGATGTCAGAGACAGGTGAGTACAGACCAAAAAGTCACGATTTTTCTAAGAATGAACAATATGGCAGAAACATGTGAAATCTGATTTGTTATTCCTGCTCAAAGCATACATGTGATTGATCATATAATAAGAGAAGTGCCGCACAAGTTATTCCCGTATGTTGCTGCACGTAGGCTGGATAAATGTGTCTATTTTTGATGCCACTAATTAATTCCTTCATATTGTCCTGCTTACCAACAGACACGTGCTCTCCATTTTCCTTCAAAAATGTGACAGACATTTTAAGCAGTTGAAAAAGTAGCAATATATTGTCTCTCATGCTGCCCAGGATCCTTTTAGCTCCATATGACCCAGTTTCAGACCAAGCAGAAAATAAATTACATTTTAATCGATCAATGAATAGGATCAGTTTCACAAAAGCAGGCCATGTCCCTGCTTGACTCCCTGTTATCTTCACATCTTTCCTTGCTGCTGGGATTCTAAACAGGGATTCAATAGGCAGCACAAGGAGCAAAGAACAAGGCTGGAAATTCTGTGACAGGGCTGGACTTCTACAACAGGTGTGCACTACAGGAAGGTACTGAGGGTGTTATCCACTGTGGCCAGATACAGGTACTCCGGAGGGCCCTCCTCAGACTCCACCTCTGACACCCCGTCCTCGTCGTCCTCCTTGCTCTGACTCGAGAACGGCTTCCTCCTGCGGACAGAGCCCCGAAGGCGGCGCTCCAGACACGCTAGGATCATCTGGGCGAGGTCCTGCTGGAGCCGCTGGAAGTTCTCTCTGGAAAAGCAGGAACCAGGTTTAAGTCAAAGCAAATGAGACACAGTCCTCATTCAAATATCTACAATATGGAGTATCTCTTTTAATAGGACAACTAAGTACAAAAACAAGCAAGCTGTAACATGTTCATTAGTGGATTTAAAGGATAAGTTCACCCAAAAATAAAAATTCAGTCATTATCTACTCACCCCCATGCCAATGGGAAGTTAGGTGAAGTTTCATATTCCACAAAACATTTCTGGAGCAAATGAGGTAGATGGGGACTAGATTTAAAATGTAATTAAATAACCCCCAAAAAAGATGAAATGTCTCCGTACAGCTTGGACAGCGTACTCCAAGTCGCCGGAAGCCCCAAGATCCCAACATGAATTCAAAAGACGTTACTTACACCCCTGGCACGCAGTTGAGCTCCTGCAACCACTTTTGGCCAGCAGTGAAGATGTTAGCTTTAAAAACGGTGTCAATAACATCTTTTCAAATCAATTTAGGATCTATGAGCTTCTGGAAACTTGGAGTAGTCCCCAGAAGACCCCATCCACTTCAGTTGTTTAGGAGAATCCTGCAACGCTGTTTTGCTGTGAAGCTCCAGAAATGTTTTGTGGACTACGAAACCTCACCTGACTTTCCATCAGCATTAGAGTGAGTAGCTAATGGCCGAACTTCCCTTTTTGGTTGAATGTATCCTTTAAGAGGTGTTGGTAGGCAGATTTTGTTACTGTGGACAGAGCCAGGTGAGCTGCCTCCCCACTGCTTTTGCTTTTTGTTTTCAGCTAAGCTAACCAGCTGCTGGTTGTTGCTTTTTAATTTAATGTACAGACACGAGAGAGGTGTTAATTGTCCCATTTAACTCCTGGCGAGAAAGCAAATAAGCATATTTCCTATTTTTGTAACTATATTTTTGTAAACTGATCATACTTGATACAGAATTTGAGAGTGGATATGTAAATCTATATATTCAGTCCATTCACACTGAGCCTCAAACACCTCAAACAAATTTTAAACAGGATGAAGGTTTGCTTACGCTGTGGGTGGAGTTGGGAGATCATAGTCTTCGCCCGTCTCTCCTGTCAACCAGTAGGTTGTCTCTGTGCCTTTACCCTTAGAAAACACACACGTACACACAAATTTACATTATTTTGCATCCATGTGTGGCAGTCAAGTCCACCACTTCCTGCAGAGTGGAATGCCTCTGGATTCATTTCAAACTGGTTCATTTGTGTGACATGTGCAGTAATTCAAAAAATGGAAGAGACTCATGTTTACCTTCAGATACGTTTCTCCTCTGATCTCATACTCAAACTTGCAGTTAGTCCTCTGCAGGATATCTATAGTAGGCTGACTGACATGGATCCGTAGGGCTGGAGGAGATTTTCAAACAGAAAGGCTTCATTTGTTTTATGTGGAAGTGGAAATTAATTTAATTAAGTTCATTTGTAGCTTCTGGAGTTGTACATGAGTATTGAGCAGCACATTGCTTTAGCAACATAACTGGACCAAACTAGTTAGCAGCATGGATGTTGTCAGTATACATCAGTTCGTTCATTAAATGTCTCTTTATTTATTTCTCTACTCACGGTGTCCTGTGGACTCCATACGAGATGCCGTGTTGACTGTGTCTCCAAACAAACAATATCTGGGCATCTTTATCCCCACAACACCTGCTGCACAGGGACCTGGACACACACAAACGCAAAAACACATCTTCAGTTAGTTTTACATCACAGATTACAGAAAATGAGTGGAAAGGTCAAAGGGTGGTGAATCAACTGAGCAAAATGATTTGGGGACCTTTAAAGCAAATTAACAGACCAAGTCATTCATTTCCATTTATAAATAATGTGTATTTTTTTTATTGAAACTCCGTGTAATAATAAGCACAGTTACGGATTTTGTGCTGTCTACCTGAGTGCACGCCTATGCGTATCCACATGGGGATGCCAGGCAGGTGTCTGAGCTGGAAGGTACCCATGAAGGCCAAGATGTCCAGCGCCATGCGACAGATATCCACCGCGTGCCTGTTCCCATTTCGATTAGGAAGCCCAGAGGCCACCATGTAGGCATCACCAATCGTCTCCACCTGAGGGCAGATGGATTAAATGATGGTGTCTGTGACCTGTGCTGTCTATTAGTCTATCTATGGAATTCAACCCATGTCAATACCTTGTATACGTCGTGGTGGTCGACGATGCTGTCGAAGCCCTTGTAGATGTCGTTGAGCATGTCCACGACTTCCATGGGTGTGCTGTACTGGCACAGAGTGGTGAAACCGACTATGTCACTGAAATATACGGTCACTTCCTCGTACAGCTCTGGCTCCACCACACCGGTCTCCTTCAGGCTTTTCACCACAGGCCTACAGAGAGAAACATGTTCAAAGACAGACGAAACAGGACGATCCACCTGTGCTTTCATTCCAGATAAATCAGCTAAAGCAGGTGTAACTGTATTTGGCACTTTCAACCCTTTTTTTTTTACATGAATTTTAATCTGTTTAAACAGTTCATCCATTACTATTATCTATTTCAACCTCACCCATTCCTCTCAGTAACTGCTTATCCATTACTTTTAGTAAACTAGCATATTCAAAATGTTTATCCATTACTTTAAGCGAACTAGTCAAACTGTTTATCCATTACTATTAGTTATCTAGGTCAACCATACCCATTACTTTTACAATTTAAACTGTTTAGCCATTATTTTTAACTATCTATTTGAACCATTTATTTATTACTTCTAGCTGTTTATTTGCTATTTTTCATGCACTCTTGTGTTCAGGTGTTCATGCCGATTCAATGTGTGTTGGATTTTTAATCAAAAGGATTTGCATTCGGCACCAAAATCAATCTTCTACCAGGGCACATGTATGGTCTTGGTATCTGTGTTTTCAGGCCAGTGTCTAGAAAATACGTTATGCTCCTTTAATTGTAAACAGACCGAGGAAGCAGCATGAAGTTGAGGCAGTCTGCTCTGTCCCTCTCAGCTTTGTAGAGGACCGTTCTCTCCTCCACCAGGTGCTCCAGGTTTCTGGAATACATCTGCAGCCGTCTGATCATGTTATCCATGTAGCTCTCATTGTCCTGGTTATGAATTTTACTGGAGGACAATGAAAGGAAAGCAAAGCAAAGGAGAGGAAGGAAAAATTAAAAACTCACTTAAATCACCCAAAAATAGCTTCCTTAGGCTAAAAATGGCAAAATATATTGATCACATCTTTTATGGCAAGAAGAGCCCTTTATGGTAAAAGCGGTGATTACCTGATGATTTTCCCCAGACAGTTCTCTATCTTCTTAAAGTCAGGTCTTTTTTCTGGATCCTCATCCCAACAGCATTTTATCAACATGTACACCTAGGAGACAGAGGACACATAATTTTAAAGACATATTTGACAATACACGCACATTGGCAGATAAAGTTGTCACACATTTGTCGTTGACTTACCTCTGATTCTTTCTCTGAAGCTGTGTCAAAGTTAAGATCAGGTCTGAAGTAGGACATGATGACCTTGGAGAGCTTTTCTGTTGGGAAACACACAAACAGTAATTCCCTGCTAATTCACACAAATAAGCAGGTGTACAAAAATTATTATTACTTTCTTTTATTTAGATTATGGCCTTCGCTCAGAGTCAGTGTGGGGGCTTAATTTTGGACAGTGGTTGTGTAAGTTTGCCACACCTGCTCTGTCAGAGCAGCTCTCGGTGTAAAAGGTGCTCTTTCTGAGAACAATCTCGTGAGCGATGATGGCAAAGCTGTAGACGTCTCCTTTCTGAGAGGTGCCCTCTTGCCTCAGATGCTCCGGAGCAGTCCACAAGTCTGAGAAAAGGAGGAGGTGAAATGAAAATGTAAGGAAGTGATAAAATGAAGGAATGAACAAACACTCAGCGAGGAAGGACTGTAGTTTCACCTCTGCCGTGGCTGAGAAAAGTGTTGCAGCCAAAGTCAGTGATTTTCACCACCATGCGGTTGTCCATCACACAGTTGGTGGACTTGAGGCGACCGTGCACCTGGATGTCACTGGCATGGAGATAGGACATGCCCTGCACAGAAGAGAAGGAGATGAGAAGGTTTGGATTAGGGGCAGTAAATGATCTTTACTGACATCTAGTGACTGCTGGGGGAACAACAACATTCCTAATGATGTATTTGTGTATCATTCAAGTCCAAAAACATCCAGCTCAATACAAACCTTAAAAACATACAGTTAATAGTATTGTACTCAACTTGTGTTATGGCTTGATGCCATTGCTAATGGATCAGTTACACCATGAATCACATGACGTCTCCCATAATTGAGTAGCAATAAAGCATGACTTCTTTTTAAATAACCACATTACAATTACTGAAAATATTTCTGGACCTATGCGTTCTTCCTTTCTGATACAAATTTGCAAATCAAAAGGAATTAGCAGTGTAATCATCAGAGAGGAACTAGTGAAATATACTTGTTACAATTTAGTTTAGATCTAGTTTTTGAGAAGATCCCCTATTAAAGAGATTAGTTGAACACATTTAAAAAGTTAAACTTTTGCAAAATTACCTAGTAATTGCCAAGTAATGGTGAAGTTAGGTGTATAGATACTTTCACTTTAAGAGAAAAAAATTCTAAAGCTGTGTAATTACAGCAAAACTTCTACTCCACAGTGCTTTTTATTTTGAAGAGTTCAAGTTTCTATGTGTCCAAAACACAAAGTAAGGAAATAAAAAAAAATGAAACAAAAATTCAAAAACGGCTACACGCAATCACTGATCACATTAAAGGAGAAGTTGACCAGAAAATGAAAATTATTATTATTAGTCATTATCTTATCACCTCGATGCCAATGCAAGGTTTTGTAGTCCACAAAACAGCGTTGCAATTTCCTAAACAACTGAAGTAGATGGGGACTTGTTTTAAAATGTATACAGCAAAACAAAACAAATAAAAAATCAACTGTGTTTCAAATCAATTTGGGAACTCTGGGCTTCCAGAGACTTGGATTATACCAGACGATCTGTAATGGAGCCATTTAAAAAATATTTTTCATTGTTTTTTTGCATTTCAAAACAAGTCCCCATCTGCTTCAAGTGTTTAGCAGAATGTTCTAGTGCCGTTTTGCTGTGAAGCTCCAGAAATGTTTTGTGGACTAGGAAACAACCTGATTTTCAATCGGCATGACGATGGGAAAATAATGACTGAATTTTCATTTTTGGGTAAACTTATCCTTTAATTTAAAAAAAACAGGGTAAGTCTGGTATAATACTAAAAAGAGTACTGCAATGTACAATAAAGAGTGATGTAATGTGTCATTCTTCACAGAGCTCAGCATTCCTGTCTCACCTTGGCGACGTCGTACATGACGGAGATCTTGAACTCCCAGTCCATGAAGGTCTCTTCTGGGTATGAAACCTTGTCGTTCAGCACATACTGTAAGAAGAGAGGGACAGAGGGTATTTGTAAGGTGCAGCTACTTTGTGCTCTCAATTATTATATGATGGAGACATTTAGAAAAGAAGGACAATCACATTAAATCTGGTATTCTGAACTCACATTCTATCTTTTCTTGCCTGTTCTATACAAAGCTACCTTAAAAATATTGACTTGATATATGCCATACGTACCCTGAGTGACCCCCTCTCTCCATACTCAAACACTCCGAACACACCCTGATCAAACTTCACTGTGCCATAAAACTTAGTGAGGTTGTAATAGTCGATTTGCTGGAGCTGCAGAGAAAAGAAGAGCGTCAAGACATCAAATCAGTCAACATCAAACAAACCACCTGCTGTGTTTGTATGCGTTTATATCTCACCGCGTTGAGTTCTATCATCTGGGTCTCGTTGAAGTTCCCGTCTGAGTGCTTCAGCTCCTTTAGAATCACAATCTGAAAATATCACAGCAGGATCAGTCACACCAGCATTCGAATAGCGTGTTGATTGATAGAAAACTACTGCAAGGTGTTGTGTTCAGCTACCTTCTTATCGTAGAATGCACGGCGGATCTTGAAATCTGCTTTTTTCCTCTCATCTTCAATCTGATGGGGGCAGGTGAAGGACATTTTAAGGACCAAGTTGCAGGTTGGAGACACCAGTAAACAACATGTACAGAAATTATGTACAAACTTGAGCAAACATGTGGAAACAGATTTTCTATGCCCATGCCGATGGAAAGTCCCCATCTACTTCAGCTGTTTAGGAGAAACTCTGTTCTGCTTTGAAGCTTCAGAAATATTTTGTGGACTACGACACTTCACCCGACTTTCCGTCGGCATGAGGGTGAGTATATTATGACCGAATTTTCCTTTTTTGGGTGAAATTTTCCTTTAACGTGTGTGCTAGTGCATACATGTTGAACAAAAGGTCAATTTGAGTCCTTCATAGAGAAAAAAGAAATGGTTAGAAGAGTGATGAGAGGTAGGAAATTAGTCTGGGTTGAAGTTTTCACTTGATCAGATTTCTCAATGCAGGATAAACTTCACTGTCCTGCCCGGATCAATAATATGTGAGACCATGTTGACACTGACTCTACACCTCATTTACCTTAAGAGAGATGACATTGAGTTCATTGTTCTCCAGAAGTATGATGAGGTCAGAGGAGATATGGAACCAGCGATTCCTAATCAGACGATCTCTCCTGTTCTGTCTAAACAGGAAAGAAATACCATCAAGAGGTAATAATTTCATTAAAGGAGACGTATTATGCTAACTTTCAGGCTCATAATTTTATTGTTGGTTACTACTAGAATAGTTTTACATGTTTTAATGCTCAAAAAACATCAGTTTTCTCATACTGTCCAGTGCTGCAGCACTGTATCCCTCCTCTGTCTGAAATCCTCTGTTTTAGCTCCTGTCTCTTTAAGATCCCACTCCTGAATGCCCAGTATCCTCCGATTGGTCGGCTCACACACACCTGAGCCAGCATAACAACAACAGAGCAGCTGTGCTAAATTAATTGTAACGTGCCAAACTAGCCGCTAGCCATACATTATGCAAATGAGTGACACTATGATGCAGTGTGATGTCACAAAGCCACAGAATTAAAGGTGGGACTACTGATGAGGCGTTTCAGAAGCAGTGTTTTCTGTGGGAGAGAGGAGCTTCTGTTGATGCGGACTTTGACCTTTTTAACTTTCAAGATATTTTACATTCACAAGAACCTTATAAACACTGAAGAAGAAACAAGAAAAGAAAAGAAAATGAAAAGGCATAATATGTCTCCTTTAACTTGCCATGAAGATGTGCAACAAAGTACAGAGATAAACATCCAAGGGTACCCGACGGAGCTCAGCAATTATATAGTTTACAATTTTGTAATTTTCATGTAAAAACATCTTTTGGCTCTAACATCAGGACAAAGAAAATCATTCAACTGGAAATTCTTCAGCTGGGTCATAAAACTCTCTTTCAAGAGATCCAGAAAACTACCTTTTTTAAATTCTATTATGATTTTAAAAACAATACTCATGCATTGCAGCCACACTTGTTTATATCCATCTATGGAACATTATAGTTTGCAGTCTTGTAACCTTCAAGTATTTGTGCAAGCATCCAGAAATGTCTCAAAAGTGATCACCAAGCCTGTATAAGGAAGCTTTTACCTAGTGACTGACTCTACTAAAAGTGTGACGTCCTTAATCTGAGGTTTTATGCACTAAAGCTGGTTGGTCACTTGCCTGTAGAAAATGAAGGCGATGGTGGCCACCACAACCACTGTGAGAGCCAACACGATGACAATGACGTTGTAATATGCAGGGCCTGAGGATGACAAAAAATACACAATGGAATTTAAAGTTAAGGGATTTAAGGTTGAAAAACCTGACTCACCCATTATTAATGATGCCATAATGTTTGAGTTTATGTCTTGAAGGACACGTAACGATCTGCAGAAAAGGTATAGAATAATGATATACAAAGTGGGTTTTGTTGAAATGCACTGAATTTAGACATAACTTTTGTTTGTTTACTAGAAATCTCCACAGTGTCCCTTCAAAGGTCCAGTGTGTAGGACTGACACACAGGATCTGTTTTGTGCCTCCGAAACACAACTTTTAACTGGGACATTTCCTTCTTCACCTTAGAGACTGTAAAATCTTGAACAATAATATAGTTTCCCTCTTTATAACACATCTGGAGTTCAATCTCATCAACAGTCCACTGCAGACTGATGACGCATCTTATTATCAGCAATAAACAGCCGATGGTCGGCTTAACGCTGTCACCTAACAGGTGTGCTATGTGTCTGTTTGTGCGCTTTTATGTGTGTGTGAATGGGCGTTGGAAGACAGTTTATGATTATAGGTTGTGACAGCCAGCTGACACAATCTGACTCTGTGTGTGTGTGTGTGTGTGTCTGTGTGATTTAGCTGTACCTCCTTCTGGTTTGTAGTTAGGAAGTCGATTTCCCCAGATGAAGAAAGGGTCTGTCTCAACCACTTTGGTTATGTTGTATTCGGTGTCAAATACGTATAAAGTTCTGAACTGAGGATCACATGACAGGAGAAAATGACCATTTCAGCATAAATCACTGTATGCACTGTGTGACAGCAAGATATTCAGCACTGGAGGTTTTTTGTAAGACATATATGACTATTAATATTTCCAAAAATTAACAGGCAAAACAATTAATACAGGTGACCCAGTACCTTGTTGTCAGTAGTGGTGTAGATGATTGAGAAATCCACGTCTCTGTCTCCATGAATGTCTAGCTTGTATTTTCCAGCTATTCCTGAGCAGAATCACAGAAACATCTTTACACACAAAACATATTGAAGACACTTTGTTCACCACAAAATCAGCCTCTAGTGTCTGTTTTCTGGTCACAGTTATCACCACTGTAAACTTTTCTACTGTTAAAAGTTAACTGAATAGATTTTTCAGATATCTTTTTGTCATTGGTGAAGAAAACATGAACAAAAGAGCCTGACAGACGTGCATCAAATTATGAAGGAACTCTCAATCACACACTCAGACCCAATCACACACACACAGGCAGCTGCAGCCTGCAGGCTGTAACACCTCATCACTTCATCAACAGTGATAGCGGCTGACAACTTCAGTCTGTTAGGCCTCACACACAACAGTAACTCATGTCAACTCTCAGGGCTGTTTGTGGACATGGAGGTTGTGTCATCACTATATTTTCAGCTATCTGGGAGGAGTTATGATTATACAATTTTAAAAAATGCACCGTGTGAGTATTTTATGAGATAATTCCAGTATTTTTAGACTCAGTCTTATTCTAATTGACACAAAATTAGACTTTCCCTATCTCTCTTGGTTGCCTATAAAAGCCTGTGGACGATTTGTTCAAGTAGTTTAATAAAATCAAATTTAAATTTAAAGGCTGTGACTTTATTCACGTTCTCGAGTGCCCCTTTAAAGTTCATTATGCTTTCATTTCCTGTCTCCTTCTCTCCAGCTATCGCCTCCTCCTTCCTTACCATTGAAGGAGGTGTTTCTGAAGTAATTCACATTGACGTACTCCATGTTCTGAATCTCTGACAGATTCTTTGCACTAATGTTCCTCATCACCTGGCCAATCAGCAGCACTGCGTCATGGTACGCAGCCATGTAATCATTCATCTGCAGAGAGAGGGAAACAGGTTTATGATTAGAACTACTGTCTGGATGTAGTTCTTGTGACAGCTGTTGACACACTTCCTCTTCAGAGTAACAGGAACACTGATGTGTGAAAGAGATGTTTCTGTAGAACTTTTTAAACATATTAATAGGTCCACATTTTGGAAAATACACTCATATCCTTTCCCACTGAGAGTTAGATAAAAGGCAACCATAGCAGAAAGTCATTGCAGTAGGCAGTTTTTTAGCCAGGCTACTGTTTCGAACCTTCAAGCTAAGCTATAGACCTTTATTTTCACAATTAACAACAGGTGACCAGAACAGCTGACTCAACAAAGACTGAACTAAAGACTGGACTTAAAAACAAACTAAACTAACTAGAAAATGAGGTGCAGGTGGAGAGAGGCAGAGAAACACAGGTGAGGGTAATGTGTAGGGGAAAACAAAAGAGCAGGGAAGGAGCTGATGGGCTGAGAAGAGCACTGGGAACAGGGCAGGGCTAACGAAGCTGATGCAGATCAGGCTTGGAGGGACAGCAGACTGGGGAGGAGCACAGGAACAACACAACCCAGAAAACACAAGACAAAACCCAGAAAACTGAAAACACACATAAAAGGATGCAGAAATGACGGGACCAATCCTATATGCTACACTAAGTCTGAATTTGATTGGCTGTGACACATTCCAAAAAAAATAAAATAAAATATGGGCGTGTTTGTGCCTGTTTTACTTCACATTTTCTCTGAATGACACTCATAAAGTGTTTAGAAACTAAAGACAGTGGAAGTTTTACATTTTCAAAGTGAATTTTTTTCCCCTGCTTTTTCCCCCCTGCTTCCAGCTGCTCAACAGTCAGTTGTCTTTTTTTTAACACGTTTTTATTGGAAGACATGTCTGGACTGCAGGCAGACAGGTCTAGTACCTACACTCTTTTACTATGAAGCCACACTGTTGTAACGTGCATGATGTGGCTTGGCACTGTCTCTCAGGGATGTCCCTGAATCTGTATGGCAGCATATGTTGTTCTAAAACCTGCATGTAGCTTTCAGCATTAATGGTGCCTTCACAGATGTGCAAGTTACCCACGCCATGGGTAAGATCGGCCTTGCCACTTACATGCAGAGATTACTTCAGATTCTTTGAAGATATAATAGATTGTAGATGGTGAAATCCCTAAATTCCTTTCGATGTGTGTTGAGAAACATTGTTCTTACCATTAGACTATTTGCTCACACAGTTTTTCAGTAGTGAACCTCACCCCATCCTCTCTTGTGAACAACTGAGGCTTTCGAGGATGCTTTCATATTTTATTATATTTCATATAATAAAATTCAATTGGGATGTAAAAAATGTTACAAGGAACGAGGAAGTTGAGTAATTTTGAAATCCTGTGTCCTCACCGTGTTGTTGCCCTCAAGGTCTGTGTTGATAGTGTAGCTCCTGGTGTTGGGCATCGTCAGCACCAACACGTTCTTCATGGATGACACTGACGATGTGTTGGTGTAGTACTGGTCACTGTGGAGAGGAGGCAGGCAGCGTACCCAAAAGTCATACTTAAATATTACTTTGATTAAAGTCAAAATCACCCATATGAAGTACTTGAGTAATAGTCTTAAAGTATCTGATATCTAATGTATTTAATTATCAAAAGTAGAAGTAAGTTATGCATATATTTATCTGTATATATATACTGTATACTATGGGTCCGGCAATTATTGGCCTGATAAATTATTGGATCCAATATTCAGCATTTTTCTGGTGATCGGAATCAATATTTTTTTTACATAATAAAGGGAAGAGTTACACATTTGTCATATAGTGTTCTATATGCCAAAGAGAAGATGGAGCATTTGTGAACGGTACAGAAAATGCAAACTGGAGATTTAAGAGATGGAAAAAGAGATTGAATCACTGAGGAGCGCTCACTTGTAAAGATCAATGAGGATGAAGAGAATATCACCGTTGTCCGCCCCTCTGATCCCACTTTTCACCTCCAGTATGTCCATTGGTGATCCACACATGATGAACACTGCAAACACAGAAACTGTTAATGAACAACTACAGTGTATGTAGGAACCTTGGCGGGAGTCAAACCGTCTGACCCTGATTTTCATCTAAATTTCCTCTTCAACCTTGAAACCAGTTAATACCAAACCCAAATGTCTTCTTTTATAGCTGTATCAACATGAAATGAAAAGCTATGAGGTATGTGTACAAGGGACAGATTCGGACTTAGTTTTACATTTGAGTGGTTTGGAGTAAAGCTTTAGGCCTTGAGATGTCATTGTCGACCTCTGAAAGTCAAATACACAGATATGCAGTTTTCATGGTTTTTTTTAAAATTTTCTTATCGGAGGTAAATAGACAGCAAAGCCTGTTGATTATCCATTCATCTACATTATATAAGCGACTGATATTGGAAACAGAGCTGCAATTTTTTTAATGCTTCAAATACTGTGAGCCTATGAATGATAGGTCTAGCTGTTCAATGAGACATCAACAACATAGCAACAGTGTTGGCAGAAAGGGGAACATCAGCATTGTTTCTATCAAACCTATGGATATATTTTTCTGCTGGTTTCCTTTTATTTGGTGAGAGATTTCTTGAGGTCAAAAGCCGAAAGCATGAAATTTGGCAACCCTGTGTATAAACTCTACTGTAAGAAATACTTTAATGGAGACATATCATGCTCATTTAATTGTGGTTTACTACTAGAATATGTTCACATGCTTTAAAGGGGCACTATGTAGTTTTGGAGAAGAAAGAAACTCAGAATTTGAATATTAACAATATTAATGAGGTAATAAAACAAACTGAATAATACATTAATACATAAAATACATTACTGAATAATCAAGCTGTTCTCAGAGGAAAATAAGGTCCCCAGAACACTCCCAACAACTCCCAGTTTGAAGTTCAAAAAGTGGCAGGGTCCACCAAATATAAACAAAGTAAAACAGTTTGTTTATTCAGGGAGGAAAACAAAGAGAGTTTGTTTATTTAGTTAGTTTAGGCATAGAAGATCAGTCATAGAAGATCTTTCTCTTCTGATTAAAATTTCTTCCCCATAACTACGTAGTGCTCCTTTAAAACACATCAGTCTTCTCAGACTGTCCATTGCTGCAACACTGTATTCCACATCTGTCTGAAACGCTCTGTTTTAGCTCCTGTCTCTTCGAGGACCCCCTCCCAAATACCCAGCCTCCTCAAACTAGCCTCTAGGCCTTAAATTATGCAAATGTTTGACATGGAGCTGTAGTGTGATGCCACAAAGTCACAGAATTAAAGGTGGGACTACTGACGAGGTGTCAGTTAAATCTGTAGTGCTCTCACTGTCACATGAGTGAATGCTGTTCCAAGAAAACTAACAGTCTTTCACGAATCACACTGCACTTCCTCACACACCATCTATGACAATAGCTGAGCATTTAAATCAGACAAGGAGATGCAAGTTTTATGTTTTTAAAAAAAGACTTACAGTTGCTTGTCCTGTTTTTGGGTGATCTAAGTACGTTTTTCAGTTCTTCAGGTTTGTGCAGCACCGTTACTTGAATCACTAGTGATAAACTGCCTTGACCCAGTGCACTTATATACCTGCAGAAAAAAAAAAAATCAGGACAGCATTCATGGCATGTAACAGAAAGTCAAATCACTGTTTTGTTTCACTTCAACACACAAGACATGCCATCCTGTCACTCCTGGTCACAAAGCATTTCAACATCATTAAGGTCCTAGAGGAGAAGTGTTTGTGGCCGATCATATTGGTACCCAAAACTTGCAACTAACAAAAGTATCTATTAATGTACCTCAGAGATGTGAAGTGCAAGGCATGTCAGAGATTTTTCTGATTGTTTTGGACTAGAGGAAATAATTATTCTATTTTCTAATTTCTAAAAAAGACCTGACATTCCACTGAACACCAGACTGGAACCTGAATGACTAGGCTAGGCTTAGGCGACTCACCAAAAGCAATCCTCAGTGTTGCTGTCTTTCTTGTAAACATATGCAGACTCCCACCGAGGTTTGAACTTGTTCTCGTTTTCCCAGAAATTGACGAAGAAGTCAGAGAGCTTGCGCGCAGGCGGCAGGAGACGCTGCAAGTTGAGGGTGTTGTCGCAGGAGGTGCCGAAGCTGCCAGCCGAGATGATGGGTGTACTGAGCTTCAGACCCCTTTCCGCACTGACAGAGAGAATAAAACAGAAAGGAAAGGGAGGCAGTGAGATAGAGACTTATGTGTCAATGAAGGGGTAAAAGGCTGAGGGGGATTTACAAACACATCCACAACAAAACTACCTCATGTTAGCAAGCATGTTTAGGAGCAAATTCCAAAAGCACCATACTAAAACATTTCTACATGTTAAACCCCGTCTGGATATGTGAACTGTCATATTGATCTGCACTTGTGTGATTGTTACTTTTTAAAAAGTGGCACTTACTTAACTATGTGAAAGCTAGCCAAGGTGCAGGTTGGCCCGAGCACGGCACATCCCAGCTCGCCTGAACTCTGCAAGAGAAAACAAATGAGTGTGAGTGATTGTGGCTGTTTGATTTACATGAGTGCTGAACTAGCTCTTTACTGTGATAGCTGCCCCCAAGTGTTCTGCCTTTCTTTGCAGCGTTGCTTGTACACGTCTTCACAAATCATTTAAAAAAACATTTAAATTGGGGCAATATTTTAGGATCGGAAGTAATGTGAGCAACATAGCTGAATTAGCCTTTAATCCTCAAGGTACAAACTAAGCACACAGGCAAGTTAACGGGTACATTTGGTTAAAAGGCAAACAGTCTAACAGTGTGTTCCTCCAGAAAGAAGAGTGAATTCTTCACGCGTCAAGATTACATACAAATTAATGCAAAGACTCGAATGTCCTTCACATATTAACCCAGGGAAAAAAAGCATGTGCTTTGCCGAGTGTTGTGCAGGGCGAGTCATGCAGAGTGACAGGGCTGCTCAGCTGCTCAGAGCCAGACAGCTCTCGAGGAGAGAGTTGGATGCAGAGCTAGACCTTCTGGAGGAATAAACACCTGGAGTCACATCGGATTCTGCTCTGAACCAGAGCTGTTTATCGACAGGAGCAAGGCTCAGAGATTACTTTTTTTTCTCCAGGAAATGGAATGAGAGAGAGGGGGGCTGACATGCAGCAAAGGGCCACAGGCCACATTCAAACCCTGGGCCGTTGTGGTGAGGACACAGCCCCTGTTCATGTGGTGCATGCTCTACCAACTGAGCCACTGACACGCCTCACTGTCCAGGCGATTTTGTCTTAATTGCGCCCCTCCCTTCAAAAGGCAAGCATCTGCTTCACACTGCCAAGGAATTCTGCCTATTTGGAGTGTATAAAACACGAGCATAACAGTGGAGGTACTTACGATCATGCTCTTTAGCTGTTCCACTCCCGCACAATTGGTATTCTCGCAGGTTTTTTGTCGTTGATAGGTCAGGTTGAGCCCTCGAAAGTTAGCCGTGAAATTTAAATTCACATCTTCATTGTTGGTTAAGGAAAGAAAGAAAGTCAGAAAAAACAAATGATATTTTAGTTTTGTAATGGGTGTCAACTGACTGCTTGCTAAATCCCTTCCTCAGACAGCACACAAATAAATTAAATAAATAAGTAAGAAATCGTTAGGGGCTGTGATATGCTCCGTTGGATTCGGGAAAGTTAAGCCTACACTCCAGCAACCATCCAAAGTCATCATGCAAGCTAGTGTCACTTCACCAAATACAGTGGTTAAACCATCCTTCAATCTGTTAATGTAGTTTCAGGTACAGTTGAACGAATCATATCGGTGACACGCTAATCATACATCAAATAGCCTACTTCCTATTTCCACTGCAATACAAGAACAATGCTGTTTCTTTATCTTCATTAGTTTGTGAGGATAAAGACTTTTTGCCTGAGCTTTCAGCTCAACATCATGTCATCGATCATGTACTTTAGACTTCTTTACTAGGTTCTCTTTTCTATGAGTCGGTTGAGATTTAAGACGTCAGTCAAAGATGGTATGGACCTAACTAATGAATGCAATGTTAGCTTAATGAGCTAGTTAGCTGCAGCTGTAAAATCTAAATAGCTTTATATTCCAACAGTAATCCCTGTTATGAGTGTTTGGTCAGTCTCTCCTCTCCCTGCTCATGAAGTAAAAGATAAAAGAAATGTTCTGCCATCCCTGTCCACTTTATCCAATCAGGACAGAGAACTCCATAAAGAGGTGGTCCTGTCTGCTTGTGAACACGTATACAGGAACCTCCTGTTTGCTGTTATGTCTGGTGTTTACCACTCTGCGTTCATGTGGAGAAATAGAGAGGAAGGAGAGGATCGCTGAGATGAGAACCTACTTTTTTCTACCGCTGTCTGAAATCAAGCACCTGTGTTATCAAAGTCAAACTGCCATTCGGGAACAGAAATGGCGTAGAAACAGTGATTAGCCTAAGGAGTACAGGCTTAGGAAACAGTCAGCTGGATGTCAATATAACAATTCACCAGTAGCGTAAAGTATGACATCAATATACATTTGTGTTTAACCAAATGATTGCTAACAATATGGGCCCACAACTACTTTTACCAAGGGGCTCACAGCAGGTTCATCCAGCAGTGTCAAAGTGAGTCAAAACTTAATGAATATTATCATCACGCTGACCAAAGATCAAACTGAGCAAGCATAAAACAATAAGCTAAGATTTATGATCGTTTAATTTTGGCTCATATCTTGTATTTCATTACACAGATTACGTAAATGTTTTGAATCATTGCTTCACTTCACTCCCCTGATATCTAATAGATGTTAGTTTACAGTGGAAACACTGGATGAGCTGAAAGGCAAGAAATTAAAACAGTAAGATCCTTTCAAAGCTGTAGCTTTGGGGAAATAATTTGAAATTACTTACATATATGACAATCCTAAACAACTCTGAGCATGTGGTGTCACACAGCAATATAAATGAATCATGCGTAATGCAAATGTGTCCAAGTGCAACCAGCTATGTTCATAGTTTTACACAGACATATCAATAATTTTACTACACTACTATGTGTCATAAAATAACAGTCAACTAATATATTCTGTACATTTTTGCACTGATAGTGTCCCAACTTTTTATTGTTGGATCTACAGTCATACAGAATAATGTCCCATAATTCTTTGTGCATGTAAAGATGTGTTTATGTTGCATTTATAGTTTATTATCTTACAGCTTACCTGAAGTATTAATGGCATTAACTGTCGCTATCGCTTTCAGTACTTCATCTTCCACAAAGTTCAGACTCCAGGGAGATTTGTTATCATCCAGCAGGATCACATTGATTGTAATCCCTTCCACACATGCGCCCCGACATGGAGCAGCAAGAATCCCCAAGACACACAAACACGACCACCACCACCCTGATCCCATTTTCAGCCCTGAAGTTCAGTCCATGATCTGATAAAGGCTTCTGTTTCTCACTGCTCCTGCTCCAGGGTCCAGTTCGTCTGTAGTGCAGCAAACTCTCCAAGAACTTCCTCCTGAAATTTGTTGCAAATTCCTGAAAAGGAATGATGTCTGGGCTCTATTCAGAGTCCAAGTCCTTGTCTGTTTTCTCCTCAGAGTTGTTCACTCCTCAGATTCACGTTCCCTTTGAGTGGCTGCTCACCTGCCCTCTCCTTTTCCACATCAAGTTGTTAATGTACAACCTTTAAAGACACAGAGGCGGGCCATATAACCTTCTCACTGTTGTTGTGCCAAGGTCTGCGTGAATTACGAGCTTGAAACAAAGGCAAACATGCAAACACAGGGCACAGATTCAAACTGGTTGTTCGCTTGTTGGTCATAAATACAGAAGACAAAAGATGAACAGTTAAAAGGAAATGCCACCAAGTTAGCATGCTTACCAACTAGCCGTGGCCCATCCTGGTCCAAAGCATCTGTGCTAGCGGAGTTAACACCAACACTCCCCCAGAGCTCAGAGCTCCCAGTCCGGACCATTAGCTGCACGACTAACTGAGCAAACAGCTAACAGTAGGTACAGTTAGCAGCCATCAGCAGTTACTCTGGTGACATGCTACTCCCTATTTGTTTTGGGTATGAATTCAACAAGTGGCCAATTCCTACATAATCCACCTTTAAAGGGGCTCTGTGAAACAATTTGTGGCAATTGACAATATTAATCACTCTTGTATTGGCCATAGATGAACAGATTGTAATGTGACAGGAAAAATTAGACTTTCCCCGTCTCTCTTGGTTGCCTATAAAAGCCTGTGGCTCCGCTTACAGAGAGCATCAGCAGCTAATGGTAGTTTAGAAATTAGGTCCACTAACATCAACTAGCTATCATCCGCTTCCAGCATATCACAGAAATTCCACAGAGCCCCTTTACATTTAATATTTACAGACAGAAGTTGAGGCAATACTCTGACTGGAGCAGATTTTAAAGAAATAGTTCAACAACTCGGATAGCTTAGCTTAGCTGAGCTGAGCTTATAGCGAAAAGACTGAAACAGGGGAAAGGGTTCCTAATAGTTACGAAATCCACCAACTACCACCTCCAATATCAAGATTGTTTATTACATACAAACGGAAAGTGTAAATACCAGAATTAACCATTTTATAGGAGGTTATGCGACAAAAAAAGCCCTGCTGACATAGACACAGGGTAGAAAGGCTAATCTGTATCTGAAAGGTCAGTCAATCAAAATTTGCTAGTATGACTAAAGTTTAGATTAAGAGGAAAAGCCACAAATTGGCTTATATTTATTGGATTGAACAAATCAATAACCAGTCACTTTAGATTTGGGATGAA
The DNA here is from genome assembly GCF_040436345.1 of Pagrus major. Classification (NCBI taxonomy): domain Eukaryota; kingdom Metazoa; phylum Chordata; class Actinopteri; order Spariformes; family Sparidae; genus Pagrus; species Pagrus major. The sequence continues at coordinate 9,701,739 of NC_133234.1, read as the reverse complement.
AAACGGTGTGTTAGATCAAAAAAACAGACATTTTGAAATAAAACCAGTCTTAATTTATGTTGTAATAAGTGTGTATTACAACAAAGAATGGGAAATCTGTCGACATCCTGCAAATTACGGATGACAGAGCTCATCTATGTGAGTGAGTGGGATTTGTTACTGTATATGAAAGCGATACCAGGCAGACAGCAAACACAGACACACAGCTTGTAAATTTCTGAAAGACATTGCAGGAAAAAGGAAAGACAGGAGAGAAAAGAGAAGAGCAAAGGTTGATCAGGCCATAAAACTCATCAGAGATAACGTGCTGTAAAACCACACACACACTCCTGGGTTTCAGGTCAGAGGCTTTTTCTACTGTTTATCTGTTCCATATACAATACATACAGCCGCACTCTGCAGTCACTGGAAGTACATAAATCCCACAGCTGATTACAATCCTCATTAAATTACTACAATCTCTTCAGCCTGATTAAACGTCTAAATGATCAGGTTACATGCAGGCAGTTAACTCTGGTGTCTGATGGTCTGAGCAGTGTGACCCATTACACACACACACACACACACGCAGTTTAATGACAGGAATTAATTATCAACTCATTACTTGGAACAATCACTTTACAGAGGATGTCTTCATCCCCTTCCGTATGTGTGTGTGTGTGTGTGTGTGTGTGTGCGTGTGTGTGTGCATGCGTGCTTGTGTGTGTGTATATCTCTGTCTGTCTCTGCCACACACACGTTTCCCACACTTCTCTTCCACGACACAAATGTCAAATGTTCCTCATCTATCACCGTGACATCGAGGGAACCAACCAGAACCTGGCCATAAAAGTTTAAGTGTGTGTGTTTCTTCATACTGAGGATGTCTGCATGGCAACGGATGAAAATAAATCAAATCAAATCAAATTAGTAAAACATACTTCCTCTTTAATTCAATTCAACTTGTATTTTTATCCAATGGCATTGCTCTGATTCTCAGCATGTTGTTCCACTATTAGTGTCACCTTTGTTTCCTGTTTCTTCATGTCATTAGGAAATCCTGATAACACTTGATTACTTAAATATCTTGTTAATAATTTGCCATGGAACGCTTGCTTCATCCAGAGATTAGCGAGCACACCCTTTTGTCCCTACATGTGGTCTGTTCTTTTTGTTTTATTCTTTCATCAGGCCAAAGATCAAAACAATAAGTCACGTCTGTGCCTCTGTATTCAGTCAAATCAGCTCAAGTTCTACTCTCATGTTGTCATACTCTCTTGTTTCAGTGTGATATGAGTGTTCTGTGGGTCAGGTGGTAACAGCCCGGTAAAGAGACGGTCAAGCACACCCTGCTGTTGCTGATTTTCTCTGATGAGTTTCTCCTTTCTGGGTCATGTTAATCAAATACATCAGAAGCTGTAGTGTTTCAATTAAAAAAATAAAAACCACTCGAAAACAATGGCTCCTATGAAATATGGCTGCAGTCTTTTAAAGATGTGGGTCAATATAAAACGTCATTTGTTAAAACTGAACAAACAGTGTGTATTAATCTGACCAAAGTCCTGTCTTTTCTGTCTCATTATGGGTTTCCTTGTGTTTGCTTTCCTCTATTCATGTTTTATTATCATTGTCTATTATATTGATTTCATGTTTGTAAGTGTTTTTTATTTTTTTCTTGTACATTTTTAAAGCATATTCTTTTTTTGTGTGACTCATTTACAGTTCACTGTGCGTGTCCACTGTCTTAACCTCTTGGTCTTCAATAGCTTTACCAAAGTGAAACTGGAGCCTAGTGAAACCCTAGTGAAAAAAATGAGCACTCATATTTCAGATTCATTTTTTCAAGCGCTAAGGTAATCTGATGTCTCCAGTAGAACTGTGCTAGAGGCTCTGGAAGCAGATTAAACAGGAGAAATATTTTCTTTTGTTGTATTCAATATATGCAAAACCTCTCTCAGCAGACTTCTACAAAGTGGTTTAAAACCTCAAACAGGGGAACAAACTGACAGTAAGTGACTTTGGAGCAAGAGTACATGCTGCAAAGTGATAAAGCGGACACATTTTTGGCTGATAATCTGCTTTAAGAGCAAAACAACATCAAAATAATTGTATGCATCCCTTTCAGTTAATATTCCAGTACTTTTGAGTTGCATCATGGGATACATCAGTGGGACACACTGATGTATTTGAAAATGTTGCAACCAAGCATGATCACTCTCCCTATCTCCCCTTTGAGTGGGTAGTATCAGTATCTTATCAACTGATTCCTGACTTTTAGTCACAAAAATCTGTTCAAGACCATGGAATACATTGTTTCTTCATTTATCTGGAATGGTAAACATGCTCAATTGCAGCATCCAAAACCTACCAGGGGCATGGCTCCACCTATATCTCCCAGTTTTATTATTGGGCTGCAACAGAGCTCCGTTTATTGTCCTTTGGGATGCATCATCTGAAACCTTCATGTCCAGTTAGGGTATCTATGGAGGATAGTTAATGCAGTCCAGTCTCATCACTTATCATTGGGCACAATAAGAGACAAATTGAGATAACGCCACCTGTTTGACTCACTGTTCCTCACTCAGCAGAGAACCAGTGAAACTAAACTTTACACACTGCTGACACCTAGTGGAGAGACGGGCTGAGAAAAAGAAGCTGTTCAGAGCTGAAGTTACTTTACAAATTCAGATTTTGACATTCAAAACATATGATGAGCTGATAAAATGTGATGCATTGTCATCCAATTACAACAATAAAATGCTCTTTTCATCAGTAATAATAATCCAATAATATAGCATAAGTGTATACAGTGGATATAAAAAGTCTACACACCCCTGTTAAAATGACTGAAGAACATTTCCCACCTTTAATGTGACCTGTAACCTGTACAACTCAATTGAAAAACAAACTGAAATCTTTTAGGGGGGAAAATAAAAAACAGAAAACTAAAATAATGTGGTTGCATAAGTGTGCACACCCTCTTATAACTGGGGATGTGGCTGTGTTCAGAATTAACCAATCACATTCAAACTCATGTTAAATAGGAGTCAGTACACACCTGCCATCATTTAAGGTGCCTCTGATTAACCCCAAATAAAGTTCAGCTGCTCTAGTAGGCTTTTCCTGACATTTTCTTAATCGCATCTTACAGCAAAAGCCATGGTCCACAGAGAGCTTCCAAAGCATCAGAGGGATCTCATTGTCAAAAGGTATCAGTCAGGAGAAGGGTACAAAATCATTTCTAAGGCATTAGAAATACTATGAAACACAGGGAAGACAGTCATCATCAAGTGGAGAAAATACGGCGCAACAGTGACATTACCAAGAACTGGACGTCCCCCCAAAATTTATGAAAAGACGAGAAGAAAACTGGTCAGGGAGGCTGCCAAGAGGCCTACAGCAACATTAAAAGAGCTGCAGGAATTTCTGGCAAGTACTGGCTGTGTTGTACATGTGACAACAATCTCCCGTATTCTTCATATGTCTGGGCTATGGGGTAGGGTGGCAAAACAGAAGCCTTTTCTTACGAAGAAAAACATCCAAGCCTGGCTCAATTTAGCAAAAACACATTTGAAGTCTCCCAAAAGCATGTGGGAAAATGTGTTATGGTCTGATGAGACCGAGGTTGAACTTTTTTGGCAATAATTCCAAAAGGTGTGTTTGGCGCAAAAACAACACTGCACATCACCAACAGAACACCATACCCACAGTGAAGCATGGTGGTGCCAGCATCGTGCTTTGGGGCTGTTTTTCTTCAGCTGGAACTGGGGCCTTAGTCAAGGTGGAGGGAATTATGTACAGTTTCAAATGCCAGTCAATGTTGGCACAAGACCTTCAGGCTTCTGCTAGAAAGCTGAAGATGAAGAAGAACTTCATCTTTCAGCACGACAACGACCCAAAGCATACATCCAAATCAACAGAAGAATGGCTTCACCAGAAGAAGATTAAAGTTTTGGAATGACCCGACAAGAGCCCAGACCTGAATCCGAATGAAACTCAGTGGGGTGATCTGAAGAGGGCTGTGCACAGGAGATGCCCTCGCAATCTGACAGATTTGGAGCGTTTTTGCAAACAAGAGTGGGCAAATATTGCCAAGTCAAGATGTGCCATGTTGATAGACTCCTACCCAAAAAGACTGAGTGCTGTAATAAAATCTGCTGGTGCTTCAACAAAGTATTAGTTTAAGGGTGTGCACACTTATGCAACCACATTATTTTAGTTTTTTTGTTTTTTTGTTTTTCAATTGAGTTGTACAGGTTACAGGTCACATTAAAGGTGGAAAAAGTTCTGAAATGATTTATCTTGGTCTCATTTTTTTACATCACAAAAACCTGTCATTTTAACAGGGGTGTGTAGACTTTTTATATCCACTGTATGTTGTAGTAGCATTGGTAAAACAACGAGGGACCATTTTATTGTATTATGAGTACATTTACCTTTATTACTTCAAGAACATTTTGCTTCATACTGTATACTTACATGCTTTTACTTACTAAACATTTTCAATGAAGGACTGAGTATTTCCACTGTGTGATATTGCTTCTTTTACTTCAGTAAATGATCTGAATACTTCCCTCCTACTCTTGATATAAGTGGAAAATCAGTCTGTGGAGGCGGGTTGCCAGGTCAGGTCAGTGGTTGCCTGTTACTTCTCAAGGAGTTGAAAGCCAGTCTAATTTACTTTTTTTGTCTATTTAGCCCCATTTGCTTTCTTTACTTTTTGTTGCAAAAACTTGGTTTGTGGTTTTCTCCATCAAGTCCTTTTTTTTCAACCCGTGTTGTTTTATTACCCATGGTTTTTCCATTGACCTTTGTAATGAACGAGCAGATTATCTGTGCCGCTGTGTTCTCTCATGGACTCCAGTGAGACAAAACAACATGTGGACACAACGTGGTCTATGCCAAAACAAACCCAGACTAACATTTTCAGTTTCCAAACAGCTGTCTGAGACACTGAGGCGAAGTTCACTGCAAGAAAACTTTGTGGAAGAGGGCTCCTTAAAATAACCGCCCTAGTTATTCCATCTTTGTACTGACACCAGTGAAGACCGAACAGACTGAGGGAAAATGAGCACAGAGTAGTCCTCTGCTCTATATAATCCGAATAATAAACACACAGGTCTGTGAATACAGTAGTAAGTTTTATTCAAACTATTTCTTAATGACAAAAGACAGTGTCACAGTGATTTGAAAAATAAAAAGTGCTTGCGAACTTAATCAAACTCATTTCCCTCACAGTAAAGAAACTAAACAGATACAGTGTGTTACAATGATGTTAAGTCACAGTCATGGCGAGAAATCAAAGATGCATAGGAGACCTGACGATGCTCCTCGGAAGGCTCCGACCGTGTTACTGCATGAAGAAACAGAATCAACACATTCTACGTACAAATTACGACAAACGGTACAGAACATGCCGATTTCCAAAACAACAAGGCTGCTTGTTGTTTTGAACATCACGTAGTTATTAAAAATTAGACAAGGATTATGTAGAAATTAGAAACTTGTGTTCGGAAAGGCTGAAGGTTTTCTTCTTCTTCTTCCCTGTCAATGATGACATGACAGTAGCAAAGGGATATTAACAGGGTAGTATCATTAGAGTGAGGTGTGCAGTGTATTCAAATAGGCTTACATTTGCACAAATACTTATAAATGCAGCTTTTGATTACCAAACACCTGATGGTTTCATAGTTACAAATGAAAATAAATAAGTCAATAAATAAATAGTCTTTTTAAAATTACATCAGGAAGCTTTTGCTGCTCTGTTTTTATGTTTTTTTTTAATTTCACAGTCATTTGCCGTGATGAATGAAACTTACTGGACTCCCCGGTCATCAATCTTCCACCTAAAAATCAGCAGTTCATCCTCCTGAGCTTGAATTTGATGTGGTGATGCTTATTTTCCTGTATCAGTTCCATTTACTTGGTCTATATTAAAAAGGTGCAGTATGTAAGAACTGGCCACTTGTTGAATTCATTTTCAAAACAAGCAGGGTGCAGCATATCACCAGAGTAACTGCTAACTGCTCAGTTAGCAATGTAGCTAGACTTGGACCGCAGAGTAAAGGAGCCTTGTACTGGCGGGGCTAGCTGGTAAGCATGCTAACTTCAGTAGATATCTTGCAACACAATAAAAACTTAAAAAATAAAACTTCAAAACTAATATTTCTTCACATTCTGTTGATAATCTTGGTTAATTTTCATTTTAAAAGGAAAATTCTTACATATCGCACCAGAAAAATAAGAAATACAGCATTTCACAAGAAGGAGTCATTTATCACAACAATAAAAAAACGTGGCCATTAAAGCTTTATCTTTGAAATGATAAAGTTTTATAAAGGATTTGAAGGAAAAGTTCAACATTTTGGGGAATAAACGCATTCACATTTTTGACAAGAGTAACATGAAAAGACCGATACCACTCCCATGTCTGTATGCTAAATATGAAGCTACAGCTTGTTTCTTCTTTAGCTTCATAAGCAGTTAGCTTAACTTAGCCTAAAGACTGTGTCATTTTTACACTTCAGTTTTTGTATGGATTAAACTGAGATGTAATGTGTTTTAGAGGTACTGGTAAGCAGATTGTGTTAGCTAGCTATTTCTCCATTTCCAGTCTTTGAGCAAAGCTAAGCTAAGCTAAGCTAAGCTAACCGGCTGCTAGTGGTAGCTTCATATTTTGCATGCAGGTACAAGTGTGGTATCAATCTTCTCGTCTAACTCTCAGCAAGACAGAAAATTTGCATATTTCCCCAAATGTCTAACTATTTCTCTATGTTATCAAGTTAACCTGACAACCAATAGGCTGAGAACTGCCGACTTTCATTTATCGTCTTCCCTCTTGCACGTGCTTTATAACATTTCCAATCAAGCTGTGTCTGAGCTCAAGTACATCTACAGGTAATCACTCCATCCTCTGCCCGTTCCCTTACCTTCCTTACACTCCTTTTCTGTTTCCTTCCCTAACCCCAAACCCTCTGGCCTGGTTTCCCAGTGGCAGGCCCTCACAACATCCAGCTACTGTCTCTACCACCAAAACTTTAGACCGTCATAGGAGCTGGCTACAAGATCACTGGATTTCTACATTTGTAGAGTAGACAAAATACAGTAGTGCTACAATATTAAGAAGGAAAATAATTCCTCATATGTGGAGCTTACCACAGCTCCTGAGGCCGGAGCACATTAAGAGCCATTTGGATCTTTGTCAGACTTACTCTCCACTGTTAAGTGCATTCATTGTTTTCATTTGGCAGCCACGCACTAACCCCGGTGGTGCGTGAAACCACCTTGAAAATGTTTTGATTTTCTGAAGGCAGTAAGATGAAGGCAGATCCTTTAACGTTAAGCCAACGCAGATCAAAAACAACAGAAATAAGTGTATTTTTCTTGTATTTCTTTTTGATTACATGTTCTGCTGTGAGGCAAACCTCTCCATCTGTCGTTGTAAACACGGACACAATATGGCTATATTGTACTTTTTTTCAATCAGATGTTTGTCACATGACTTTTGGCAGTGGTGGCACGTAATTCACATCCGTTGGTTGCTTAGTTGTAAAGAATAAAATCGGGGTTAAGATTCAGAACTCCACTGAGCTGGTCCCTTGAAAGTTTCCTGTCTGTGATGTGACCATGGAGCGGCGAGATAGCTAAACTGGGTCAAATTTCTCAAAATGTGATTCGGCCTCTTCGACATCCCGACTCTTTGCAGACATCGCTTCTTCTTGAACGACCGCTGATTCCCAACTAAAATATATTTCCTATGGTAAAATTAAATGCTAGCACAAAGCCCTGACAAAACCTTCAAACCCTAACTTAAACATTCAAACCCAAATGATGACCTTCAAAAGGAAAACATTCAAACATATACATTCAAAGCTTATTTCCCAACGCTAACCTTTGTACTCAAACGTTCACCCTTCCATAACCGAGCTACCACAGGCTGAGCTCTGCTGTATGCCAAGCTCCGATCCCTCTTCCCCAGACCTGGTACCAAACCTCACAACTGAAAACATAAAACCTAAAATTACATTTAAATCCACCTTTGCCTTTGCAGTCTTGCAGCCTGGAGCGCTGGTCTAGGAGCTGATGATCTGACCTGACCAGGTCTCGTGCTTGGTGCCTGGATTCAGGTGGGTGATCACCACGTCGACAGCCTGGATCTTCTGGTTCTTGGGGGGGATGGGGCACACCTTGTACGTGACCTCGTCCCCCTCCATAGGCACGTACTCTCCCTCAATGCTGCACAGGAAACACAGTCACAAATTCAACATCATGTTTTTCATTGAATCATGGGCAATGCAGCAATTTACTACTGCACACACAGTTGGGGGACTTGCTTAAGTAAGATTTAAAAATCATTTAACTAAATTGACGCAGCTTTATGTTGTAACTTATTTCTTTCTGATCAATCTTCTATTTTATGTTGTGACAACACTGTGCTTGTGATCCTGTTATGGTTCATATGACACATACAAATGTCAAAATATCTGTGGTTTGCCGAAGCGTTAACTGCCAAAGTTTAATTCAAGGTAATGGGCTGCTCTCCTTCTTCATCGTCTCCTAAAGGTGCATTTAGGGATTGGAGGTTCCTTTATGATGGGAGAGGGGGAACGATTTTGGGTAACAAGAGGTGAGAGGACACAAGGAGGCATAAGTTAGCCTATAAGTTTCAATGGCAACTTGGCAACAATGTAGCTTGTCACACACTCGTAGTGTGAGCAAAACATTAGTCTCTAAGAGTAAACTCAGATAACCCTGATGAAATCACCATGACATCATCAGGGGTTATATTTTCGGACTTTTGGAGATTTGGTCATTTTCAAAATTAGTGGAGTGCTCCTTTAATATAAATGATAAAATATAAGTACTTCTATATTCCTTTAGTTGTCTTCTTGTCTGTTGTTGTTTCTTTAGCAATAGGTGCTGTGCTTAAAAACGATTACATTAATAAATGTGACTTAGTGTTGCATGGAAAAACTGCAACGTCAAACTGATTTGCTAAAAATGCAGATGGAAAATCACAACCTTTAAATAATAGTCTGTCTAAAATCATTGTATTGTGTTTATCAGCTATTTTAGCGACCATGTTGACTAAACAAAACAAATTCACTCACTCAGAGATGTGGACAAAGATGTCCTCTCCTCCGCGAGAGGGGCGTATGAATCCATGACCCTGAGACCTGGAGAAGTTTTTACACACCCCTTTAAATACTGGACCTGATCTGGCTCGCACTGTCCTGCAGAGAAACAGGGTCATCATCACAGTTATTCTGAGCTGTTAATGAATTCTTGAGACATTTTATAATTAAATTGATAGCTGTTATATTAGAGAAAATCTCTGAATTCTGGTTGTGGGCTCAAACCTTGAGAAAACCACATGCCTGTTTTACTGTATTTTTACATTATTAAACCCATTACCAGCAATAATAAATGATTTATTAACAATTATTAAAGCAATATAATGTCCAAAAAAGGTGAATGTCAAGGTGATGAGACTAGAATCTGTCTGACTCACGCTGAGTATGTGCGGGTGCGTTTGGTGGGCAGCGGGCTGGGCAGCTCTCCAGGCTGTGGAGGTTTCCTCTCCCTCTCCCAAACCCGGCTGCCCTCCCTCAGGAAGGGGAAGGACAGCTGCAGGGGTGTCCGGGGAGAGGTGAGTGGCAGCGGAGGGTCTGCCGGTGAGGAGGCATCAGGTTCTGACATCTTAGCTGGTTACAGGTAGAAGGTTTTGGTCTTTTTTTTTCTTCTTCTTCTCTGTTTTAGGTGTCCTCCGATGGTGCACAAGAAAGAAGAAGGCGGAGGGTTACACCTCCTGCATGGCAAGAGTGTGTGGGAGGGTGGGGAGATGATCAGAGAGGAGGTCTTATAGGTTGAAGAGCAACAGTACCCTGCAAGAGAGGAGAGAGGGAAGTAAATAGAGAGAGAAAGAAAGGTTTTTATGGTTATTTTGGAGAGTACACAGAGATATTTTACATTTTATTGCAGTCTCATTATGTATCTAGTTTCCATCAGCAAAGTTTATGTGCTTAACTGGACCCGTGTGCTTGGTGCAGTTGCAGATGTCTGAAAACAGTGATTTATTAGTCCTTGTCCGAGCTTATCATACACATAGATGCATGTTCTCCAGCTAATGGATCCAAAAAGCTTTCCTGTAAGATGCTGACTATCTCACATAAAACAGGAAATCAGCTCCCTCCCATCATCTCGAGAGTGCACATTAAGTTGGACATCGACTTTTGCCAACACAGGGAAACACATCTATCGTGGCTGTCCTCTGATATCTCCAAATATGGTAACATGGACAATTTCAGACAAACAAAAGGCTCCTTCATGAGTTCAGAAAAATCTTTTACTTTTTAAGACAAAAATAAATCATTAGATTACCTAGAAATGTGTTGCTCCAAAGCTGAGGAAGAACATTTGAGCTCTTACATTGAACAAAAGTACCATTCACATACCATTTATAGTGTCATATATCAGGCATATTTGTGGTGTCATTGGATAAGGATGACATCTAACTATAACGCCAGGAATCTTTGTCTGTCTGTCTTTCTGTATGTCTGTCTCATATCACAAGAAATACTTCACACTTGGTGGGTGTATGGCTGGGGACCAGAGAAAGTGCATTGTTGAGTGTGAAGCTGTTCGGATCAGAAATTAAAAGATATCTTTAAAAGAAAACATTTGTGCAGACGCATATCTATGACTTACAGCAGCCAATCAGGTGTCGTTTTTGTCTCGACAACCGATAATGCTAACAATTTCACATCTGGCGGCTGTATTGCTGAGGAAGTGCAGTGTCGAGTCTGAGAGTGTGGATGAGCAGTTCTTGAGAACGCTGCAAGCAGCAATACAAGAGGCCAAGCAATCAGCACATACTAGTATTTTTGAGAAATAATTTCCCATTAATAATAAAAAAGACTGACACATCGTTGACCCTGAATAGTCTTCCTCAAAATTCGTGTCCTCTGACTGCTTTGCTTTCTGGTCCTTTGAGGCTCTTGTGAGTGGAGAAGCTGTTCTCAGTACCTCTTATACATTTTTCTCTGCATTAATACTGAATGTTGGTGCTACACACTGTAGTGAGTTTAAAACGGGGTTCAGCAACCTGTGGCTCTGCAGTGGCTTTGACGAAAAAAAAAAAAATCACATGGAAATGAATAACGGTTATCTTTTTTTTAACAATATCAGTGTTGTAGGCCTATATATATTCTCTGATTGTAAAAATGCAAACACATGGTATCTGTTCTAGCAAGTTGTGATTTTGTCAATGAATTGAACGACCCTGAGCTGATTCTGTTGTGTTTTATGCTCAGGGCCGAGGGTTGGTGGGGTATATGGCAAGCTTGGTACTATTGTCTTCTGATAGGCTACTCACATCGGTTGAAAAATGTTGTTTAGGCTGTGTTACCTTCAATACAGGGCTTAAATATCTTTTGCAGCTCCAGACACATTTCTTTGGCAAGGGAGGGGTGGAAAAATGTCTCTTTTGATAATAAAGGTTGCTCATCCCGGTCTAGAAAGACACCAGCGCTCTTTGATTTTTTAGAGGCTGACACCAACAGATTTCTTGTTTCAATGTTTAATCAGACTCCATTGTAGCTCAAACTGTGTACACTGTCACATCAATGTTACAAGAACAAATGAATCACAAAACAACATAACTCAGACACTGTCTCTAAAACAGCAAAAGCTAAATATTTTATAGCTAAAGTGTTTTGCAGTGGATTTTCCCTCAGTTGTAGATATAACACCAGGTGTACAATAGCTGGAAGCTGCTGTGATCAAAATGAAAATAACAGAGCAAGTTGATTACCGAGCACCAGCCTGCAATCTTGCTGGCTTTGAAAAGGTCCCAAGATGATGTGCATAACAATCCTGCCCCGGAGGACCTCGCCTCGGCTCATCACGCTCGATTATATTAAAATCCCCACTCGCCCAAGACTGACATCCATTAGAGGATCGCTCCTTACAGTGTGTATAAACAACAAGCTGCTCTCTGGACCGTTTCAGACAGTCATTTTGGGACGAATGAGCTCGGTCACCGTGCCTTGACACAAACCCAATTATCATTTTATAAGTGGGAGTTGTGATGAGCATCATCGTGCAGCTCATTATTTTTGACACTCACTACACACTACAACAACAACACAAAGGGCTGCAGGGCATTGTTCTACACAAGCTGAACGCCTACACTGAAATCTAGTGGATGTTGTTGGGGTTATCAGCAGCCACCTCCCACTATATCTCAATATTGATGTAACATCTGCAGGCTGAATGTTTGACAGGGACTGATGAATTCAGTGTGTGTCAGAGTCAATCCCACAGGCTCCGTTCAATATCACACTCTGCCTCTTTCGCTGTCAGTCTAAATATAGCAGGTTAAGTGTGTGAGAGTGTGTGTGTGTGTGTCCGTGGAGAGAGATGGTAGCTGCTTTCACACTGGACAACGAGGGTCCTGAGGCAGAAGTTAACAAGCCTGATGTATACACACTTCATATCATAGATGCAGATTGGTGTTGCACAAACAGTTCTGAGATCCAGTCTCCAATCTTTCACTTCTTTCTGAGAGGAGGGTGTGTTTGAGACAGATATGTAATAGTTGTTCAAGTTTCCATCCTGGGATAACAACTTCTACTGCACTGGAAGCACCAATGTTCATTTTGATCTGTGTTGTTTTCCAAATTTGGCACTACTTCTCATTACCTAACCCTCTAACGAATGTAAGACTACTTTCCTCCTTTTACTATTTAAGGAGTAACTGTCCTTCTAATGTAAACAGAAGTTATCAATGAACAAAAACAACAGACCATTAGAATGACAAAAATAGGCTATGAAAACAGAAAAAAATGAGATAATAATTCAGGGGTTAAGAGGTTAAATTGTTTCAGGCTAACAGTTTTGTGGAATCGTTCTTGTTATTTGACAGTTTAATAGTTTTCAACTCATCATGGAGGATTTATTCCAGACAAATTGTGAACAAATGATGAGCTTTACAAGGTAGAGTTGTTTAACTTTACATTTATTGAGAATAATAAATTCAAGTTACAGCCTATGAGAGCGAATGATGCCAACTTGTGCTAGCTAGCAGAGGTTTAACACCCACGTGGTCACTTGTTCCTTTAGCTTCTGTGGAACCAGAAGTAACTTTAACAGTCGCATTAAAACAAAAGCCATGCTAAAGACTCTGTGAGACTGTACGAGTAACAGCAACTATTTGTGCTAAATGCTAATGGCAGCTTGCTAACATCCTACACAATGACAATGCTAACTTGACGATGCTAAGCAGGTATAAACTTTCCCATGTTCAGCATCGTAGTTTGGCATATTAGCATGCTGACATTTCTCTTGTTCGCCCTGGGTCAAGTGCTAGGACCCCAGTGTATCTGCTTATAGGTCTGGTTCTATGTTTGACTTTTTATTTATGATATATGTAAATATTTATTTTAAATATTTATGTAAAGGTATTATGTAAGAACATAAAACGAAAACTTCTGCTGAAATTATCAACAGAACATGAAAAAATAGCAGTTTTGACGTTGTGCTGTCTTTGTATTGTGGTGCAGAGATATCTACTAAAGTTAGCACGCTAACCAGCTAGTTTTGGTCCATCCCGATCCAAAGCTCCTGTGCTCCCGGTCCAAACACTACCTGCACAGCTACCTGAGCTAACTAGCTAACAGCAGCTACAGACATTAGCTAAACCACTCAAGTCCTTGAGATAACAAGTCAAAATCCTGAGATGAAAAGTCATATTTTTTACATAAAAAGCAGCCAATTTTTACATATTGCACCTTTAAATACAGTCTTTGCTGTTGGTAGAATGACATCACCTGGTCACCTGCTAGCCTATCTGCCATCTTTGCTAGCATACATGAAGGACTACAATGGTTTAACATCTCCCAACTCATAATGTCAGATAAACTTAAATAAACTATTAAATCGTAGAAATATAGAGTAATACCGGAGTAACAGTTCATGTTCATATAAGGTTTGATTCTGTTATTTAGCCCAACTCTTATTCTACGACACCGAAGCATTTACAGTTAATATAAGTGACACTATCATTACGTGGGCCTAATGAGTAAGTAGCTTAATTGTGAGGTAGCATTCATATAGCTATTCTTGGAAAGACCTTGTGGCTCAATAATTATCCATCTGAAAGACTTAATTTCTCTATCAAATTTTAAAAAGAGGATTAGAGAGGTGCAAATTTTACTTGAGTAAGAGAACTAGTGAGGTTTAGGTTGGCTTCTTCCAGGCACGACCAACCACACATCCAAATAGGCCAAAACTAGTACAAGGGTTCAAAAGGTCCCCAGCATCATCAAAGGAGCGGTTTTAATCCCTCCGGTTTATGAGCTCATTTAGCCAGAAGATCCTGCAAATGGCTGATGATGAGTGGGGCTTTTATCCCCCTGGTATCATGTTGGATGGTGTTGATGCAGTGATGATGAACAGGCACATCTGTCATCGCGGTGGCACAGGGGAGAGGACTGATACCACGGCTGACGGATGACGAGGCAGTAACCGTGTAGCCTAAATAATTTAGCAACTTGACCGGTCGAGCTCCTGTTATTAGGGCCGAGAGTGGACTCCTTGGATGAGTCTGCAGTGCCTCTGTGTCAGATGAGTTGATGAAACATTTAACATTTAATCAGGGGGGCTAAAAACAAACAGAAAAAGCCAGATCATAGACTGACTGGAGGAGCTTTGAAAAGACAGACAAAAGGCCAAAAAGCACCTCCCTGTGAAACCAGGGCACTGTGGCTGTCTGTACTCCCCTGCATCAGCATGGCAGACACGTCAACTACTCTGCACACACACACACACACACACACACACACACACACACACACACACACACACACACAGGGAGCCAGCCAGTCTTTAAACTTTATATTAAGCCTTTAAACACACACACACAGCCTGGTTTGTGATATAATTTGTTTGAATGTGAAGCTGTCAGAGCCTTAATAATTCACTACAAAATAAAAGCCCTTCAGGCGGCTTGTTTCCAGAACATTCTCACACTGTGGCAGCTTGAGACAACAAGGCGAAAGGATGCTTCACCGGTGGCCAATAAACGTGACACCAAAATGGGTCTCGAAATGGGACACATATAAGAAGATGCAGGCTCAGATTGGTAAATCTGCGCTATGGGTTGAAGACATTTCATCACAATGCTGCCACAAACCGACGCCGTCTGCCCGACACGGAGAATAAAAGGCTCGGATGTGTAAAGCCACGCTCCAAAATCACACATAAACCCCGATCGATTACACGATTGCTTACCGTCAAAGCGCCGATCAGCTGTCAGTCACACGATCATCGACGCGGCCCCGTGTTTTTGAGGCGATTTAAGGCAATTATGTCTGATTAGAGCCGGCGAAAGCTGCGGGGACATGTGGTGAATAAGTGAGGGGATCTTGGTATGGATGCGGCGCACACAGGCGGGATGAAAAGGCAGCAGCAAATGAAAAGGAGGCAGCAGAGACGGGGCGGGGGTGCAGGGGGTTACTGTGCTAAAAACAACAGCGGGCTTCACCATACTACAGTCCACTCTTTGTTCTCCTCATGGACGGTTTCTTAATGTTTATATTTTTTTCCTTCTTCATCAGACCAGTGAGATTTAACTGGGTGTTGAATGGACAGGGACAGGGTATCTTTTATTGGATCTTCATGCAGGCATTGTGTATGAAGCTTGAGCTAATGTCCTCTAAAATACTATTTCAATGTCAAATCTACTCATGTTACAAGTGATGGATTCTTCCTTTCTTTCTTTTTTTACAGCGCAAAATAAAATGTCATTATTTTTTTTTATTATTATTATTTTTATTGTTTCATGTATCCCGTCATAAGATGGTGTGAAGCAATTTTGATTTTTTTTCCTTTCAAGAAGATGTACGTAGCCTATTTATTGTACTGAAACCAGAAAATGCACTGCAATCAATCGCCCTTTTCCCACAAACTCTCCTACTACATTTCAATGGACCCACTGCTATGGAAGCACATTTCTGCCAAAAAAAAGGGGCCCCGACTGCATCATAATACAACTGATTTAAACTTTATTGATTATGTGTTGGGGGTAAATAAATCACAAATTCATCAAGCAGACGGAACCATTTTTAAATATAAACAAACATAGCTTAACATTTATTTTTAGATGTTTTTAAATATAAACCTAATTTGTGTATAGAATGTTCAGTTCTTTCATCTTTTCCACTGGGCTTTGATCTGACGAATCCATGAGAATATAATATTGATGTAGCCTGAATCATTATCTGAACACCACTTGCTTAAAAGTAGTAGTGTGAGAGGAGCAGGAGATCTTTATAAAGTAATCTTTATAATATCGCTAAGGAAGACATTTATCTAGAATCTATTTACCAACTAGGATTTCTACAGGACCAACAAGGATTTCCACAGGACCAAAAAGGATTTCTACAGGACCAACCAGGATTTCTACAGGACCAACCAGGATTTCTACAAACATGTTGAGAAAAAGCCTGCGTCTGCAGCGGTCAGGATATTATACGGAAGAAGGAACTCCATATATATCCTACAAGGAGGTGATATACAGGTCAGTTCTCTGTGCTATATGAACACATTCTGTATGCTTACAACACTATACATAAAATCTTCACACGTATCAGTCTTTTCTAACTTCCATTGTATCCTTCAGGGTCTTTCGGAGGAGGAGACTCCACAGCCGTGGTCACATAAGTGCCATTAACTACGATGGAATCAGCTCCCAGGACTCTATTGCCGGTGACGACCATTTCGATGAGTATCAGGACATGACTGACGACGAGGAAAGCACTCAGACCACAGGGACTAAGGCATCACTCAGGTCTACTTGTAGCCATGTGATGAATGCCACTTTCCTCCTGCTGGTCCTTCTGGGTTTTGGTGAGTGATCTCAAACTTTCTGCCATAATCATTTCTAGAACACAAATCAAAACCTGGGACAGCTGGTTTTATTTTAGTCCCTGGTCCAGGTTTTAGGTTAAGTTCTTTGTTAGTAGGAATGTATGTATGAATTACTGTAAGTCGCTTTGGACAAAAGCCTGTCCTAAAATGTAAATGTAAAATGTAGGAACCTGTCTAACCTTTGTGCTTTGCATCCTTCAGTAATCATGACAAACATGATAATGCAGCTGAGAGAGGAGGTGCAGTCACTCAGACAGCAGAGAAACACGGTTATTCCTCTGGCAGACACGATGCCCAACTTTGCCTTAGAATCACAAGGTAAGTTATCTTATTGTCCATCATCCGTCATCAGTGTCATGATGATTCGTATGTGTGTTACTGTGGAACGTGTTTGGAGGTTGATTTCTAACTTTGTGTTCTTGATTTGTGTGCATGCAGGTGCTAGAGTTTGGCATAGTTTATCCTCGGACACATATTGGCACCGGAAACCCATCTGGAACATAATGGACAAACTGAATCACTGGTGGTATTCATCCATATCACAGCGACGTGTGATCCAGGTAGGAATTCACATTCACTAACTCTCCTAATCTTTTCTTATAAAACTTAAAGGTGCACTATGTAGTTTTGGGGAAATCATTTTAATCAGTCATGATTAATTCAGTCATGGAAAAAAAATAATATTTCTGAGTTTGTATTATTACCTCATTAATATTGTAAATATTAAAATTTTAAGTTTGAATTTGTTCTCCAAAACTACATAGGAGAAGGCTTTTTTACAGTGTTCATAGATCGTTTTACAGTGGATTGTAAATTACACTTTTGCAACTTCTGGTAGTTCATGTGATCATAGAGAAACAGTGGTAGTTTATGGAGTGTGGAAACTAAAATATTTCATTTCTCTCCTCAGGGACATTCACCATTACAACCAGGACATTGCTGGTGCTTTCCAGGCAACCGTGGACATATCGTTATCTCTCTTTCCCACCTAATCAACATCACTCACGTGACGATCAGCCACATAACAAAAAGCCTTTCCCCCTATGGCAACATTGCGAGTGCACCGAGGGAATTCACTATCTATGTAAGTCAGCCATTTTCTGTCATTATCCTAGATATATACTGCATACATTGCACATCCAAAAGTTCAACTAATCACTTTCTCTGTTTTTTTCTACAGGGAATGAGGAAAGAAGATCAGAACATCTATTTGGGAAGACTAGTTTACGATGAAGACGGTCCAGCAATACAGACCTTCAAAGTGCCTGTAAGTATACTATAATTGATGCAGCATCACTCCCATGAACATGCATTTGTAACCAAAAACATTGTGAACATTGAACAAAAACATTCCCAGATTATTTCACAATATACATGTATGTCTCTGTATAGGACATGAAGTAGAGATGAGCTTTAACTGTTTAGTGATCTTCTCAGAATAAAATCTCTTTCTGCCATAATAATGGCTGCAAACTGAGGCAGTTAAACTAACCTTATAGAGGTAGAGGTAGAGCTGCTATTAAAACCTGATTCAGAAAACACCATGTGGTCCATATAGATGTTAGGTGGATCAAAATGTAATCTCTATCTCTGATGTCCTGTCCTCTTATCTGTTCTGTTGCAATGCCTGACGCTCTTTATTCATGTGTCTCTCTTGTCTCTTACCAGTACCAAGACAAAGGTGTCTTCCATCATGTGAAGCTACAGGTAGACAACAACTGGGGAAACACGAACTACACCTGCCTCTACAACTTCAGGGTTCACGGTGAACTCCCCACCTAACTGTCACTGTCATTTCATAGATAGTTATTTAGTGAATATTTCGTTAGTTAGTTAGTTAGTTAATTATTTTGTTAGTTTTTTCGTTAATATTTAGTTAGTTAGTTAGTTAGTTAGTTAGTTAGTTAGTTAGTTAGTTAGTTAGTTAGTTCGGTAGGCAGGTAGGTAGGTGGTTGGTTGGGTGGTTGGTTGGTTGGTTGGTTGGTTGGTTGGTAGGCTGGTTGGTTGGTTGGGTGGGTGGGTGGGTAGGTTGGTTGGTTGGTTGGTTGGTTGGTTGGTTGGTTGGGTGGGTGGGTGGGTGGGTAGGTAGTTAGGTAGATATCTTTTTAATCCCCAAAGGAAGGTAGGTAGGTAGGTAGGTAGGTAGGTAGGTAGGTGGTTGGTTGGTTGGTTGGTTGGTTGGTTGGTTGGTTGGTTGGTAGGTTGGTTGGTTGGTTGGTTGGGTGGGTGGGTGGGTAGGTTGGTTGGTTGGTTGGTTGGTTGGTTGGGTGGTTGGTTGGGTGGGTGGGTAGGTTGGTTGGTTGGTTGGTTGGTTGGTTGGTTGGGTGGGTGGGTGGTTGGTTGGTTGGTTGGTTGGTTGGTTGGTTGGTTGGTTGGTTGGTTGGGTGGGTGGGTGGTTGGTTGGTTGGTTGGTTGGTTGGTTGGTTGGGTGGGTGGGTGGGTGGGTAGGTAGGTTGGTTGGTTGGTTGGTTGGTTGGTTGGTTGGTTGGGTGAGTGGGTGGTTGGTTGGTTGGTTGGTTGGTTGGTTGGGTGGGTGGGTAGGTAGGTAGTTAGTTAGGTAGATATCTTTTTAATCCCCAAGGGAAATTAGGCAATTTTGGGTATATTCGAGGTAAGTATTTTCAGGGCCTGCACTTGTGGGTTTTTCTCCGGGGACTCCGGTTTCCTCCCACCACCCAAGCATGCCTGATAAACTGGTGTGTTTGGTTTCAGAAAAAACAACAATTATAATTTGAAATAATAAAACAAGAAAGAGATTGAATTGGAACTATTTTGCTCTGTGTGTTTTATACAGTATTTTCTTCAAGTATGACGATACTTTTTCCATTATTCAAAGTTGAATTTTAGGTCCAGCACATCCAACAAGTTTTTTTGTATGCAGGCATACTTTTGGTTGTTAGTTACTTTTGGTGTATGTCTTATTCAATAATAAATGAACTCATCATCTATCCATCTTGCAAATGCACACACTGGTCATGTGTCAGTTTAGTTTCAGTTTGAATTTCTTCTCCAAAACTACATAGTGCCCCTTTAAAGATGTGGGTATTTAACAGTCAGAAAGGGTCTTATGAAAACATTCTTTAATATTAGTACTATATGTAGAATGCAGCATTTTTGGATCATGGTGATCCATAGTGACTAAAAGTCAGGATATCAGCCTCTGCTGCTCAGATTTTGATTATTCTTGCTTTTCAGTCAGTCTTTTGTGGATGCCCCAGCTATAAAGAAATGCAACACCAAATCAGTGGTGTAATTTAGTGTTAAATAATCAAATTCTTGACAGTCGCCTTCATCTTTGTTCAACAGATCTCATGAAAATGTATTTGAATGCTGAATAAAGAACATATTTCAAAATCACCCTTTTAAAATGAGAAGAAATGCAGCATTTCTTTATGAAAAATGATCCTTGAGTCAATCATTGTGCAGTGGGCCAGAGTAATGTAAGGTTAAAAAAAAAAAAACCCCAAAAACTACCCGGTGGGTGATTATTATTATTATATTTATTATTATTATTAGCATTGTTATTATTATTATTATTATTATTATTATTGTTGTTATTATTATTAAGCATTATGCATGCCCATTTTAATTTAAATCCTCCACTCAAAATGCGTTTTGCTTACTGTTACTTCAGCTGGATGTTTGTGCTTCATCCGAAAAGTTTGACCATAGAAGTATGTTTGCATGATCATCTGCTGAAGGTTACAAAGTACAAGATGATTTAGTGGCATCACAACAAGTTTGGAGGCCAATATGTTCCACTATGCAACTCGTTAAAATGTGATGTGGAAACTTTAAACCTCCAGTGCATGCATACACTGTGAACAGATTTTTCATTGAAGTAGGAGACAACTTGTGTCCTAAAGTTAAACTTCTGAAGTGAAGATTATCTGCATATTAATAGATTCTGAATGTTTCAATGAGTATAGGAAATTTTAAGAATTTTAAATGAGGTATATGACTTTTTTGAAGAAGAAACCCATATCACACATGAAATTATTATTCAAATAATAATAATAATAATAATAATAATGATAATAATAATAATAATAATAATAATAATATACATATATATATATATACATATATATATATATATATATATATATATATATATATATATATATATATATATATATATTATCTTAAAATATGTCTGGTGGAGTTCTCTTAACATACACAGTCCACAAACTAATGTTACTGCTCTGGTATTGTACATTTTCTATGTTAAGGTATATTATAGTCTCCTTTTTGAGAAGACGAAAGAGGAAACTGTGGAAATTCCTCCATTTAATTGTTTCCAGGCCTTTATAGCTGCTTTTTGTTTCTGTGACATTTCTTGAAAGAGATCAAGACATTTTTTCAACAGAGTTGTTAAGTGGAAACAAGCGTCTTATTATGGAGGGATGACAACATTCTTAAAAGGCCACATTGGACCATGATAATGAATAGAGGTTGGCATGTGTAGAAATATGCAGCTTAAATCTTCTTTAGACTAGTTTCCAGTCCTGTTTATCCAATATCTTCTCAGCTGATCAGTGTGAACAGTGCCAACTTAAATCAGGGGCAAGAATCTTGTATTAGTTTGCTGCATTTGTACACAAATTCACTACTTTATGTATTCAGGCGAGAACCTCTACTCAGACAGGCCAAACTCTTGACAGCATGTCATTTGTATATATTATTATGCCACATTATGTGCTATATATATTTTAAAAAAAGGGCCAGACTTTTGGCCAGTCCATCTGTTATCAAACAATATCAAACACCGACTTCTTTTCATATTCTTTAAAGACATCCAGTATTAAGACAATAAGAAAGAGAAAATATAGTGGATGCAAATTTCCTCCTCTGTGGAGGCAAACCAACCACCATATTTATTCCTTTTTTTCCAGACGACGTGACGCATCTGAGCTGTCAAGACCCTGCCACTCAAAACAGGTTGCACAGATTTATATTTATACATTTACAGGGACGCCAACACTTGATTTTGGAATCTAACTATTCTTTCAAAGTCTTTCTAAAGCCTGCTTAATAAGACCAACATGACAATTATGACCAGATGTCAATTTTAATGCTCTGTTCATTTGCTCAGGGTTATCTTGCACATTTTGTACATATTCTGCATATTCACTGAGTTTTAAGGAAGAGGATAGATCAGTATATCACTGTACAGCTCTACAAATATACCAGCAACTCAACCTTATAGATAGATTTTAGTAACATCACTGGAGCCAATATAAATAAATGAGATATGTGAATTTTTATTTTACAACCCATTGGCATTTCTGTAACACAGAAAAGATAATCTGGGAGCAAAAAAAAAAAACCCACAAACACTTAAATGTACATGGAACCAGACACTTTACATACAGTGGGTCAGAGGAAGAGAGTGGTATAACTTCACTTCATGTGATTAACTTCTTCTTCTAGACATTTTATTGATCATCTGATCTGATGTACTGATCCTCAATGTTGAGGATTTGGAGTGAAATTCAGTTAATTATACCCAAAGAGGACCAAAACCAGCTGACACAGTAACCTTGGTTTCTTCTGAGTGGCCACATTGCCCAATTAAAGCAAGTTGTAATATACAGCATCACATCAGTGTTCAGTTCTTCTACATTGTTCACGGTAGAATTGAGTGTGAAATACAATTTCAGTTCATTGGGTTAAAAGTCACTTGTTACCCTCCAAAAAGGGCACTGATAGTATGGGATGAGAGAGGAAATCAAAGTTTACCCTGTTCAAAAGGAGGAAAACCAATTTTGAACAAAATATTTTATGCAAAATACATACAAGAACTGAACCTTTTGCAGGAAAAAGTATAAATAAATAAACAATGGGAAAAACCATATGATGCATTTGACCTTGTAAAGAGGTTAGGATTGATCAGAAAGGCAGTTTAAAAATGGTGGTGGTGATGGTGGCGGGGAAGAAGAGGGTTTTGTTACTGTAATATTACACAAATTAAAGCATACAAGTCCTTCTGTATATGAGGAAGAGTCTGCAGTGGTTCTCTGCAACATTTGTCACACTGACTGAATATGTAATGTGATGGATAAAATCATACTTTGCTCACAGACGGATGCAAGAACTGACCCCTAAATGCTCTCACTGTCGGATATACAGTAATCAAGTTACGCCATGTGAGCTTAATTTAGTTTTAAGTTGAATCCACCTGTTCTCAATCTGCCTCACGCACTTATGTAATTTCCTGTTACCCAGAATGCCTTTCAACAATCCATAGAAAACACTTGTGTCGACTAGATGCTGCGTTAAAGTGGTAATTTTGATCAAACTAGCGAGCCACTGCGTCTTGTACACACTACAGTATCTCCTCATGACCACTAGGGGGAAGACAACAATGTGAGAGAGTGAATGAATGAGTGTGCCATGAAGTTCCTTTTGGATCCATGTGATCATAGCAAGTAACACTACACTTAACAACAAATGGACCCAACCGACAGCAGTGTTCATCTGTTCAGAGTGAATGGAAAAGGTCGACTAAAGCTTGATATCATTGTCATGCAGTGTGCAACACAATCCTAAAGCAACAAGGTGACGGAGTGTGATCAGCTGGCTGAGCTCCAGGCTGCACTGAACCTGTTTGAACAGCTGCAGAAACACCGGCAGCACATCAGCTGGCAGGGTATCATATCACTGTTTGGGTCAAAGCTTAGTGTGTCAAAGTGTGTGTGTGTGTGTGTGTGTGTGTGTGTGTGTGTGTGTGTGTGTGTGTGTGTGTACACAACAGACTCTGATGTCTAACTTGTCATCACTGTTTGACTTTGAAACATAGCAGCATATAGTACCTTCAAGAAAGCTATGTACTGACAAATGAAGGCTCTAGAAATCTCTGACCACAGACCGGTTGTTATCGTTCCTTCATCAACATTAGCTTGGCACTTAGTCTGAAGTAATCTACTGACAACTCTGAGGTATAACCGACACGTTACTTCAGTCCAAACTGTGTGCAAATGCAGATAAAGGAACAATCATTAACATTCTTCATCCCTCTTCTTACCCACAATCCTCACCACCCTGTTTCCCCCCTGAAAATCCTCCCCCACATTTTGTCTACCCAGTCCTCTTCTTCAATGCTGCAGCTCCTTCATCCTGTTGAGGGCGGAGCCTGCCTTGAACCATTCGATCTGTGTCTCGTTGAAGGTGTGGTTCAGTTCCAGGGTCTCCTCGCTGCCGTCGCTGTGCTTTACAAGTGCGCTCAGAGGCTGCAGGGAGAGAGAGGAAGAGAAGAAGTTCATGTTAGACACTTTTTTATTAACAGCTGTAGGGAAGTCATTTTTACCTATAATGCCGTCTTACCCTTCCTGGAGCGAAGGTTTTGAGTCCTTTGATGGAGATGTGGTCATCAGGGCGGATCTTGTCGTAGTCTGATGGGTTGCTGAAGGTCAGAGGCAGCACACCCTGCTTCTTCAGGTTGGTTTCTGAGGACAGGTGGGAGACATTTTCTTAACTGAGAGAATAACTGGTATAAATTAAAGATTTCAAGTCTTCACTCCAGGAAAAAAAAACACCATTACTTTAAATAAATACAGGCAAAACTACAAACACATTACCACTATGGAGCCTTCTAAGACTTCTTCTCATACACTGAATCTTATGACAGTACTGCCATCTTTAGCAGTTATTATGCAGTACCGTGAATTCTGGCGAAGCTCTTGACAATGATGGCTCTTCCTCCCAGATGCCTGGGCTCCAGCGCAGCATGCTCTCTGCTGGAGCCCTCACCGTAGTTGTCGTCTCCAACCACCACCCAGGAAACACCGTTGGCCTACACACAACACGATGGAAAGATTATTAAGCTGGACTTATGTGTCATGCAAGGGGTTAATAGGAATCCTGCTGTAGATATCTTAGATGTACGTTTTGATGTATAAAGCATTCATAGCGTTGTTCACCTCTTGGTAGCATCAAGCAATACTAGACAGATGTATTATAAGTGATCAGGCTGTATCTTTTTTATACTATAAACGCCACAGTAACTGCGTTTAAATCATTTCATTTTCTCTACCTGAGGAAAGTAATGAAGTGCTGCCAAAGAGCAGCTTTGGCCCAATAATCTGTTACCCGTTTCCCCTCTGCAGTCTCACCTTGTAGTGACGGGCCACGTCAGGGACTCCACCGTAGTCGCCTGTCAGGTAGTTCTTGATCTTGTTAATGGCATCGTTCTCACTGTTGACGGCACCGATCAGCATGTTGTTGGAGATGTTGTCCAGATGGCCGCGGAACTTCAGCCAAGGTCCAGCAGCACTGATGTGATCTGTGGTGCATTTGCCCTTCACCTGCAGAAACAGAAAAAGTTAAATAATTTCCATCCACAACACAAGCTGCTGCGAGAATGTTTAAAGACAAAACTACAAACATGGGCAGCCATTTTGATAGACCTGACCTTGATGAGGACCTTCAGGTTCTCCAGATCATTCCCACTCCACTTGTCAAAAGGCTCCAGCAGCTGGAGACGGTTGCTCTCTGGGCTGACGTCCACCTTAAGGCTGATGCCATCGGAGGGCGGGTGCTGGTAAGTGTCCTGGCCTGGGTCAAAGTCCTTGAGAGGTAGCTCGTCTCCGTAGGGGGGATCCAGCTTGAACTTCTCACCGTTCGGGGCTGTAAGGTAGTCCGTCTCTGGGTTGAAGTTTAGTGTTCCAGCGATTGCCATGGCAGTGACGATCTGAGGAGAAGGAAGACAGAGAAGGCGTTTAGCTTCAAAAAGTAAGCTTGAGGCTGAACATCTTGGATTGGTTTAGTGCAAGTTTACCTCAGGGGAAGTAACAAAGGCGTGTGTTGCAGGGTTAGCGTCATTCCTGGCAGTGAAGTTTCTGTTGAAGGAAGTGACGATTGTGTTCTTCTCTCCCTTTTTCACATCACGCCTGAGGGCAAACACACATTGTATTAACTTATCAAATGTAACCACTCTGACAGAGTATGTCATGATATATGTATATTCCAAAGCTACACCCACCTGTCCCACTGCCCAATGCAGGGTCCACATGCGTTGGCCATGACCACACCTCCAACATCACCAAGGATCTTTGACTACAGGAAGACACAAACACATCTGAGCTTTAGTCACTTCACCAAGAAATAAATCATCAGTGTAAGTTGCTTTCTTTGTGCACCAACACTCACATATCCATCTCTTTCAATAGTGGCACGAATCTGCTCAGAGCCAGGGGTGACTGTGAACTGAGCTTTGCACTTCAGGCCTTTATCCAAAGCCTGCTTGGCCACAGAGGCAGCGCGGCCCATGTCCTCATAGCTGGAGTTGGTACAGCTGCCGATCAGACCTAAACGAGAAAGGAGCAAATGTCAGAGACCATCTCAATGAAAACAAACTACTAGTCATTTTCTTTCACGTTCTTAAAAGCAAACAGCGGGACTATGACTTAAATTGTGCAGCCTGTTCATCCCTGGTCATTCCTTACCAACTTTAACCTCCAGTGGCCAGCCATTCTTCTCAGCAACAGCACCTACATCAGCCACTGGGTGAGCCAGGTCAGGGGTGAAGGGTCCGTTGATGTGGGGCTTCAGCTAGAGAATGAAACATTCAAAAGAACTCAGATATCCTCAAATCCACCAAATTCTGCAATTAATTTAAAGTAACCTCTGATTTGAAAAGTTAAGGTTCTCCTTCTAGGCTACAATTCATCAATCACCAATGAATCTGGTGTTCAGTGATTCCTGACCAGAGACCTGAATTTCATGCATTTCCTGTTGTTCTCCACTTTGAACTATCCAACGAAAGGCAGACACACCAAAAGATTATTTTAAAAATAGACAAACCTCATCCAGATTGAGCTCGATGAGCTCGTCGTACTCGCAGCCTTCATCTGGTACCAACAAGTCAGAGTATGCGTCAGACAGGGTAGCGATCTCTGGGAAGAAATAAGAGGATGAGTGTTGAGACAATAGAATAAGACACCCGACTTTCATAATAATAATAATAATAATAATAATAATAATAATAATAATAATAATAA
Source organism: Pagrus major (assembly GCF_040436345.1). Lineage (NCBI taxonomy): Eukaryota > Metazoa > Chordata > Actinopteri > Spariformes > Sparidae > Pagrus > Pagrus major. Next base: position 9,674,830 of record NC_133234.1, on the reverse strand, counting down.
TAATAATACAAAACCTACTGAAAGGATTTCTACAAAGAATTGACAATATTTCAGTGCAGATTTGGATAAAGGGACAGATCCAAGAATTTAGCTCACTTTCTTTAATACGGTGAGTTTTTCAACATTTTCATTAATTTCTCAGGGAATAATGAATGGATCTTGATAATAAAAAATCTTGTTGTCTATCGATTTTATAATTGTTTTGTCTCCCCTTGTCTTTGTCACTATGCAATGTGATAAAAAGAAAACTATTAAAATTGTATGTCATCGTGAAGGACCAAAGCCCCAAACATACCTGCACGTCCGGTCTTCTCCAGGTAGGTCCGCATGCGGTGGTTGTAGGGGAACACGGAGGTTGTGGCTCCAATCTCTGCTCCCATGTTGCAAATGGTTGCCATTCCTGCACAAATCAAGACAAAACAAATGAATGTTAGATATGAGCAAAACAGTTAAGAGGCTAAATAAAAACAACTTCAAACAGTAATTAAGTTTGGCACTGACCAGTGCAGGAAATAGAGTCAACTCCTGGTCCGTGGTATTCGACAATGGCCCCAGTGCCTCCCTTCACAGTCAGGATGCCGGCTACCTTCAAGATGATATCTTTAGGAGACGTCCAGCCTGAGAGGGTGCCTGTCAGCTTCACGCCAATCACCTTGGAGGAAGAGATTGATCTGTTAAATGTTGTTATGAATTTCAGGTGACGAAAAAAAACTACTGTGTCCGGAGAAAGAGAAAGGGAAAATTTAGGATAGAGGTGAGAGTAAACAAAGGTTCAAGACAACACGGGCAACAGAACGTGTAAAAACATTGTATTCTGCTGACCTTGGGACACTTGAGCTCCCAGGGGATTCCTGCCATGACATCTACAGCATCTGCTCCTCCAACACCGATGCAGATGGCACCAAGCCCACCGCCATTTGGTGTGTGGGAGTCTGTGCCGATGAGCATCACTCCTGGATAGGCGTAGTTCTCCAGGATGATCTGTTTGTACATGAAATCTAACGTTAGCACGCTTAAATTACAGCTGCGTTAATAACTGTCATTTAGAGGCACTGCATCTGAACTTCAGCAATAATACCTGATGGATGATTCCAGAGCCTGGTTTCCAGAAGCCTACTCCATATTTTGCTCCAGCGCTGGACAGGAAGTTGTAGACTTCCTGGTTGATTTCCTATAAGGGGAATCATGACAACAACAAGTTAGCAACTCATTACAACATTACTCATGAGACATAATTGCTGTTCAAAAATAAGATCCCCTCACCTTTGCTCTGGCCAGATCCTTCACTCCTCCAGTCTGGGCCTCGATCAGGTGATCACAGTGGATGGTGGAGGGCACAGCCACCCTGGGCAGGCCACTGCTGATGAACTGGAGCATCGCCATCTGGGCCGTGGCATCTTGCATGGCCACGCGGTCGGGACGCAGCCGCAGGTAAGTGCGGCCGCGGTCGATGTCTTGGTTGTGGGGGTCATCGAGGTGGCCGTACACGATCTTCTCTGACAGGGTAAGGGGCCGGTTGAGTCTGGACAGAAAACAGAATATACAAGTTTATCCATATGAGGTCACTGCCATGTGAGAGGAAGTTTCAAAGCAAGATGATAAGAATAAAGTTACAATATTTAAAACATTTATAAACAAATGTGGTGTTTTTACATACAAAAAATTACTATGGAAACAAGAAGATCATAGTATTATGATGTTGTTTGATCCAAAGTAAAATATTGTAGGTTTCCTCTTCTGGTTTAAGTAAAATCATGAAGTTGTGTTTTTCATCTAACAATATTTCTTCATTGCGTGGTCCTATAATTAGCAGTTTATTCCAGTCTTAACTTCAGGAGTGATTACAGGCCTGAACAAACAGAAGCCAACAATCTTCACATTCACCACAGAACCGTGTCTGTCCTTTACATACACACACACACCCTCTAACGAACAACACTTTTACAGAGCTTTACAGTAATTGGAGCACTGTGAGTCCGGCGGACTACAGTTAGTAAAAGGGCTACAACTGTGATAGAAAAAAAATCTGTGGTAAAGGGCAAACAAACCCTAGAGATTAAACATTTGCAGAGATAAGAGAGTGTTTGTGGAAACACTGATGTGATTCAGAGCAAATATAGAGTAGAGGAGACGAGGAGAACACTGACCTTTTTCGCACAATGTCTATGTTGGATTGGAGCTTCTCGTAGTTGACGAAGGAGGTGGGCTCAAAGCGGCTCATAGACACACTGGCCTTGGCTCTGTAGGCTGCTGATACATGCAGGCGCCGTACACCATGGCCCAGAGCCAGCTGGAGATGACGGCAACATAAACATTATCAGGTTAAACAAATAGATTAGCCCTCACTCAAAGGATTTCGGAACATTTTGGCATCGATTTTGTATTCTCCTTTTGAAAATCTTCTTGGGAAATAGAGCTGAGCAAGCAGATTGAGAAAATATTAAGCTTATAGTATAGCTGTATTCACATGGAAGAATGACTGGAAGTCAGCTTGTGAATGCAACGCTGTGTTGCAGTTCACTCCCAAGCGTCAGATATCAGGGTGATACCAGGTCGACATGATGGCCGACCACAAATACAAACTCTGGAGACACCAGCTCCAGTCAACTAAACATTTTTGCCATCTTCCCTGCCAATTTCTTGATGATTATACATGTTAGAGAAGCTTCATCATTCTATTTCCAGATCAGTTTGTGTGACTGGGTTCACATTGTGTACTGTTCACATTAGATGAAGTGACATAAGGACAAGGGCCAAATCAACTTCCTGGACCAAGCTACTGTTAAGGTGCCCTTAGACCATAAAAGCTACTGATTTACTGCCAGGAGACCACTGCTTGTTGACAGTACTTGTAAAACAGAATATTACCAGAAAAAAGCAAGCTTGTTCATTGTTGGCTCCTTCCAAATAGATAAATGACTAAGCTATCAAAGCAGACACATAAGAGAACCAACACTGAAACAACTGAAGGTCTTCAATGACCAGACAAGGCGTGTCATTCAGGGAAAGAACTGACACTGAGCAGCTGAACCTACAACCATTAATCTCCTGACATCTGCGGTCAAGATGCTAATAGCAGAGAGTTGCTGTCAATCAATTAAGGAGCTTTTTCAGCAGTTAATACACTGTTTTGACAGAAATAACAGAGCCAATGAAGGGTTCAAACTGAGGCTGGCCTGAGTCATTTTATGAGTTATAATGCACAGTTTTTATTGGCTCAAGGTTCTTCAAGAATTTAACAAACACTTGACAATTCCAGCTGGAAATGACAATACAAATGAGTGTATTCTTGCCATTATTCAGTCCAGTCAGCGTCATTAACTGGAATTCATGTGTTTTTTTAAAGATTGTAGTATGTTTATTATGTCGACATTAGAAGAGAATGTTTTGGTCATCTGATTTCCTTCTATATCACCCAGTTCAAAGTAGATGTCAAAGTGTCGAACAGACTTGGGATCAGAAATTGAGATTTTTTACATATGGTGCGCCCTTATCAATACATCAGTAACAAAATCTTGACAGCACCCGGCTGCAATTTTTTTTTAACTGTAAGACAGACTGAATAATTTGCTTTATCTTGGCTGAATAAAAAATAAATGGGTTAGATATTGTTTGATGTATTATTTGCTTCATTTTTACAAACATGTTTTCTGTCTTTACACGCTGATCGCCTGTGAGCCTGCTGGGAGCTCTAACCTTGTGGTTAACCTTGCTACTAGACACCAAACTCCGTGTCTAAAGCGAACCCAGCTATGTTCATTTAAGGACTGAGGATGTCGGTAATATGTTGTTGTTAATAAAAACATTAGTCGTGTTTTATTGATCCAGTGGCAAACCAGCTGTTGCCAACTGAATGCGTTCAGTGCAGTCAGGACACGATGACCTGGCCAGCTAACCGGTGACTGTTTCACAGCTTATTTATCCTTAGAAACCGCTCTTACAGGTTTAATTAGGTTAGGTTAACGTTACATTAGATTCATATCAGGTGACGTCCTTCACTAGTTAATAAATATGGTAGAAATAGCCAGTTTTGGTCTCTTACCTGGAGCCGGGCGACAGTGAGACAGTAGGTTGCCATTTTGTTCACTGACAAAGATGTGTCGGTCCGTAGTGACGTCACAAGTATTTAAGCCGCGGTCTCGCAGGTCCTTTAAGGACAAAATATTTACGGTGGTTGGATTTTATATTTAGATTGTTCTCAAAATGTGATTTGAACTTAAAATATGTTAGTCTCAGTTTTAAATCGCTTCCACGTTTGAAAAAATACAAATTGAAATTTACCTAGGCAAAATAGAGATTTGATATGTGATTGATTTATATAAAGCTGAAAGGATGAGGGCCATTTTTATTTTATTTCATATTTTTATTCTTTTTATTATTAGTAGTAGTAGTAGTAGTTTTATATTTTGTAAAGATATAATACCAACAAAAAAAGCTATAATAATGTAGTTTTTGGTAAACTCTAAAAAGCGGATATGGAGCGATCATCGTTTTCTTTGTTCTTTCCTTTTGGAGACGCTAGGTGGCGGTAATGCAACTTCTCGTACAAAGTTTACCGGTTTAGAGTTCAAAGTTCAACCAACACTGCAGCGCTCGCCTTACGTTCCTATGTTAGCCGACGATGGCTAAACATCATCCAGATTTGATCTTTTGCAGAAAACAGGCCGGTGTCGGTAAGTTTTAACCCATTTCGTCTCGCACGTCATGTAATATTGGTATTTTTGCTGCAGCTGAATGTCGTCCGTTGTTGTTTAGCTCGAGATAAAGTTAGCTGCTATGCTAACGGTAACAGCATGGATTTCATTGAAAGTATGGAGCTAGCTTAGACATGGTTACAACTGTAGGTCGCTAGAAAAACTAATGTAACAGTTTTACAGACAATGTATACCTTGTATGTGTAAATAAGAGGAAGGCAAAGATCATTGTCTCGAATCTAGCAAAGCGATGTGTATGAATCAGTTAGCTTGGCCACTCAGACTGACTGACTGCTTTGTTTTCATTCCGCAGCTATCGGGAGACTTTGCGAGAAGTGTAAGTATTTCCAGCTTTGATCAATATAACAAATTGAATATTTTAACAGTGGTGTGTTTTCACCGAAGCTTACAGTAATTATTAACGCTTGCTGCTGTTTTAGTCCATGTTGTCCTCACTTCTGCATATGTAGCAGCAACGTTGGGTCCAAATAAGCATTTAGTCAGACAATTGTTCACACTTTAACAGCAGCTCCAAAAGCCAATCATGGTCTTCTAGGTAAAAAGAATAAGTGTATGTTCATGTCTTCTACAAACAATACTTACCTTCTGTATTGATCAACCATTGACATTCCTAGAAACACTTCATTACAGAAGTGCCATTGGAGTTGTGCTTATGGATTTAGTACTTGATGAACCTGAACTGAATTGATTCTAGTTTTGTTGTAATGTAGTAATATTTCAAGTAAAGATACACAGCTCTGTAAAATGCAGCATCACACAGTTTCTCATACACACTATAAACCGTACATTATGTACTTTGTGACGCAGCCACTGAAAAAAACAAGCAGCTCAAAGTCAACTCATTGAGTTGAAGACAGCTTGTGCTCATATCTGTTATTTTAAAGACTAAATTGTCAATCATATACATTGTGGCCGCTTTACATTGACAAACACCCAAACAAGCACATCTGATTTATAAGGTGAAGTCATTGTAATGAGCAAAAGATTTATCTCTAAAAACCCTTTTGAACTTTTTCAATTGGCCATTATGCACATATACCTTGAACTAATGCAGGTTGCAGCGGTGACATACTTCAATTATACATTGTTTTTGCTCATTGGTAATAAAGGCTCTGTCATACTATACAAATACTCCATTCTCAATCCTCTAATCCATCTTTTCTCCTCCCAGGTGATGGAAAATGTGTCATCTGTGACTCCTATGTGAGGCCGTGCACACTGGTGCGCATCTGTGATGAGTGTAACTACGGCTCCTACCAGGGACGCTGTGTCATCTGCGGAGGACCCGGAGTATCTGATGCCTACTACTGTAAAGAGTGCACCATTCAGGAGAAAGATGTGAGTGTCACGCTTCACTTTTTCTTTATATCCGTCACTGAGCATTGAGGCAACTAAGTAGAATAGGGATTGTGTTTAACTGGCCATATTTATCGGGTTTTTGTTATCTTGCATTACTTTTTACAATTTAGTCGGTCTTGGGGAAGTAAACAACAATTTTAAGGTCCTATTTGTAAGAAAAGATGATTTTTGAGTCTCATTCCCAACTGGTCAAAAATTGAAACTTCGGGATTGTAGGATGGCCACCATCCCATAGCGTCGGTTTTTGACGAGTTGGGAGTGAGGCTCAAAAATAAATTTTTCTTACAAATTGGACCTTTTAAACTTGAACCTTCCTGTACATTTTAAGAACTGTCTTGCTCCTTTGAAATGAAAATGTTTTTTTAACTGGCATCCTCTCCTCTCTGTTTCTTTTACAGCGGGATGGCTGTCCTAAGATTGTGAATCTTGGCAGCTCCAAAACAGATCTGTTCTATGAAAGGAAGAAGTATGGCTTCAAGAAGAGGTGAAGACTCTACGGCCCAGTCCTTGTTTTAGTTTTTCAGCTTTTGCAGATTTTTTTGAAACCTCAAGAAATGTTTTTTGACTTGTCAATAAAGCTCTCTTTTATATTTCTGTCTTCAACTGTAGAGCTTCTTTCTTTACAGCTTCTAACTAAACTTCCTCCACCAGATGGTGATGTTTCACACTGTCTACTGTGTCTTCTAACCACTCCAACAGCTCACACTGGCCTGGTTTCCAAACTCCAAAACCTATTTGTGGACTTGCATTCAAATTGGAGAGAACCACTGAAATAAATGATCATGGGACCGGACAATATTGATGCAATGACAGATTAAATTGTAGTGCCAGCAAAAACTCCACGTGAACAAAACACATGAATGAGTAGACTTTGGCATCATTTTGATATTTAAGCTCCACTGTTTTAATTCAGTGTTTGTATTGTGCAATAGTTCTGACACATAATTTTATCACTCTTTGATTCAAATCAGATGACAGTAGAAGAGAAGGTTGAAGAACTCTTAATACTAGGATATAATACAGTTATTCTATATATTACATAAAATCAGGAAGTAGCCTGGTACTCATATATTGTCTTTTTATTGGTCCAACAGCCTGGAGTCCATAATTCCATGATTTTTCATTTGAATTAGCTTGATTACTTTAATGAACTGACAACATGCCCTCACATTGGTCTCACAGCTGATGCTAGCACTGTAGACGACATTTTAGGCTTAAAGCAGAATTCCACCAACTTTACACATTGAAGTGTGTTTACAGGTCTAGAGGAGTACAACTGCATATGTGAAAGACGGCAGTGGCCAAGTTGCATTGTGGGTAATGTGGGTGCCAGGTTTTGAAAAGCAGTCCACCAGTCTAGCACCGCACTCCTATAACACAGTTGCACTCATTATGGACAGTATTAAAAAAACATGATCAGAAGAACCGGAGATATCGTCGTATTTATTCCGTGCATCCTTTCTACCCAGAATGCAACATCCAGAGTGACATCACCGGAGGCAATTTTATCAGATTACATACAGCTTCCTCTGGAGCCACAAAGTGCTTTAGACTACTTCTTTTCACAGGTAAAATAAGTGGACTTACCCTTTAACATTTCACCTGATTTTAATAATTGAAGTCCTGTTAGCATCTGACAGTCGCACATTTGACACCAATGGTATAAAAAGTATTCAGATGCTTTAACTAAATAAAAGTAATTTTACCACACTGAAAATACTCCACTACAAGTAAATTACTGCATTCAGAAACACACTTATGAGTATAAGTTTGTGAGTATTATCAGTTTGACTTAAAGAGTCAAAACTAAAAGTACATGTGCAGTAAAATGTCCCTGCCAGTGGTTTAATATCATATCTGATGTTTTTTGGATTAATGTAACTGCTACATTGATGTGTATGCTTATTGCATTATTGTAGATGATTAAGGTCGAGCTCATTTTAACTACTTTAATTTAATCTACAGCCATGCATCATATTCTATTAGATCATCATTTGTAATGTTGCTGACCTGTGAAAACCCTCCCACCTTTTAAGCTTTGTCACAATGCATTCTCCAGCAAGAGGGCTTTTCAGTAGTTTATTTAGCTTAAGGGCTGTGTACCTAGTAGGAGAATTTTCTCAACCAATAAATAAACACTTTATCCTCCAGTTTATTAGAAACATTAAAAATCAACAAAGTTTTTCACTGGACAGGAAGGTTATGAGAGCCTATAATGTGAAAAGTAACTAGTAACTAAATCTGTCAGACAAATGTAGTGGGGTAAAAAAGTACAATGTTTGCCTTTGAGATGCCAGATCTGTACTTCAGTAGCCTATGAGTTACATTTTTTGAGACATTAAACATTCGGTCACTAAGGTGCCAAATGTCACCTCATCACAGAGAAATGGTCAGCTCTTACAGTTGTTGCCCTGTATCTGACCTTTTATGTCCTATGATGCTGAGTGCATTGTAAAATGTAGAGGAAAGTGTTCTCATTTTGACAGGCTGGAGAGGAAGGAAGCCATCAGTTTGACGATCATCAGACTGCTGAGTCACTGTGAGTCTCCAGAACCGCTTCACTGTCACACGACCTGGTTTCGACCCTCAAATGCAAGTCTCTACAGCTCTTACATCAGTTGTGCACGGGGTGAACTGGCTGATGAAATTACAAGCCAATACAATTGTTTACATTCCATTTCTTCAGGGAAACATTGTTTTGTGATATCAAAGATTTTTTTCAGCATCCATTTTTAGTCTTAGAGCATATTGTTTATACCACAGCCCTATAACCATACTCACTTTGTTTTGACAGAAGAGACAGCAGAATGTAAATATAGGAGCCAAAGTCACATTAGAAATAATCATAAAATACTCATATTGGTTATACCTTATAAGATTAAATCATTTTAATTCACATCTTCACAACTCACAACATAGTTGTCTTACATTGTTAGAAGTGGGACAAATTTAGCTCTTTTGTTGTATATTGGTGTCGGCTAAACTAGAAATCAACATTACACCTTAAAGGATCAATTCACCCAAAAATGAAAATTCTAATTATCTACTCATCCCCATGCAGATGGAAAGTCAGATGAAATTTTGTAGTTCACAAAACATCTCTGGAGCTTCACAGCAAAACAATGCCGCAGCATCGTCCTAAATGACTGAAGAACATGGGGACTTGCTTTAAAATGTAAAAAAACAGTTAAAAACATTAACATATACTGGCTCCATACAGCTTGTCTGGTGTAATCCAAGTGTCCAGAAGCACTTCCCAAAGATCCCAAATTGATTTGAAAAGACATTATTTACTCTCTCAATGTCAGGCCAAGCTCATGCACCCACTTCAGACGGAATGTGAACAAAGATTTCAGCTTTAAAAGAGTGTGAATAATGTCTTTTCAAATCAGTCTGGGATCTTGAGACATCTGGAGACTTGGAGTACGCCAGACTAGCTGTATGGAGCCATTTTATGTTTTTTATTCAGTTATTTTTTTACATTTTACAACAAGTTCCCATCTACCTCAGCTGTTTAGGAGAATGCTGCAACACTCTTTTGCTGTGAAACCGCAAATTACAATATGGCCATGTGTAATATTCCAATCACAGTCTCCAATTCTTTGAGAGAGGTAAAATGTGAGACAAAACAACTGATAATGAAGTACTGTAAGGCTGCACAGATGCTCTTGCCTGAAATTTTTGTTGTCTAGATGTAAGAACACATTTGGTGCAGACCCCCCCAAAAATGTGACATCATGATTTTAAGAATTTTTTTCAGTGAAAATGAATATTGTGTTGCAAAAATTATTTTTTTTACCATATCGTGCAGCCCTAATTTGTACCTTTAGCTCTTACAACTTACAGCTTTATAGTTGTATTACAAGTGAAGCTTATTCTGCTGTTTCACTCACTAAAAAAGTTTTTTTTTTAAGTTTAAATGTTAAATTCATTATCATAAAAACTTTCCATTGATGACAATAGTGGAGATTTATTGTATTATTAGGGAATACAAAAAAAAAATGGGTTCAGCATGGTGTCTCCTGGCAGAAAGTCATCTGAAATGCTGAATGTTGTGAGCTCAGAGCTATTCCTGTCATTTGAACCCGTTTTTATTTTACATCAGACCTCAATGTGGACCTAAGCTGCTGGAACTATAAAGCGATATCTCCATAGGAAAGAGCTCAACACTTTGAAGACGTTGTCAACAAGGCTTTATTTATATATACTGTATATACAAGACACAAAAGGTAGCCACACTCAAAATGCCAAGACATCTCTTTACAAAGAAATACAAAGATGGAACCAGGAAGGTTAAAAACAATCCCTCAAAGTTAACAAATTGACCGGTTCCAGATAGAAGGCAGATGCAATCTTTATTATAGCAGAAAACATTTTTTAAAAATCATTAAAAATGAGACAGGAAGCTCATTATTTGTCAGAATTTGACTTAAAGTTAAATCTAAAAAGTTACACTACAGAGACCTTGTGATAGAGAATGTGACTCATTCTGACTGAAGTCAATAATGCTGGGAGTAAAGCTGTAGAAAAAGAGCTTATAATAGTTTAAACTTAAAAGTATTTTCTCCTTGAAGAACATTCCTCACACATGGAAACCCTTTCCCTAAAAAAGCAACCATAATATAGAGTTTATTTTAGTAAAAAGTCACCATGTCTGGATGGAAGCACAGCATCAAAATAACAGTTTCTGCTTTTTGTCAGAATTGGACAGTAAAATAATCCTGGGTTTATGTTACATTACACAATATGCCCCCCTGTAAACTGGCAGACTGCGCACTGCATTGAAATGGCTTCAAGAGTTCTGGGAGTTCCTTATTGATGAGGGCAGCCCCAATACAGTCTGCAACTATTGAGGCTTACTGGTTTGTCAAAAAAAAAGTAAAAAATAAAAAAAAAAGCTGGCAACAGACACAGCCAGTTTACAATCCTCAGAGGACAGGTTCAGACACAAATGATGAGAAGAGTTGGATGATAAATATCTGATAAATTCATCCACCAGTACATCCTAAAACTTAACAGTTGTTTAAAAATTTGACTTGCACTGTGTCTGAGTTTGAATGGTAGGCTACAACTATTTACAGTACATGCATCTGTGGCCTCTACACACAACACGTCTGAGTGTTACTGACGTAAATGGATGAGTCAACACCGACCACTCGTTGAGGGCAAAGCAGGCGTCCTTAGTGACAAAAACGGCACAAGAGCGACAGTGCGATACACTGAAACATGGAAAGCAGATGTTGTTGTCATCCAGGTCATGGTATGATACAGCACTTAGAATGGAAAGCAGAGTTTCTATACAGCTCTGTGCTGCTGGTTAATGAGTATTTGTACATAACGAGAAGTGAACGTGGCTACACATTTTTTGCCACGTCACTGCAATCCCCTGAAGAAGCTTAAATTATTGGAAATGTCACAGTCAAAAGGTTTTGTGGGCGAAGAAAAGCCCAGCTCTTCACACAATCTGCCACGTTAAAAATAAAGATGGACATGTAGGTTTCAGAATTCAGTTAAATGTCTGAAAGCAACCTGCAAATAGGTTTATTTCTACAATATCATAATGACTAACAATATAGTCTAAACTATTGCATATGCTACCCAAGTATCACCTATCTCATTTAAAAAAAAATGAAAATACACCCCCAGTTTTTCCAAAAAATAAACATCAAATGATCTCATTCGGCCAACGATGTACAAAACATGATACAAGTGCACCTCATCAAAGAGGTGCACTGAAGAAGCACTTGAATATCCTCTCACTCTTTAATCTCACTCACATGGATGGTAAATAAAGTCATAAAAAAAGAAAAAAGAAAAGAAACTACATATTGGGTCTTTGCAACATCGGTCACGCCCCCCACATATGCTCTCCTCCTCTTCTTCATCTGATTGACTGATAGAGTTTTCGCATACCATCGCCATCGGTTTGATTTATTTATTCATCGGAAAATAAATGAATAAATCAAAATGTTTACTGGTCTTCTGGCACCTCACTTGAAAGAGAAGAAAAGAAGGATGGAGGTGGGGAGGAGAAGGAAGGGAGGTGAAGGGAGAGGTCAACATTAAACAGTGGGATCACTAGTCACAAGGTCACATAGTTTCATTCTTGTACCTAAGAGATAAGCTCTGCTGTGAACACCACTGTGAGTAAATCAGCAAACCATGAAATCTTAAATCCTTATTGTAAAGTAGAATATTTGACAAAAGACTTAGAAGAAGTAAGGCTTCTCTGTAAAGATTATGTGTACATCATTCCACAGAACTGCAGTTGTCACATATCACTTTCATACAGAAGAAGCAGGCACGCCACCCACATTTTATCGATTCATGTGAGATCGTGTGATGCGTTAATTTCTAGCCCGGGTGTTTCATGCCCAGCTCTGGTCAGGAGGAGGGTCTATTAAATCAGATCAACCATCAACTTAGATTTAACCCATGTGGCTAACACCCCCACAAAACACCGTCTTCTCAGCTGTGCAGTAGATTTGGTATCTGTCGGCCAAACTACGTCCCTATCCTGACCTCTGTGCTCTGTTATATGAATGTCCTTTTACACTTTCATGTATTTTTCGTGCCAGGGTCCCTTACAGCTGTCCAAATTTGGCTTCGTAGCGACCAACAACGTTCTTGAAGCGCCCGCACTCCTTCCGCAGGTCGGCGACCTCCGACCGCAGGGCCGCATTCTCGCGCTCCAGGAAGGCTGCTCGGACGGTGATTTGGTTCTCCTTTAACCTGCGGGCGTCACGTGAGCGTTTGGCAGCCACGTTGTTCTTCTTCCTTCTCTGCCAGTACTTTTCATCCTGAAGACAGAACAGAGTTTAGAGTGGGTCAAAGTAACACATCACCAGATCCTAACATGCTTTCTGAGCTTGGCTACTAAGGAAGCCTGGTTCAACAGCCTTGTGTATATTATTATCCACCTAAATATGAAAACAACCAAATGTGTAATATGGCTGGCAGCCAGGCTCCTTTGTGTTGTTAAACAAAACCTGCAGTCTCAGTCAGATTGGGGAGGAAGGAAAACATCAATTTGATGATTATCATTCTGCTGAGTCACTGTGAGTCTCCACAACCGCTTCACTGTGACACGACCCGATTTCTACCCTCAAATGCAGGTCTCTGCTCTTACATCAGTTTCGAGTGCGGAAATCGGCTGATGAAATTACCGGCCAATGAAATTGTTTACATTCCATTCTTCAGGGAAATTTTAAGATAATATCAAGATATATAATAGAATTTCCAAGATTTTCTTTTCAGCATGCTTTGAGCTTTGTAAACATTCTCCATTCTCAGAGAATATTGCTGATAGCACAGCCCTATAACCAAACACGAGAAACTGACCCTAACCCTACCATTTTAATTACTCTAAACATGGTCGTCTTACATTGTATGAAGTAGGACAAAATTTTCTATTTTTTCATATTGGTATCAGCTAAACTAGAAATCATTATTACACCTGAACATGAGCACGGGCCACCATTCATCAGCACCTTAAGTTCTTCCAACATACAGCTTTACAATTTTAAGCCCTACTTTATGCTCACGTTTGCCTGTCTATTGGGGTTATTCTCCCCATAAAATAAACTATACACAAATGCAGTAAAAAGAACTGCAGGACTGTTAAACATACTGTACATACTGTACCTTCTGTTCTTCAGGCACAAAAATCTTCTTGGCCTTTTTGATCATAGGCTGTGGTTTGAGCTCCTCCTCGGAAAACTTGTGCTTGCGGGGGTCAAACAGCTCGCCTCCGGGGACGCTGGAGAGGACCAGGTCGGTGGGGTCTGGCTCGTAGTTCACATCGATCTCGATCTCCTCGGGACTGATGGACTCGGAGGGCTCTTCGTCCTCAGTGGTCACCTCTGAGCGGACAGAAGAGGAACATGAGAACTGAAGGTCAGCAGGCACAGTCACCTGCATGACCACACATATTTGTATTTGATTTAATTTCACCTTAAAACAAAATGAGAGAATTCTTATTTTAAAATAATCCAAAAAATTGTTCTGGAATTAGCTGTGGGGAAAAAAATAAATCACGCAGGGACTGTTGTTAAAGTTGCCTCTCTGTGCATTAACTTGTGGATGTTTCAAAGTGAATTATCCAGCTTCTACATATCTGTTTAATTGGTAAATTAAGAGGTAATGCTGGTTTAGAGGTGACCTGCACCAAGGCTACATCTTTTGGCAGGGTGGGTGAGTGTTTGGACATTCAACATGTACAGACTGCTGATAATCCCATTGTAAACTTGACTGTCTTTGCTATGCAGGGGCACCACCATCTATATCCATTTCTGTCATCCCATCAACCATTTCCACTAATAATTTCTTCATGCATAGACTGACACTCTGAGGTCACTCCAGCATCACAGCATATCAGGTTTGCCCGTCATGTGTGACAGAGCCAAATGACACCACCTGATAGTAATACAGAAACCAGATGCAAAGATTTTTGAGGCAACTGACACTCTGTTGGAAAAGCAATTATGTGTTAATATGAACAACAACCCAGCTTAAGGCATTAATACTAGACTGAAGACTGATGTTGAGGGTCTTGTTCACTTCATGTTGGTCTGTTTGACACAGTTAACAATATCCTCCAAACTCCACTCACCTGCAGTAACATCACAAATGATATCAGAGTCACTCTTGGTGATGATCACGACTTCCTCCCCACTCTTGTCCAATTCCTGAATGGGCAGCAGGGCCACTGGGGACACGTTTGCTGACTTCTGTGCAGCCTTTGGTTTCACCGTCTTTATGATGCTACCATTCTGGGAGTCCTCATCCGGCAAGGTGGGGATGCCGTTCTCCATGAGGAACTCCTCCAGGTCCATGTACTCCAGGTGGAAGTTTTCACCATCATAGGGAATGGTTTTATCCCAGATAGCGGGGGTCAGGGCGGCTGAAGGACCCATATCGCCACCTCCAACGCCCAGGTCAACATTATCTCCCAGACACAGCTTTTCCTTGTCAGTGTCTGAAACACAAGACAGATACACATTTAGATTAAGAGAGGCAGTTTTGCACAGAAATGGGTGAATGCATTGGAAATGATCCATAATCAGAAGGCAGTTTTGTGTCTACTCTTATGCAAACTGCTCTAGCAAAGACTAATAGACAGTTCAGCCCTTCTTTTCTGTTACTTAGTTACAAGTAATTTAAAAAAGAAGTTCTTCCCCATACTACTAAAGACTCAGCTGAGTCCTCATAAGCAAACTGCTACAGATGTACACTATTTTAGTATTGTGTTCACCAAATGCAAGTTTTATAACCATAAAGAAATGTTTTCAGCACAGCACAGTATGTACAATTTCTGCGTGAATGCTCTGAGCCTGAAGCCCCTACAGTGGAATTTGTGACATGTAAACCTGTTCCAGGGCTCAGGTGTTGGTATGCTCTCCTCGCTGACGTGACTTACTGAGACAGTCCTCATTATTAGCGTTAATGGTCACCTATGCGTTTCCTGCTTGACAAGTAAAATGTCCGCCGTGAAAAGCCTCCTTTGCTTCAGTGAAGGACGATCAATAAAATAGCTAAGACACATTGTAAATAATAGCTAGCGTGCATGTGCACCTTGCAGCACAAACTTTGACATGTGGCACTTTCCTTCGTGTATCTGCAACTTACTCATTGGTGTCAAATAAACCAAATAATTACAAGTGGAAGAAGGTAACTTTCTGTCCACAAATCAGCATTTACATTGAGGGGCGTGTCTAGAGAAGTCCAGATGGTGAGGAAGATCTGGTGATGCGTTCGAGGGCTACTCGACACAGTATCGACCTTTCAATCTACCTCTGTATTTTAAAACAGAGTCGTACAGTTTTTTGTTTTCACGAACACAAACATATTTCCTCCGTTTGAACGAATATCATGGGTATGGCCTGCAGATGTCGCCATTTGACTATATTGACTTTATTTGGACTATATCAAAAGCTTCCCTTTAAACACAACTGTTTGATAGTGATTCAGAAAGCTTAGTTTCTCCCATGGGTCGATCAGAGAAAAAAAACGCCTTTGTATTAGTCTACACGAGTCAGTTATAGTTGCGCGACGATGTCCCACACCTAGCTAACCTAGGGGGCATCTACTACATATTTTTAACACCATTTGTTTTTACGTTGTCGGCTTTTTTCTCGGCTGAGCTCGTTTTAGCCTGCATCGTTCGCCTCTTACCGTCGTCGCCTTCCAGTATGTTCGGCGGAGGCATTTCCATTATTTTCTTCAAAACCACCGGGAAAGAACTGGTTGTTCCCGTGGCCGTTTCCAGCTTGATGAGAACTGGCTCTCCCGACATTTTCCTCCTTGTTGTCCGAGTAACACAAGTAACCAACACGGAACAAAGCTGCGCGGTCGTCCCCTTTGCTCGATAACGTTAGCTATCCAGCCGGTTTCGCTGCCGTCCCGGGCTGTCTCTAGTGCTTTCAAATCCACAAAATCGACACTAAACTGCTGTAACTACCGTCGATACATCCACTGTAGCTCGCTTCGTTGGCCCACTTCTCCGCGAAATTAACAAGTCGGGAGGTTTTGGTGCTCGGAACAAACCGTACCTCATGTTGATTGGTGGGCTGCGTCCTACATTTATGAATAACTTAAAATGGGGGCGGGGATTGTGGTGGCGAGCCAATGGCGGCTGTCACGTCGCAGCTAACTGACATCTCATTGGTTGACCGAGTTATATATGTTGCACCGTAAGGATACATACATTAACTGATAAACATCGACATGACATATTTAGCACTGCAGCTTGACCTGTGTGGAGGTTGTTTCTGCAGTCGACTATTAAAGTTTGTTGTCTTGTGGTTCAGACGATGTTTCACGGTGTGTGCGCAGACGCACGCTGACAGATGGGCTCCACAAGTTTCAGTAAGGTTTGATTAGTTGAGCGTCAATTACTATCGGAGCAGTGTGCATTACATCATCGTTATATGTCACCAATTACTATTTTGACATTGCAACTTCCTTTACTATTCAACTTAAAGTAAGACATTCGCCCAGAAGTACGCCGCACATACGAATCCATATGTCCCTTTACTGCTGCCTCGCTCACGCAGCTGTCTACACGTGTAAACACACGTGCAGCTGCCGCCCTTACATAGCTACATGCTCCGACCAATAGAGCGGCGGTATATCTACTCAGCCACACTCACCCTGTCACCTTCAGTCAGCGGATAGGGAGCTGCATGTCCTGCTGATAAAGGAGCGGTAAAATAAAAGTCAAATTTGGGCTAAACCATAAAAATCATGCAATGTTTTCTCCAGTGTATCCTGACGTGTTACAAGTCACATAGCCTATTAAATAAAAAACTTTAATGATTTCCATTTATTATAGAGAAACACAACAGGATGTACTTCCAAACAGAACAGGATGTATGTGCACTTGATCCTCAACAAAACATGATTCCAATGCAAGTACATCCTGTTCTCTTTGACAGATGAATACATTTATTAGAGGAATGCGTCCTTCGCATCATCCAGTGTTCCCTCCAAAGTGTTCATCATTGTCACCAAATGAGTTATTCAGTTGGTTTCAACGCAAAACAACAGTGTGATGAATTGCAAAAGGACACTCTGACGACCGTGGCGAACCCTCTTCGACCTCAGGTTTTAACACTGGTGGTGGTGGGAGGCAGTGTTTCCCTCTCATGTTGCATGTGTCACACACTATCTGTTTTTGGCACAACATTATGAGAAGACACGAAACTCTCAAGGTCAGCTACTACAGTGAGCGCACATGAGCCAGTGTTGGTTTCATCCTGAGCATGACCAACTGGGCTCAGGCAGTGCCTCATTTAAAATGTCTGGCATTTAACTAATGACACAAACATTTCCTCACACTATGCCAGAAATATAAAATATGATCGAGTATGAGAGTCAAAATGTCAAAATGCCCAGACTTTTCCTTTCTCCAACACCTTGAAAACACATAATAAAGACTTGACCTATTTATGACCTTAAGAACGGTCCATTAAACTACCTGATATCTTGGAATACTAAATGATAATCACCGTGATGTTCAGCATACACAATAAAGTAAAAAGCTCTTGCTTATGTGTCCTTTGTACATCTCTACACAAAAAGAACAATTTAGGCTAAGCTTATTTTAGAAAAGGTAAATGTGTAAGAATTGGCCACCTGTTGAGTTCATACTCCAGACTAATAAGTGGCAGCATATTACCTGAGGAATCGTTGCTGCCAATTGTAATCTCTTTACAGGCTGAATCCCTGTGACATGATAACAACAACTGGGACAACTGGCAGTTGGTTTGCATTGTGGACATATGTAAAACCAGTCGACATGTTTGTTTCTGTTGTTATTTTCAGTTGTAACTGTAACATTTAAAGATATATAGTTTAAAACGGTAGTAACATCTGATTTTCTGCTGTGCTTATTCTATGTCCTGTGTTGCTTTGCTAGCGTCTTTAATAGTTACCCAACAGCAACACCTCAGACTAAGTGCTTGTTTTGTGTAACTACTCAAGTTTTCATTGTGTGGCCCAACAGGTAAATTAGGTCTCCAAACTATCATTAATGAAAGTGTCTTTATTAATGAGCTATGAAAGCATCAAAGATGAATTTTATTTTATGAATAAGACGTATATACTTTGCAAATAACACGATGAAAAATAGACAAATTGAATGTACGCTAGTGCATGACGCAGAAGTCTTCTACCCAGAACTTACAGTAAAAAGAACATTATTATTGGTTCTATACATGCATGACTGTAGCTGCTGTTAGCTCAGTTAGCTGTGCAGCTAGCTGTACTACCAGGACAGTGTTGGGGTTAACCCAGGCAAGGGGGCAACATAACCGGCCTTAGCAGCTTTTCAGTGAACACTGCCAGACCAGGACTGAACACAGCCTCAGAGATGGACAGAGAGAATACAGTACAGAGGCGATTTACAGCAGGTCCGACCAGAGCTCTGACTCGAGGGACGATAAAGACATGGGACAAGTCTGGCGTAAAGCAAGAGAAGAGCAAGAAGGAGGTTGGGCATCTCCATGGAAAACCAGTGAGAGAGCCAGAATATTTTTGCCTCTTAATAGGTGAATGTAGGATATATTGTATCGGACTACTGCCTCTTGAGGTACAAAGTATTACAAGACAGGACAGGCTGGGGCTAGCTGGTTAGCATGCTGACTTCATTAGATATGTTTGCAACACAACACAGAAATGTCTTTGACATAACGTCAAAACAGTTTTTTGTTCAAAGTCTGTTGATAATTTAACCTAATTTTAATGTTTGAAAATTTTAAACTGAAAATGTTACATATTGCACCTTTAAAGTTTACAGGCACTCTCTACATCACATGCACGTGCATATAGGCCTACAATGGAGGAGAGACAGCAACATCCGCTCACCCTGCTTTTTGACGCAGGTGGGTGCATGGCAACAAATTTAATCAGTTGGCAATGCCTTTTCCCAGACTGCTTAAGTTAATAAAAAGTGAATGGATTTCTCTGAATACAAGCTTGGGTGTCAGCATGACTGAGCAGTTTGGAGCAAAATGATAGTGCTGAAAAGCCAGGATTTCACAGACATGTCAACTTGTCCAGACTCACATCTCCATATTGTACTCATGAAAGTTTTTTTATTTGTTTTGTGGATTCTGTATGTTGTGGCTCGGATAAGTCACTGTTCATTATCACACACAGTGAACTTAAACACAGAGGGGAGCAGATATTGAACCATCTGTCAGATCATATACGTAAAGAAACGTGACTCTAAGTGCATACGTTAAGCACTGTTCCACAGGTGCTACAGTTTTAAACACAATCTATAAATACACAATTCATGACTTTGAAGCCTACATAGTAAATTCTTTGCAACTGCATGTTTAGAGTCCTGGATCAGTACACAATGTACACACAGAGGATTATACAATCTGCTCTGTCCTGCACGTGCGTGTGTGTCTCATGTTACACATTTACTGTAAAATATGGTCAGGATCGCTTTGTGTTGACTGACAGCTGACGGTACACTGTCTCTACAAGCCCTGCAGCCTATGATCATGGGCAACACACTTTATGTTATTCTTTAATCTAATTATTGGCATTAAGGAGCAGTTAATCCAAAAATTGAATTTCACTCCCACATTTCTATGACCGTCAAAGACACTTAAAGTCATGCCCTCTATGACTTCATCTCACACTGATGTGAACATCTTTGGACAGCTTTAAAAACCTTTAAAACAAATCAATTATCTCCAAATAGTTTGTGCAGCACAATTGGACTATTTTGTAACCAAACTACCACAATATGAATCCACAATTTCCAAAGTGCCTCGTGTTTATTACATTATTGTTCAATTCTAAGATCTAAGAGAAAAAAATGATGATGGTATATCATAAATAATACATTTAGTGGGGATCCTGTAACAACAAACACAACAGACTAAGACATGATTATAACAGTACACCTCTCAAGGTAATGATATTACTTACATCTAATCTGATTGATCCTAACATGATACAGAGAAGACCAACAGAGCCACCTAGTGATTTAATCAGGAGCCTACAAACCACTTTACACTTAGACACGCACACACTTAACCCTGACAGATGAAAGCAGGTGACAAGCACAGATCCTGTAACTGGGTTACATCAGCACAGAGTTACAATCACCATCTGTTAGTTTTATCTCCAAAAACATTCACTCAGTACTAATACCAAGCAGAAGGACAATGACAGCACCATAATGTTTCTGGTTAAACCCTGTGGGTGCATTGTTCTCGACACATCCCAAGGACAGGTTTTGTTTAGGAAAGAAACACCAGTGCGTTTCACCCATCACCCATCAAACATGTGCTCCTGACAAAGCTGCCTAGATACAGTTGGTATAGCATTTGTTGCACAAAAGGTGCACCAGGACAGAGAGACCACATATTGGTTCTCTCTCTATGCAGACAAACCACTGACATTTCTTTTACTAAATTACATTTGTCCACCTGCTGCACAGTGATAATGTTTGACTGAGTTTGGGTCTAAAAACATGGATAGACTGGTCAGACAGGTACAAATATTAACTGTTCATCAGACTCAGCTAAAGCAGATATGGATATATTCATTAAGTGTGTTACCTAACAGGTAAGGTCCAGAAGGACATTTTAAATAGGCATTATGATGATCGCCAAAACACTCATATCACACACCATATCACAAAATCAGTATCAATAGGCCCATTTCTCTGCTCCACCTTGATGTCTTCCCAGATCCAATGACCACTAAAGATGATTTTGTTTTGAAAGGTGCTGAAAACACAAAACACTGCTACATTATGTCTGGGGGAAACTGATGTAATGGATTCTGCAAACCTTTGGAGTCTAACTAAAGCCAAGGCAGACCCCTGCAGACCAGCCTCTGGCGCAATTCCCTGTGCTGCTCAGCTGACAGGGATTATGCAACAAATGTACAGTTACTTGCAGATACTTCAGAAACAAGACAAACTCTCAGCTCACGGTGCAGCATGTAACTTGAGTCAAAACTTCAACAAAACATACTTCACTGTTTGATTTGGCAGCCACTTACCATCATCTTCAAAGTTCGGGAGAGTAAATGGATGCTCAAGAAGAGCCCTGAAAACCTCCGGAATCTCTGCAGACATGTTTTTTTCCCTTTAAATTGCAATTAGGTCAATAAATGTTTCGGAGCTGGTCAGCAGCTCACTGAAAGCAATATTAGGAAAAAAAAATTAACAGACTGCACTAGATCCAGGAGGCCGACGACGCTTACGTGAAAATGACAGTGTCCATAAAGTGTTAGAGATGTCCAAACTTAGAAGGGGTGCACATAGTCAACTCCACAAGTTACCTAACAAAGCCAACCCCCAGCTCCCGCTCAGCCAATCAAAAGCAAGGCTTCCTCAAGGAATCGACGGAAAGACCGCCAATAGGTCAGTAAGTGTGTCCACCACAGAGCTGACAGCCAATCGCGAGCTGCGTTTGAGTTACCTAAGGTAAAAAAAAAAAAAAAAAAAGGAAAAAAAAGACCTTTATGTAATGAAGCGGGCAATAAACAAAAATACAAAATGTACAAAGTAATAAGTTACATACAGCGTCTGTATCATCCGGACTCCACTGTTTGTTCGAAAAACAACATTTAATTTCTGTAATACTGTAAGTATCAGCAACAAATTACACGTTTTATTAAAATCACATTGTAGACAGGTATGGGACAACATATCGAGGCTACAAGATGCTAATTTGAAGCTAACACGTGTTTTTAGTCCATAAATTGGCCTTACCTGGTGTTACCCATAAGGAAAGTAACACTAGTCACAGTATTCATGAAAAATGCATTTTACAAAATGGCTGCTACAGGGCAACAAACCACATGTTGTCAATCACGTATAACTCAGTAAAATCATTAAATCAATCCATTTGTATTCTCCAACTAATAAAGTAGGTCACACCAGTGATGTCAACTAAAAGTTTCATATGATATCTTGAGATAAATGTGAACATTTCTTATAACTGAAATGAGACTGTGGACTTAACAGTTCTTCAAGAAATGGGTCAAAGGAAGTAAAGTTATCTCATCAGTGTGATTTTATTTTATTTTTTTCAAAATAATATACTTTTGTCACAGGGTACTAACACCGGTGACACAGCTCAAGGGGACGATTACTTTATTTACATATTCTATAATATTTATTTGGATTTCTAGTTTTTTGTCATTTCAATATCATATATTTGATATTGAGGTATACATTATTGCATTTTAAATGGTAGAAAAGCATGGTTTGTATTCACAATATGGCACCTTCCTTCTATACATGACTGTGGGGACAAGTAGTTCTGTAGTACATGGAATGTTAAATAATTCCCCAAGAGGAAGTAATTGTTCAAATAACCTATTGTGTTATTATAAAATATGAAAAGAATTTAAGACTAAAGTGTTTTTCAGGTGTAATTTTTCTGTAAAGGCGAGGGACAGAAAAATGGATGTTTCCATAGAATGACCCATTTAGTGTATTTTTACTTGAAAGACCATTCAAGACCCGTGAGAAAAAGCTCACAAACTTACAAGTCGACATTGAAAAAATTTAGTTTGCAATGAAAAAAACACCATCACTGTGGAGTTGAATCGTATGCCTCCATGTAGAGTACATGCACAGGTACATAACACTTTGGATATATATCATTTGACCCATAAACTGACCCTTTATTGATTGCAAGTCTATGAGTCTATTAATGGACATCATTCGTAAAATAATGAACATTGAAACAGTTTATGCTCGCAATGATCATGCCTCCTGTTCATAGCAACTATTAAGGGTAACACTTCATTTTACAGGTTCAAAATTTTATGGTAAGTAGGTGGTAATTACCAAGGAGCATATTTGAAATGACCCTAATAATAATTACCTCAAAATTAATTTAAAGTTCCCCAATATTATTTAATACTATTCTGCTTTTTCCAGAAAGTAGTTAATTAATAGGTAGCAATTTCTTTAAGACATGTCTAGGAAAGGCCTCAAAATGCAATTAAGGAGTGAAACTTGAAAAAAGGAAGTAAGTCGCTTGATTTTTGATGAAGTTGTATTTGGAAAATTTGGAAAAATGTAAATGTTAAAAGATGTATTTCAATTTACTGACTTGGAGAAGTTGGGCAGAAACTAGGTGGAAGTTTCCTTGAAAGGTTTTAGATAAATTACCAGCTATTTACCAACTGCCGGTAGGAAAATAGCAGAACATTATTAATTCAATCATGTTGAGGTAATTACTGTGGTAATTTGGGGTTAAATCTAAAGACATTTCAAATATGTTACATGTTACATTACAGCCTACTTACCATGAAATTTAAGGATCTGTAAACTGAACTGAAATCTTCCACATATACCAACTTAAAACAAGCTTTTGGACATGTGTGAGTGGTCAGAATCACAAGCATTTATGAACTAAACTCAGGATGAATAACTACTGTAATAATATCCGCAACACGTCATGTCAGGGTCCTGTGATCATAATGTGAATTGTGAGCGTCGATAAATACATGACACATTTTTTTTTTCTAAAACAGTCCGTTTATTAAATGCTTTCAAGAGATTTGGTCCACTTGTGTGATCATGAACTTTCCAACCAGGGAGGAGAAAAGAGAAAACAAAGTCAAGAAGATAAAACAAAGCATAAAACAACGAAATGTAAAAATACAGTACAAAAAGAGGCCTTGTTTTTTCCACTTCTTACAACCCTGGTTTCTTCATCCGAGTTGTTGCAAACAAGTCAAATAACCAATAATTTCTAACTGATTGAAAATCGATAAATTAAGATTTTTGTGTGGCTGTGTAGGTGTGTGCTGGCACTGGGAATCAAATGACACAAACTGTATCAGGAGGAGAAAAGGCAGGGTGTGTCACATGAACATTTGAGCTAACAAACATGTCTTACAGCTAAATACCGTGTCATTTAATCAAACTGCTGCAGGGTGTAACAACCAGACTTTTAATCAGGTTAGATTAAGACAAATGCCACTCTTGTCAGAGAACAGGTAAAGATAACTTTTAAGTCAGCTATTGATGGAGAGTCTATACATGGTGGAGGTGCCTTGTGCTGCAGCCAGCCTGAAGAGCTCGGACACTTTGAGATAAAGATCAAAGCCAAGACAATTAATACATGATCATAACCTTTCAAGGACAACAGTGATGTAATTTGGACCGTCATCTTAGATTTCCCTCGTCTTTTAACAAACCGTAAATGTTGCGCATATGAGAAATACTTATTCTGTAAGGTGTGTTTCGAAGTGAAATGGTCTTGTTTTCTTGTTTACATTATTACAAGACCAGGAAGATGCAACTTAAATTGGGCAATGCAATGCCAAATTTCTTCCACATCTGAGGACATCTGTTATCAATGTGCAACATGTTTTATCATAACGAGAATCAAACAGTGATTTACCACCAGGGTTTAAGTCCTCTGCCAATTGGACTTCAGGACTCACAGACTGGTTTCCTCATCTTCAAAAGTGTGCAAACAGAGTTTTTATGAGGCCGTTGTAGTGAAATGACTATGTGACACTTGTTGCGTGTATAGATGAAGCAGCAGAACCTGTCTGTCTTTTAGTTTGTGCCATGATTCGCCTGCGTTTAACAACACACACACACAGAACATGCAGCACAGCTATCCACCGTTTTCTTTTGTTTTCTGTGCGTGTCAGTTATATCATCAATACTGGCCGTTCTCCAACAACGGAAGAGGAGCCTCCCCTCAAATGCTCTACTTTAATTTACTGTCTTTAGTGGCAGCAATTCAACTTTTAAAATGAATCTCCATCTTGCGTTTTTTTTTTACAAGCGTCAGCTTTTTCAGACCAAACTCATTTTAACAAGCTTTGGCAAGTGGCTGATGTTAATTTTCCATCCCAGCTGCTTTGCAAACAATTGAATGATAAAGAGCATTTGAGTGTGTGGCACTCTCCTAACACCCTGAAAAACAAGATGGGAATACATAACTGACCACAGCAAACTCTTCCACAGCCACAGAAAAAAACAGCTCCACCATCTCTTATCTAAATTACCTTATAAGGGTGTCTAAATATTATAATAGGTATCAGGTATCATATACTGTATATAGTAAGCAGGATTATACAATAGGGGTATGTATCATCTTATAGGTGTAGTATATCGAATAAGGCGCTATACGGGAGTATATAGGCTACTATGTATGCTTTTGCTTCCAGATCTGTCTTAGCCTGGTAAATCAATTTAAACAAAAACGCACAGCACAGGCAGTGAGCAGCGAGCTCTGTTGGTAGGATCAACACTTCAAACAGGGAGACAGCTAACAGTATTTATACTGTAAACTTTAACACATCATCTATCTTTTTAATCTCCTTTGACCAGCGCCCAAACAATCCTAAGGCCGACAAACAGAGCTCAGACAACATTAATATATAGCAGGTCTAAATCGTACTGTGTAAAATGTCTTGTACTACAGACAGCCTACAGCCGTGATAACTGACATCACCACCTGTAGGATTAAAAACTCAAGAGTCTTACATGAACTATCAGAAGCTGCACGTTTTCTGCTCACTGCCTCCCAGACAGAGCTGTGCACGGCTGCATACACAGGCGCATATTTACTGTCAATTATTATATTCATACATGGATACATATATAAAGAGAGTTATACATTGCAATTAACATACATATATCAATAGCATATAGAGAAGA
This sequence comes from Pagrus major, assembly GCF_040436345.1. Taxonomy (NCBI): domain Eukaryota; kingdom Metazoa; phylum Chordata; class Actinopteri; order Spariformes; family Sparidae; genus Pagrus; species Pagrus major. The sequence continues at coordinate 9,648,583 of NC_133234.1, read as the reverse complement.
AATAGAAATAGTCAATAGATAGCAATCATTATCGTCATCATATTCATCATAATACTAGGAGTAGTAGTAATACGATCCCTCGAAGAAGCTAATACCTGGGCTGTTCCAGATAAGGGCTCGTTATCAATAATCCCCAAAATGGCTGCTGAGTGACCAGCAAAACTGACCTGAGAGCTGCGTTTTTGGCTTAACCCAGGCTGTCCCACCTCAGTCAGTTTTTAGGAGCTGGATAATTAGGACACGTTTTTTTCTCTTTATCCACTGATCCAAACCCACACTTTGCTCCAATTAACTTTAGTGTTCTTCGGTATTTTGGGAATTTAAGCCAATAAGTGATTTTATACATTGAGCTGAGGTCAGTCTGGACAGGAATTAGATGAATAGTTGAAATATAAAGAGCAGCTCCTCTGAATTTTATTCTACACACTGCAGAACAGCAACATCTCCATATTCTATACATCCAGATTGGCTGCTGCACTTGTGAATAAAGACCAAAAAAAGGTTAACTTATTTGATTAGCCCTAGCCCTCTGCTCTCAGTGTAAAGATCGAACCCTCAGTTATCCATTTTGACACATTCAGCCTGAAACTTAAATCAATCTTATCTGCATACAGCCCTGTCTGGAACAACCCACACAGAAGGAAAAATTACAAAATAAAAAGAATCATTAAAAAAAAAAAATTCACTATAGTCATCTAGTTCAGCGATACATGTCATATAGCAATACCTCAATAACAAGAAGTTCTTCTATGTAATCAATACAGGTTTTCAGGTTATATATTTATTAAGCTTAACCGCTAAGTTATCAATTATCATTAGTAGTATACCATTATTTGTAAATATGTATAATATGTGTGTATATGCATCTTGAATATAGACATACCTCCATAGTGTCTCTGTCTACATTAAAAGGCTAGAACAAGGTGGCAACAGATATCCTGCCTCTGCGTGTCTGTGTGTGTGTGCGCATGTGTGTTCGTGTCACATGTTGATGTGTTTATAGGCACAATATGCGGTGCGAATCGTTTCCCTGTCTAAAGCTAGCAGGTGTCCCGTAATGAAAGAGTTAACTTAGGGGCTACCGTTAGCTTTCAGGAAGAGAACACTTGGATACATATGAGGAACACAGGTTTCCATTTGAAGGCTGCGGGGGCATGATTGGTTTTTCAGTGAAATAATGACCCCAGTTCAACTGAAGAAGTGGCAACTTGCCCTTACTTTCAAATTATCTTAAATATTCTCACAATAAACTATAGAAAAATACATTCTTAATAATGATCTTCAATTCTTGCATAAAACATTTCATCTCAGCTTTTCACTCATTAAATTATCTATCATCTGCACATCTTATTTCATTTAATTATTACAAAACTCTCAACTGAAGATTTCTGCATGATCAGTATTTTCACTGTTCTTCTGTCCAAGTGAGGTCATTATTTATTAATGGGCATCTGCAGTCTGAACTGATCTAATGCTGCGAGCAGCTCTAGCCAGAAATCTGTATGTGTTCTGCAGTCACTTCTCTGTCAGCTGCCTTTCAATACAGTTTGAAGTACATGATGTGATCGGTCGCTTTGGCAACAATTGCTCTGAGCCATTAACCATGTTTACTTAAGCCACAGGTGATCACTTTACCTTTTTTGTCCTCTGTTTGTGTCAACCTGAGAGGAGCTGACATTCACGCACGCTTTGATTCACCTTGACAGCTAACTACAAGGTTAATATGTGAGTGTGTGTGCATGCCTGTGTTTGTCCCATGCAGGATCGGCTGGTGTGATTCCATAACCAGCTATCAAGGGGCCTTTTTATATTGATAAGGAGGGGGGAGGGGGAAAACTGTCGCGTTACACAAGTTGGTTTTTGGGCTTGTAAATATACTTGCATTACATTCCACAACCACAGCAACATTTTAAATGACTAATCTCCTAGTTTTAAAGGCCCGTGCAGGCATTACATTCATAGCATTCTACCAATATGGCAGACAATATAACAAGGAAGCACAACTCCCCTTGGAAAAAGAAAAGAAATGCTCAAAATCATCAATCTCTTGAAAGTTATTTTGACCCTCTTGCTCTATTATCATGAAGGAAGTAGAGTGGGATTTGGTTGTGTCCACCGAGATCCACTTTGCAATTCTTCATAGTTTCTTCAGTCTAGTTAGCCATCAACAGCACTGAGGGCTTGGTATTTTTGGCACTCCAAAGTTCTAATTTAAACTTTAAAGCATGTGAGTGCCAAGCTTCAATTCAGTTCTGAGCTATCACCAAGCAAAATGTAAGAGCTGCGACCAGCGCGCCCATCCAAGAATTGTGTCAGTGCTGCGAGGATTTAAAAAATAAAAAATGAAAGAAAAAAGAGAGATACTCAGTCCAAAGAGCACTAGGGAATACTAGGTGTTTATCTTAGTCAGAGCGAAACTAGTTGTCTGTGGAATTTCTGCGGTATAATCTGCTGAGGGGGAACCTAAAGGTGCTGTGTGTAACTGCAGCATGACGCTAAAGCCAAATCCTGTATTGTCACTTACAAATCCTTCTCTTTGTGTTTATCAGTGCCTGTGATTTGTGTATTATGTGCTGTATGTTTGCATGTTCGTGTGTGTCTGTATATGGTGATGGGGTCAACCATTTTGTTGCGTGCCAATCTGCTCTCACACTGCTGGCTAGATGCTAGAGGAGGTCAGACCGGCGAGATGACAGACTATTCGGTTGTAGCTGGTATGGCAGGCCCGTCTCTCTGTCTGTCTGCAGCTCACCGGCGATTGGCTGCCTCCACGCACTCAGCGTCACTCAGAGATCGTCCCCGTCTGACAACCGCTGGCCTCCCTGAAACAAAACACATGGACACAGCTAATCTCTGACAATCATGTTGACTTGAGCAAGCCGTACATGTCAGTCAGTTACTATAAACTAACATGCACAGGTCTCCTTTTATAAAGAGGGTTCGGTCTGCAAATGTCTGTTCTTTTATGACTTTGTATTTTCAGCCTTTAATTTTATGAGGTATAAGTATGGAGGACCCTAACTGCCAAAATCATGAATAAATTAATCAATGAATGACTCAATAAATTAATAAATAGTGAACCTGGCCAGTGCAATGGGAGTGAAGCAGAAATACATAAATAAATTGGTTTGGGGAAATAAATAGAGGGAAAAGGCAAAGGGAAAATAAAGCACTTTAAAAATTAATAATTTACACTGAAAGTTAAGTGAGAAAGTAAATAAATAGGGGAATTAATACAAAAGTAAAAAAATACAGAAGCAAATTAAAACAAAAAATTACTTTGTGTCACAGTTTATAAAATACTAAAAACTTCATTTATTTTAACAGGATTTTTGGTGCATTGAATGTCATTTATTAATTTATTTTCAACTACTTAAGTTCCTGTAGCAGCTAGCTTATTTGTTTTAGCCTTAGAAGGTAGTGAATCTCATTCACAGGTCGTGAAATACCAACGCTTTGGGTTGGTATTCGGCCCAAAATTCTAACCCTTAGCGTCGGGAATTGGGAATGAGACTCAGCGATCAACTATCTTTCTCCAGAATCGCCTTGAAGTCCTTAATTAAATTCTGTGCTGTAACAATACAAGCAACAAATCATATTTAGTTTCCACTAACCACTGAGGTTACAAGGCAGAATACAATACATTACTATATATCAATATCTTCTCTTCCATTTTTTCTTGATACTCAGACCACTGAAAAGAGGGCCAGGCAGGTGTAACAGTTAATGATCGTGTTATAACCACTCACCATGCTTTCGGTGTAATCTGCTGTTATGGTGACCTGCTTGTCCTCTGGGGGCGGGGTCACAGCGGAGCTATCTGTGCGTCTACTCTGATTAGTGAGCTGCAGCCACAGTTCGTACATCTGTTGCATGTCTCTCACTGCAGAGGTAAAAAGGACGGTACAGAGAAGACGAACTGTAAACTTGAATGGAGTATGTTTACGCAGAACAGCAATCAGTGGGAGTGGAGTAGGGGAGGCACTTCAAAAATCAATTCATCATGGTGGTGAGAAAAAGGAGATAGATGGACCAGAGCCCATGATTAGTAATTGATTAAAATATTTTTTTTAAAAAGACCATAACGAATCTTCTTTTTTGTTTATATATTAGAATAAAATGACAAATTAAAAAAATTATGCAATTATAAATTCAAATCAGATGTGTACCATGATGGTTTAATCTAGATCTGAATGTGTGAAGAACACATCACACACCACCTTTCTTTACTAAACCACTTTTAGATTTCAAAGCTGTAATGCGCTGATATCAGAATGCATTAGCTCAAGATGGAACCAGGAGCTTACAGCTGTTGTTCTTCATGTACGTCCAGACGTCCCTCTCCTCCAGACTGTGAGCAAATGAGCAATTCCCGATATAGTGGCACTTCTTCTGCTTCATCACATGCACGCACATCTGGATGAGAAACAGGCAAAAGTAAAGAGTTACAGAGTGATGCCAACAGCATTGCAACTGTTGGATCTAATTAGCCAACTTACCCCTCTTCACTGTGAAAATGTCACTTTGTTGGTGTTTATGTCAATTATAGGCCATGATTAAGTGCGTCAGAAAACTAGTGTTGTAATTCCTGTTGCCAGTGAGTCGGGTAAATACACACAACAAAATTATAAACTTACAATACAGTTTTGTTTTTGCTCCTATTTTTCACAAGTTGAAGTAAAAGATCTAAAACTTTTCCTGTACACACATGTCTAGTTGGCATCCTCACTAACAAAGATTTCAACTCACACAAAGTGTCATTTGTGTCACTAGAATCACTAGAATGTGGTAATCCTACAATTGACAGTGTCAACATGAAAACACAGTCAAAGACACATCGGCAGCTACAGAATAATAAGACGCAGGGGTACGGCGTTTTACAACAACAACAGCACGAGCTCTCCCCCGAGGCAAGAACAGAGTCAGCTGTACTCTGCACGTGAGAGAGGTGGAGGGGCGGAGAACAGAAAGGAGTGTATAACAAGGTTCGTAGAGTTTTTCTAAATGAAATTTAAGCACTGTATATAATGTATATAAACCAAATTTCAAGACATTTGGAGCCTTTATCTTTTATCATCTACAGTGTTAGTATAAATGCAATGGCAAAAAATAAAGTTTAAAGAGTTATTTTATACTGACAGCAAATCGATACCGTCACTTCCTACCGTTTTTCTACCAGCTTTTCATATTAAGTTCGACTTTATGTTTCGTTTATCGTTGGTTTACCTGAGTGATTATGTCTTTGAAAATCAAGTATTATATTCCAATTCAATCCTATTCATGAACCTTGAAAACATAACGGTCAAATTTGAGCATTTTCCAGACTTCTGACTCACGACTATACGAACCCTGGTATAAGGACCAAAGGAAAAAGGAAGAACTTACGTCGTATTGCTGTGGATAGGTGCGGGAGAAGGGCAGAGGCCGAACAACAACCCACTTCTTCTTCTCAAATGATTTCACTAGCAGGACCCGGCGCTCCTTCGTCCAGCTGGGGAGACACAGAGCCGACAGGAATTCAAACAGAGAAAAAAACAAAGAGTTTGGTGTTCAACTCTCGCTACTATACTAACCAGTGATATGACAAGCAGATGATAATGTGCCCTAAATACACAAATAAAAGTCAGCTGTATGTAAACTGCAACACAGATCAGATAGTCAGCCCCAGGATGAGATTTGAGCAGAGATCACATGGTGTCGTATTGTTGTGACTGCTGCAAGTGTGAGATATAGGCCTCACCTGTGCCGTGCTTTAGCGGTGCAGTACTTAAGGTTCTTGTCGGGCTCGTTGACCTGTCCTTCTCTCCAGCACTGACCGCACACAAACTTCATTTTCAGGTTAAGTGGGCGTCCTCTTCCTGCCATCGCTCCTAACCCTCCCACCCCCATCCCACCCACTGGGCTCACACCGCCCCCACCGATGCCGTCTCCCCCTACTCCTCCGACCCCACCCCCCATCCCCCCTACTCCTCCTGGAGGTATGCTGCTGCTGCTTGGATGTGGGATGTGGATAGGCTGAAAACACACAGAAAAATAGGAATAAGATGGACTGTATGAGACAGCTGTTCAACCGTCTGAGAAAACGTAACATTGCATTTTGTTTGAGGGAAACATGAGCCTTAAAGTTGTAACAAAAGTCTATCTAACAAACAAGCAGCTCGTGAGTAAATCTATCTAGTTAAATTAAATTTGGCAGCCATGTTTTACTTGTGATGAGACAGCAGGCATCTTAACAAACCAAATACAATGACAGAATCTGAGTGAAACTGTAGGTGTGATCTCGCTCTCAAAAAACAGTGCCAGATATCTAAATGTCTGACTGCCCTTTCCTGCCTCACCTTCTGCTGCTTCTGTGCGTTCTGCTCCAGCCTTTGCCAGTGTCTCTTGGACTCCTGCACCATCTCTTCATGGGTGATACCTAAAGGAGATAATAGTGAGAAAAGTCATGTAAAAACCTTCAATGTTTCATCACTTGAAAAGACACCTGATGTGAGTGTTACACCTACCAGTATCCTGCTGCAGGACCCAGCATTTGAGCTCTATAACGGAGTGAGCAAAGGAGCAGCTGTCCTCACGCTGGCAGCCGTAGCGAACCTCGTGGCGACAGACATCAAACTGGCAGAGAGGGTGCAGGGGACGCACCTTACTGTAGCGCACATTGGCTGACCTCACCACGTGCACCAGGCACCTGCAACGCATAGAGTTGTGGAATCATTAAGCAACAAAAAAGGCATTTTGAGTGTATTTATCCTATGTGTGTCATCACACTTCTAATACAACTTTGAACACTTTTGTCAGCAAAATCAAGACACAACTCATCACACATCACACTCACTTGTTGTCGTCGAACGGGTGTCGAGCTGTGAGGTTTGAGCACACTGCTAAGTTTTCTTTGCTGCGTTTGCTGATGATGCGAGGCTTACTGTCAAAACATTCCTGTTAAAAGAGGACAGGGATGCTGGAGCTCAAAAAGTGCTGGTCGAAAGAGGTCAAAAAAGAACAAGAGAAACACAGACTGTGGTCTCACCTCACAGAGGAACATGAACATGCCCATGTGGAGCTGCAGCAGTCTGGTGACACTGAGCGCCCTTCTCTCTGTGCTGCCCAGCGGATCAAACAGCAGCTCTCGGCTCAGCGCGCCCTTCCTCTCCTGGGTCCACACATCAATCTCCTCCTGGCAGTAAGCGAACGTACAGTTCTCCCCATACTGGCACTCCTGACGCTCCTGCACCTCTGTGGAACCCAGGGAAAGAGACTTAAACAGAATATAAACAATTTTTTTTGACATTTCCCAAATTGATTTTCCCTCCTTCAACATACATTTAGGTATTTTATTGACATATTTACATACCTTTACAGAGTACAAATGCCCCCAGAAAGTTGTTACGTGCAGGCCGTGGCCGGATCCTCTTCCACGTGGGATCATCTGTGTTTTTGAGGCGGCACAGCAGCACATCCCTCTTGCAGCGGTGTGCTGCCTCTGGCTGATACTTGTAGTCCATCACTCGTGGACCTGAGGGAAAAAGGAGGAAGGAGATGCATAAATTACACTGTAAAACAAGCAACAGCTACATTTTTTAGGACTTTAACATACATCCACAAACAGGACTTTGATATTTCAAATATAACAAACCCAGCTGGTGTGCCAAAGGAGATGGCAATGCTGCAACATCCCATCATGAACAATTGTCAAAAATGAAGAAAAAGACACGCTGGTCAAAGGCAAGAAATACAAACTGAGTCAGAAGTCAGCAACTTGAACAAACCTATTCGGCTGTAACAGGCATGACAAGCCTGCCGAAACTCATGTGTGGCTGCCAGAGGATTCCTGGAGAGCAGAGACAGGTTGGTCCCTGCTGGACCATTCTGAGGAAGACAAAGCGGACATGGAGATATGACCTTAAACACAATGGCTACTTAGTGGCCTATCAGAAATTTTTAAATTTAAAAAAAGCAGTTTGCCCTGCAAGACATGATGCAAAATATTAAACTAATGAGACACTGTTTATGTTTATGAGTGTGTGTTTGTTACTCACTGCATGTGCAGCACTGTGGTTGCGCATTCCAGGGATGAAGCTGTGACACACTCGTCCCCCTGAAGACCAAGACACAAGGACACTGATGTCAGACATATTGTCATGATGCTGACTCACTGTCTTCTGCTGACGCACGTCTCAGGTTCGAGTCAGCTCTTTAGGACCTGTGCTCTGGGAACTGAGGATGAGCAAGCTAAGACTGGATGATTGGATCAAAGTGATACAACAAGACAAACTGTGATGGTCTTGTGTGTCTTTAAACCAGCATTCAGTTACAGCTAGATGTTTTATATAATGATATATATAATCTATATATATAATCTTTGCTTTTAACAACAATACTGTGTGCTTAGCTAAAAGTCAGAGTCTAGGCATACACTTGAGCAGAAAAAAAAGGTGCTCTAAGTAATTTAGTACAACAAGTTATTGTGCTGTCAACTCACAAACAATATATTATTGATTGGATTTAAAATGTCTAACATTATACACATCTCTCTGCCATCCAATTCAACCAACATGTCAACACAAGTAAGCGCAACACTTTTCTCGAGAACATCTTGAGACTTTAACTCGTTACTTACCAGGGAGAGTGTACTCAGACAATGAGTCCAGCCCGCCAGCAGCGACTCCCTTCCCTTCTCCATCGCTGGGGAAGCCTCCCAGTGCGTCCTGCGCCTGGGTGGAGCCCTGGTCCCGCTGGCCCAGCGGCGAGTAAGGCTCCAGAGGGGCCATGTCATTGATGGAGGTGCTGAAGAAGGCTGGGGGAAGCTGAGGTGACGGGGCCGGCAGGCTCGGGGAGTACGGAGGCCGGAGACCCACTGCTGTGTTGGGGAGGTTGGTTGGGATAGCACCCTGGACTGGATTCTGGACCAGAAGACAGTGGCAAAGATTACTTCATGAAGAGGGCCTACCAACTAAAGTCACTAAAAACACACATGTGCCCTGCTAATTTTTTACAGATTACCAACAACAAAAGACCAACTGATGTGCTGAAATCAATGAGCACATCACTCACTCACCTCACTAACTTTCTTGGGAATGCACTCCAGCAGATTGTCGAGCTCTTCCTTGATGACACTGCTGCTGCAATCCTCCATGTGCTCCGACACAGGGACAGAGTACGGCATTGGAGGCAGGGCCTGGCTGCTGGGGCTCTCTGACAGGTCAGTGCAGGGGCTCACCACAGGGGTCGCTGGGTCATCACTGACTGGGATGGGTGTGGCCAAAGGAGCAGGTATGCACTGCGCACTTGACAGGTCGGCTGAGGAGGATGAAAAAAAAGCAATGTAGAGAAGGAAATGTACATGGGAAACAGATGGCAGTCTGGGTAGGAGCAGAACAACAGTTGGAGGATTGTCATACCTGGTCCAGTGTCACCCAGAGACTCCAGCCCATTGGAGGACATCTGAAGAGAAAAAACACAAGACAGGATTAGCTTCTCGTTCAGTCACCAAGTATGTAACTTTACACTGCAACAGCAGCACCTACTTCTCCTGTGGGTGGGGAAGACTCCCCATGACCCTCCCCGTCTGTGGATGTTGACTCTGTCTGTGGGCTGACGTAAGCTTTACGGACCTTCAGACCCAGTTTATTGGCCAGATCCTGGGCCAGTTCACTCACCTGCCTGTCCTGGAAGATGGATCACAAAAACAAGACCCCACTTACCAAACACAAGTTTCACTCACTTAGAAGTAAACTATGAGAAACACATTGTAGTCCAAGTTATCAAATAAATCATATCCATGACCCAATATGTAAACTGACACTGAGATTCATGATTCTATGCCAAATTTCTGCTAAAGCGCTTACCATCTCCTCTAACTAATTTCCTGGGGGAAATACCGAGAGGTAATTTCTAACAACATCAAGATGATTTAGGAAAAAGTCATTTATTTGCATTGATTTTTTGACATTTTGTTTACTGTTGATGACATACATGTGGTGCTGTGAGGAGACATTTGGTTCCACACTCATAGGCCTCTCTTAGTCGTCCCAACTCCCTCAGGCAGAGCGCTTTGCGGTACAAAGCCCGACGACTGCCCTCTGACACACACAGTGCACTGTCACAGTCCTGAATGCCCCGCTCATACTCCCTCTGAGACAAAAAAAAATCAAAAAGAGATACACAGTAAGATGAGTACAAAGGGGTTTGGAGGTAATGTGTTGTTTAAAGGAACAACGAGTCTAATGCAAGAGGAAAACCGGATCTGCAAGACTTTCCTGCTGGTAAAAGGGATACATCCATACAGAACTGTCAAACTGGTAACGATACTTTGATACAACAACCACAAATGAGACCACATTCACAGACTAAAAGCCTATAGTTCACCCCAACACTATCACAGATACTGTGTCTCTAATTATAGCATTTCCCATTAAAACCACTGTTTTCTGTCAGAAAAAGATTTTGGCTCCTTGCTCCAACCCTAGTCTTGCATAACCCGACCTTTCTCCAGCCATCCGTCAGCGATGGAGAAAGGTCTTGTTACACCAATTGTCATTCTGGTAATCCTGGCTTGATTACATTTATTTTAAACAATCCCAATCATCTTGGCCATGCTAAACCTAGGACGCAGCGAGGGTGCCCCTGCCTGCATAATAGCATCAGGGGAAACTTGTTCTGCACTTGGGGAGGAGCGACCTGGGATTAAAATGGCTATTACCCCACAAAAGTCAGGGTAAGAGCTGCTGGCTTGTTTAGGTTCATAACATTAGCGACCAGGTTAGTGTTAGATTCACTTGCCAATTTCAGCATGTGTTGTCTGATGTCACCCTGAATCCAGTATGATGGCAGACAAAACAAGTGCAGTACAGTAGTAGTACAGTAACTACTCGGACACTACATCAAATTTTGCACCAAAATTTAAAAACTGTTTACTTTGTTGGTTTACCAGCAATTGATCAATGATAAGTCGAACTGACAAACTTTTCCTACTGTACAGCTGTACTAGTACTACTAACTACTAGTTGCCAACTTTTTTGATTAGCGATAAACTGTTTCAGTCATTCAGTCAAACATTTGCTGGTTCCAGCTTCTTAATTGTATGAATTTGCTGCTTTTCTTTCTCATTCATGGTGGTAAATTAACTCTTTGGGTTTTGGCCTGTAAGTTGGACATAAGAAGTCATTTGAAGACGTCACTTTGGGCTCTGGGAAATTGTGATGAGCATTTTCTCACTTTTTTAAAATTTATTTATTTACATTTTATCAACAATTAATCAATATATCTTGACAATATTAATAAATAATGATAATAATAATAATCAGTAGTTGCAGTGCTACCCTACTATGTTTGCAATTTGTCCACATGAGCATCTGCAAGCCACACATCCCCTCTTTCATCCCTCTCTCTCACCGTCTGGTAGAAGGCAGCAGCCCTGTTGACATACAGGCTCTCCAGCAGCTCGTGGGGGATGACGAGGGCCTCGGCCTGAGCATAACGGGCAACACTGATCCCCTCCCCGTACTGCTGGCTCGCCTGGCGCCAGTCCCCATCCCGAAAGCAAGCGTTGCCCTCGTCCAACAAGTTACACACCAACTGGGTCAGAAATGCCTGATGGGAACGCGTAGAGGGAGGTCAGGGAGATTTAATAATGAGGAGGATGATAGAGGGAGGGAGAGGGTGACATCAAAAATACCAGGAAGGTAATATGAGATGGTCAGAAAGAGAAAGAGGGGAACAAAAGAAGCAAGAGAGAAAAAGATTGAGGACAAGATAAATGACAAGGCTGAGCTCATTTACACATAGTTTGGGGGTTAAAGGACATCATCTTTGAGAATAAGAAGGATCGATGCAAACCTCATAACTCTCTGGCTCTGGGAAGGGCAATGATGACCTGTGGACAGTAAATAAGAAGGCTGTCAGTCGTCTCCATAGACAGTACAAGTGGTTGTAAAGTAGACATTAAAATCCCATATGATTTGTTAACTTACTGGATGAAGCTCATTGCTTTCTGAATTTCCTCTCTTCGTTTCTGTCGATCAGGATCCATAGCCTGAGGGTGTAACGACAGGATTGACTCGCAACAGTTTGAATCTCCACTTTTAGCACAGATAATCCACGTACCCCTCTAGTCTCCTGGTGGACAACGTTATGTTCAGCAATTATTAATAACGTTTGCAAAACCTGTTAACTACTTGCAGTCGTCCTACACAAGCAAAGGCCTGCCACTACATCACACCATGCAACCATCGGACTTGCGTAAATAAAACAGCGGGGACAGCTAACGGTGAAGCTGGCTACTGCTTAACGTAACCCAGTTGGTCATTTAAGGATGACAGTGCTCCACGACACATCTGACGCAAAAAATTGCAGATTTTGTTGGCAGGAGGCATCTGAACGTGAACATTAGGTTCAGATTTAAAGCGCAAGCAGCAATAATGTTGAGGAAATGATAGCCTTAGCTAGCGTTAGCGTGTAATTTGCAGGCTTACAGACTGTCAACTTCAACCAAACGCTAACTTTACACCAACAGTAATGCATGCAAAATACACAACTTGCACCTGGCTGGCTGTTAATAGCGTAAGTGTGTTTAATGCTACATGAATTTACCCACCGGTATGTAGGATTAGCCGGCTAACGCTACACGCTCACTCAGTCTAAATGCTAATCACCAACTTAGCTTAGCTAGCGTTAAAGAAACGAAAATGGCTTTCAAAAAATATTTGCCTCCCTTCGAAGTCACACGCATTATATCGTTGATTTGACTGTTTACAAAGACTGATTGTTTAGCTGACATATGTGGCTACAATGCATACAAACCCAGGATTAACTAGCTACCAGGTAAGTTGGCTAACTTGATTTACTAGTAGAGCCCCGGCTAACAGCTAAAGCCCTCACATAGCACGGCAACTCACCGAGAGTTAAGTTTTTTCAGAACAGAGATAGCTTCACAGAGCGTTGGCGATAAAGAAAGGAAAAAGCAGCCAGCCAAATATCAGTCTCTATCCCGGCGCATATTTGTGTGTTTAGTGTCCCTGTCATTGGTATGTGGACGGAGCACGAGTTTCTCTGCGCTACGACTTCTGCTAGATACTGACTGGCTAACGTTAGCTAGCTAGCTAACTGCTAGCTGTGTCCATCGGCCAATGCAGCTCGCAACAAGTTTCAAAGAGAAGTGTGTCCACGAGAGGGCAGCAGAAACTGTGTCCCTGTGTAGGATGGGCTGAGTGTTCACCAGATGTGCTGCGGTCTCCTCCAGAGGTGTGGGAAGTACTCTTTCCTTTTAAAAGTAGTAATACCATAGTGTAACAATACTCCATTACAATTATATGCCCTGCACTCAAAATGCCTGTTTAAATAAAATGCACCTTGCTATATTATTACCAAAATGTTAATGTCTTATAGATTAAGAAAAGGAAAAAAAAGCAAGTGTGTACTCTACAAGAGTACAGTTTATTACAGGTTGTGGTTTAATACAGTTTGTCGTATTACAAATACTGATCTCCAAGCCAGGAATATAATACATAGCCTGTAAAATAACATGATATCATAGGTTTAATTTTTTTAAACATTGTTGGATTCTTATCAGTAGTGGGATTGCTTGCATGTTATTACATTAAGGATACAGGGTGTGGTTTTACTGTGCAATTAAACATACAATTACTTTAATATTTCCTTCCCTAAATAGTATTAGTCACGGTGTCGGAACTAACCTGAATGAATGAACAATTTTAATCCGTTCCTGAATTAAAATATCTATCAGTTAATAATAAATCCAAAGTGGGATGACTGTGTTCGCACAGGTAACAGCAGGTGGCGCCAAACCACCTGTAGACTCATTTGAACTGACGTCAACAGACTCCACGAGAAAGAAACCGGGGCAGCATGACGTCACATGATTTAGCAATACCGGCGCGCTTACTCGGAGGAGCAGCGTGTGTTCCTGTCGCTACCACTGCCCTGGAAAATACACTTAGTGGTAAGATTCAGTGCTTCACCGTGAGCTGTGTGACTGTTGTAATGGCTGACAGACACGAGAACACACGCTATGGAGCACTTGTAGTTGAGCCGGTGCTGTGAATGTTACTCGTGTTGGTCCCTCTGTTAGCTAGCACCGGTGAGGCTAAATAGCTTCCCTGACTGTTGTTGATAGTTCTTCTAACGTTACTGATGTCAGATAATGATCTGTTTTTAATGAGTCAACTATCATTTAATGACTTTTTTTCGATCTCGGCTATAGTTAGATGATTTAAATAAAAGCCATTTCTGTCATTTCATATGTTCAGGAAGTTACTAAATCCTGATCCTTTCCTCTATTGTCTGACTTCTGTACCACAGAGTCATTATGGCCTCAGATGACATCGCTCAGCTGGCGGATGCTCTTTCAAAGACCCATGTCGGGGATGGAGAGTTGAGCTTTAAAGGCCAGGGACTGAAGCTGGACAACGCAGCATCAGGTCAGATGCAGTAGAGATAGTTTAGCTCTGTGTTATCAGGGCTGGTCCCTGTCTTCTCCTCAGACCTGACAACCTGTTATCTGTGCTCACAGTGGAGGAGCTGGTCCGTGACATAGAGCAGTACCAGGGCCTGAGAGCTCTGCGCCTGGAGGGAAACACTGTGGGAGTGGATGCTGCCAGGGCTATCGCCAAGGCTCTGGAGAACAAAGACCTGCTCCAGGTACTCCTCAGTTCAATCTTGGCTTTACCTTAACTAGCCTAAGACCAGTGAAGGTATTACCAGTACTGATAGTCTTGGGGCTGGGTATCCTTCAGATGTTTCATCAATGCTGTGCTCCATCTCATTTAACAAACCTCTCAGACACATCAGTGTCAAGTGTTAACATAAATAACAAAACAAGGTGTTTGTTTAGATAAAAGACATAATAAATACACACAAATTGGTCAGAGCTCAAAAAGTACCATCGCTCAATACAATATAAATCTTACTGTATTGATACTTTCAGATACTATCAGTCTATTTTATTTATTTTTTTCAGCAAAGGAAACTCAGCATTCCTGTTAGTACCTTTTCCTTTTCTTACAGCTCTTTGTGTCTTTCAGAGATGCTACTGGAGTGACATGTTCACCGGAAGGTTGCGCTCTGAAATCCCAACAGCCCTGGTGAGAATTGCAGATTCTGTGTGATTGCATGATGCATACACATTTCTTCAAATTTCCACATGTTTTTATGGGATTTTATGTACACATACATTCATACACTGGTGAATTATATATTTCTGATTGACATGTTCCCTTTCTGTGCTTTATCAGAGGTCCCTGGGCAGTGCATTAATGAGTTCAGGGGCCAGACTGACTGAGCTGGACCTGAGCGATAACGCGTTTGGGCCGGATGGTGTGAAGGGAATCGAGCAGCTGCTGAAGAGCCCTTCCTGCCACACGCTGAGGGAGCTGAAGCTCAATAACTGTGGCATGGGGATCGGAGGAGGAAAGGTGAGCCCGCAGCAGCGCTGAATGCCTTAATATCTCACATGCACCTCCAAATATCAAACTTCATATAGTAATTTTGTGATGTCCTCAAACAAATTGGGAGAAAATAAGACTTGCATCACTGATTCGTATCTATGGTTTGTGTAGATCCTGGCTGAAGCCCTCATTGAGTGCCACAGACAGTCATCAGCGCACGGAGCTCCACTCAAACTGAGAGTGTTCATCGCCGGGAGGAACCGCCTGGAAAATGAAGGAGCCCGTGCCCTGGCCAAGGCCTTCCAGGTAGAAAGCACTAATGCACAGATTAACAGCAGATTAACAAATCAGTTTTTTTATTTTAAAGCTTCAGAAATATTAGTAATATAGGTGTATTTACAGTTACAGTAAAAGTATTATCAATTGAGAAAAACACAATGTATTTTCCATTCAAATATTTTTTTTCATAATATTGGCAAAATCTTCATTTACACTGTATTTTTTTTAATATGTGTCATTAATGTTTTTAGAGAATGAAAACATGAAACACTAACTTTTACACCATCTGATAATTGAGGCAACATTTCAAATAGAACAGAAATTGATTTGATTAGTTGATAAACAGAGGAACTATTTAATAATCAAGTAATTGTTCTGTCATTTTTTTGTGCAAAATCGCCAAACATTCCTTATTTCCAGCTTTTCAAATGTGAGGTTTTGCAGCTTCTCTGTTTCCTTTCACTGCACATTTAAAACCTTTGCAGTTTAGGCTGTTGGTCAAACAAAACAAGACATTTGACATTCATCTCTGTTTTACCATGTAAGATAATCGGCAGCCTGGAAGAAGTCCACATGCCCCAGAATGGTATCAACTACGCAGGCGTGATGGCGTTAGCTTCAGCAATGCGACACAACCCAGAGCTCCGTGTCCTCAACTTCAACGACAACACCTTCACCAAGAGGGGAACGCTGGCCATGGCACAGGTGAGGCCTGGTCACATAATCCTTATAAGTAGAGCAGAAATGTAGCCAGTGTGTTTAAACCAAACTGTTTCTGTACATGTTGTCTTCTGTCCGATATTTAGGCTCTGAGACACCTGAGGAATGTACAAGTGATCAACTTCGGTGACTGCCTGGTCCGCTCTGAAGGAGCCATCGCCCTCGCCGCAGTGCTCAGAGAGGGACTACCAATCCTCAAGGTCAGTTCACCATCAAAGTCCAGCCTTTATATCTGTGTGTGTCTTCTCTTTCCACAGCCTAATCACAGCGCTCTGTTCTGTTTCTTGTCTTCAGGAGCTCAATCTGTCCTTTGGTGAGATCACAGAGGCAGCAGCACTTGTGGTGGCTCAGGCTGTCATGGACAAACCTCATATGGAGAAAGTCGATCTTAACGGTACGTACACTGATTGTTATTCATTATTATATCATTTGAAAAAATATTGCTTGCGTTATAAGAGCCAATTAAATCCATATCATAAACCATATTTAAAAAGCCACTGGCCCCCTAGTGTTAGGTGGCTGCAAACATCTCAGACACAAGAGTTAACCGGCACTGTTAACATTAGAAAGGGATGATTGTTTTTTTGATGAGGAAGACATGACATTTCACTGTAAATTATGTCAGTACGTAATTTAAATGTGTACATTAATAAAATAAAAATAACTTGAACCAACTAATCTTTCTAGTGAACTAATCAACTAATAATTCAACTAATGAGGGTCCCTGATGAAAATCCTGCTGAAGTTATGGAATTTGTTTTCAACGAATAGAAATATTCTTGGAAAATAGTTAAACATGGTGAAAATGTTGTGGAAATGGGAATTAGCTCAAAGGAATTAGCTAAAATATCAGCAGTTGTAAAGGTGGTGAAAATTATTCTTTATGTGACTTTAACAGGTAACTGTCTGGGAGAGGAGGGCTGTGAGTCTCTGAGAGAAGCTATGGAGAACATGGACAAAGGAGACATGCTGTCATCACTCAGGTAATGTGTGTGTGTTTAACGTCATGCAATCAAACTAATCTTTCCTGAAGCTCTTTTTGGTTCCTTCAGTACAAATAACTTGAAGTATCTTTGAACCACAGCGATGATGAGGGAGAACCTGATGATGAGGATGAGGAGGAAGATGATGACGACCATGAAAACGGTGATGATGATGATGCCAGTGATGACTGTAATGAAGACGATGAGGAGGACAATGAAATTGTGAAGGAAAATGGAATCATAAGAAAAGAAGACAGTCCTGAAAAACAACAGTGCCCAGTAAGATGACACCTTAAATATGTTATAGACACATTTTATGTTAATGTATTTACCAGACAGTTTTTCTAGTTCAGGGTTCCTGCTGTGTTTCTGACTGTGACCTTGTGTCCTCCTTCAGGCAGAGATCATGTCCTTCCTCACCTGCCCCTCTGCAGAGAAACTCCTTCAGCTGGGAGAGATGAGGACAGACCTCAGTCGACAGGTAGGAATTTAAAACAAGGGAATGAAGTGTCAGTATGCAGGAATAGGTTAAATGCATTGTCCAAGAATAGGTTTTTTTCCCAAGCGTATTGATATGACCTGTTAATAAAACTCTTTTTCTAATCAGGTGGATCCATCTGACCCACACATGGCAGCAGATGTCCTTCTGAAAATCGCCTCTTTGTACAGTGAGGAACCAGAGACCAAGATAGCTGTCCTTGAAACTACTGGTGAATAAAACGCTGCTACTTCTGAAAACAAACAAAATTTTACTGTTGTATGAACTGTTCTTCGAGTTGCTCAAACACTTTTCTTTATCCTGGCTGTGAGAGTTGCCTCTGCCATCTTTGTTGACTGTCCTAAATCACTGTGTCCCACCACAGATGCTGTGTTAAAGAAGCTCCTCTTTGCTTCAGCCTTCCAGTCTTACTGCTTCCTCTCCACGCTGCTGGTCCGGATGGGACTCCTCAAGGTACAGCGCTGCTACAAGTACCCCTGCTCTGTTTTTGAAATATTTTTATTCATGAAAATAAATCAGGAACCACAGTGGGCCTTTTATAGACTATGAGCTATTGTTTAAAACAAAAGTACATGTGAAGCTTTAGGACGTAGTAGCAAAAACATTTATTTTTCACCATATGTCTTATTTACCACAAGATTGAGCTCGTAGGTCAGTTTTGTGTTCATATGTTCGGCATTTGTTCAGTTTGGAAAATCCCCCAATCTCTAGAAAACATTAATGTCAGGTCTACAAATCGTTTCTGTAGAGTGCTGCAGGGAAGACATATTTTTGTAGGCTCACCCAGAAATTAGCATCACCCTCGTTCCCTCGACAAAAAGCCTATGGGATTTTGGATTATTGCTGAAAATAAGCTCTGGGGCAAACACAAGTTTATGAAACTTGCATATTTTGTTCAGCATGATAATCCTCACAGATGAACACCACTTTTAGGATTTTTGAAGCGTAACTGAAATTGGCAGAAGTAAAAAGCTAACGTTTAAGCTATGAACAAACTACTCCACGTTCACATGACTTCAACATCACCACCACTAAGCATATAGCTACACTAAACTATACACACTTTACTATAAATTGATCAGTTCACAAACTGTAAAATTAGAGTTAGAATAGTTTGCAACTCTCATGTTGTATTACTTAAATGTGACACCAATTTTCTTTAATAGGAAAAACTCAAGTGACATAAAAGTTGTACACATACAGTAATAACTCATATTATCTGGTCTACTTCGTATGTGAGACTGTCAACATTTACCATAACGTGCAGAACACTTTGTGTTCATGTAATACTGTCAGAGTGATTCCTGCTAACAGGATGTGACAACAACACATGTATGAAGATAAATGATGTGTTCAGCGTCTCCCTCCAGAACATTTTATTCACCAGAGCACTGTGATGTGCTCTCTCCAAGGTGCTGAAGAATCCTCCTCTACTGTAGAGACTTTGTTCACATGTGTTTTCTTTAGTTAGTTATTATCATTTTGTGTTTATTATGTCATATTATTAAGTAGTTGCTAAATCTGATTTGTATCTTGTTTTCATTGGCACTTTCTATCCACGTACATCACTTTCTCTACCTTACTGCTCATTTCTTTTGTTCGCAATGATGTTATCCTGTCTCATAGTTAAAAAGATAAAACCAACTGATCCATTCAATCACATCTGCTATTCTTTAGGGCACCGTTAATCCTTGCTGGGTTTTCTTCCCTGTCTTTCACCGTTTGATATTAAATAGTGTTAATATTGGTTAAAGTTCAGTTTATTTAGGTTTCTACTTTTCCATTCGGTGTTTCAGGGAGAGGGGAAGTTGAAAAAGGTGTCACTGGTCCCAGGTCAGCTGTTGTGTTTGGAGCATGCCGTCCAGCAGGAATACTTCTCACAGCACCACGCCTCGCTGCTTCACACCATCATATCGAAGTAGGATGATCTTTTCACAAGTTTTGGCTTACTTCTCTGGCACTGTGAAAACTGTAAATAAAAGCATGAATGTAGTTTGGAACAGTTTGTAGTAACCTGTTGTTTTATATTCTTTGTGAATATCTGCAGGAACAGCGAAGCACTCAAGTCGTGCAGCAGTGCCGGAGAGAGGCTGAGCTCTGCTCTGGAGAAGAAGTGCAACAACCAACACTGATCAACCACTGCCAGTAGCAACACTGGGACACAGACACACACTGTACTGACATTAATCTCTTCAGCAACAGATCCAACAGGGGCGCTTTACACTTGAACTCAGACGACCACTTAACCTATCTCCACTCTTGATTTGTATATTTTATGAAGGCTTGACAAATATTGTCCAGAATCTCTTAATTTTTATTTTTCTACTTATGCTTGTGACTTATATTTTTTATAGAAAATAGAGATACAAATAATAAAAATATAGAAATACACACATCAGTTAACCTTTGAGGTTGATTTAAAAAATGATTGTAACTTTGAGTGGAGCTACTGTAACAAATCCAGCACCTTTTCAACATATTGCCTTGCATTTAATGATGTGTCAGATTCCCTGTTAAACAACTATAAAACAATGCATCTGTTTTTGAGACAGCAATGGAAATGTTTCCATCAACAGAATAACATTTACAGCATTCACATTTGCTGGATTTTTAGACCTGCATCTCACATGAAATTTGTCGCTCTGAAAACTTTGTCATGGAGTGCTGAGACAGAAATGGGAAATCCAAGACAATTACTCATGATAATCATATGGAACAAAAACGATAAAACTATAAATCAAAATAAGTCAGTGCAAAATAAAGAGCTGACTTTATTCTTACATTTTACCGGCAGGATGTTTGCTTGTTTCTTACACATCTTATTTGAAAAGTTCTATGGCTAGGCGAAAGAAAACACACGTTTAGGACATCCTGTCCACTCACAATCATCATACCTCTGTCCATAAAGTCCAGTCAGTTCAGAGTACTGTGTGCATCAGACTGTGAGCAGGAATGGAGCCCCACACACACTCACCCACGAGCCTGGAAACACAGCATGTGTGTGCGACCCACTGCAGAGCTCAGGGGACCACGATCGCATTTACCTGTTTGTTATCTTTCATGTTTATCAGTCTTCTTGAAACAAAATGTGCTCTTATATGACTTTGTGTTGCACAAGTTGAGCTGCTGTGTGTTACCTCATGTGCCGGCGATGTGATAGAGCATGAAAGGGAAACGGGATGAGAATGGAATACACTTTAATGGCATTTAGATACTCATTAACATTAGACCATGTGGACTGGATATATGTTGTTTAACTGATATGTTGTTGATTTGTTCTGAAATACAACTGATCTAACAACCCCTGGCTCTTCTCGTCTCTGTGTGTTTGTTTGTGTGTGTGTGATTTGCAGAGTTGAGTCTTCAGCGAGACAGTGAGGTGAAATAGCTCAATAACTTTATTTTGCAGCAAGTTATTCCTTTGACAGGCTCAGTGGAGCAGTGTGCAGACTCCAGCGGCGGGAGGTGTGTGTGCAGGCTGCGGGGGGAGTGTCAGTGAATGAAGGGGATAAACGCAGTTTGTTTTGGATGGGGGACAGCCAGGGGAAGAGCGGCAGAGGGAGCAGAGACCGTGAGAGAGTGAGCGTCCAGTAAACGACTAGCCGCTGGACGGAACCACGACGAAACCAAGGTGAGTCCGTGCGTAAAATGGATTCCTGTACTTACTGTAAACGGTCAAAGATTAGGATTTTTAACATGCGCGTTTTTAATTGAGTGATTGTAATGGTGACCGATGGACGCTTGAATACTAGAAAATCCAAATTGAGAGTTTAATACCCGAACTGCTCAATTATCCAATCATGTGGACACGTTTTGGTGTATTTTGCGCATTTTAGCGTCAAAAGGAAAAACGTTTAAAAAATCCGCTAACATTGTAGGCTCCATGTTCAGGTCGGATGTCATTAAATGTGAGAATTGAACAAAAACAAGTTAGTGTGATTTTTCCACATTATATCATATAGCAGGTTTTTGTCATTCCCAAGACGTCATTAAATCAACATTTACGCACAGGACAACATTAACATAATGTAGAAAATGGGGGGAAGAAATTGCGATGTAATGTCTTTTAATCCCACGAGAGCCGGTGGAGAGTAGTTTTCTCACTGTTCCTGGCCAGGAGACACATTTTTTCAGGGGAAAACGCACTTTGGCACAACACCGGCAGAGAAAGACACTGTGCGTCTTTGTGCGCGGCCGGCGCGGCAGCTCCTCTGCGGTCAGGACTGTTGATCCCCGGGGGGACGCGGACAAATAGTCCGGCCGGAGGAAATTCCTCCGTCTCTAGTTTCTAGGCCCCTCTCTACTCGGGGTCTGATGGACAAAATGACGCTAAACGATGGAGACTCTTTCACAGAGGCTACTGTAAGAAGTCCGCTTATTGTCCATACAACCTTAAAGTGAAGTTCACATGTACAGAACGAATCAATAAATAAATTATGATATTGTTTTTGCTCTGGTTTGAACAGTCATAGGTCTCTGAGAGGCTTTGGTGCTGCAGTTTTGACAGAGAGGTTTAGGTAGGCACCATTTCACCGTGTCAACATTCTGAGACTCCGAATTTCAGAGTGTGGAGCTGCGAAGCTTTTCATGTCCATTCCTGCGGATCAAGACTGTTGATCCGACATGGGAATGTGGTTTTAAGGCATTCCAGTGAAGACTAGGGCGACCCAATCTGACCAAAATGACACTAATCCCCAAAAAACACAGAATAATGGAGATGATTTTCATCAAACTGAGCTTTAGTAAGGAAATGAAAAACGATGTGACGCACCTTTATCTGGTAGAGTTAGAATTGAATATATAGTAAATATTATATATCCTGTAATGTACTGTAGTCTAAATCATATTACCAAACATACTCTATCACAGGGACCTGTGTGTTTCTGTAACTAGGGGCCCCTGGTTGTTTGTGAGTTTGATATCCTCTTATTTTATTTTACCTGCACAGGTAGGCTACACATTCTTCCGGCTGTTTATAACAACTATGCAGTGACAGAAGAAGTACTCTGATCCCTCAGTAAAAATAACACACTGTAAGAATACTCAATTACAATCAAGGTCCTGCATGTAAGATCCTAATTAGGTAAAGTATAGACGTATTATCAGCTAAATGTAACAAACAAAAAGAGAACAACTGTTCTCTGCAGAAAAATGCACCCTGTGACAGACCCATATATCATTATATATGACATTATTTGATTGTTAATACAATAAATTACAGTTTACTACTACCAGCCTGTGGTTACCAGCCTGGGGTCTGGGCCCTCCAAAGTGTCCCAAGATAAATCTGAGGGGGACGGAGATAACTATGCGTTGTATTTTATAATGTATCATATGTTTGTTTTTTTATGTAAAATGTTAATCTGAAAAATGACATGAATGTTATAATGAAATAAATATGGTGGAGTAAAAAGTACAATGTTCTACAGATTTTGGTCCCTACCATGGGGGAATTCAAGTCCAGTTTTAGAAAATTGTACGTGGATATGGATCATAACTTTTTTCATTATTTAACTTAACTTTAACTATTGCCTTGTTAGCTGGATACTGTGTTCATTCATTTGTAGTATGTGACAGTTGTCTGCTTGTATTGTTTGTGTTCATCGTTGTTGCCAGGTCACTTTCAAAAAAGAGATTTTTAATCTCATTTAAAGTTTTACCTGGTTAAAGGTGCAGGGTGTAGAATGTAGTGGCATCTAGCAGTGTGGTGCAGATGCAACCAACTGAACACCCCTCCAAGAGCCCGTGTTTGGTATATCCACTCTGGGCTACTGTAGAAATACGGCGGACTCCGTGAAGGAGGACCTGCTCTTTCTGTAGATATAAAAGACTCATTCTAAGATAACGAAAACACCACGCCTCTTTGTTTCAGGTGATTATACACTTATGAAAACACAATTATGAATATTATACTCTATTTGACCCTAAATCCACCTTAATAATACACACTGGACCTTTAACTAAAGCATATATAAAAAGTTTCCCTCTAAAATGCAGTGGAGTACTGTGGAAGTCTAAAGAAACACAAACTGTAAATACTCAAGTAACAAGTACCTTGAAATTGTATTTACCTTTAGTACTTGAGCAGATGTACTTAGTTACTTTCCACTTGACCAAATGCAAAATAGTGGCTCTGAGCAAGAGAAGATCTGGGGTCCTAGCACATGTGGCGCACCTGCCCTATAACATTAAACTAATTTATATAACTATAACTAAATTATATGAATAGCCTGGATTATTATTACAGACTTGCAGATTATGGAGGTTTTACAGTGGGTTTGTACAAGAGCTAATCATTAGGGAAGTAATCATTTAATCCTCAAACTCTTTATTTCTAACAAGCTCCACACGGTTACAGGTGTGAAACACTACACAGTTCAGCAGAGAGCACAAGAGTGAATGATGAATGATGTCGATTCAGTGTTTCTTCTGTAGACACTGCCATGGCCAAATAAGCTGAATAAACTGTGAGTGAGCAAATGAATGAAGAATGAATGGTTAAGTGTTGTTTCTGTTTGGGTATGCCTTTATTTTATGTGTCCCTGCATGGCCAACACTCAAAAAAACTTGCCTAGAACATTTACTTAATAACGGAAATTTTCCATCTAATTCTATTACATAAGTTCAATGTAAATGGTCATATTTAATCCAAAGTTTTAGTTTTAGTTATACGTAAACCTGGTTCTGTTTATTCCATTATTATATAAAGTTAAGGGGATCTTCAACATTAACATATTGTGTTTTTCAAGTGTTTATTATTCAAGTATTATACATAAAAGTAAAGCAATTCAAATTGGTTGTTGTCTATGTAATAAATCACAGTCACATCTAGTTATTTAATTTACATTGACTCAACATGATTGAAAAACTTTACATTAAATGTGACCCTTTACATTGAACCGATGTTATAGTATTAGATGGAAAATGTAATAACTTAAAGTCACTGTTTTAGGTTAAAAAACTATAGTGTGAATGAAGTAATTATTGTTCCTCTCAGATGTACTCCCAGCTCTGTCCTGGCACCCTCTGGGTCCTGCTGCCCGCCCTGCTGCTTCTCTGCATCCCTGCTGCACACACAGCAAAATGCCCACAGCAGTGCATCTGCGACCAGATCCAGCTCACTGTGACCTGCGTCAGCAAGAACCTCACCCAAGTTCCACCCACTGTTGACGAGGTCTTTTACTCACACAAGTATACATCCATTTCCATAATATATTTAGTTCCCATCTTGTTCCGTCTGATAAGTAACCCCCTTTCTTTATAGATCACGGTGAAATTAGATCTTCGAGGCAACGACATCCAGGAACTTCCCACCGGGGCTTTCAAACACACTCCCTACCTGACTCACCTGTCGCTGCAGCGCTGCAACATCCGCAGGGTGAAGGAGGGGGCTTTCCGCGGCCTCGGTCGCCTGGTCTTCCTCAACCTGGCCAACAACAACATTGAGATCCTCTACCAGGTTGTAACACACACACACACACACACACACACACACACACACACACACACACACACACACACACACATACACATAATAAATTTGGAATTTCTAGAGGCAATGTATCAGATTACATGCAGCTTCCTCTGGAGCCACAAAAGGCTTCATACTACTCACAGATATGCAGCAATTCTCCCCAACACCTGTAAACACACTTGTTACCCTTTAACTAGAAGTCTCCAGTAGCCTCCTTATTAAACCAAACTCTGTCCTCCTTCGTCCAGGAGTCATTCGACGGACTGTCCTCGCTGAAGCAGCTCATGCTTGACCGTAACCGTGTGGAAGAGATCCAGCCCGGGGCGTTCTCTCAGCTCGGCTTTCTCAACCTGCTCTCCCTCACACATAACCAGCTGGTCTACATCCCCAACATGGCCTTTCAGGTAAAACCTACACACAAGTCTTCAAAATGACAAACTGAATAGATGGTTTAGAAAGAAATGCAGAAATGTCTCCTGGTGTTGGAACATTCATTAAACAGGCGACCTCTTCTCCTTCCAGGGCTTGCAGAACATCAAATGGCTTCGTCTCAGTCACAACTCTCTGAACTACCTGGACACTGAGGCCTTCGCTGGTCTGTTCACGCTCACACGTCTCAGTCTGGACCACAACGAGCTGCAGTTCTACCCCTCTGAGACCATGACCAGGTGGGCTATTTGGCATACCATTATTTAGGTTTGAGTGTTCTGCTGCAGAGCTATACAGAACTCTCATGTGGACGGTAAATCTACTTTAGGAAACTATTGCTAATGAGCAATTCCTACTATTTTAACAAAGTTAAATAATTACTGTTGTGGGTAATTACTACTTTTGATAGGCTACCATGAACATACAAGTGTCTACAGCCATGCCAGCAGCTCTGTAAGCTGTTGAGCTAAATTCTAACGTCAGCATGCTAACATACTAATATTGACAATCCTAACATCTTGATGTTTAGCAGCTATGTTTGCCATGTTCACCATCTTAGTTTAGTCTTAGCATGCTAACATTAGCTAATTTGCACTAATTACAAAGTAAAGCTGAGGCTGATGGGAATGTCATTGGTTCTGTGTGGTCATAAACCAAAGTATTGGACAAATGAAAACTTTGACTTAATGATAATATTAGATAAAAAATCAGGAGTTATTAGGTTTCTTCCTGAATATCTGTGACATGGCAAACAATCCAAAATTCAAATCCCAAAACAAATGTTAGCCTCTTAGTAGCGCTACAGGGAAGTCAGGGTATTACCAAAGTTAGCAGGATTCCTTCTCTTGGAGTGGAAATATATGGACCAAAGAAGACTAACGACCGGACACTGCCACCTAGATCCTCGCTGCTAGCATGGCTACAAAACCTTTGTTAAATCTCACAGTTGCCTGGTATCTTGGTAGAAATGACTAATAAATCCTGAAATTCCCATCCTGATTATCCTCACTTCTCCCTCTCTGTATCCAGGCTGCCAGAGGTGACCCGTCTTGATCTGAGCTACAACCCAATGACCTACCTTGGCGAGGAGGTGGTGTCCATGGCCAAACTGACCCACCTCTTCCTGGACCACATGTCCCTACAGGACATGGCCAACACAGCTGTATCCAAATCCCCCAGCCTCATCCACCTGGACATCAGCTACAACCAGCTGCGTGTCATCCAGCCCTTCTCTGAAGGTTCACCCAACCTGGCACGCGTCAACCTGGCTGGGAACCCCATCTACTGCAACTGCTACCTGCGTCCACTCAGGTACAGCAGACCTTTGTCACCACAGTGCTTCAATTCCATCAATCAAAATGTATAAATCCTCTTTTTGATGACCTCGTCACCACAGGGAGTGGGCAATCCGAAACAAGGTGAAGCTGATGGGGACATGTGGAGGACCGGCCCATCTGTCAGGAGAGAACCTGGAAGCCGTTTACCCTCCTGAGATGCGTTGTCAGAGCCAGGAAGCCATGTTGAAGGCAGAGTTCGAGGAGGCGACCAGGATCACACCACCACCCACTCAGGAACCAGAGAACAAGGTCAAGTGTCCGGCCAACTGTGCCTGCGAGGTGAGTGGGGCTTATGGGGTGTCGGATTCCAGAGAGGAGGAGAGGAGAGTTTTGTGATTTACCTTTGTAGCATACTGACACATATCTCTAATCTACTTCTACTTCTTTTGGATAACTGCAAGTTTCAAAATAAAATGATTTGCGCCGACACTCTTCTTTGTCCCCTCTGTCCATCGTCTCCCTGTCTTCAGGCTGAGACACACCACTCCTCGTGTGAGAACCGCGGTCACACCAAAGTTCCTCGGGGTTTCTCTCCGAGCACGCGTCTCCTCGACCTGCGTGGCAACCAGTTCCACTACATCCCTAGCAACAGCTTCCCCGGTGTTGCCCAGGTGGTGTCCCTACATCTGCAGCGCTGCAAGATTGTGGAGGTGGAGGGTGGAGCTTTCAGTGGAATGAAGGGACTGATCTACCTGTATCTGTCGGAGAACGACCTCACTTCCCTCAGCCCTGACGCCTTTAAAGGTCTTTTAAATGTATCATTAAATAGTAGAAAAGGCTTTATTCATTACTCTGACTTTAAATAATATGAAATTACAGGTCTCCCTCAGCTGACTTACCTCCACCTGGAGAAGAACCGCTTCACCAGTTTCCCCAGAGGAGCCTTCAAGCTGGTGCCCAGCCTGCTCGCGCTTCACCTGGAAAACAACGCCATCACCAAGCTGGAGCCGGACATCTTGACTGGAGCCGAGGGCCTCAGAGCCCTCTACCTCACTGGGAATGCCATCGATCACGTGTCACCCAGGGCTCTGGAGCAGGCCAGTGACCTCGATACGCTCCACCTGGGAGGAAACAAGTTGACAGAGGTGCCCACTGAAGCGCTGAGCAGGGCGGGAAACCTCAGAGACCTGAGGCTGTCTGGGAATTCAATTCGCTGGGTGGGGCCGAATGCTTTTCGAACACTGGAGAGGTCACTGAAGGAGCTGTATCTGGATAACATGGGGCTGGAGAAGGTGAGTGGGCTATGGCAACCTAAACCTTTCTCTTCATTTATCTCTAACCTGCCCTTGTGTTAGACCTTCATCGGGTTATTTAACAATTTTTTTAATGTGATATCTCATACTCTAGATGTCACAGAACTCCCTGGCAGGTCTGGGCTCCGGGTTGAGAAGTCTCTTCCTGGAGGGCAACCAGCTGGAGGAGGTGCCTAACCTCCACCCTCTCACTTCTTTGGAGGTCATCAACCTGGCTGACAACCCTCTGATGTGTGACTGCCCTCTGCTGCCACTACGCTTGTAAGACAATCACAGCACCTTAGTATAGTCAGAAATTATGAGTTTTTTTTTCTTTTTCTTTTTAAAGTTCTTTCAGAATTCCTTTTAAGACCTACTAATCATATATTACACCAAATAACCTTAAAGGAGGTTGTTTTTGGGAAGTAATTTTAAATTGAAGAGAAAAATCTTCATTGATTGATTTTCATGCTTAAACAAACTAACTGATCAAACTGTCTTTCTGCCACCTTTGGAGCTTCCAACAGTGTTCTGAGGTCACAAAATTACCTTTCTGAGTTTCTGAATTTCTTTTCCAAAACTGAGTGCACCTTTAAATACAGTGGGAAAACTTGTTTACACTTTTTTAGCTATGCCCTTGTTATATTTAGCTACTAGTAATTCAGTCATTCCTCATTTCACTTCCTAATGGTTTATTTTTCTTTCCATCTAGGTGGATTGAGAAAGTCAACCTGAAGGTACGAGCCACCTGTGCCAATCCCCCTGAGTTGAGGGGTCGCAAAGTCAAGGACGTCCACGTCTTCAAAGCCTGTCCCGGGGGCGAGAACCTCCCCTCCGCCCCTACCGTCACCCCAAAGCCTGCCAAGGCACCCAAGGCAACCAAACCCAAACCAATGCACCTCAACAGCCTTCGGCAAGTCAAAATGCTCAAAGCCAAATCCAAACTTCGCAAAAGTCCCAACACAAAACCAGCAGCAGCAGCCAAGAAAACCACCAAAATACGCAGTATGGCCTGAACCTGCTGCCTTTTGTACTGACGATTTGAGTCCACAGCTTACAGTAAACTGGCAACTGTTAAAGATTTGGAGGTTAAACGATGGATTCAACTCTCAAAAACTGTAACCTCTGCTGACAGTGGAAGCTTTAGCTGCTGAGGCTGTTTCACATCTCCTGCCAGTCAGTTTCCCATAGACAGTTTTTTTTTTGCAATATTTCATTTTTGCTGTTTAATCAATAGTGTTGAAAAAGGTCAAAAAAATATTTTTCCCATCATCCAGGGAGTGTACTCTGAGCACAGATGGTCTTTGTCATCACCGCCCTGCTTCACATTCAGAGCATTAGATACACATTCCCAGATCCTCAAGCTCCTGAGCAGCTCTGTTGGACATTTTAGCATCTTGAAGGCAAAACATGAAGTGACTGTCATTTGCTCAAAAATTATACAATCTTTGGCTTTAAGCTAGTTATCCTTAACCACTACAGCACAATTGCAGAATGTACCAAACTCTGATGCCCATTTGTAAAGTCCCATTTGTAAAGATAGACTGAGACAACATTCAAGTCTTTTTTAATCAATGATTTCATATTTACAAAAAAGAACACATCTGGATACAAAACAGGAAAAAATAAAACTTTACAACAAATATTTGTGTTGTGTCAACCCAGAATGATCTAACACTTCAAGTCATTTTTACAGGTTTGATATTACACTCAGAACGATGCACAAATATAATTGGCTGCGGTCGAACAGTTAGAAAGTTCCTTAACTGTGATGGACAGTCATGGATGTGAAGAAGAATTTATACAAACTATAGACAACTGTGGTGCTAAGAGAATCTGATTGCATTCACCAGGGATGCAAGGAGTTGTGGGATGGCATTATCTCCTTTACTTTTGTACAGGATGGTCCAGTGTATCTTATGCTTAGGCAAATAAGAATAATTGAAGCACCTTTCCTTAGCATTAAGAGAATCTGACCAGCTCTTATCATGGATGCCACTTAGATACTTCCAGGTCATTTCACTCAGTTGGGAACCTTCATAAGTAAAAAAAAAACTATTCAACCGTAGTCACTGTGTGATGGAACTTAAAGACATGAAGAAAGTGAGGTAGTTTTGAAATTGGCTAAGTGAGTCCTTGTGAAGCATGTCAGTAATATAGATGTATATAAAGTATTTTAAGTTATGACCCTTAAGATTTTCATGACATTAAATCCCGCTTTTAGTACTATTTATGGTCAGTTTTTCAGCAATAATTACTCAAGAACTTACATTCTGCAATTTCCGCAACTTCTCCATTTAGTAGTTACTATTGATGTGGCCATCGTCGTCTGCCATTCCTGCTCTGGATTCCAAAAGCCAATGTAATGCTGCATTCCAGACAAATCGAAACTTAAAAATTTCCAGCCTCTTTATAGGAAAAGTAGAACACCACTCAAAGTCTGAAATCCTACTGTATTTGTAGACTACAGTATTTGTAAAACGCTAGTGAATTAAATGTTTAGATAGGTTTCCAAGTATTAAAGTGCTGTAAATTAAAATATTTAATGGCGTCTGTTAACTCATGTGCTGGAAGTTTCAACCAGGACATTTAGACCTCCGATGCTGTCTGGAACACAGCATTAGACCAAGAGATTCACAGCACAAATGTTCATGTAATCCAGTACAACTGTTTATAACTGTATTTCATTGATATGACATATATGATTTATTAAACTGTGAGGGTTTAATGCTCAGTCTCCCATCGCCGTATCAGAACTGGATTAAATCAAGTAGTTTGTTTCATCGCCCCCCAAAAGCATGCGACCTGCACACTTGCTGTTACCACATGCATCTGCAAATCAACCAGGACTGAAATCTTAAGGATCATAACTTTTAAACCAACAGAGATTCAAAGGTGCACTCTCCCTACTGATGCTTTACTGTACATTTATTTATATGTCAGCATGACTTTGTCTGTGTTTTTTCTTCACCAGACTGGCTTTTATTTTACTGTAGCCTCTCCTGTTGTGTCCTGTTCTGTATTGCTCTCTGAGATTTCCTCCATGGCGCTGTCATCTCCTCTGCTGCCCTCCTCTTCATCCAGTTTTTGACTCGTCTCTACATCACTGCTTTTCTTTTTACTCTGCTCCATGTTGCTTTCACCAGTAGGGTTCTCTTCCCATAATGCCCACTCTTCACTTCTTCCTGCAGCAGTTTCTTTCCGCTCCATATTTTCCTGTGCTGCATTTTCCAAACTGCTCTCCTGTGATGCCGGATGTAGTCCTGACTTAATCTGCTCACCTCCCTCCTCCTGTTTAATTATATCCAGAGAGACTTGTTGGGGTTGGTCTGGAGGATCGATGGGCGTCTCCATCTCCATTTCCACCTCTTCCACTTTCACCTGCACTGGAAAGACTACAGAGACAGAATAAGCAAATTAGCAAAAATGTCTCACAAATATGAGAAAAGGTGAACAGCATGTTGCTGAAGTTTTTCTACTTACTCTCCTGCTCCTCTGGCTCAGGCTTGGGCTCGATGAGAGGCACTTCTGTAGGCAGACTTTGACTTTCTGGACCTTGAGGACCATCAGTTTCAGTGGCCTCAGGCTGCTGACCAGTGTCATCTTTAGCTTGTTCCTGAGAAAGCCTCTTTTTTGCATTCTTCCTTCCTACAGAAAGCAAAAACAAGGAGGTGAAAGAAGTGTTCTCCCACTGTCAGATGTATGAGAACACTAAATGTGATGGCTAAACTGGTTTGGAGTCAAAACTTACTCTTTTTTCCAAATACACCGGGCTTGCGGTGCTTGTGTGTTGCCTGGTTTTCGGTTAAATCAACTGGAAGACAGAATTGCAAACTTGTTAAGGGTAGAGGGGATACTTTTCTCCCTCATTTGGTCCTTAATTGAATGAATAATCCAAATACAGCTGAATCACAATTAAAATGCCTTGTTTGAACACCTCATTCAGAATGGACTTTCTGGTAATGGAGTTGCTTTTAAATAAGTTGTTTACCGAGTCCAGGAGGCAGCTGGAGTGGGTAGCCCATGAGCTCACACCAGCTGACGGGGTAGATGTCTGGTGACTGGTGGTCGATCCACTGGTCGAACTCGTCCTCCCAGCCATCGAAGTGGATGAGCAGCAGGCGGCCGACGCAGCGCTTCACTGTGGCCACACACACCAGACGTGGCTCCATCAAATCCACTGCCTCAAGCTTCATGTTGGGGGAGAAGCTGTGACCCGGGTAGTCCTGACAAAAGAGAATCAGTGGGTTCATTTGCCAAATTCACCAAATAAAAAAAAAAAACACGTACTAAAGGATTACAAGTTTCAAATTGTTAGCAGGACAAACAACTGGGTGTGATTATATTAACATGCTGCTAAACAGAGAACACAATTTCAAATGCTGCGTGAGGATTTAAAGTCCTTCACTTCTTACAGAGTTAAACAGTCGTGCCGGTGCAGCTTTAGCCTTTTTCTCATTCAGGTAGTTGTCCCAAGTGAACGTCTGAGAGTCATAACCTGCCAAAACACAAAGAAATACGCACGTATGATCATTTAAAGTAACACATTACTGTAATCACATTACATTTGTCTCTAACACAGTAGTTAGGGTTGGGCCGATGGTGTTTCTTTTCTGATGGCTGCTGTTGTGTTTCTCTCAATCATGGCGTTATTTCCGTTTTCTTAGCTTCCTCAGCATAGCTAGCCGGCTACCTTTGTTACAAGCTGCTGTGGCTGAAAACAGTGACAATAAGGTCAAGTGATGGAGATGAAGACGCTTCTAAACCTCGTATTCAATATAACAGTGCTTTTATTTGGTTGCCTGTGGCTCTAACCTCTAAGAGGATCGGAGAACGAGATCAAACATAAAGTGTGTAAAAATGTAAAACATTTCTGCTTGAGTCATGTCAAATTGATTTTCATCAGTAATGGTCATTGTTTGACGACAAATACAGCAACTCCCAGGATCTCGCACTACGTATTCTTTTGTTTTGTTTTGATTGGGACACCTTAGCGGCAGAAGTTACATCCTGTGAGTTTAACAGTATGCTGCTCGAGTTTTTTTTCTATCTTCAATGTGGCATAAACTGACAACAGCTCTCAAGAAAAGAATGGCAAAGCAAAATAGTACCAGCAGAAAGTGCCTGAGTGTGAGCTGAAGTGGAGACTGAATGAATAGGCATGTTTATATTTACCTCTAGGTACTGTAAGAGGGATGTTGTTCCTTTTACAGAAGCTTACAGGAAGGATGGCATGAGATGAGGCGTGGTAACAAAACCAGTCGGAGCCGTTGTTCGATATGGTGCCATCGATACCCACCATCAGGTAGCCGTCCAACAGCACCTGGGAGGAGTAGAGGGTGGTGCGGTCAGTATGGACTGTTTAAGATAAGGTCCAACTACATGATGTTTAACTCTGGTGCTCTGAGTGCTGTTGATGTGTTATAATTCATAAACAACTGACTGTTCAGGCCACCTGTCTTACCTTGTGTATAGTGGCCACACAGATACTTCCCAGGTTTAGAGGGTCAATGGCCTCCAGCTTCATTCCTTTCTCAAAGAAACCTCCCTCCATGTAGACAAACCTGGGCTGCAGATCACACAGTCTTCATTAAGAGTTGTGCAAAAGCGGTGCGACTACTTTTGCTTTTTGATCGGACATTCTTCTTACCTTTTTGAAGAGCAAGAATGAACTGTTCAGGTTACTTCTCGAAGCAGCTCCCGCACCTGCTATGATTTAAAAAAGAATCATTCCTTATTTTTGTTTGAGACAGGTGTGAAATGTGTTATTCACTGACACTTTCACCAACATATATCGAATGCTTTCAATTCTAAGTATGAACAAACTAAATCCTCGACTTACCAGGAGTTTTAATGTCGTGACCCACTTTGCTGGACCAGCCTATCGGGTGCAGGAGGGGACTCCACATGTGGCACCAGAAGTCAAGGATGGTGTTTTCGGGGGCTTCGCTTTGGTCTATGTACACCAGCCGCAGACGGCCGCCGATGATCTGGTCTATGGTGGCCACACGGGTGCGACTCACGTATTTGGGGTCCACCACCTCCACATACATACCTACTCTGAAAGAGGTCTTCATGCTTTCTGCCAGCTAGGAAGAGGACAGAAGGAGAGGTGGCAAAGGGATGAGATGCTGGTTGGTTTAATTTTCATTCATGTACAAGATAGATGTGTTACCATTTATTAAATCATTGTTTCAGGCAGCATCCAGGTTTACCTTTAGGTAGAAATCGACAGGGAGAGTGTTGGCCCCCACCAGCTTTTTCATCAGATACGCTTTCCAATCTGGGATGTTCTGCTTCACATCTATGAACAAACAATATGTCAGATAAAAATATATCCCATAGATGAAGGCCTGATCCAGGCCAATCAAGACATATTCTTTATTCTTCAATATCTTTTTTACCAGGACAGTAAGAGCTTGAGTTAACTGTCCTAATACCATCAGGAAGCCACCGAATCTTGTTTATTCAACTACATGAGTGTGACAATGGTCTGAGTATTCACCTTGTGGCGGCACCAGCAGCTTGCTCGTCATGGCGCACCATCCAATCGGGTTCAACTCTCCCGAAACGAGGCTGCACCAGAAGTCGTGGCTGCTGTCGTGCTCAAAGCCTTCATATCTCAACAGGACTTTGTATCCTGCACACAATGCAAGGGTCAAGTTACCATTTATGCCACTGCGTTACAAAAAATGAGCAGCCAATATATGAAGCAGTATTATCTGATTATGGATTACTTTGATTTAATATTACACTGGTACACTGGCATTGAGGTTCATCTTAGTGTGTTACTACCAGTAGTAGATCAGTGGAATAGTGTGAAACCACAGGCAGGAATGTGTACTGTATCACCTGCGTGCATGTAGGCCTATTTGCATGTATGAGATAAAAATAACAGGGGTCTACTCATAGAAAAACAGATCCACAGTGATACTAGGGCTCACAGGGAATAGATTTTCTTATATATAAGAAAATATAGGTGACAAGTGGTCAAATTCATAATCATAAAACTGATCATTCCACGGTGCTGTGGCCTGTTGAAATAGACACAGACAGACTGATGTACACACCTGCAACCTGGATGACAGTAGCGATCCAGTAGACTTTACTGGGCAGGACTGCGTTTGTGTTCAGGACCTCCACCTTCATGCCTAACATGACGTCATCCCACTGGGCACACAAGGGAGCCTGCAGGCGGGAGGTCACATGTTTCCTTACAGATCATCAGTGTTAAGTGTTCTATGTGCTCCACATTAACGTCTTCTCCAAGAATTTCAATAATTAATCTCAGCATCGCTCAGAATTTACTTTTACCGTTTACCTGATTATTGAGAAAACTGTTTACAAGGCTTTATGTGTGTGCAAGTATAAACTTCTACATAAGCTGCAGATGTCTCTATAACAACAAAAAAGCCAGAACATTTATTACGGTAAGTGAAAGTGTTTCTAATTGTATTTGGCAGACAGGACTCACATGTCTGAAGCAGGAAACTGACGCAGCCAGAGATGTTTCCTTCTCCAAGTAAGCTCCCCACTCAAAACCTGCAGCAGATCCTGCACAATACAAAGAACAGAGGAATCAGAGAGCTGAAGTAAGATTTTGTGCATTGTTTGTGTGCACCACTCATTTTCCTCAGTGCGTCTATGTGTCTGTGTTCAGTGCCCTCACCATCCGTTCCCGTTAGGCTTGCATTGACTTTGTTCACCTTGTTCAGCACTGTGGCTTTTTTCGTGGGCGGCTTTCCCTGGAGAGAAAGAGGCAGAAAGAAAGTTTGTGCAAGACATCTCATTGTCCACATTTTTGTGGTCATTTGAAGAACGTTCCAGCACATTTAGCCACATGACTATTCATTTCAAATCGTTTTCATGTACAGCAGAGTCATGAGTCAGATCCATAACTTCTCAGTAAAATCTCTGTTATGTATCCTTACATGTAAAGAGAAGTCTGGCATAGAAACACCTGTATCTGTGGTAAACAAATCTGTGCACACTAATGCTCTGACTTACATTTGGCTCAGCAGTCATAGGTGAAGAGCATTATTATGAAAGTTTATACATGGGCCGGTAGCAGCTTTAAAAAGGCAAAACAGAACATTTGTCAAAAAATCTCTTTGGGACTAAAGTCTCTTCTCTTCCTGCAACACTTCACACAGGAAAATAGGACATGGAAAAATTATTTTTGTTTCCCTTTCTTTCACATTTTTCAAGAATGTTAATGATGAATACAATCACATATTTCTCGCCTTAACATGCAGGAGACATACACCACCTAAGGCCCTTCATAGGACATTGTCAGGGCCGTCAGTGAGCAACCGTGGCTTTAGTCAGTGTGGTGTGTCCCGCACCGTTGGCATTGGACAGACCTTGTCGGCGGCTTTTTGACCGATTGGGCATGTAGAATCAGCGGCAGTCAATGGGAGTAATCACCGACAGATGGAAACAGAAAGGGAAACCCTCTTGAGCCGGTCGCTGTAGAGTCCATGATTTCACCCATTTAGCACGGCTTCTGCTTATTTTTTTCCCTCACCAATTTGCAACTTTTTATCAGACATATTCTTGATTAGAAGCGGCTATATTAGTGAGAGTGGTGTCAAAAATTACTGCTCAATCCTAACAACGATTTTTATATCAACAGAGAGGTATTTCCTTTTTCGCAGATGCAGAACATACAAAGTAGTTGGCTGTCGGCTGTAGTCTTTGCGGTGTGTTCGAGTGCAGCTTTTTGGCCTGAGAGACAAGAAACTTGAGGCAATACAACAGCCGCCTTCGTCGCAGCTAGTTCTTTGATGTCAGTTTGGTGTGTCAGGGCCTAAACACAACGGATTTCAACTATGGTTACAAATAATAAGAAATCGGAAAAGATTTAGACCAGGGCTGCAACTAATTAATCTTCGAGTGAACTTCTCAAGAAATCAATTTATCTTTCGGTCTTTGACATGTCAAGAAACAGCAAAACACTCCAATCAGATTTTAAATGTTTTCAAATTTGAATTTCATTATACATTTGTAGAGCTGAAAGTCAAAATTCTCTGATTCCAGCTTCTTAAATCTGTATATTTTCTGGCTCCTCTATAAAGTAAACTCAATAACACTGATTGACATTTATCACCATTTTCTGACATTTTTAAGACCAAACAACTGATAGATTAATCGAGAAAATAATCAACAGATGTATCAACGATGAAAATAATCATTAGTTGCGGCCCTAGACATTTGAGAAGTAAACCAGAAGCAGTAAATGTTGTCACCTTTACTATAATGTAGCTTTTAACCCAATTCATCAATAATCAAAAAGGTTGGAGATGGATTTTCTATGATCGATTGCAGGACAAGTCGACAAATTGTTTCAGATCTTTTTGTGCAATTTGTTGTGAAATAAAAACATCCTGAAAAAAAACATCATATTTAATAACAAGTAGAAAAAAATTCAAGTTCAGATAAATCATAATATGAAAAAATTTAAATTATTTTGCTTTTAAGTCCATTCGCCTTCTGGTTGCTTTACAGGTCCTGTCTCTTAAGTTGCAGAATTAGTCACATGTGTTGCCATCCTCTCTGCACCACCCTAACTTACCAGTTGGTAAAGGACACTGACGGTGTGGTCACCTGTGTCGGAGGCGTATGCGTTAATGAACTGGGTGGGGACGGCGGTGGTCTTGAGGAGGCGGCCCCGGCGCATCGGCTGGTCCGGGGAGTGGTGGTAGTAGTCGTCCGCCTCGAAGTGCTTCTGGCAGACGAAGAGCTTGTTGAGGACGTGGGGCGGAGTGTTTACATCCATGTTCAGAGCAAACAGCCATTGCTTCAGTCTCACCGGGTCGACGAGGGGAAACCGGTGAAAGACGATGCTGCGACGTTTTGAGGTGAAGCAGGCCTCAACGCAACACTTGTGCACCATTTGTGTTAGTGTCCAGACGGCAGTCTTCAGTGAACGGAAGGGGGACGAGTCAGACACATGCCCGCAGAGAGCCTCTCCGGTCGGTGCACTGATTTCAAGCACAGCGCGGTCTTCTTCTTCTTCGCCCCCCTTTTTCTGTGATGGCGTTGACAGCTTTTTTGCGAAATACTGCCACCATTTGTCCGTAATTATAAACTGCGTAAATATAAATATAGCTAAACAAAAAATGTAATTAAATCGATGCACTCAAAATCAACGTATGTTAGTGTACTTCGTAAACTGTTTCCAAACATAGCTGTTATGTCAGGTTGAATTTGGAGGAAAAGTGTAGAAAAAAGAAATTGATAGAAATTGTGCTGCCATAATTTACAGATGAATAGTCGCGTAAAAGATCATTCTAAAAATTAAGTAACCTTTTTGGCTATTTTTCAAGTTAATCAAATACCTTTGGGTGTTGGCCGATAAAACAAGTCACTTTAAAGATATAATCTTCGGTATTAGGATATTGTGATGGAAATATTTTGACATTCAAGATAAACTGATTGAAAATTGGAAATAACAGTCTAGAGGAATATATGATCCTGTCAGATAGTGTAGAGTGAGATCATTTTTGCCAAAATAAAGCTACTTGAAAGGTCCAGTGTGCACAATTTAGGGTGATCTATTTATCTAAAATCTAAAATATTCACAATTGTGTTTTTATCAGTGTATAATTACCTGAAACTAAAAATCGTTGTGTTTTGGTCACCTTAGAATGAGCCTTTTATATCTACAGAGGAAACAGGTCCTCTTCCGCGGAGTCCGCCATCTTGCACTGCCATGTTTCTACAGTAGCCCGAAGTGAATAAACCAAACACTGACCCTAGAGAGGTCCTTTCGTGTTTTAAGCAGCCACTGTAGGGGAGGCCGAGCCATGGCGTCTTTATAGATCCCACTGTTTTTCTTGCGAACGCCCACTCTACTTTTTCTCTGATTGGCTTATATTCTTACCGTGATATTCTAACCCTAACCAATCTCACACCTCCAGAGGTGGATCGGAGCCGGAGCGAAACTGTCCCCCCTCTCCACATCTGTAACTTTCACACAGATGGCGAGGCGGGGTATCAGCGCATGATTCCTGCATTGAAAGGGCAGTGTGAATGGGGCTAGTGAAGGCAACCAATCAGAGGCAGCGTATGGCGGGTCTTGGCAGGACAGTATTTAGTTGAAATCTGCAACCACACAGCAAGATGGCACTAAATCCCACACACTGGTGAAACAAAAGGAGCAGACTGGATTTCAAGGTATTAAAATTTTCAATTCCGGGGGACTTTGACCAGCACACACAAACCTGTAAGCTGATGTGACAAATCACATGAAAACAAAACCGGATAGAATAGCAGAGCTCTGTTTTTGGCTAAATATTCTTCAACAAACAATGAAGTGACAATGATCACAAAAACCACAAAAATGGCTCAACCCTTGTGCTTTTCACTACTGAAACAAGAAGTGGCAGCCCACATCCCCTTAAAGTCCTCACAATGTTTTTTTTTTGCTTTCCTTCATCACCAAATGTTCTCCATTAATCTCTGTGCTCACACCTGTCAAGTAAGATATGCTCTGCTGATTTTTGATTGCATCCAAAACTGAAACTCAATTTTTATTAAGGTCAATGCTGACACTGTTACTACTAAAAACATCAATATGATGCTGATGAAACTACATTTTGAGGAATTGAAATCCACTGTTGTTTATACTGTTAATTTGCTGACAGAGGCTGCTTACAAGAGCAAAGGTCTCAAGAACTTCTACCTGATATATAAGGCGGTGCAGAAGTTTTATAAGACCACGACAGTCTGGCCTCTGAGAGGAACAGGAACAAAAATGTCAGCGGTGCTGATAGTGAAGAGAGCAGTGAGGGTGCTTGAAGAAAATTAAGAGAGGGGCAGCCTTCTTCTGTGCCTCAAGAGGAAGGACAAGAGTTGGGAAATAAAGAACAGCTGGATGAAGACCAGTAAGGTGTCACAGAGACAACCATGTCACTGCTGCTCCATAGGTGGTACCTACTAATGACACTGTCAGTGGTCTACAAGTAGTGGTGGGATGCAGCAGACAGAATTGGTTATGCAGTTGCCGTGGCCATATACCACCTTTCTGTATATTAAATCTTTTAAAAAGCCAAGAAACTGAAAAACAACACTAAATCCGGATACTGACTTTGTCATTTAGTGTCTGGTACAGCATTAGCATGCACAGCAGTAAGAACTGACTAAACCACTGACCAAACCACAGACACAAAGGACAGGCAGGAAACCTTTTGGTGTGAATTATGTACAACAGTGCAAACTTTTGCTTCGGGAGCCATTTGAATAAAAAACAAAGCTTTGCTAGAAAACAAGTGAGCTGAAGGAACAAACACCAGCAGGTATTCATGAAAAGCCTCAACCCAAAATGTGAGATTGTGTATATGAGAAAAATGCCACATACAATAACTTCCCTGCAGACCAAATCATCATTCAGAGTTTGTTGTGGACTCACCTGCAGACGTGCCAGTATGGAGGACTTCTTTGAGTTGGATGAATAGGAACGTGCGCAGGATGTACTGCAGAAACGCTTGGACTTTGAAAAGAAGGTGCTGATATAGCCGCTGGTGCCACACATCTCACACACCACTGTAAAGAAAAGAAATAAATACATTTACACGGAAAAAAACATCATCTAACTTTATTAACAGTCCCTAGAGCTAATACAGATGTGATGTTTATCAGTTCAAGACAAAGAAGTTCAATCACTCCTTTGACTCTCCTAACAATGTTAAAATGGCATTTAAAGGAACAGACAGAAAAATGACATTTTGTCTCTTAATCCTTGTTCTCTTGTCTCCTCATTTGCTCCTAACCTGGTCGTTCTTCTCTGCTTTTTTCTACCGGCTTCACCCCTCCTCCTGTCGGGCATTCTTCATCACCTCCTCCATCAGTATCATCAAACTGAAACGGCGCCATTTTATCATGTTTCGAAGAGAGAAAACGAAGAGCAAGAATGTGACTCTGATTTTACATCACACATGCAAACAACCAAGAGACTTTGGCTTTCTCTCTGCAGTGACCTTCCCACAATCATAACTTAGCACACTTACCACGATGCGCTCTCTCGGTTCAGCTGTAATGCCCCGCCGCTGAATAGCAGGCAGGCACTTGCTACAGCCAACTCCATTGCAGGAAGAACAGTGAGGACGGACAAACACTGTTGGAACAGCTCCCGGCCTTAGCTTCGGAGTGCCTATGGATGGCCTGGGCTCAAAATACTCCTTGCCAAAATGCTCACTGCAGAGGTAAGAGTTGGGTGTGGCAACCCACTGGGTGCGGGTGCGCTGCACCTGCTTCTCCCATTTACGAAACTCCTCAGGATCCTTGGGGAATTTAAAGAGTGTCACACCATCTTCTGCAGTTTTGCCGCATCCATAGGCCACACAGTGGTACGGCATCCTGTGTTCTGCTCACAAAGGACAAAGCAGGATCTATAGCCAATGCATCCTTGCCTTTTTGAGTTGTTCTATGAGCTCTGCAAAGGAAAATGACGATTGTTTGTTACCATTAAACTTTGTAATTCTGCCACAGAAAATATATTCTGCATTTACTTTTAGGTTACACCAATTCCAGACACCAGAGATGAGAAAACAGTTGGTCATCAGGGGCAAATGAAGGCAGAGCTGGATGACAGTTTATATAATATCTATGCTGTTTCTTGGTTTAATAGGATTTAGTCTGAAATAATGCATTGCAGTTAACTGATAGCTATTTAAAACTTACATGAACAGTAACTAAGGCCTAGCTATTATATCCATATTAAAGACAAGGGTTAATCCACACCATCCCATCTGTCAACACTCTGATATAACTTGCATGAAAAAAAGTTTGTTTTTGTTATTGATATCAACAATCAAAACATGTACAATAGTCAACGAAAAGTTAATTTCTAGGCAAGACAAACGTAAACAGACCTGAACTTAAGAAGGTAAGTAAACTGAAAAAATATAAATAAGTGAACAAAAAGTGTGTCATTACCAGACCTGACGTGCTAAACATGCGTGCTCCTAACCTCACTGTTATGAGCATATTGTTCGTGCTAAAGTTAACAGGTTCATAAGAAAGCCGGTCAAAACATAAACAAAAGTGTGTCCAGCTCACATGCTACTGTACATACAAGCTAAGTGCTAACAGTGCTAATAGGACGTGTGTCCGGTTGTGCAGCTGCTATCTTCTTGTTTTTAAATTACGTGGCAATGTAAAGTGGTTAATATTAATCTGGGAACCCACTTAAATGTTTCATTCAACTGCTAAACTATAGATAAAAGTTGTTTAACGACATCTTAATGGTCCCCGGCACTGTACAGTGGTCACCTACCTTTGACGTCACCGTAGTTACTCTTTATGCACGGACAAGGCATTATGGGAGTTGGAGTTTTAGGAGAATTGGAAGGCAACACCAGTCAGTCATTTCTCTATGCTTTTCTGAAATGAATGAATGTACAACTATAAAAGTGGTAAGAAGTTGCCGATATTTACTAATAATTAAAGTAGAAGTAGTAACAGTAAGTACGATTTTAACAGTAAACGTTTAAAAGTCCAAAAAAGCAGCATTAACACTCCCTTTTTTATATATATAAAAAAACGTTTAAAACTCCAGTATGCTGTAGCGTCTTCAGTATTGTATTCATGTTTTTGTTTTGTACAATATTATCATATTTACAGACAATACACTTGCATGCTGATTTTTCTGTATATGTCTACAATATTTGTTGATAATCTGTTATCACCTTAATATTCTATTTGTGTGCTTGTGTAGTGAGCCAAAATATGCAACAACTGCATGTTATAATTTATGTTTTTGTAAAAATAATAATTTATAGTGATAAATAGTGCACTTTGATAGTGCTGCACAATTAAAGGTGTAATATGTAAGAATCTGCCACCTGTCAGATTCATACTCAAAACAAATATGGGGCAGCAAATCACCTGAGTAACCACTTACTACTGCTTAACTGTAGCTGCTGTTAGCTAGTTAGCTCAGCTCAAAAGTGGCTTTGAATCTGGGCAAGTAGTTGTAATATGGGAAAGTGCAATATCGTAATTGCAAGAAGCTACAATTTTTTGATAAAGGTAAAATGTGTGACAAAACAGCATCATAATGAGGTAGTGCTGCAGAGATTCAGCTGCAATTTTGTTCTCCTGAAAACAAGTTTGTTTGGACTAACCTCAACATATGTCACATCATCATGATTTAATTTTTTTTTCTTTACCAGGGAGATTATAAATTGTGATGCCAAAATTATCATTACCACTTATCCTGAATCTTATCGCAACATCCATCAAAATAATGGCAATATGTTGTTGTTGTTTTTTTTGTTTTTTTACCATATTGTTCATATCATATCATATTGGCTGCTACTAAGACATTGAGGAGTAAGATATTTCCTTTTCTCTTAGTACATGTACATCAATAATAAGAGAAGATCTTTGGTAAAATAAAGACAGTTTCTCTGGTTG
The DNA here is from genome assembly GCF_040436345.1 of Pagrus major. Classification (NCBI taxonomy): domain Eukaryota; kingdom Metazoa; phylum Chordata; class Actinopteri; order Spariformes; family Sparidae; genus Pagrus; species Pagrus major. Next base: position 9,604,809 of record NC_133234.1, on the reverse strand, counting down.
AGTCATCTTGAGTGGAAATACCTTATTGATTAAACCCAGTGTAACTACATCTAAACCCCAGCTTGAACCTTTGCATGTACTTATAGTTAAGCCTGCACATTAACATGAGCCCAACAGGAATCAATGTAGTCACTACTCAGGCAGTGTTTAGGCCAATTTTTGTGAGCATTTTGAAAATTTGTCTAGAGTTTGGGCCTCAAATATACATATTATTGAAATTACAATCAATATTATTTTCAATGACATATTAGTTTATACTTGTCCAATTGTACACACATGCACCATTGTGCAACAAAATAGTTTTTGCTCTCTCAATCTACACCTGGGATTGAAATAAGTGCGGGTGTTCAGTTAGCTATCTCTGTATGGTTTTCTTCTCCTGCTCTCCAGCATCTTCTTGTCTGTGCAAACATCACAGCAGTTTATTCGCAGAGGATTTTATCAACGCGGTTTGATAATTATGGACTCTGCTCTGAACTGCCCTTGCTCTCGTTTGGTGGCAGGCCATAGGGAAAACATTTGTCAGTCTGTCTACAACTTCAGTGTGGAGCAAGATATTATATTTTGAAACATTAAAATAGCTCTTGGATTTGTAGGGCTTTCACGGTTATGTTTACTCCCTGTAATTTTGTGGACTCTGTGACCTTTCCTTTTGTGCCACCATCAGACCTAAAATGTACCTTTGAGCAACATGTTTTAATAGTCAAGCTGTCCCCCAAATCTAATGGCAGGATTTCAGTTTAACCTGCTGTGCATTTTAATGGTCCTCAGAGGAAGAATCCTAATATTTTGGGTGACGCCCAGACTTCTTCCCTGCTTCCACCTTAAGGCCAACTTTTCCACTCAAGAAATATCAAAATCTAACGGGCAGTTTCCATCAAATCTACTGAGTATATTCATGCTCACCAGAAGCTGAACCTTTTAAACTTAAATTACCCCATGCTTTTTCTTACTTCCACACTAAAGAGTTTCACAAACTTTTGGGCTCAGATTTTGGGGTTTAGAATTTTAGTCTTGTTGTCCATGGTACCAGATGGAAAGTCCAATCTGAGATCTAAAAGTAAATCTAGAATTATGGCATTGCGGTTGTATGCCTCCGCGCACCAGCCAAGTTGCTGTTGCAGAGCTGTGGTGTTGAATAATGATCAGAAGATTTTTTGCAGAATATCATGATGTTGCAGAGCATTTAACCTCTGACCTTTTAGATATCAAATGACATAAAATCATCATTTTATCCTATTAGACAATTGAATGGATTTATCATATGAATTCTTGAATTATGTCCATAAAAATAGGTCTGTGAGGTCACAGTAACCTTGACCTCGGACCTTTGACAATCAAATTAATCAGTTCATCCTTGAGTCATAGTGGACATTGGTACAAATTTTGAAGAAATTCCCTCAGTGTGTTTCTAAGATATCGTGTTCACAAGAATGGGGCGCCATGAGGTCACAATGATCTTGACCTTTGACCTTTGACCACCAAAATCTAATGAGTTCATACTTTAGTCTAAGTGAACATTTGTACCCAATTTGAAGAAATTCCTAAAATATGACAAGAATAGGACGTACCGACGGATGGACAGACAACCTGAGAACACAACTCCTGTTTGTGGAGGCATAAACATAGTATTGGAAACTGCCATTATTCTCAAATTGCTTAGATGCAGGGACCAATGCTAGATAACGACTAAATCTAATAATGTACACTACTATTGTAGTAAATATTGCAATAAGCCATGACAGTGTGACAGTTGCATACCATGACACTGAAGCTGATTCATATCATTGGGCTTTTCCTGCTGTGACATGTCAAAATATCTTCTGTGAAAAAGAATTATTTCCAAATAGCATTGCTGATTTTATCTAATCAACCGAAGAATGATAAGTGAAATTGGGCATAAGTATTTAGACAGGAATTTATGCCACTGTAAACATAACATTACTTGTGTGATGACAAATAAGCATTTCCAAGTGAACATTACCAATCATATCGCCAACTTTATTTAATTTACTTTACATTATCATCAATAAAAAATCAATCACAGACAGTTACAAAGATTACTTTACATATTACTTAAGGCCATTATTCACACTCTCTCACACATACAGACACACACGCACATATGTACACATATAAAACTACATGCATACATACACTCATACACATACAGTATGTAAACAACACTGGTAATGCACTGCAAATGCAGGTAATGTGATAATGTGATTTACTTCATCTTGCAAGTGTGATATATTTAGCGCCAAACAGCCAGTAATGTCTGTGTTAAAAGGTGCAACACAGCACATTGGGGGTGTGTGAACAAAGGGATTACAATGTGTGGAAAGATTACTTTTGAGTTTCTGGAAAAAAAGAAATTAAAAATGTTCAGGAAGAAAACCCAGAAATGCATTTTCCTCACAATATCTCACATTTTTGTTGTTTGATAATGAGAAGGTGTGTCTTAAAAATCTGAACATACTATCTGATACATGATCGGCTAACCATGGTATGCATCAGCAACCTGATTACTATAGACTGGAGGTAGCACTCAGGCTTAGAATACATTGCAGTGATGTTACATAGCCTAATCACTACAATACATGTTTGTAATGTATGCTTTTGCATAAGTAACATTTTTTAATGTTATGTTGTGACAACGCTGTGCTCATGATCTAGTTAGGTTTAGGCACAAAAACTACTTAAGCAGGATTAGACAAAGATTATGTTTTGGCTTACCTGATTGTTTCACCACAACCAGGGCTGGAAAATTCAGACAATTCATTGAAAATACCTGGTTTTGTTGCCACAAACACAACTGGAAATATCCAGATGTCTCATTGAAAATATCCAGTGGTTTCACACTTACAAGTGTTGAAATGCTGTCTCAAACACCAGTCTCTGGCTTGGCAGCCATCCCCTTCACCTCACAACATGAATTTCAGCTCATATACATGCTGTGTGAACATGATATGTAGAATTAATATTGTAGAAATGTTGATATAGTGCATATGACAGGTACAAATTTGAACATATCTGTGGTTTGCAGAAATGTAAAATGCCCAAGATTTTATTCTGGCAACTGGGCTACAATGTCGGCCCTCCATTTCTTGCAAACAATTCTAAAATCAATCTGGCCTCCTTCTTCAAGTGAATCATTTCTCAATTCAGGTTTCAAGTATTCAGTACCCAGTTGTTCATAAATTAACCTAATGTTAATTCTTCACATTCACTTTTGTTTGCTTTTCATGTCCTTAAACTAACTTTTTTTCATTCAATTATGTCATTCGTTAATTTAATTACTAACTGGTCAGATAAGCTTATTATTGTCATTTCTGGGACTCCATACACTGCTATTTGCCAACACTTGGCAAAGGTTTAAAAAAAAAAAAAAGTCTCTTTGTATTTTAACATTAGTGAAATGTGTGGTTCCTGGTTATGGCTGGATTACTCACCTGGCAGAGGTGGCCACTGCCACAGGGCTCTGAAGGCCGCAGTTCACTGCAGGTGAATTGGTTTGTCATAATTTGCTTAAATGCACATTTGTGTTAGAATGTGCACCACTTGAATAAGTTCTAAACTTGGAAGCTCCTTTACATTTTTGTTGTATTAAAGCAACTTGTGTTTGTCTTCTGTGCCCATTTTATTATTGTGCTTTATACACATCTGAAGCGTCAATAATTAATAAGGGTAATGCATGATTGAGGCCCTGACATGTAAAGATTAGTCAAAACAACAGCACATAATAACATGGTCAGCAAATATTATTGTATTTTTTAGATCTTGTACAGAAAGGGCATGATAATTTTGCTTTAACATATATTTATGTGAAAAATGTACAATGTAGTCAGTGCTCATCACTGGCAGAGTTGGGGGCAGAGTAGAGTTTTGCCCTGGGGCCCCCTAGTGGGTTCATCCAGCCATGGTCCTTATCCTGTGCTTGGGCATGATACATACACTGCCCAGGTTGATTCCTAGTGTAATGCTTGCACTTACAGTCCCCTCCAAAACTATTGGAACAGGAAGGCAAATTCCTTTATTTTTACTGTACACTGAAAACATTTGGGTTTGACACCAAAAGATGAATATGAGACAAGAGATCAGTATGTCAGCATCCATTTCCAGGTATTTACATCTAGATCTGTTGAAAAACTTAGAAGATAGCACCTTTTGTTTGAACCCACCCATTTTCAAGTGTGCAAAATTATTGGAACATGTGACTGACAGTGTTTTTTGTTGTCCAGGTGTGTCCTATTAAATTAATTATTCAAACAATAAATAGCACTGAATGTCTACTCTCAGTTTGAGCTTTGGGTTTTGCCTTTGCAGACTGCATTTATAGTTAAAAAGGTGTCAACAACATGAAGACCAGAGCTGTCTATGGGAGAAAAGCAAGCAATTTTGAAGCTGAGAGAAGATGGAAAATCAATCAGAGCCATTGCACAAACATTGGCCATAGCCAGTACAACCATTTGGAATGTCCTGAAGAAGAAAGAAACCACTGGTGTACTCAGCAACAGATGTTGAACTGGTAGATGAAGGAAAACATCAGCAGTTGATGACATAACATTATGAGAGCTGCAAAGAAAAACCCTAAAACAATTGTCGGTGACATCACCAACAACCTCCAGAGGGCAGGAGTGAAGGTATCACAAATCCACTGTTCGCAGAAGACTTTGGGAACAAAAGTGCAGAGGCCACACCAGAAGATGCAAACCACTCATTAGCAATAAGAATAGGAGGGCCGGATTGGAATTTGCCATAAAGTTCAGAGACGAGGCTCAAAAGTTCTGGGACAAAGTTTTATGGACTGATGAGACAAAGATGAACTTTTACCAAAGTGATGGAAAGGCTAATGTGTGGATAAAAGAAAGGATCTGCTCATGATCCCAAACACACAAGCTCATCTGTGAAACAAGGTGGAGGTAATGTCATGGCTTAGGCTTGCATGGCTTCTTCTGGGACGGGCTCATTGATCTTCATTGATGATGTAACACATGATGGCAGCAGCAAAATAAACTCAGAAGTCTACAGAAACATTTTGTCTGCCAATTTAAAGAGAGATGGAACCAAACTGATTGGGAGATCCTTCATCATGCAGCAAGACAACGACCCAGGACACACAAACAACCAAGGAGTTCATCAGGGGAAAGAAGTGGAAGGTTTTAGACTGGCCAAGTCAATCTCCGGACTTGACTTGAGCATGCATTTTACCTGCTAATGAGGAGACTGAAGGGAGAAACCCCCCCGAAACAAACAACAACTGAAAGAGTCTGCGGTGAAAGCCTGGAAAAACATCACAAAAGAAGAATGCAAAGGTTTGGTGATGTCAGTGGGTCGCAGGCTTGATGCAGTTATTGCAAGCAAAGGATTTGCAACCAAATTTTAAGTATTATTCACTCTAATCTATTTTCAGTCTAAAATTTGGTGTTCCATCTTCTAAGTTTTGTAACAGATCTAGATGTAAATAACTGGAAATGAAAGCTGAAATGCTGATCTCTTGTCTCATATTCATCTTTTGATGTCAAACCCAAATGTTTTCAGTATACATCCAAAATAAAGGAATTGGCCTTGCTGTTCTAATAGTTTTGGAGGGGACTGTATGGTCCTGTCCCCGAGTGTCATGGATGATTGATGTGATTATCAAATGGTAAAACAAGTTTGATGAAGCCTATAGTTTTCCCTTGCAGTGGAATAACACTTTTTGATAGCAATAATGCAAGTTAATGTTTGTGTCAGCTTGCAAAATATCAGTAGAGCAGACAGTGCCTGCAGCAGCACAACATAAAATTGTCTAGAAGATACATGGAATTTTTAGAAAAAGTTCTGGTTGTAATCTGTTCACAACCAAAATCTATGGATAGAGGACCTCTGGTACCTTGAGGCCATGTTCTGTGAAGAAAGAGTTGTTATTTTTCATAAAACCTGCAAGGCAGTCCACTAAAGGAATCACTTGCAGTCATACTTTTTATGTCACATTAATTTCACCTTAAAGAAATGTTGCCATGTGTATTAAAGATGGTAAATTGGGTGTGGTAACCAAAACACACAGTGATAGAGGCCCATGTTTCCTCAAATAATTATCACATGCAGCGTATATTTTTACACTCTGCTCCTGACAGGCCATTTAGTAACTTACATGAACACACAACCCCATAATAATGAATAAAAACAGTTTAGAAAGACATACAGTTGGCAGTGTGTGTGTGTGTGTGTGTGTGTGTGTGTGTGTGTGTGTGTGTGTGTGTGTGTGTGTGTAAAGTCCTCTACTCCTCATCATTGCATCTCTTTCCCATCAGGGCCACCCACAAGGGGGGGACACCAGGTCAGTTGTCCTGGGCCCTGGGTCATGAGAAGGCCCAAAAGGTCCCTTTTCCCTTTGCTTGAATAACCAATATGGACTACCTGTACCTGGTAGTATAGAGAGGTATTTCCTCTTACGCAGTTGGTCATCAGCTGTGGTGTTTGTGGTGTGTTCAAATGCAGCTTTTTGGCCGAGACACAGGCATGTAAGGCAGCGTAACAGTCAGCCTTCTGCACTGCTTGTTCTTTGGATGTTGGTTTGTTGTGTCTGTCTCTTAAAAATCACCTGGTTGAGTGTGCTATGGAGGCTGAGTCCTCAGCAGCGGCCTTGAGTTCAATCCTGACCTGTGGCCTTTTGCTGCATGTTTCCCCCCCTTTCCTGTCCAACTCTCTGATCTCTAGTATCAAAATCAAGGCTAAAAATAAAAAAACACAACATTTTAAAACTCTAACTTTAAAGTACGTATGGAGAACATATTGGGAAAAATTGATAATTGATGGGTAAGAGAGTGAATGGGTGTGAAGCAGTAACATCTACATTGATTAGTGTATTAGAGCTCCTGTGCTTCTGTAAGTGAAGGTTGAGAAGAAAATGTTGGCTTTTCAAACTGGTCATTGTTTTGCAGTTGAAAAGACTATGGGGTGATTTTGGAGTCTTTCCCTGGGGTAAATTATTTAGGGGGGTCCATGAGAGAAAAAGATAAGCAGAGAAATGTACTTTTACATGCTGAATAAACAGTCAACAACAAGTGACAGAGTGCAGGCTGGTGACTGTTGTGGCGCAGCAACCAGACAGGAAGAATATTTCTGACTGTGGTCTTAATGAGTGGGACTGGTCATGGAGCCGACACCACACCAGGCTGAGGACATTCTGTTGTACTGTATGATAAAATTACATGTGTGCATTGAGTTAAATTAAGGATGACAGGATTAAGTCTGTAATTGAGTGAATGTCAGTTAATAAGGAATCAAGTTCCACCAAATCTTTCCAGACAGTTTTCAGTGTTAGTGAATCCACCTTGGTCTGCTCTATTGAAAGTTACTGTATATGTTTGCTCTTTTTACTGGCTGCAAAAGTGATAAACTGTTAGATTATAAACATGAAATAAGTGTTAAACATGATCCAACTTTAATCTTTGCAACTAGACCTCACCAAAAAGCAGATGCGAGCTCAGGTTTGCTGCACGGATGAATTTCCTGATAAATAACTTTTCTTTTTTTTTTCTCCTTTCAGTCTAATGAATAAGCATATTACTTTATCCACCATTGCAGCGGCACAGTAGTCAGCTTTATTTTTTTATTTGCATCCCCTCATCCTTACCCGCTGCCACCAGCAGCACCACCATCACTTCGCAGGCAAACAAGCCTTTTCTGCCCGACATTATCTCCATCCAGACTCCGCTGGAAAGGAGGTTGAAATGACGGATGCAACCATGGGAGAGAGACGCGGGGACAGTTTATTTACATCCGAAGAGGCTGTGTAAGTTTAGAGGGAAGCCGCTGCGTGTGTCTCCCTCTTTACTTTCACCGACCCCCTCCTCCTCCGCTGGCAGAAATTTATAAAGAACAAAAAATCCGACGAGGGAGGGAGGGGGGTTGATATACGCCGAGGCTGAAATCGAGAGGCGAACCTAGGGAAAGAGGAGTAATTTGTACACGGGACTTTCCCCCTCTGAGTCCCCCAAAAGGAGGGGGAAAAGTCGCAATATTGGAAACGAAAAGGAATGAGCTTCTAACGGCGTGAAAACGTCTGCAATTGTGGATACTTTATATATTTTTATTTCGAAAAAATATGGCCGAGAACGTTCTGGACTCTGGCCCGCCTTCAGCCAAGAGGCCTAAACTCTCCTCTCCGGCACTTTCCGCCTCCGCCAGCGATGGAAATGGTAAGTATTGTTTAATGATATCATTTGTTACGGCGTTATTCGTTCAGTTTGTTATTTTTCGGCGGCTTGGGTTTACTTGAAAGAGGAAGAAGACGCGGGATTACTCCTCTGTTTTTGTCGTAGCTTGCTAATGTTAGCTTGCTAGTAGTGAGTGTGTGTCGGACGTGAAGAAGAGCTCCCCCAGCTAGCTCGCATGCTAACAGCCATTTTAGCCGGAGGTAGCTGAGGTTAGCCACTCGGCTAACGCTAGGCTAACCGAATGCGGGTCCTCATCTGACGGTCCCGTGTCTAATGGCTACTTTAGCCGGACTGATAATAAGCGCAATGCCAAGCCAACTTACGATAAAGTTTTTGGTATCTTACAGTTTTGCCATATTGACAGTCAGCTACAGCTAGCCCCATCCTGTTATTTGAGTTTTGAGGCTTCTACCGTCTGAAACAATCTGTTGTGTTGCCCCATCATAACTCGGACCCTTTCCCAACTAACGTTAGCTAGCTACCGCTGATGGTATTACTGAAATCAGAGGTTGCCAATGGTGGTGATAGCCTTGTGGGAGAGCTAAATTTAGGCCCACAGGTCCGACTGATTGTTAAGCTCAATTTGCCATTGTTGGTGTGTTTTTTGTGGATGGCGTGTGACAGCAGCTGGAATAGTGGCCTGCGAACAAAACTGTGGAGCATGGACAGCGCCATGCCCAGCCACTGCGATATTAACCAGCGAGTCAAGTTATCAAGCAAATGCTGCTCCAAGCACGAAACAGTCAACCAGATTTTATTACTTGATCATACACTCAGTCATTTTACCATGATCGGCTGCATATAAGGCTGTACAGTTAGCTAAGGTTGTCAGTGGCAGTCAACATCTGGGGAAAGGGACTGTAACTGGTAAATCATTAAGACGTCGCACACGTTTGTGTTACCTTGCATGATATATACTGACGATCAGAGCTGTGCTGTAAAGAAAATGATCTGTGGATAAAGGATGCACTTTATTGCACACATTTGTTGCCTTCTCAGATTATTTGTGACTCTGCCATGCAGGGTGTTTGTAGTTAATTTGAGTAATAAAATCACAAGACACGAAATTGGCATACCTCTGGCACACTTATTTCTGGTCTTGTGCCTAAAATCATCCAATGCAGATTATTTTCACTGTAGATCAATCATTTAACATAGTCACAGTTCATCAAAATGAATAAAAAAAACACTAATGGCACATGACCATCACAAGTCTGAACCTATATTCATGTCTTCGTAGCTTACTTAACTTATCTGACCTGTAACCAGAAATCTGAAGCAGTCACTTTTGTGATCTACACTAATTGTCTTGTTACTTTAAAGAAATGACTTGAAGAACTAATTGATGTATAAATGTTGATTTTGTGGTACCTAGCTGTGTTAGAAGACACACTGATTAATGGAAGAGCTGACATCAAGACTAAATTCTGTGCTATGAGAAATTTGGGGGTGTGTACTTTTGGTCGTGATGTCCGTCTTAAAGATATGTGATGCCCAGCGCGTATCTTTCTTGATTGCCTAAGCTGTGTGCTGTTGAACTTTGTGCATACAGGCAAACGTTGTGCATTTCTAGTGACTTGGCTCCATTTTGTGGCATCACTACTATGAAATGGTCCATTCGTCACCATGTCTGTACAAACCTGTCTTTCCAACATGTTGAATCATTTTACTGGTCAAGGATTCTGTGTGCGAACAGGCCATGTGGGCGTGTTTGTTTGCATGTATGTTTTCATCCTCACACACACACAAGTTTCTTCTGGATCTCACCTGTAGTTTAGTGCTCAGTTGTAGTGTGTGGTGGCATGTTATACATTTCTGATGGGAGAAAATTTGTCATACACCTCTAAACAGCATTTATCAGTTTTTAATGACAAGCATGCAATTGCATTTTCAGTCAGTCATGCTGAAAAATGAAGGATTATACCAGCTTAACATGGCTGTGGCCCTTTTTGTCCTCCTCTAACCCTTTCCCTGTCTCCCATCTCATTGTCTCCTCCTCCTAAACTTTGTATTTCTTTTCTATTTTTTAGATTTCGGCTCACTGTTTGACTTGGAGCATGATCTCCCAGACGAGCTCATCAGCTCTAATGAACCCGGCCTGATCAATGGTGGGGACCTCAGCCAGTTGCACACCACACTGGGAGCAGGACCTGCAGGGCTGGGTCCTGGGGGAGGCAGTGGAGGGCCAGGAGGAATGGGTCTTGGGCTTGGTCCTGGTGGCGGTCCTGGGGGTCAGGATGCAGTGGCCAAGCACAAACAGCTGTCCGAGCTTTTGCGTTCAGGCGCACCCACCTCCACCCAACAAGGGCACCAAGGAGCCATGGGCAGCCCAGGTGGTCCCACCACCATGGGGCAACACCTGGCGAACATGAAGGCGTCTCCTGGCCAGGGCCCTCCACAGATGATGGGCCAGGGGCAGCAGCAACACCTCTCCCCTCAGCAGCAGGCCACCATGATGCAGCAGCAACAGAACGCTGCAGCTGGAATGATGGGTGGCATGAACAGGGCCATGATGGGAGCGCAGCAGAAAGGCAATAATGGACAGCAGCAGCCAGGCATGATTGGGAACCAGGTGATGAATGGCTCCCCCAGGATGGGCTTTGGGAATCAGGGGATGGGTGGCAACAGCAACCTGTTGGCTGAGACCCTTCAGCAGCAGGGAGCTGGGGGCCAGGCCGGGATGAGAGGCCAGCAACCTGGAGCGATGAACAAGGTAGGAACTCCTTTTTAATTATAGAAATGTTCTTTTCCTATGGACATGTTTTAAACATTGCATATTATCCCGTTGTATGCACTTTTAAAATGTGATGAAATTTATATGAAACAATGTAGTAAATGCCATATTGGGTAAAAATAAAATCCTTCTTTCCAAGTAGTTGCTCAATGTTGTTCTCACGTGTAGAACTCCCGCTATCTTCCATTTTAATTTGTAAAAAACCTTTACTGCTACCCAAAACCTTAACTTTTGGAATAGAAACATGAATTATGTAGGAAAGTTTAGGCATATGAACATAAAAGGCATCATCATTGCTTACATTATATCGTTTGGTACAGGTGATAAAAAAACTTATTATTGTATAATTGATGGTAGGTCAATAGAAAACCTAATCGCAAATTATATTATGCTGTTGTTTTCCCTTTAACCTAAGCTACATTACTGTATACTCTAGCTTTTTTTCTATCTAACCACAAAGTATTGGGTCCATGAACATATTTTAACAACTGAGCGATTCACACCATGCTCGTGCTTGCAGTTGAAGTGGAGGAAAGCTGCTCTGCTCATGTGATTGACAGTCCCACAGGAGTGACAGAAGAAATGTTGCAGTGGCAGGCTGATGCTGCTGAATGAATGTGGTGGAGACGCTGATGTTTGAGTTAGCCATAGAGATCAAAAGCAGTGAGTTCCCTGGCAAGGTATAGGAAGAGATAAAAAAAAAAAAAGTCAAATAACCCCTTCAGTGTGCAGGGAGAAAGGGGGAACTATTCATGTCAGATTGCTGTCATACTCCGCTAGTCAATGTTACTGCTGTTGATGAAAGAAATTGGTTTGCTTAAGTTTAAGGTGATTTTCAAATACTTTATTTACACATTACTTGATATTGTAGCCTGATTAATTAATTTAAAAGTAAATTTTCTCCCTTCATTAGTGTGACTTGATGGCTGTTGAGTTTGAGCAGTAGACAATTCAAGTGGTAAAAATAGACATTTAATATCCCCTGGTGAAATTAAATCTTTTCTTTAACTTTGGCTTTGATGAAGTTCATGTTGTGAGGAAATATCTACAGGTCCTGCTCAATTAACACCTACGATTTGAGATCTCTGGAAAAGACTGGAAAATTAGATTGCAAACTGCCAGAATACAAGATACCGTTTATCCACGTGAAAAGCTATCACTTATAACATCAGTGAAGTGTGGTTGTAACTACATCATTAATTGTTAACTTGTCTTACTTTGCATGATGCATCACTCTCTTCTATTCTTTATGGTTTGTTATAATTCTAACCAACTCCCCTCTTCTTTTTTCTCCTAGATGGGGATGATGGGGAACCCAGGGGGCCCTTTTGGTGGCCCGTATGCAGGGCAGGGCAATCAAGGTCTGGGAGGTGCAGGGCTGGGCCCTCAGCTCCAGAACAAAGGTCCCATGGCCAACAGCCTGGCCCAGTTCAATGTAGACAAGAAGAACCAGCCCATGCAAGGAATGGCTGCCATGGTAGGGAACAAATACAAACCGATTTGGAAAAAATGTGTGTCAGATGCAAGAATGAGTTGTACCACAATTCTTTTACCAAGTTGGCAGATTTGATTATCAATTCAAAAATGCTTCCCTTATCTTTCACCTCTTCACTCCCACCTTTCTTTCCACTTTACTGCTCTGTACTCTGTTTCTTTTGACTTAACTCACTCATCTCTTATTTTAACTTAAACATCACCTCTTCTTTCCTTTTATGTTCTTTTTCCTCTCACCTTCCCTGTTACCTTCTACGTTACCTCTCCCTGTTTATTTACTCCTCTTGTCTAATCCATGCCCTCACTTCTTATTCCCTCCCACTTTACTTACCAGGGCTCCCAGCAGTCACAAACGGGTGTCAGCGGTCCCTCTGGTGCCCCTGTGGGAGGCGCCTCAGGGATGGTGCCCAATGCTCAGGCAGGTCTGGTGGGTCCCGGTACCCAGGTTTCTGCAGCATCTGCTGCAGCTGGAGCACCACCCACAGCCGACCCTGAGAAGCGCAAGCTAATCCAGCAGCAACTGGTACTCCTGCTCCATGCACACAAGTGCCAGCGGCGGGAGCAGGCCAATGGTGAAGTCCGGCAGTGCAACCTGCCCCACTGTCGCACTATGAAGAACGTCCTCAACCACATGACTCACTGTCAGGCTGGCAAGTCCTGTCAGGGTGAGTAGAAGGGATGCTGCATGCTCCTGCATTCAGTGGATAGCTATGATCTGTCTCTGTGTTTGACAAGCAGGCTGTTACAGAGATATTTTAACATTATCATGGCTAACACAGGGTTACTTTATCTTTTATATCTTGGCCACCAAACCTAATGAGATCATAATTGGCCTTTATTTATCCACTTAACTAATGTTGTCTGTATCCCACTTTTGATATTGCTATATATATTGTTGTCTGGAAAGTACGATATTAACATTAGGAAATCATATCAAATTGTTGACATATTTCTTCATTATAATGGGTAGGGCCAGCATAGTTTATTTTGAAACAACACTGTGATAATTGTAATTTACTTTCTGTAGAGAAGCTCTGTTGGGCTGACTGATGATGTTAACACTGATTTGCTAGATTGACGAGCTGAGGGCAATTAAATACAATGGCCGAGTGAAGGTATATGTATCCCGATGTGACAGTGTAGCTGTTAGGCAAACAGCACAGGAGGCGTAAATTATAAAAGTGTGTGACTGCACAGAGAACGCTTGTTGATAGATTTTTATAATTTTGGGTAGTAGTAAAAAGATACAATAACAGCAGCATTAGACAACAGTTTTCTGTGTCTTGCTGATTCAGCAGTTGTTTTTAGGTCATAGGCTGGCATCTCTAATTTCATCTTTCATCTTTTTGTACCTTGACCTCACTTTGTTTCATTCTTGTTCTTCTGCTTCTTTTACCTCTGGGTTTCCCAACTCTTCCTGCCCCTTTTCCTCCTCAGTTGCTCACTGTGCATCATCAAGGCAGATTATCTCCCATTGGAAGAACTGTACGCGACACGACTGTCCTGTCTGTCTGCCGCTGAAGAATGCTGGGGACAAGAGGAACCCGCAGTGTGAGTGTCTGTATCTGACCAAACAATGCCATACATTCCCTTTATTCTCACAATTTGCCTTATTTTATGTAACTTTTGCGAAAAATTGCTGGATTTGAACCTGCAACCTTGGCATTATTAGTGAGCTAAACATAATCTATAGATGACTAAATGATAATTTGACTTGCAGCATGATCTTTGGCTGCATTTTGTGTGAATATTCAGTCACAGTTTTTATATATGTATATGAACAGATCAGATGCATTATTAACCATCACCTCTCCTCTTCTTATGTCCTCACAGCTCTACTTGGCAGTGCTGCTGCAGGTCTGGGCAGCTCCCTTGGTGCAGTACCTGGTAGCCAACCAACTACTCCCAACCTCAACCCGCCGAGCCAGATCGACCCAAGCTCCATAGAAAGAGCCTACGCAGCTCTGGGCCTCACCTACCAGGGCAACCAGATCCAGGCTCAGACTGGCCAGCCTAATATGTCCAACCAAGGCCTCCAAGGCCAGGCAGGCTTGAGGCCTCTGAACCCAATGGGTGAGTTAGGTTGGAAACTTGTTACTTGAACTAGCATGTTCACTTGTTTCACTCTCCAGGTATTTTTTGTTTTAGACAATTGGAATTTAAGTTACCTTTCAGTGATTGTTTCTCCAGAAAGAACTCTAAAATGTGCCCACTAAAAGCGTATTTCAAAGGGCCCAAAGATAGGGGAGATATAGCAGTCTGATCAGCAATTTAAAGATATGTTTTTGATGCCATGTAACTTAACTTCACTACAAGGTACATATCCCAGAGATGGATATATAACTGCGCTATTATCAATAGGAAAGGAATAGATACTTAATACTAATTACTTAATAATGCCCTGTCCTTTCCATGCATAGGTACAAATCCTATGGGAGTCAATGGAGGTGTGGGAACTCCCACTCAGAACCAACAAGCCAGCCTGCTGCAGGATACCATGATGCACCTCAACGTGACAAGCCAAGGGTAAGAGGGAACGCAAACTTGTTTAAGACTTGCCCAGCTTGTTTATTGCAAACATGCCATTTTGCGGATACCTTGAGTAAAACACTGAAAATCTTGAGCTCTGTGATAGGTGCTTCTAATCAGTTTTGCATTCGACCAGCAGGCCACCATCTATGGTATTATAAGAAGTTAAAAATTAATATTGTGCCCTCCTACCCCTTCTAGTCTGATGAATGATGCCAGTGGGGTCGGCTCCATGCCCACAGCAGGCCCTCCCTCAGCTTCAGGCATGAGGAAAAGTTGGCATGAGGACATCACGCAGGACCTACGAAACCACTTGGTACACAAACTGTAAGTATTAAAGAAGAACCACCACAGACAGCATTTTTGTTTGCTCTGAACAAGAATGTGATCTTGTTGGTGTATTACATTAATTTAAGTAGGTTTTTTTCCAATGCCAAAAACATGATTGTTGTTCAAAACTAGCTTGTATGTGTCTTTGATTCAAAACTTCAGTTAACCTTGTGCCTCTCACATACTCATATTCACTTAACACACACAAAGCTCTTGCAGTATGTTGTACATGAGCAAGGGATTTTTTCCTCTTCTGTGGCAAATCATGCAACACATGGACCTGCTGATAACTGTACTATATTCAGAGCTTGACAAGATATTTATTGCTGATGAACAGTAATGTTAACGTAAACAGCAGGGCTATGACTATGCTCTGACACTTCACGAAGACGTGCGCACAGGGGGTAGTGAGTTACTACCCCAGCTACAACAGAGGTAGCCATATAGAAGCTCTCTCACAGGGACTATGATTAAGGTTTAGGTGCACAAATACAGGAGTTAACACATTCCTTTTTCTTTTGCTTCCCTTCTCTGTTTCTCCACCCACAGTGTTCAGGCAATCTTTCCGACTCCAGATCCTGCTGCCCTCAAGGACCGTCGAATGGAGAACCTGGTGGCCTATGCCAGAAAGGTTGAGGGAGACATGTATGAGTCAGCCAACAGTAGAGTAAGTTGGTCTCTTTAATTTCAGAAAAGAACGGGGAAACTGTTGGCTGCCTGTCACTTATCTCATAAATTGAGCCTAAAAATTTAAAATTTCATTCATGTGCCATTGTGGGCCATGGGTAAAGACCTAGAGCATTGGGGCCTGACAGCTGAATTACTTTAAGCTAAAGTTTTTCATGCATTATACTGCCACAACCCCTTTTTCCTTAATAATAAGAGGTCCACAAGGAACTTTTACTGTAGTTTTATTTCAACAGTAGATATTCAAAAAGTTATTTTCTACTGCTCTTCTATGTTTAAGACTTTTACCGTTGCCACATTTACTTTATTTTGTTACCTTCTTTTTGGTAGGCTGAGTACTATCACCTGCTAGCGGAGAAGATCTATAAGATCCAGAAGGAGCTGGAGGAGAAAAGGCGGACCCGGCTCCAGAAGCAGGGTCTGGGCCTCGGTCCGGCTGGCATGGGTCAGCCCCCCACTGGACTGCCTCCGAGTAAGTGGACATAGAGTATATGTAGACTGATGATAATTTAATCCGGCAGAATGTGACATTTTAGCATTGTTTTATATCTCTTACTTCACACATTGAAATTTAAGACTTGCCCAACTTGTTTATTGCAAAGTTTCGTTATAGCTGAGAAGGGGAGTTGACGTCTATCTGATTCTTTCCTCTTGTCCAGTGTTTTTTTCACTGTTAATTTTGTCATGCTAGGTCTTCTGACTAGAGAGCTTGTGTCAGTCTGTCTGGTATTGTCTGTTGCTTGATTTGGGTCAGATTTTACACACAATATTAATGAAGTGTCCCAAAGATCTTTTGATAAAAAGGATGAAACATTCCAGATTTTGTCTGTCTCCACACATGCTTGGTTGGGGTATTTCCATATCTTCCCCTCCCAGTTCTCACAGTGAGAGTTTGATTTTCTTAATCTTGTATCTCTATTTTTACAGACGGTCCCCTCCCTGACCCGTCAATGGTGCGACCAACTGGCCCCAATCAAATGGTCAACAGGATGCAAGGCCCAGGTAAAGAATCATAGGGAACCAGAGCAGATTGTTTTAATTCATCAGTTCATAAAAGGACCAACAATTTAACGCATTGTGTTTATTGTATCAGCCCAAATCTTACTTTCGGTCAAAAAGGTGTTGACACTGAATTGTGTTCAGAACACTTTACGCTTGTACATAACAAGATAAAAACCTCACTGCACATTTATGGGATCTATTCAAGAAAAAACTACATTATATACCTATGTTCACACATAAAATGTTGTGTGTTGTATCTTAATAGTCCATGCGTTTTTGTCAGGTATGAATCAGTTCAATCAGATGGGGATGCAGTCTATGGGCCAGAGGTCCACGCCTCCTCTCCCTATGGGAGCAACTGGCAACCAGGTCAGTAGTGAGCTCACAATGTGTCACAGTGTTTTGTTTTTAAAATGCCCATAAACACAATTAAGAATCTACTTAATTGCCCTCAGTCTATTTGTTACAAACTAGCTTACAAAAATGCTACCCCAACTAGTCAAAAGGCTTGGCAGAAAACATTGCATAAACATGTCTAAGAACCCTGCCCATGCCCGTTTATACCTCTAGATGGGTATGGTCGGACCCAGGATGGGGCAGCCCAATGTCAATCAGCTTCAGAATCAGTATCTATCCCAGGGTCAGTTTCCTGGCTCAGGACCAGGAGTTGGAGCCGCTCAGCCTGGGATGGGTCAACCTGGAGCACAGGCAGGCATGGCACAGGTAAGCTGGCATAAAGTTCTTTTTCCTGTTAGAGATATCTTAATGTTAGATGTGTAACAAGTCGTTAATACTGAAGCACAAATATTCATTCAGAAAAAAAAAATGCTGTTGTCTATTTTTAAAAGTAATGGTAGGAAAATTATGTAAGTTTTAAAATGCAAGTGTTGACCAGGAACACTTGGTACAGCAAATGACATCCAAGTTATTCCTGTGCCATCAGAGAGCACTATCAGTCTCCCAGGGAGAAGAGTTTTGGCCCAGGAACTACAAATAGAAATATATAGTTAATAGTTCTTAAAAATGTTCCTATAGTAAAAATGTCTAAATTTAAACACTGACAACAACTTCTTCTCCTTGGGCATTTCTGTTTTAAAGTTGTAGCATATTATGAATTTATAGGGAATCCTCTGAGAGTGGGTATAAATGCGTAATATTCTTCTTGACCTATTTGCTTTTATTGACACTCCTTCTTTGCAACCCTCCCTTCTTTCACTCCTCTCTTCACCCACATCCTCTTCTATCCTAAGACGCAGATGGGCACTCCTCCCTCTCTTCCAGTTGCTAGTCCTCTAGCACAGCCAGGTTCAGCCAGTGGTCCAGGAAGTGTCCCACCAGTGGGGCCCATGGGTCCTCAGAGCGTGGGTGGAGGAGGTCCCAACTCAACCGTTGGAGCCCCTGCTTCCTCAATGACTCCATCGAACACAAACCAGCAACCCAACTCCATCCCCCATTTGGCTGCCATGCGCGGCAGCTCGCCCTCCCCTGCTCACAGCCGATCTCCTACTCCTCACCAAACACCCCCCAGACACGCTGGGTCCCAGACCCCACAGCCACACACCCCTAACGCACCACAGCTGGCTCCACCTTCAGTCCCCCCGCAGAGCCAGCACAGCCAGGGCCCCGGCTCCAATAAGTCCCTCCAGCAGCAGCACATGGGGCCAGCTGGTTCGACCACTCCGTCTCACCCTGGACTGGCCTCGAGCTCAACGCCGCACAGTGCCCAGCTGCCACGCACTCCGGTCAGTGGGATTTAACCTTTTATAATCTTACACATTTCCACCTTATTCCACAGATCCCATTGATCCTGTAGCAATAACTAATGTCCTTCAGGTTTATTTCAATCTCCCTCTTCCTTGTATATTGCTCAGTCTTTATCATGAGACCGAACATTTTACTGTTGCCTTACTCAAGACCATAATCTTCTCAGTGTATCCTGTCATTTAATAGTTCACTCCTGTGCATCACTGTTATACTCATTATTTCCATGCACCTGACTTTGTTACTTTGTCCCTCTGTAGCTGTCCCAAAAGGGTTCATTTCCAGCAGACAGTCAGGCCCTGACTCCAGCCTCTGTCAGCAGCCTGGACACTTCCTCCCAGCAGCCACAGTCGGACACTTCAGCCGCCAACCTCGACCCCAAGATGGAGGTCAAGCAGCAGGATGAGGAGGACGAGAGTGATACTGGCAGCTGCTCCAAAGGAGGCAAGCTCAGCAACCTCAAAACAGAAGAAAAACCTGTGAAATTAGAGCTGAAAAAGGAAGAGTGTTCTGGAGAGGGAGGTAAAGGAGTTCCCATGGATACATCGACAACAACACCGATGGCCAGCGTGAAGACAGAAGACAGGAAACCAGAGATAAAGAAGGAGGTGAAAGAGGAAGAGGAGACATCGGAGACAGCTACACCACAGGCCACAGTGAAAAAGAAGAGTAAGGAGGATTTAAGTTTTTATTAGAAAACTTCTGACCGTATATTTACTTTCTTACTGTCTCCTTGTGTATATATATTTTTTCATTCGCCTCTCTGATTTTTATTTCTTCCCAGTCTTCAAGCCAGAGGAGCTCCGTCAGGCCCTGATGCCCACACTTGAATCACTCTACAGACAAGATCCAGAGTCTCTGCCTTTCAGAATGCCTGTGGACCCACAACTGCTGTGCATACCTGTATGTATCCCTGCTGACGCTGAGATGTATTTGTTCCTGTTTTAAACTGCACTGTCCCCGTCATGGTTCTGAATGTCTCTGCTTGTATTCCTCTCCTTGTTTGCTTAATTGAAACTGCCACTGTCTCTACCGTCTTTGGTGTAGTTCCCTCACTTTGTGAGATCTTGGATGAAAACCCAGCATGTCTTGACTACTGTTTACTTGTGGTATATTTACAATGATGTACTTTCCACCTTTCCCTCTTTACTTGTGTATATAATTGTCTCTCAGAGACTGGGACAAGAGTTACTACTGCTCAGCTGTAATACATGCTTGTTGTTTTCTTGCAGGACTACTTTGAGATAGTAAAGAACCCCATGGACCTGTCTACTATCAAGCGGAAGCTGGACACAGGTTTGTACTTGATGCTAAATATTAAAACGTTTCGTAACTCCAGGGAAACTTCAGGTACGACATTAAAATTTGCTTTGGTTCTTTTGAAAATATTCAGTGAAGTTGTAAGTTAATTTGTGTACATGAAGAAATGTAAAAAACAAAGTTTTTTTTTCTACTGCTCCTTTTGTTGTGCTGTGTTTGAAAGTTTCTGTATATTTTATTTGACATGATGTGCCAATTTCACATGAATTCATCAGGTTTTTTTCCCTCTTGGTTGGAGACCAGTACAACCAACCTGCAGCCCGTTTATAGGAGATGCTCCTGTCAGCCACATATCTTAAGTTTGGAGAGTTCTCTCATTCTGTCACCCCATGCTTTGTGTTTTGGTCGTAGGTCAGTACCAGGATCCCTGGCAGTATGTGGATGATATCTGGCTGATGTTCAACAACGCCTGGCTGTACAACCGCAAAACATCCAGAGTCTACAAGTACTGCTCCAAGCTGGCTGAGGTTTTCGAGCAGGAGATTGATCCTGTCATGCAGAGCCTTGGCTACTGTTGTGGGAGGAAGGTGAGACAGAGTGCTGGATTAATTAACAGATGGGTGGAATTTGAAATGTATGTTGGTGAGGGGCAATGTTGTCAAAATCAGGGAGGATGTTTTGAAGGTAACATGTTGTTTAGCTTTGAAGGATGACTTGTTGATTTTGATTTTCATCTTATTTTAAAATAGACTGATTTGCCTTTTTAGGCCATTAAACTTTTTTCTTGCATTTTGTGGTACTGCTCTGTTCACCACATTAAAGCTTTACTTGATAAATTGACAGGCTGATAACACCCAAAAAGTTTTCATTCTCCCAGCCTCAAACTTTTTTCAAAGTCTCTAAACCAACTTCAGTCATTTCTAGTTCTGCTCAGCCTGTAAACTCACCATCAGGTGAACAGAGCCTTCCTATGAGATGGAATGTTTGAGTTTATGTATATTGAGAATGTGTCTGTACATGGAATATGTCTAGATAAGGTGTGAAGAAATGTTTTGACTATGTTTCAGCTACAGAAATTAACTCCCATCATTCACATCTGAAAATGGAAGCAGTGAAGTGGGTTCATAGCTAAATTTGGCCTTGGGCATACCACCGCCATATCACATTTCAGCTCTCATTAGACTCTGCTATTTTTGGTTTTGCAGACAAATAACAAAACTGATTGGCCCTTATTATGAGAGGCCTGCTGAAGGGTCTGACAATGAGAAACGCAAAGTAGCTTTAATTACTTTTTACATAACTAAGCCAAAAACAAATGAGCTTAAGCACTCCACTGGGGGAGTTTTTCCAGCTATAATGTGGATGTAGGTTCATCTCACACAGCAGGACTGTCCTTGCTAATGATATTTCATTTTGATAATATCATCACGTATTTTGCAATGCTCATGTTCCAGTCAATATTTTTGACCATGCAAATCTTACATTGTGCTTATAATCATTATTTTGTCAATATAAATGATAACATAATACAGGTGGATTATAACAATGCAGTTCCATGATAAGTCTGTAAAGTCTTGTTGGGAAAACCTTGTTTATGTTTTGCATAAACTCATTTGTAGCACCAGTTAATGTTAACTACGGGTGTGTTGACCCTTGATTAGCTGAGGTGAGCGTCACTAAAGTTAAAAGATTAATATGTTCATTTTGTTTCTGTCCATTAGCTGGAGTTCTCTCCTCAGACACTGTGCTGCTACGGAAAGCAGCTGTGCACTATTCCCCGAGACGCTGCTTACTTCAGCTATCAGAACAGGTATGGAGGGAAACTAATAGTGGAGGGGCAACTAGATTGGTGGATGGATGGGTCAGTTAAAGAGGAAGGGATTATCAAAGGGATTCATTGTAAAAGATTTCAACAAAAAAGTGTATGTTGAATTGTACACCTCATTTTCTCTTACAAAGTCATCATTGTATAAATTGTTTCTCTAAACGCTTCCCTTCACTTCATGTTCCCCGTTTTTTACCTTTGTGTGGCGCCTAATGCACTGGCATTTTAACAGTTGGTCCTCTCCTCACGTTCTTTAAGATGTTCTTGGTGTCATGAAACTATAAATATCACCTCAGCACTGAATGTTATAATACAAAAAGGCTTCACAGACAAAGCAATACAAATGTCCTGATTCTCTAGTGCTGTGTGCATTTGCACAAGATTATCTTTTGAACTGACAGTAAACTTTCTTTTAGGAAGATGCAGCAATAATGCAAAAATCTTAAGTTCTTCCTGTCTTTGGTTTTTTTACATACCTATGAAGGTCTTAATGGAATGTGAAAGGACCAACTTTAAAATGAACAGCTTGAATGAATGAACAGCTCAGCAGTCGTCTGTGCTTTCTTGTTCACATTTGTTCAGTGTCTGCATTACGTCCTCTGCTGCAACTTCCTGCTCCAGTTCCCTCCTCACGTTTAGCCCCTGTTGATTCTGCTCCTGCTCTGCCAACTGTGATGTTGGTTGTTGTTGTTGCTCATCCTCTCATGTCCAAATTGCTAATCAGTGCTTTGCCTCGGCTTTCTGCTGTGTGTTGTCTTGGATGTTCGTCTCTTCTTGTTCCCGGTCCATATGACTTGTCTGTCTTCCCCTTCCAATGGCTGTGATATCAACATTGGCTTGCTTTTGCCTTGACCAACCATGCACCTCCAAACCCATCCCCTCACCCTCACCCCTCAAAATCATGACTGGCTGTTGCGATGACGACTTCTGCTGTCCTGCGCTCCTACTTCCTGCTTGCTCCACTTGTGGCACCCTACCATGCCCATGTCCTGTACCAATTGGTGACTGCCCTCCCATGCGCTGTCTGTGATTGACTGTGCTGTGGGGAACGGTGTAGTTCACCAAAATTTGGGCTTCTTGCTAACAGGTACCACTTCTGCGAGAAGTGTTTCAACGAGATCCAGGGAGAGACGGTTTCCCTGGGCGATGACCCCACCCAGCCGCAGACGTGAGTATTAGTCCATGTATTAAGCAAAATAACCCCAGCTTAAAATTCTTGTATCTACTTGAAAAGTGATCACCCTGGCATTTATTTTCTTGTACTATCTTATCCTAATAGTATAGCTATGTGCTATCAACTCTTAAATCATACTTGACTATTAAAACTTTTACAGCACTCAAGTACTCAACTGTTTTCTTGCTGTATTTTGACAATTTCCTCTTGTTAGCCTACACATTGTTACACCCCCTCTTGTCTGTGAATTAATTTCAGATCGATAAACAAGGAGCAGTTTGAGAAGAAGAAGAATGACACACTGGACCCTGAGCTGTAAGTTGATCTCCAAATGTAAAATCTTAGCATTCTGGAAGGAAAATGAAATTTTATTTTGTTTAGAGGACCAAAGTGTGTAATTTGTATCTTCATCTCTGTCCACTTTTCAGGCTTGTTGAATGTATGGACTGTGGGCGCAGGATGCATCAGATTTGTGTCTTGCACAATGACACAATCTGGCCAGCAGGGTGAGAGGCATAAAACTATGTTTAGCAAAAAACAACCTGAGTTGAGAACGACTGGAAATAGTAATAGCCAGATTTCAATTCATGTAATTCAACTCTTTTTTTGTCTACAGTTTTGTATGTGATGGCTGCTTAAAGAAGGCAAATAAGACGAGGAAAGAGAACAAGTATTCTGCCAAAAGTAAGTTGGATATTTCTTGTTCTTCTATCCAGTTATATCCCAATGTTCTGTTTTATTCGTGTGTACCCCTTTCATACAGAAACCTGGTGTACTGAACATGCGACCTATTCATTTTAGACTCCTGTCACACAAAATCATCTCATGTCATCACCATTTACCAGTCTTCACCTGTAGTTCCATCACTGCTTAGCCAGAGAATTGTATAAAATCAGTACCAAATAAAATTATAGTTCAGTGTAGTTTCTCTGACACTGTAACTTGGTCACTTAATGGCTTTGCACAATTTGTCACAAGTATACCTACATATGTATTTGGATGAAGCAGAATTCCAAATGTGGTTTCACAAGTTACTTTTCTGCCTGTTTTTTTAAATTTTTTTTTTAGCCGTTGTTAAGATAATTAAACTAAACTAAAACTAAAATGCATTGCCTGGCTCTTCCCTACACAGGGTTGCCACAGACAAAGTTGGGCTGTTACCTGGAGACGAGGATAAACGACTTCCTGAAGCGACAGAACCACCCGGAGTCGGGAGAAGTCACCATCCGTGTCGTCCACGTCTCTGACAAAGTTGTGGAGGTCAAACCAGGCATGAAGTCCAGGTACAACAACAAGACACATTGTCGAAGTTGAGCGTGAACAAATCCTGCTCTTCCCATTCAGAGTTTGAGATGTCCGTCTTCATTTTTGTCAAATAGATCAACAGATTTGGAAAATTGCAATCCGATGGAAGCTATTAGCAAGTCAAACCTTTGTCATCAAATTCAACGTGATGAATCATGATGAACCCCCCCCCCCCCGAATTTTATATAAATGTAGAAAACGTGTGTTTGTATTCAAAATCAAACGAAATATTTTCTGTTCAACCTGTCACCAGGTGAGAACCTTTTTAAATAGTAGGGTTCTTTAATCTCAAGAACTTGTGTTGTATTGAGTAAGTTGCTATGATTTGAGGGATGCAGATATTTTTATTTTATTTTACAGTCATGAAGTTTATACTCATGTTTTTGTCAACAGATTTGTGGACAGCGGAGAGATGTCGGAATCATTTCCATACAGGACAAAAGCCCTTTTTGCATTTGAGGACATTGACGGAGCAGAAGTCTGCTTCTTTGGTATGCATGTTCAAGAGTACGGATCTGACTGCCCTCAGCCCAACCAGAGGTAAGGACATCTCCATGTTAGAAGTATAGTTAAACACGTGCTTTCTTGAAAAATGTTATGTTTTTTTAAAACATTAATATTTCTTCTTTCACTCACTCAGACGAGTATACATCTCCTACCTGGACAGTGTACACTTCTTCCGGCCTCGCAGTCTAAGAACAGCAGTCTACCATGAAGTCCTCATTGGCTACTTGGAGTATGTCAAGAAATTGGGGTGAGTGCTGCTCTTCAAATTCAAACATTAATTTTTATTTCGGTCACGACTATCTGAATGCTTATGCAATTTTGCTTATTGTGTACTGTTTGCGTGTCCTCCTTAGGTACACCACTGGGCACATCTGGGCCTGCCCTCCCAGTGAAGGGGACGACTATATCTTCCACTGTCACCCTGCAGATCAGAAGATTCCAAAGCCCAAACGCCTCCAGGAGTGGTACAAGAAGATGTTAGACAAAGCTGTGGCAGAGCGGATAGTGCATGATTACAAGGTAGAGAGGCCATATTTAACTTCATTCTCATTTGTTAGAGAATGGTAACTTGTGAGATTTGAGGTTAGAAGTTGTGAGAAGCACAGTAATAAAGTATACGTATAATGGTATAGATGATATTAATGATTGCTTGATTACTATCCATGCAAAACACTAACTGTATTTTCAATTTACCCCAAAAGGATATCTTCAAGCAGGCGACAGAGGATCGTTTGACCAGTGCCAAGGAGTTGCCTTACTTTGAGGGTGACTTTTGGCCCAATGTGCTGGAGGAGAGCATCAAAGAGCTGGAGCAGGAGGAGGAGGAGAGGAAACGGGAGGAGAACAGCACTTCCAATGAGAGTATTGATGTAAGAATGCTATGACTTATCGATATGTTCCTGATGAGTATACATTTTGCTATGTGGTGCATGGCTGAAAAAAGTGAAAAAAGCTTGTTGGTGTGTGTCATTGATATTACCCCTTCTTTCTCGTGCAGGACTCAAAAGGTGACAGTAAAAACGCAAAGAAGAAGAACAACAAGAAGACGAGTAAGAACAAGAGCAGCCTGAGCCGAGCCAATAAGAAGAAGCCAGGAATGCCAAATGTCTCCAATGACCTTTCACAGAAACTCTACGCTACTATGGAAAAACACAAAGAGGTATGAGAAAAATAAATGATACTTAAATGCCTAAATCTCATCACTCTCAAGCAACGTACTGAAGGAAAGGAAAGAGTGGACTGGAAGAAGGCTCAATCATTTACTCGATTTTCCAGATTTTTCTCTTAATTTAGGCATTTAGGCATTTAGGCCATTACAAAGTTTAATAAGCACATTTCATCCATCCCTCACCAGTTGTACCTTTTTTCTGTCCTAGGTGTTCTTTGTGATCCGGCTGATTGCAGGCCCCATGGCAAATGCCTTGCCCCCTATTGCCGACCCTGATGGCCTGATGGCATGTGACCTCATGGATGGCCGTGATGCTTTCTTGACAATAGCCCGGGACAAACACCTGGAGTTCAGCTCGCTGAGGAGGTCCAAGTGGAGCTCCATGTGCATGTTGGTGGAGTTGCATAACCAAAGTCAGGACCGCTTCGTCTACACTTGTAACGAGTGCAAGCACCATGTGGAGACTCGTTTCCACTGTACCGTCTGTGAGGTGAGATGGGGAAAGATTGTTTTGGTAGTTGATTTTTGATAACCGGTAGGAAAATATGAAGCTTGTCGAATTTATTTCCCTTCTAAACATTTTTAACCATTATTCATGCCATCCCTCACAGGATTACGACCTCTGCATCACATGTTACAACACTAAGGGCCACGAGCACAAGATGGAGAAGTTAGGCCTTGGTTTGGATGACGAGAGCAGCAACCAGGCTGCCGCTACGACTCAGAGCCCTGGAGACTCTCGTCGCCTCAGCATCCAGCGTTGCATCCAGTCCCTTGTCCATGCCTGCCAGTGTCGAAATGCAAACTGCTCTCTACCGTCCTGTCAGAAGATGAAACGTGTTGTTCAGCACACAAAAAGCTGCAAGAGAAAAACCAACGGTGGCTGCCCCATTTGCAAGCAGCTTATCGCGTTGTGTTGCTACCACGCTAAGCACTGTCAGGAGAACAAGTGCCCAGTCCCATTCTGCCTAAACATCAAGCACAAGCTCCGCCAGCAGCAGCTGCAGCACAGGCTCCAGCAAGCCCAGATGCTACGAAGGAGGATGGCCAGCATGCAGAGAGTGGGCCAGCCCACACCTGGAGGAGCTCCTGGGGGTAATGGCCTGCCCTCTCCAGGAGCCAACAATGGAGCTACTGGACCTGGCACGCCTACATCTGTGGGTACGCAGCCTCCAACACCACAGACACCCACCCAGGGGAACATGCCTGCGCTTCCCCAGCAGCAGGGAGTTGGGATGGGTGGAATGGGAGGAATGGGAGCTCCAGTCCAACAGCAGCAGGTTCAGCAGCAAGGTGGGGCCATGCCCCCGCAACACCATCTCCATCAGTTTCAGCAAGTGGGTGGTGGAGGTGGAGGGGGCATGATTAACTCTCCTCAGCAGCAGATGGTGCCTCAGCTCCAACAGCAGCCTCCCAATGTCCAGCAACTCCAGCAGCAGCAGCAGCAGCACCCTGGTGGTTTGCCTCCGTACAACCCCAGACCACCTGGAGCTTCACCTCTCCACCAGTCCCTTGGCAAACCTGGACTGGGTCCAGCCACCCCACCCCAACAGCAGCAACAACCCGGCCAGGGCTCCATGCCTGGACAAGGTCAACAGCAAGGGCCCCCTCTTGCTGCTGTAGAGACAGCCTTAAAAATCCAGCGCCTAGCAGAGACACAGAGACAGATGGCTCAGGCCCAGGCCCAGATTCGTGGCTTGGGTCAGGGGGGCATGATACCCCCACATCCTCACCATCAGAACACCCAGGCCCAGATGGGCATGCCCCACATTGGGGCCCAGGGCATGCCCCCCCAGGCTCAGGGAGTTGTTGGCAGGACTATGTTAGACCCACAGCAACAGGGAATGCTAGCAGGGATGCAGCAAGGTGGCCCTCAGTCGCAATTGCCACCTCAAGTTCAGCAGCAGCTCCAACAAGTCCAGCAGGGAGGTGGTGGACAACTTCAGTCAGCAAACCAGCAGTGGGGTGCTGGGGGACCAGCCATGAACCCACAACAAAGACCAGGCATGATGGGTCACATGGCACCACAGCAGCAGCCAGCAGTTGCTCAGCAACAGCAACAGCCGATGAATCAGCAACAACCTCAACCGGGAAACCGTGGGCTGATGCAGGTAATGGGTGTATCAGGAGGGGCAGCGGGAGTACCTGCTGCACTAGCAGGCGCTGCTGCATCAGGAAACCTACCCCAGGCAGCACTACAAGACCTCCTGAGAACACTGCGCTCTCCGAGCTCACCCCTCCAACAGCAGCAAGTCCTCAACATCCTTCGTTCCAACCCAACACTTATGGCCGCCTTTATCAGACAGAGAGCAGCCAGGTATCAGGGTGGTCAGGGTGGCCCTGGAGGAGGAGGGCCTCCACAAGGGGGCCCTGGAGGTGTGAGGTTCCAAGGGGCTGCTGGAGGGTTGCCTGGTGTTGGAGGGCCCGGGGCTAACCAGCTGGCTACCATGGATGGACAACAGCAGGTTAATGTGAACCAGGCAGGACAGCCAGGGATGAACATGGCTCAGGGTGGAACAGGTGGAGGGAATATGCCCACCATGGCTCAGCTTCAGCAGTTACAACAGCAGCAGCAACAACAGCGCCCAATGTTGCCTGGGAATCTACAGCAACAGCAAATTGCTGCATTACAGCAGCAGCAGCAACAACAACAACAGCAACAACAACAGGGAGCAATGCAAACAGGGCAACAAGGCAACATGACCAACATGAGCCCACAGTTCAGAGAGTTGTTGATGAGACGACACCTGCAGCAGCAGCAGCAGCAGCAACAGCAGCAACAGCAGCAGCAGCAGCAGCAGCAGCAGCAGCAGATGGGGAACCATGGGCAGTTTCAGCAGCCTCAAGGACTCCAGCAGCAGCCAGGCCAACAAGGCTTCATGCAGCCTGGCCAGGGACAACCAGGGATACCCCCTTCTTCCCAACCCCAGCCTGGGGGTGGAGGTGTTGGGGGTCCCCAGCAGCAAGGAGGACCACAGGGTGGGCCAGGACAGCTAGGCCAGCAGCAGGGCTACCCCAACTCCATGTCACAGGTAGCTGTAGCGCTCCAGCAGAGGCTTCAGCATCAGATGCAGATGCAGCAGCAACAACAGCAGCAACAAAATTCAATGGGCGGGCATCAAGGACAGGATGGAGGGCCTGGTGGAGGTACTGGAGGACCAGGGGGACCTCCACTCCAGCCTGGACAAGGTGGACCAGGACAGGGGCAACAACAACAGGGTGGAGCTGGTGGCGGGCCCCCACTGCCACAGACTTCCCAAGGCATGCTTCACCAGAACATCCACCAGAGGCTCCTGCAGCAGCAGCACCTTGGTGGGGGCTCTCCAGCCCAGCACAGCAGTCCCATGAGTCCCCAACAGCAGATGGCGCAGTCCCCTCACCCCCATCTCCAAGGACAGGGAGGACTTGGTCCGGCAGGGTCACTCAGCAGTCAGGTCAGGTCACCTCAGCCATCGCCGAGGCCGCAGTCACAGCCTCCGCACTCCAGCCCGTCCCCACGCATGCAGCCCTCCTCCCAAACTCAGCCTCAGCCCTCACCTCATCGCATCTCCCCTCAGACCCAGACTGGCTCACCCCACCCAGGTCACCTAGGCCAACACCACCCCAGTATGGCACCACCCCAACCTCCACAGCCCCAGCAGCAAGCGTTATCTCAGCAGCAGCAGTCGGGTAGTTCTGTAGATCCCGGTCAGTTCAGCTCAGACCAGTCCTCCATCATGTCCCAGCTGAGCGGGATGACAGGGATGCATAGTGGGCAGGCAGGACAGTCGGACATGTTGGGTGGGAATAATAACAGCAGCAACAACAACCAGGAGCTGGGAACGAACATTAACCACAACAGTTTAGACCTGATGTAGCCTTGACTCCATACTGTCTCTCTGTCTTGATGCTCTGATCAGTTGCCCCAAACGACAAACTGCCATGAAAGGAGAGCGAGGTGGGACTACGGCTTTGGGGTTTTAGAAGTTTTTATTTTTTATTTAAATATTTTTGTGATGTATAAATAAGAACTGAAGCTTCCTTCCTATGGGAGATGCAACATAAATCTTAGAAGTCAATAAATGAATAAATTAAAACAATGGTAAGTTATTGCTGTTAATATATATCTATATATTTTTGCCAATTGTGTACAAAAAGGTGGAAGGGCAGTGTTTCAGGTTGAAGATATTTCTTCCTTAGTCTATGACACAATATTTTTGGGGACTGAGAATTTTGCCTTTTTATGAATATTTTTAAGATTTTAAATGTGGCTAAAAATTAAAGTGAGTTGACACGATGTACCTTTTTTATTGTTCCGTTTTCCTCTTCAAATACCCAGTCATACTTGTATCTATTTTGCAGAGAGTTAAGTATATTTTATTTCTGAATTATTATTTTTTTTTCCCTCGATGGATCATAAAAACAAGCATCAACATATCTTCTGTTACGGGAGTCATCTTCTGGACAGTTTTCAAAGCAAATGTACATTTTACAGCGACTGCAACAATTCACTCATAGAATTTATTTAATTTGATAGGTGGGAGGGAGGGTGCGGTAAATGCAGTTTGATTTTGCCAGGTTTCATAGTTTACTTGTTTTTTGACAGGGTTTATAGGTTGAAATTAAACCTCAACAGTGTTTTGGGGAGTGGGTGACAATGACCGTGGTTTTGGTCGTATTTTTCTGCAAATGATGGCCAGATCTGCAGAACAAATCCTTGCACCCGTGGGCCACCTCTCCACCCTCCATCTTCAGTTCTTCTATGAATGTGCACACCTTCCTTACCCTTACCCTTGTCCTCACCCCGACCCCGACCCCCCCTGCTAAAAATGGAGGGATGAACTGTTGATGTCCGATGGTCTAGCTGTCAGAGGTGTATTGTTCCCCTGTTTCCAGCTGGCTGATGTTAAAAGGTTGTGCGTGTACATATATTACAACCTTGTTTATGAACTGTGACATGGAGAAAGTTGTCTGTTTTTTGGGCTGCAGAGGTTTAAGAGAATCCTGCCTGTATCCTCACCCCCCCTGCAACGGTTTCCCTTTCAGCAGTCCTTTCTCTTCTTCCCCTTTGTATCTCATGACTGCCTCTCAGCCACAAGATTTAATTCAATGTTAGTACTGTACAAAGTAAGAAATGGTGGACTTAGATACTGTTTTTTTGTAATGAAAGTGAAAGATGTAAAAAAAAAAAACAACCTGTACATACTTTAAAACCTTATGAGCAGAGAAACTATTTTCTGCTGCTCGTTTCCCCTCTTGTTTGATTGGATATTTGCTGTATCTGTAAAAGAAAAAAAAAGTACTCCTGAGCTACTGTACAGTATTGAGATTTTTTTCTAAAAGGTACAGTATGGGGTGTAGTAGGTCACAAGCACCAATGCGCCTTTTTCTGTGTATTTTTGACAAGGTTTTAGGGAGGGAGGGGTTATTGCAACAAGTCACACACCTGAACAATCTCGAAATGTAGACATGGAATCCACATGAAGTCGAGCCGATGCAGAGGTTGATTAGAGGTGTGATCTGAAAGAGTTTAAATTTGGTCACTTAGCTTTTTATGGAGAGGACTGAAGACACATTATTCACATACTCACTATTTTTCTCAAAATGTTGGGCTTGCTGGGTATGGGGAGGGGACGCATCAGAACCAGGTGGCAATATATCTTGAGACTTATTTTATAAGAAAAACAAGGAAAAACTGTCTTTTATATATAGATATATTATTTAATTTTATTTTTTGGAAATAAAACTTGAAGCTACAGGAATTATTAGATAAAAACACGTTTTGTTTTGTATTAAAGATGTTATGGTGATGCAAAAAGACACTGCAGACAGTCATTCAGTTTGCCCTGGGGAGGCCGCGGAGTATATTATACCATCCTTTTTAAGAAATGTTTCATGTACATGAATATAGTTGTAAACATACTGAATCACTGTACAAACCGATGGCAACTGAACAAATAGTTATGTTTTAATCATTTCTTCTCCTTAAAAGAGACTGGAAATAAGACTATTTAAATATTTGTTTAGTATTCAAATGGAATCTTTGACCACTTTTTCGTTCCTCTTGTTAACAATTTTGGTGCTTGCTGAGAGAAAGCAAAAATAACTGTTGCTCCATTTTCATTAGTTTCTTTTTTTAAGTTATTTTGGTGGTCTGATTGTTTTTTGCCAATAAATTAATTGTACAATAAAGTATGTTTGTACCATTGGAAAAAAGACTTGATTGTTGCCTCTTTTTTCATATTGATGCAAGATATTTTCTGCAGGTTAATAAATAACTACAACAATTGAATTACCGATGCAGGATTTTTTAGGCTGATACCGAAATGGGGAGTTAAAAAATTGGCAATATCAATCGATAGGCTGATATTGTTTACAAAGACTATACATAAATACACATCCTTTGCAATGATTCCTCAAATGTGGTTATCAAACACTTTTGAAAAGATACAAAGGTAATGGGGGCAAGCTAATTTACAGTTTAACAATAAACTATCACCAAAATAAAGTTGGAGCAGTGAAACAAACTTGAACTGCCAATAGGCAAGTTTTCTACTTCAACATATCATTATGAAATAAATGCTGATAGCACAATGTAATGGATATAGAATAATGAAACCATCTGTGTTTGTTTGTTCCCTATAAAAAAAAGCAAAAATAAAAAATACATAACCCTCTCCCTTTTCGCGCATCCTCTCATCATTTTTGTACAACAATTAAAGACTTAAAGGTCCCATATTGTAAAAAGTGAGATTTTTTTTTTTTTTTAGATTATAAGGCAGGTCTACATGCTGTATAAATACAGAAAAAGTATCAAAAAACCTCACCAATCCACAGAGAAATGCACACAGGCTGTACTCAAAAACCTTGCCTTTAAATGAACCCTCAGGACTTCAGTAAGTTTGTGATGTCACGACTATACAGTCACTGCCCCCAGCATGGCCTTGGCTGAAAAAGCACCAGGGTGCTGATGTGGAAACACATTGGGCGATTCCTGCTCAGGCCTGTGAGAGCTGACCAATCAGAGTAGACGGGGCTGTTTCGGAGGGAGGTCTGACAGAGACGGGCACTAAAAAGGACTGTTAAGACAGGATGAATAGAGGTGCTGAAGCAATATACAGTCAGAGAAAAATGATGTGTTTTTTGAACATTAAAGCTTGTAAGCATTTTCTGGTAGACACCCAAAATAAAAGTATGAACCTGAAAATGAGCATAACATGGGACCTTTAAGGTGAGAAGTGCGGAACAAGAACAACAACGGAACAAATTGGATTAAAATGATATTAAACATGAGCAACATTTATTTTAATGTTACCATAGAAAGATTCTATACACAATGACACTTCATAGACTGGAGCAGGTAATGTGCAGGTTAACATCACAATAAAGTGCAAGGTTCTTCGCTCAGTGGTGGACGAAAGCAGCACAAGCAACCACATTAGGCGACATCGAATCCAGGTGCTTGTTTTGTCATGTCAGTACATTTAAATATGGCATCAGCTCAGAGGTTATCACAAACTGTATAAAAAACTATTCTGTTCAGTCATCTGCGTGACAAATACACAGGTGTCTTTAAACAATAAATATACATTCAGGTAAATGTAGAAAAATAACGACTTAAAAAATACATGTTTCTCCCTCCATCTTCCTCCCCTTTAAAGTCTGCTCACATTTCAAGTCTTCGTAACATCAGCGGAGGAATCGTGCAGTCAGACATACAGAAGCCAAATAAGCTGAGACAGTATTTGTGTTTACTGTGTGTGTGTGTGTGTGTGTGTATGTGTGGTTGTGTGTGTAAAGGATAAAGAGAGGCATTAGCCGTACGGATGAAAATGATGCGACATCAGGCACTTCCATTCCCTGCAGCTTCACGTCACACAGAGACTGTTTTCGGATCACGAGACGCTTACCCATCATCCTCAGTGCGGGACAAACAACTTGAGGACCGACGGGACGCCACTGTGGGAGATTCCACAGACGTGACACATCACATTCAGCTTCTGTGTCCACTGGGCAGGAAGCCAGCAGGGTTAGACAGATATTCTGGATATACTGGGTTCAGGGCTGAGCTTTTATGTTGTAGATCAGTGACTTTTCAGTTTTATCCCTGAACACAGTTACATGAAACAAGTCCGTAAAACTGTTGGAACATTTTACTTGAAGTTTATGTGTTCTCAAAATGTGACATTATGAGTAAAATGATTTTCATATTATTTTTAAAATAATTTATATTTCTAATCATCTGATTGATGGAAGTCACATTAGTTAGTTTTAGCCCATTAACTACAGATTGCATATACTGTATAAACCACTGCCGACCACTATTTTAAACCATACTGAAGGTTTTTTGATCGACTTCCTACCTTCCAGGCAACAGCAGTTTATTTCTCATGTAGCTTCCACAGTTGTCACGAAGCTGTAGTTTTAGAAATTCCTATATTTTGGGACTTATTTTAATATCTATATCTATTTAGATTTTTGTTTGCAAAATTACTGAATTCTATTTTATTTTCATTTTATACAGCGTCACAGCCATGCACTTCATCTTTATGCCATAATGACAGGATTAACACTGAGATATTCTCTTCTTGTTGGTGTATTCAAGTGTCTTTAAGAAGTACACATCTGAGTATTATTTTTGGGTGATTTTGTCCAACCAGCACTAAAATTGCTTCAGAAAGGAAAGTCTTCATGGTCGGTATGTACAGGAGGAATTACAGGATTACAGCAAGCAAAAACAGTTTCAATATTCGTATGTGCACCTTACTATTGCTTCAAGACAGATTTGAAAAAATGTGAACCTACCCTTTAATTTAAGGGAATATCTAGTTTAAACCCCTTGGCATAGGTCGCATTTCTTTAAATTACGATAATGAAAGGCTGAAACTACGGTATTATACAAAATAAAAGCCTAAAACTCTAACCACAAATGTTATGTATTAGAATCTTGATTTTTCTAACTTCCTACCTGGACAATCATCTAGGGACCTACTACATTCAACCCATACAGGGATGCTGACCACCCTCTGACTAAGGCAAAACTTCTAAATTCACACGATCCTCTGTTTGGTTTCAGTTTTAGTTCAGTTTTTAGCATTATTATGTTACTATTACACAGCCTAATAAATAAATAAAGCCGACACACATCGTTAACTCTTATAAATACGGAAGCTCTGAGAGAAAAGTGAGAAAAATATTCTGATGATGAAGGATCATTTTTGTCTGCTTGTTTTTGTAATTTTCATTTTGGCCACAAGAGGCTGCAGTGCACCACTAACCCATGTTGTAAATAGGACTAAGAGCATTCATTTTTTTCTTCTAGGTGAGTTTTAATTTCTCCATGCACTTGTTACCAAAGCTGTATAACATTCTTGTCTTGTGTTTAGAGTGCATGAAGGAATTCAAACTCACTGTGGAAAATGATTCCAAAAACTTTTCTTCCACCTGTTTTTATAGATGAGAAATTGTTTTTTTAAAAAAGGGCTTCCATATATAGATTATAAGAGGGCATGCTGATTTTCCTGCATTTGTGAAATGTAACTGGAAGGTAGGAAATCAATTAAACCGTTTGGTGTTTTTTATAAAATAGATGTAAACTATTTGATTTACCCTGTTGGGCAAACTCTACAAAGAGGCTCCTGATGGACACACAAACCCTCATGATGTTCAGTAAATACAGTGCAATTCCATGATACATTCTGTCATCAAGTCTCATCTAGTTTTTCCAATATTTTGGTACAATACTCAGTCAGTCATCACTTGTATGGTGTGTTGGTATGTTTTGGGATGAAGAGCAGGGCGGACGGAGAAACCTACACTGTGCGTGTTTGCATCGCTATAACTGTACTGGAGGAGAAAGGCATGCAGGCGGATCAAATCAGCTCTCGGAGAAGTTTGAAACGCATACAAGACTAAGCCATGTGTTGTACAGAAGTAACAGTCTATGTGTTCACAGGATACAGGTACATCACTGTATGTTAGTATGGGACTGACAGCAATACCCACCTCACTGTAGTAAGGAGTATGTACAATAGGTATGAGTCCAGTATTGACAGTTAGTTTAGTGTGGAAGAGACAGAAACAGCGGCCATGTTTACATGCACAGAGAACTTGTCTTCTACCTCTGATTTACATTGTATGATATCAGGTCACTAAATGTAAATGTCATAAGTCTGCTACTATGCTACTTTATACTGTTGTACCACTATGTTCATGATGACTGTCATAACTATTTACTTTGCAAATGCAAACTAGAGCTGAACAACCAGTCAATAAATCAATCAAAAGAAAACTGGTTGCCAATTAGAGTTGTAGCGATATACTGTTTTCAAGGTATACTGTGGTATGCAAGTTGACGATTATTATACCGTGTTTTTTTGCATTCCAACAGTATTGAATTATACTGTAGTAGTGTTATCAAAAAGTTTCATGTCTGTCAGGATAAAATCTGTT
This sequence comes from Pagrus major, assembly GCF_040436345.1. Classification (NCBI taxonomy): domain Eukaryota; kingdom Metazoa; phylum Chordata; class Actinopteri; order Spariformes; family Sparidae; genus Pagrus; species Pagrus major. The sequence continues at coordinate 9,568,398 of NC_133234.1, read as the reverse complement.
TAGGAATAATAATAAAGTGTTTCTTCAACCGAAAAACCTTCTGTTTTAATTCTGTTAAAGGTGCAATATGTAAGAATTTAAGTTTAAAACACTCAAAAAATAACTGAAATTATCAACAGAATGTGAAGAAATAAGAGTTTTGACATTATGCTACAAGACTGTACTGTGTCGCAGAGATATCTACTGAATTTAGCATGCTAACCAGTTAGCCACAGCCTGTCCATTCTCATAACCCCACTTTGAGCCCCAAGTCAAGACCACTAGTTGCACGGCTAACTGAGCTAACTAGCTGCAGTTAGCAGTTACTTTGGTGATATGCTGCCCCCTATTTGTTTGGACTACAAATCTATGAATTCTTACATATTGCACCTTTAAGGGTCAACATAACTGATAATAATAATAATTTTGTAATACTGTATATCGTAAAACTGATATTTTCTGAGACCGTAAGAATCCCATACTGTACCATTGCAACCCAACTGCCAACTAGTTTCATCTTCTACCTCTTTAATCGTTTAAGTTATTCAGCAAAAATGTCAACAACATCAACATTTGCTGATTACAACTTCATAAATGTAGGGTTTGTCTGCTTTTCCTTGTCATGTATCCAACTATAAAGCAAGGAATCTGTCTGTCTGTAGGTCTGTTTGTTATTCAAATGTCTTGAGAACCATTAATCCAATCTACTTCACACTTGGCAGGTGTATTACTCGGAACCAAGGAGGTGCATTGTCGAGTTTGAAATAGTTTGGATAAGAAATCACAAAGATATCATTAAAAGAAGACGTGTGTTGACTTAAGACCTCTTCAATATGGCGGTTGGAAGTACCTGCTTAAATACTGGCACTGCATTTGTTTACTAGCAGAATCTGACCTCTCGCTAACCGTTCATCTGACCAAACTTCACACTTGGCGGGTGTATTGCTAAAGAACCAAGGAGGTGCAGCATCAAGTGTGAAGTTGTTTAGAACCACTACCCATTTAATAAACTTTGAATAAACAAGCGAGCTAATCAGCTTGCAGTGCAGCGGGAATGTTTGACATGAACACCTCGGGAAGAACGAGCGCATGCAGGACAAAAAAAACAGGCAGAGGCAGTGAAACTCACAAAATAGGTTATAACCAGAGCCATGTAGAGAGAGGGTTACTGTTATCCCTCTCTGTCAACGGTGCTGGTCATCCCTAACGAGGTGTCAGCTAATGTGAGTTTTAACGTTAATGTTTTGATAACCCTAAATCAGGTTTGAGAGTGAAGTAGTTTGAATGAGTGGTTCATGAAAAAACTACAAGTAGAGACACCAGAGACAATACAATCTGCTCATTCTGAACAGGCATGTTTTGAATGAGCACAGGTCTAGTGATAGTAAATGAAGAGTCTTTGGGTTTTGGACTGTATGTGGTCGGACTTACCAAAGACGCAATTTTAAGACCTCATTTCGATCTCATTCAAACTTTTTGACATTTAATACACTAAACGATTAACCCATTAATCATGAAAATAACTGGCAGATTTAGCGATAATGAAAATACTCTTTGGTTGCAGCCCTAATGCAAACTCATTTTGTTAAATAAAAGAGTGAATAATTATCGTGCATGAGGCCCATTCTGTTACTGCTTTAAAGGTCCCCTGTGGAGTTTTTGACCACTAGTAGCGCGACGGTGCACAGTTATTTGATGTTTTTATGAGTAGGTCTCCAGTTTGTTAGCTCTGGTTTCAACCTATTTCACTGACTTAAGTCGCAACCAGTTATAGCTTTTTAATAACCCTTTGATTCAAGTCAACTCAGTCCCCCTGTACCGAATGTGAACAGCTCAACCTAAATATAACATTGACTGGAGTTCAGCTTTTCTCCAGGTGACTCTGTGCATGTAAACGTCCCACTGACTAGGCCGGAAGTAGCTGATGAGAGGAAGAGCAGAGCGAGAGGTAACAGAGAGGGACCATTCACACACCGCGATGATACCATTACCTTTAAACTCCCTCTTGCAGCACCCTCCCCACCAACCTACTCAGACTTATTTATTTCAGACCCCCCGGCGCCAGTCTCTGAAGAAGCCTCTGGCCACTCTCGACTCTCGGAAAGTCACCGTGAGGGCGTTGAGGGTGACATCTGTGATGGTCACCTCCCCCGGAACGATGATGGGTCTCCAGGCCTCGTCGTCTGGCTTCTCTGACGCCGTGACCTCGTCTGGTCTGATAGCGGAGCTCCACTCCTCTGTTCTCTGTCCTGAGTGAGACAGGAAAACGGAGAGAGAAAGTTGGAGGGGGGAAAGGTAGAGTTGCTTTGCATTAAGCATATCACGTGTACTGTTATTGAGTTAACCTCTCTGGACTGGCCTGAATAGATTATCTCTACTCTGATAGATGTTATAAACTGACAAAGGCAGATAGGAGGCAGGAACAGACAGCTCGGAGTGGTTCTGAGGTGACAGAAGTACCACAGTCTGCACTCCACATCATTATTTTTTATAGGGAACGTTTCAACTTTTAATCATTCGGAGTGCAAATCCTTTCTTTTATTTGACTTTTGATTTAAAGGTCACGATTTGATTTATAAAAAGTTCCAGCGCTGACTGCTTGTTAGACTATCACATCTGGTTTTGTAAAGATCAAGAGATCAGTTTTGGTCATTTACATTTTCAAATTCTTGTTTAAAAAGTTTCAGACATTTTACAACACCACCTTGACTTTATCCTGGTGCCTTTTTGCAGGTTAGGGTTTCAATTAAAGCTGCTGTTAGCATTATTTTCTTATCAAAGTAAGTGTAAAATAGCTCTGTATTCCAACAGAAATCACTGTAATAGAGTATGTGATAATAACCCATGTCTCTCCTCCCCCTGCTCATGCCGTAAAAGACAAAAGGAACTTTCTGGTACCCCTACACTCTTTATCCAGTCAGGACATAGGACTCCATTAGAGAGGTCCTGTCTGCTCTGGGAACAGGCAGAGAGCAGGATCCTTCTGTCTGGAACAGGGATTCTACCAATTCCAGCATTCCCAGTGATGGCATATACCACCAAACAGGCCAAACGTCAATAAACACTTGAAGAAAAGACAGAGGCAAAGAGAGCTGCCGAGAAGAAAAGAGAGGAGTTGTGCAAGTGTGGTGACATAGAGAGGAGGGAGGGGATTGCTAACTGCAAAACAGTTGAGAAAACTGCTGTGTTTTTTAAGCACTAAGACGTGTAAACCTGTTCTAGTAGTAACAAAAATTAACAAAAAATAAAATTATTATTCTGAAAATGAGCATAATATGTCTACTTTAAATTACTCATTCATCAAAGATTTTTTCTGCTATGGTGTCAAACGTTGAAGCAAAAGGATGTCACATTTTATTATAGACTGTGTAACTGTAAGTAGATCTTTGTAGAGACTCAACATTAACTGTTGCTCTTCATTTATATACGCAAGAGTCTTTAAATACAGAGTCTCTAATGAGTCTATATTTTGAACTCTACATGATTTACTCTTTAATCAGCTCTAGATGGAGGAAGTTTTTATGTTTTTGGTTGCATGCCCAGTGAATAAAAAGACTGTGTGTGTCTACTAGAAGGTTCACAAAGAGTCAAGTAAACTGGGTCGTGATGCTGATTAGAGTCTACTGGCTGACTGACTGACACACTTACCATTTAAAATGCCTCCGCTCTTCTCTGTTGTCTCCTTTACAGACTCCTCTTTCTCTTCCTCCTCCCTGTCCTCCTCATATTCTACATTGTCCTCCTCCTGCTCCTCCTCTTCCTCCTCTCCCCGGCCCTCCCAGTCCTCTTGTGTAGGACTTGGAGGGTTTGAGTCAAGGCACTTGAACTGTGACCTCCTGGGTTTGCTTTCTTGATGTTCCAGTTGCGGTTGTGGGTCCTGCCTGCAGGCACTGTACGGCTGATCCTCGTCCTCGGAGACCAGAGAGCGTGTCAAGGAGAGACGCAGGCGAGGCGGAGGCTTCTCTGGAGCCTTGTGAGCGCTGCGTAGGTCCATGGTGTAGACAGTATTCTGAATAAAGATCAAAGAGAGAACACTTGACAAGTAAAACTTGAATTATGTGAAAAATCAATCATTTGGCTGACAATCAAACTGTGGGTTAGAGCTCCGTCACTGCACAGGGGCAAACGAAAATAGTTGTATTAGCAAAACAAAATATAATGTCTAAGTTCTACTTATGTATAAGTAGATTAGACAAAACTGTCACTCTTTTTAAATTGAACACAAAACTTTACCTGCAGAAGAAGTCTTTTGGATTTGGATCCTTTTCTCCTGTGACCCAGAGCTCTGTCTCTCTGCTCTCTGAAAAGCCAAGCACACTGTTAAAAAGAGGCGGATGGCAAAATGTCATCTATACACATGTTCTCTGACCATTTTAGGAGCTGTTATTAGGCTCTGTTTGAATTTTTTTTTTGTGTCCACTGGATTACAATTTGACACTGGAAAAACGTATCAACAAACATCTGTCCTCTAAAGGTAACATGGGGAGTGTTTGACCACTAGTAGTACTATGGAGCAGCGTTTCACTACTGGGGCCGTTTTGTTTGTTCTCACCCATATCAACACAAGGATACACATTTCTGACAATGGTTTTACATTATTACACTGATCCACAGGAGGAGGTAACAAGACAAAAAACACCAGCAGGGCTGCAAAGAAGAAAACTGATAGCAAGAAAAAAAGTAAACAAGAAGGCATTGGGTTTCAAAACCCTCATTGTTTACATCGAAAAAGTGGCTTTGCAAATGTTTTATTATCAATCTTTGTCCTCACAGGACAAATTTGGAAAGCCAAGTGGCATCAGTCATAAAAAAACAAAAAAAGAGGAAGAACACACAGAGACCACCCTATGGTCACCCCTAAGACTCTGAACTACCAAGCCAAAACTGTCCAGTATGGAAAAAAAGGAAAGAGGTTTTGTAAGTAACACTGAATGTAAATGGAAGCTTTGTTTACAAAAAACTTCACAGGGTACCTTTAAAGAAAATCATACTTGAGTGTATGCCTTCTTTCAAATTAATGATATTGTTTAAGACTCCAGACACAATACTACAATACTAGGAAAATATTGATATTCGATACCATTGAGACATGACAGGGACAAAATAACATAACAATGATGGCAGAAAATGAGTATTGAGGCAGTTTCTAAAACTCAAAATCAACACATATTGAAAAATCTACATTTGTGACAATACTACAGTACACTAGTACACAATCTGTTTATATTGCATTAACATCCACATTAGAGGTGTACTGTATCCAAACCTACATTCTAATTATGGCCCTTACAACTGCAGTGCCTTTAAATATGGCTATGGTGAGTTTTGGGATGTCTAGTTACAATCCAACACACATGCTACTGCCAGCTGCAGAGGTCTTGGATCTGGGCCTTGGGTTTGCTGCTCTTTATGATTAATATAAGAAGAAAAGTGGTTTATTCTGCACATTCCTGCTCCACTATGTGTCAAACCCTCTGGGCTTTCCTGGATCCAGGCAAAGGCTTTTCATCAGGCAGGTTGAGTGGGGTCTTACTTCTCTTCATAGGCCTGCACCAAGCGTTGGTCCAGAATGTGTTCCTCGGGTTCCCATGTGCTGTACCTGCCAGATGTACAAAAATACGCTGCATGTCACTACCTTCAACTGGGGAATTAAATCAGTCTATTACTACATTGTTGTTTAAGATTTTCCATTTTAAAAAGGATTCTAATTGAAAACAGTTACGATGTGTTGCCTCAGAGTGGATAGTACCTTCTACACACTCAACCAATCATTTACTTTTTAATCACAAAATGTGACAGACAGGGTGGCGTTTCTGTTGCCGATAAGACCATTAAACTGATAAAAACAACTAGTTGGTCAAATATTTTCACAGTTCTTTTAATCAACAGAGTTTAGATACATAATCATGAAGTCATGAAAAACATTTTCCGTACTTTTCGGAATCAATCTGTCAGATGACTTTTCACATTAGCTCATCCAACGGCATTACGTGTTGTATGTCAGTGTGAACATGATGTACATTCACCAGCGATATATAATCCAGCCACCCTTCTGAGTGATTTTACATACTTACTTTGGAGGCCAACCTTTCCACTTCAACAGATACTCCACATTCCCCTGTGGAGACATAAAGTTTCACAGCAGCATCAGCCGAGAGGTCAGTATCATAAATTATATCTACTGTAGCTTTTCACTGCCTTTCTACTACTACCTTAACCCGTGTGTGGTGCGTCTTTGTCCCATTCACATCTATTAAATGTTTTCTTGCCTGACAACAATGATTGCTTCCTTTAGGTAATACTGACCTCCATCTTCTTACCTATTTAATCTCTACATGCCCTTATACTTGTGCTGTTCATTTGGAGTTTATGTGTAGGAGGATGTTGCCATGCCATCAGGAAATATCTATAATTAACAGATAATATAAAATGAGCAGTATGTCTTCCATATACAAGCCAAGCCTCTCAGAGTTAGTCATCCTAGGTGACATCATCCCATAATAACTTCCAAGCCCTCAAACGTATTCTCAGAGGGTGAAGTCACCACTTTTCCCGACTTCATTTGACTCACCCAGTTCCCAACACACAGTAAAAAACAAACAAAAATGCATCTACTGTATATTGGGTGAGACTTGGGGCCTCAATTAACAGAATTACATTGCATACCAGCATCTCTCTACACTTTTTACTGCATATTTTGTCATATTGTTGTTGCATACACCTTATGAATGCACTTAGTAAATGCAGAATGTCAGTGTTATGCACTTTATGTGTATATTCTGTGAATTAGTGCTGTAATTATCTTTTGCTTAATCAATTGCTTGATTGTCAGCGACTCTGATGATCAATTAAACGTTTAACTCATTTAACAAACAAAATGTTTCACATTTGCTGAAGACGGAGATTTAAAAGCTTTTTTCGCTTTCTTCATTAGCCACGTTTCTATCCAACTGCATTGCAAATTGTTGCAATATTGGTATTGAGGTATTTGGTCGAAAATACTGTGATATCTGATTTTGTCGCCTAGTTCTATCATTTATGAAGTGCTTTTGAGGAGATTTCAAAATATAGTGATGCACAATATATATTGGACTGATACATTAACGCCCGATAATGGGAATTTTACATCAACTATTTATATGTAACGCTGCAATTATAGCTGATAACTAGAGCTGATAATAGGAAGCCAAATTGCCTTCATTGACTTAAAGCTGCTGTAAGTGTTGTTGTCATTTTAGCTAACTTCCTGTACAATTTGCAGTTAGCGGTCCCCTCTCTCCTCTCGACACCAATACATGAACATGATAATGACCAGACAAAGCAGCAAACAGGAGGATCCTGCTCTCTACGAGTTCACAAGCAGACATCTCTTTGTAGAGTCCTCTGTCCTGATTGGATAAAGTGGGCAGGGATACCAAAACATTTCTTTTCTTTTTGATGAATTAGTGAAGGCAGGAGAGACATCCGTTACTGCCCAAACACTCTGAAATATAGAGCTATTAATACTTTTTTCAATAAAAGTGTATCACTTACAGCAGCTTTAACAAGCACAGCATCTACAAACTCTGATACAGGACGTGGCAGTAAGCAACTTTGTAAAGTTGGTTTGTGATCAACGGTATCAGCCATGAGAAGCAGGTAATTGAAAAAAAAAACCATATCACGCATTCTTACATTTTCAATTAGGGCAGAGCTGTCTCAAACTACTTGGAAAACTCTATGTTAAAGTGCTAATTGGGATTAAATGCTAATATGTGCTCCCTTTGTATCTGTTTTTATAACTCAATATACTTCAGAATTTGAGGGACTTTCTATCATAAAGTGTTCAATCAATGTTAAATAGTTCAGAGAGACGCCTGTCATGACACGAGTAACCCTGGTGGGGGAACCAGTAGTAAACACAGGAGTATCAGGGGGGCTGCTGCGCCATGGGGGGAACCACAATTTCTAGCTGCGCACCTCTTTTGTCAACACCGTATGGTAACTTACACCCAAATCCAATTAGCAAGCAAACAGGCCCAAAATGAACATCACCCCGTGTCCTCCTCCAGCCTATTTAACCAAACACCTGACATGCTAAGCTGCGTTGTAATGACAACACTCTCCACGCTACATTAAAGGGACATCCTCCTCTAACCCGCCCCCTTTTACACAGCCTGCAATTAGATAACCAGATTAGCCGCGCAATTCTGCTCATTTAATCTCTCAAGCTTTCATTAGCATCTAAAGTAGCATCCCCTTCATCCTAAAAAAAATGTGCCTCCTCCACATGTCCCGCGGCTAAACTGGCTGACTGACACGCTGAGGGAAACGTACAGCGGTTACCTTTCTAACTCTTTTCTTGACGATTGATTCAACAGCGAACACTTGCTCCCCGATCGCTGACAGCTCCATCTCTGTGCACGCGGCCGTCGCTCGGCTTTTTAACTGTCAAAGTAACGTCTTTGGGTCCAAACTGAGCTAACGTGAGCTGCTGATGACAGCGCTGCTTCGGCTCCTTCCCGCTTCTCCCTCAGCCGCCTTGTGTCCCTGACATGTTAAGGTCCCATTAATCGGGAGCGACTTCCTCGTACTGGATCTTTCCGAGCGTCCAGTGACTTTACAAAATCTGCGACACATCTGCACACCGCTTCGCGCGCGCCCGTCTGCCGGAGCGCGCCCACTTAAAATGAGTCCGCGCGCGCCATCAGCTGCCTCATCATCCTCATCATTCGAACCAGTGTATGGACCCACAGCATCCACAACATCACCCACTGGAGTAAAACTACAATGTTAACACTCTGTTAGTGGCAATCTTTTGTTTTTACTGAGCTAAAAGTAGAGACTATCAGTTATACATTTTACCTAAAAAGTGCACTGTGTAGTTCTGGAAGATCTTCATTGAATGAATTTTATGCCCAAACAAACAAACTCTCTCTGTTTTCGTGACTGAATAAACAAACTCCCAATTTCATCCTGTTTTACTTGTTTATATGTGGCGGACCCTGCCACATTTCTGGCTTCAAACAGTGTTCTGGGGACCTTTTTTCCTTTGAGATCAGCTTGTTTATTCATTTATGGAAAAAAATAATATTTCTGAGTTTGTATTATTACCTCACTAATATTGTAATTATTAAAATTCTGAGTTTGAATTTCTTACTACACACTGCCCCTTTAAGTAGGAGTGGGAGACCAGGGACAGTTGGAACAATCTTGGTTTTTACGTCACTACTCGAAAACTTCCTAAGCTGTTGGGATACAATTTTTATGTAGGTAACTTGTATCTGTGTTACCTGTTATATAAATACCAAGGGCCACTCTAAACTCATTAAAATATAGCTGAAACAATCTAATATCCATTAAACAATTAATTCCAGTTAAAGTTGCAAAAATGGCTTAAAAAGGTTTAGCATTTGAATCTGAGTTTTAGCTGATAAGGCACTATGAAAAGTTAAGACTGCTTATGATTTGAACTGATTTTGTGAGAATTGAACCTGGCTCTCCAGATTTAACCATTGGACTAGAATAGATAATAAAAAAGGTCTATATGCCTATATAAACATTTAAACTGAACATAAATACTTTTCCTGCCGTACAACAGAATGGTCATCAAAACTAGGCAAATTTAAATTCATTGACACTTAAGGTTGAGACAGTATGAGGAAAAAACTGTAGATTAAAAAAATACTTTTATACCTAAAAAATGAATTTTGGCAGAAAAACTTGGAGACATTATTAAGTCAGTTTTGCAGAGAGGTATCATCACAGACAGCTGAGTTTCCTGGTTCTGTCTGGTTTCTGATTGGTGCAATTTGACATGTTACAATTGCCCCGGTCCCCCCCATCAAAGGTAAAAATACTCACTTTGCAGAATGGCACCAGTGACTGCTATGTTAATAATTATTATCATTATTAGACTGGTAATACTGTTGCATGTGTGAAAAAACACAACTCTAGTTGTTGGTAGAGGAGGGCTTAGCTACTTTAGCACATACAGTTTGTTGTTAAATCCAGTAGTTCCCAAACTAGAGTAGAAAGTATAGCACAAAATGAAAATGCAAATACCTCAAAACTGTACTGAGGTACAGTACCAGAGTAAATGTACTTAAAGGGTAATGCCACCAATTTTACACATTACGTGTGTTTACAGGTCTTTGGGAGTACTACAGCAAATGTGAAAAAGTAGTATAAAGCCTTTTGAGGCTTCAGAGAAAGCTGTGTGTAATCTGATGAATTGCCTCCAATGATGTCACTCTGGCTTAGTTGCATTGTGGGTAATGTCCCAGATATCTCTGGTTCTGCTATATCAGTTTTGATCATTTCTTTTTAAACTGTCCATAATGAGTTATAGGTATGCAATGCTAGAACAGTGGACTGTTTTTCAAATTCCTGTACCTACATTACCCACAATGTAACTGAGCGACATCACTGGAGGCATTTTTTAGATTACATGGAGCTTTATATGACTTTTTCACATATGCAGTACTCCCCAAGACCCGTAAACACACTTTAAGGTGTGAAATTTGTGGAGTTACCCTTTAATTACTGTCCACTTCTAACCAAAACATCCCCAACAAAGCGAAGAAGAGGGACAATGACTTTTTCCAAGCAAATAATGACCCATTTAAAACACCCACACTGTGTCTTATACATAAAGTGCCATTATAAGCATTTTATTTCTATGCAAAATAATACAAAAACAAAAAAATACAGTGACAATCAGTTTAAGGGCTGAAAGATTGTCATGGCAAAAAATCAAGTGTTGAATGCAACTGTGAGATGCTAGCCACGATGTGATTGGGAATCTCAGCAAATGAATGACAAGCTCTCTGATGTTTAATTCAGGTTCACTTAGATATGACATTAAAGGTCTACGGACTGGGCTGGAATCAAAGAGTATCATCCCAAAATAAGACATGCACCATTGGAAAAACATATGATCTTGTCTTTATAAAATCATACTATTTCAAACAACTGTAAATAAAGCATAAAGCCCTTGGCTGCAATAGTGAAAACATCACATTGGATGAGCTTCAGCCGTTTCTCCTACAGATTTTTACGATAAATTGGTGCTTTGGAATAAATCTCCTGAAATGGCGTCAAACTGCACAGCCCCTCTTAATCTTTTAGAGCAACAAATATTTTCTTATGTAAACAAGTTAAGGCCAATATTGTCATTAACAGACAATACACGTATAGTATAACAGTTTCTCTTAAGCAAATAGATTTGAAAGCTACAAACTCTCTCATAAGGCTCATTTCACAATAATCAACCAAAACACACATCTTACTAGACGTGTGCTCACTAGCCCTCAACTTTCTCTTTTCTTTTTCTACATTATTCTCTACCCAGGCACACTGCACTCCATCTGACAACTTCCCACGAAACCCCTCCTCAGACTGAAACATCGCACATTAGAGACCACTGCTGACTGTTTATGACGTGGTGGGACAAACTGTGGCATCCTCTCAGAGCTGTTTGGCAAGTTTGACAAGAGATGTTGAAGAAGAAGAAGAAGGAGAAGAAGAACCCTGCATCAGCTGAGCTCCTGTGCTACAGAGGGCTGCTGCGGGGGTGACTCTGTGGACCAGAGTGGAGCCAAAGGGGGAAAAAATATAACAATGAATCGAAATTATCATCCCTTATTTTGTCATCTGTCTGTGTGGTGTCATTTGACCACTGTGCAAGAAATGATTGTGGCTCTAATCAAGCAAGAGTGGCTTCTATTGACAAATAAAAAAAAACATTTCTCTCTTATATTGATTATTACGACAATCCAGACTCGAAGATCACTTACTCGCTTGTTCTGGAGCTTTTGACTTCAGCTGCTTAAGTTTACTCAGTTGCCATACAACTCTATACTGAAATGTAGGGCTGCAACTCAAGGTTATCTTCATAATCTCTTACTCATTTGGTCAGCACAATTGTAAAAAATCGGCATCACATTTCAACAAAGCCCAAGTTCATACATTTAAATTGCTTGATTTTAGTCTGATTATCAGTCCAAAACCCAAAGATATTCAGTTTACTATCATAAATGAATGTGGTTTAAACATTTAAAAGATTACCAAAAATGCAACCAATTAATTTTCTTTGTTTTGCTGATAAGGAATGAGTGATGCGGTCAAAAGCTCCTGAACGAGTTTGTGAGTAGAATGTGAGTTGAACTGCTTTTTTTCCACAGTCAAAGGTTAACTGCCATGCTGTTATACTTTGCACAAAGTATGGCCAATTTCTGTAATTTTATATTTAGGGAAAGCTTGATTTTATCGATCATTTAAATATGTTTTCTTATCAGCCTAGTTTGATAAACATTAAACCATGATACAGTTAAATTCTACTGAAAGATGATCATCGTTCGAACTGCATTATTTCCTTGATTACAACAACTCTTCATTACATTTGGATGTGAATAATTAAAACAAACTGGAGGAATGAAGCTTTTACTTCTTCCTTGAAAGGAAACGGAGGCAAACCTCCACTAGAGGGAGTGCTTGCCCGGGTGTTGCATTGCTTTGTTGCATATAAAACTGTTGTGTCAGCACAGCCTCTGTACAGTATAGGCTCAGACTGTGCCAGGAGTGTTTGGGAGGTGGATGAAATACAAATTTGGCAACGTGATAAATCACTGATTTTGACATGTGATATGAAAAAAAGGACAGGGAGGAGCAGGAGGAGGAGTTAGATCGAGTGACACTGAGGCAAAGGAAGGGCACGCTTTGGTGAAAGTGAAGGACGGAGGATACGGACAAAGAGAGATTCACGACATGAAGGGAGGGACAGAAACACAGAGACACATCATCGAACATCATGACTGAAGCGGGGAGGATCACTGAGGGAGACAGGCAGATAAACACAGCATTTTTCAATAAGCCTGATCTCCCATGACTTTGGAAACTTGAACAGTAAAAAGAAAAAAACAATAAACAGATCAAAACTGACATTGAAAAATAGTCAATATATATAAAAACACAGGAATAGCAGAAACAGAAGAGTAACTTTCTATAAGTCTTAACTGTGTTGTGAGTAAAGGACTGTGATTCTTTGATTCTCCCTGTAAGTGTTTGCCTCCTTCATCGCTTTGCGTCTTAACTGAGTCCAGCAATGTTTGTGTAAACAAAACCCAAAAAAGGGAAAAAATACATCTGCAAGTGTGCATCCATGTGATTGGCTGTGCACAAGTCTACGTCCTCTCCTCTTCATTCTGTGATTGGCCCGTTGGCCCTGGTGGAGCTGTGGTCGGCTGCTTGAACCCTTAGCCATCAGAACGCCATGTTTGGTGTGCCTCCACTTCCTCTGAGACGACCAATAGGAGTTCACAGTTCTTCCCTCGCAGCTGCTGGCGTAGAAACTTCCTGTGATGAGGTGACAACCACAGTTATAATGATGAAATGCAAGATGAGCAACTCTTTTTTGTCAATTTATATAAAAAAGGCAAACCCGACATTATAAAGGGTAGACCTAAAGCTGCTAATTCAATATCTGGGCATTGAGTGGCAGCAAAGACAAATTAACACAGTATGAGTTTCTGAAGTTGTTATTGTCAACGTGTTTACACATCCAGCAGTAGTGGTCACGTTGGCTACCTAATAAATGCAACACCAATATTTAGTCTCCTTGTTGCTCCTGTTTTGGTCTCCACCAACTCCAGATGGGAATATCTTGCTCATTAGCTGTTTAATACTCCACTATGTTCACAAGCTAGTTGCTAACTTTGTCTGTCTCGCAGGCAGTTTGTATGTAATAGGTTTATAAAAGCTTTACACCAGAGCCACATTGCCTGTGTGAGCAGCACATGATGGCAGGGGACATGACTCCGGGGAAAAATATGATTTGTCACCCCTAATATACCACTGTAAACACAACTAAGTAATGTCAACAAATGAAATAGAACTTTTTCAAGTGTCAAAAGTTTGTGAATCTCACCCTGTGCCTCACAATGGTTGGATCCACTTACCCCTACCGACTGTCCACTGCCCACTCTCAGAATCTGACAGTCTGTCGTTAGTGTTTGACCTCTTCTAAAGATTTTTTAGGCATTTCTTTACAACTACCACTCATTGCAATTAATCATGTTTACAGTTGTCACCAATCTTCATTTTCGCTGCGTTAAAATACAAGTCACACTAGCTGAAATTTGCTAGCTAGCTACAGTAACATCAACTAGTGTTTGCAAGCTGTTTGGATTTGAGCCAGTCAAAGAGGCCAGCAATGAAACATAATGTTCCTTATCTGACAGGTTGACAGAGTGTTTGTTAGCAGAGTTACAGCACTACATTCAGTGTCCTCCTTCTCTCAAATCTTATGTAAATGTCCCCTCCAAGGTTGACATCAGATTTTCGCCCCTGGTCAACACAGACAGTGTCGCTGCTGCAAAGTGCTGCTACCAGCCACATCCTTCTGCATGGGGTTTGCCTTTGATAATGAACAATAATGATAATGAATAATTTTCCTGCTGCTGGAAAAAAGGTACACAAGGGTGGAATTTGAAGGCCAGAAGTCCAAAACAATGAGCTAAAAAAATGCACTCCACTGAGGTGAGCTGTCCAGTCTGGTAATAATTCTCTGTGGGTTTGTCACTATGAACGAACCGCTTTCACACTATACATAGTCATTTGATATACTGTTTTTATACAAAATATTGTTTTATATAAACAATTTGTAAAAAATTGATTATTGCAGCTTTAAAAGGCATAGTTTGACATTTAAGGAAATTCACTCATTCCTTTTGTTGCCCAGAGTTAGATAAGAAGACTGATACCTCTTTCATATCTGTAAACTAAATATGAAGTTACTGCCAGCAGCTGATTAGCTTAGCTTGGCATGTTTTTATGTAAAATGTGTATTTCCTCAAATCAGGGCTATTTCTGATTCTGGATTTTCAGAGTTGACTCAGAGATGGCACTTCAGACAAACGCATTGACTCAGGGGGGGTCCCCCTTTGGCATATGTATTTGTCATGTTATGTGATTAATTCATTCATATACTATACTTTTATGTTCATGTTTATAAAGAATAAACATTATTACTTATGTATTTTCTGCAATGATGAGATGTAAACCATGAACATGATATCAACTGTTATAACGTGTAATGTGATCTGGTCTGTTTGTCTATTTTAGTCACTGTTTATCTGTTTTTATGTTGTTGTTACATGTATTTGGAGAGCCCAAGACAAATTTCCACACACAATAAAGAGTTATTCTATTCTATTCTATTCTTTATACCTTACTAACAAATATGAAAAATGCATGATTCACTCCCCTGCTGACTTACTGTCAGTTGAGCACACCTCACACCCATCCCACACTCAACTCTCCTGTTTAACTTGTAGGGCCCACGCTTTAATACCTTTGTTCATCATCTGTGATGTTAAAATATCAGATTTCCACAGTCATAGAAGTCACCCCTCTCTACTTCCATCACTGTTAAGTTTTCTGGTGAGGTCATTTGAAGATCTCATTCTGCCATTCTGTTGCTTCTGCGTCACTCTGTGTACAATGCGGCAGCTAATAAAAAGAAGCGCAGTGATGCAACTGACTAAATGCGAGTTGACTCTGGGCCTTATCAACTGATGACACCTACTCAAAATGTTGAACTATTCCTTAAAATCAACAACGCTGTAAAGGCATGCACCAAGATTTTAGGAAAACTTAACTGTTAGAAATGACAACTATAAAATAACAAATGTGCTGCAGTTTTACTCTACTGCACATTCAACACTTCCTACTGCTGCTTCACAGTAAAAGCCTTGAATTTGTTCACAGCTGAGAGGCATTTTTACAGCTGCAGAAAGTGTTGATTAAGTCAGACAGCTTAGTACCCAACTGAATATCAAGTTTCATAGCAATTTGGCCAATACTATCGTTATAAATAAATCTTACCCTGGTCCAATCTGGACAGACCAATACAATAGATAATAGATCACCATTACCACCCTGCCGCTGAAAAGGGAAAAACGTGGTGTGTTTCCACACTGATGAATCCACAATTATTCTAAATCCCATAACAATGGTTAACATAATATTCTGATCATTGCTGTCACAGCAAGAACACACGCGTTTAAACACATCACTCTCACCTGAGCTCATCCGGGTTGCCAATGGGTTGCGGGCTACGCAGCTTGGAGTCCAAGTTGTAGTAGACCCCTCCCACCTCTCTGACTCCTATCCAGTGCTGGCGTTTGAGCGGCAGACGGAGAGGCCCCCAGCGCAGGTTGGATGGCACGTTCAGAATGAAGCCGGTCACGTTGGACAGCTCGATGCTGCCTACATCCCTGGAGGAGGGAAGACAACATTTATGGTTTGTAAACTTGTATTTTGTGTTGGAGCACAGACACAGAGGTTCAGCAGCGAGATAAGGTGTCAGAAAATAATATGGAGGAATGGGCGACAAAGCACCTGTATCAGCTTGCAATTTACTATAGTTATAAATGGAGTCTACTTGTATTTGTCATGCATTGTGTTTTAATTGACTATACAAATGCTTTTGCAGGTTTTTTTATCCCACTATATACGAATTGTATAATCCCTTACCGTTGACCATTTTCTCTAGCACACTATACGTTTAAAAGGGAATTCTGGTATTTTTTAAACTGAGGTTGTTATTCTGTGTCTAACAACATTAGAGAAATGATTCCATAGACTTTTAAGTGTAAGATCTTTTTTGTAACCAGAAGCAAGTGGTGTTGTTCAAGAAGACCAGCAGATTGTCAAAATCAGTTTAATAGTCAGTATATTCTTGCTGGCAGTCCCTCTAGGTAGACTCCAAACTCCTCTGCAACATTTGACTCATGTTTCCACTGTTGTCTTCCTGCAACAACTTACTTATCGCAGCATTTCAAAGCAAGACTTCTCCTTAAGCGAGACTTGTGTTTCTGGTTACTAAAGATCGTATTAATAAAAAAAAAATTAAAAATAGGCCTATCAACAGAGTAATCATATCCGTAAGGTTTCAGACACTTAGAATAATAACCTCACCATATAGGTGGCAAAAAACAAGCCCTCTTAGTGGACGTAACTATGACAGTCCAAGTTTCCCCAAACGATTACATTGCAGCCATTGAAGCTGGTTCGCAGCTGCCAGCTAAGGCGATCTACTGGACCAATTCCAAGACTTTTGGTAAGTGTGAATAATTTACACACCAAAACATGTAAATATAGGGCCCGGGTTTAAAAATACAGGAATTCCCCTTTAAGATTATTTAAATACACTACTTCCAGCTTTTCAATTCCATATTATATGACAATGAACTGAATTGAAACCTGAAATCTTGAAACCAAGATAGTTATCATAAAGGGGAAAGAATCACAGAGTCAGTAGCAATAGGAGCATGGTAGCAAGAGGAACAATTCTGTGATGTACAATATATCAAAAAGCCCTCAACAATACATCATCACATTAATACAGCTGGAAAATAAAACATACTAAAGTGGGAAAATGATTTTCAAAAAGAAGGAGCTGTCTACACTATATGTATGTACTGAATTATAAGGTGCCCGCTAAGACTAAGATGAAACTGCCTGTACAAAAACAAAAAACAAGAAGCTAAAACAAAGAAAATTGCTAAGTGTCATCTTTTTATTATTTAAGTGTTTATTTAGTATTTTTTTCAGTTATATCACGTTTGTATTTTTCTCTTTGGTCTGTTTCCCATGAAGTTAACATGTAAAGCTGTATGGGGGGATACGGAGATGTTGATTTACTAGATGATGAAATGTATGAATTATATGATACAACATGTACCAAACTTCATAGAGATATGTTGATGAAGGTTCTCAGTCATCCAGGTCACAGTAATTCACACAACTTTGACCAAAAATTTCTGATACTATTGCACAAAACTGGATTATTATTTGTAAAGGAAGGTTTAAAGATGTAATATGTAACATTTCTGTATTAAAATGTCTAAAAACAACTAAACTTTTGTTATATGTTTTGTTGAGTTGTGTAATCACGTTATCCCAAATGTTTACACCAATGTTCAATGGAGAATGTGACTAAATGTAACGTGAATAAAACTTTACCCCGTCTATGAACATTTCTGCCTGGGGGTTGTTTAACACTAAAGGCAACAATTCCCATGATCCCACGCTACTTCTTACTTTTGTTTTGATCGAGAGTCCCCTCAAGCAACAGAAATTGCATACTGTGCATTTAAGTGGTAATTGTAATTGTATTTTAAAAACATGACCCTCCTAAATATTTACAATGACACAAATGTAAGAGCTGTAATCACATGCTGTAGGTTGAACAACCACTGCTGTGTCAATCGGCAACAGAGAGCACTATTGTTGTTTTTGTCACTAGATCAGGGGTCAGCTTTGATTTAGTTCCTGTTCTGGTCAAGACAGAGAAACAGGAATATGGCTTTTCTGATAACATTAACGTTTCACTGATAAAGCAAGTCTGTGGGAGCTTGTTGTCGTCAACAGTCATGCAAGCCTGTTAATTAGAAAAACAGGAATGCTGATAAACTGTCTTGTAGACTTTGTCAACCGATGGAAGTGCTGACTAGTCAAAGAGATCATTCAAGGCGCTGCTGATTATGCAGCTGAGGTACAGATGAGGACACAGGGAGCCTCTTCACAACATCTCCCTCATGTTTACATTCTATGATTGAAGTGGATACTGCCATACTGCAGATGTAACAGCTGACAATGGTTGTTTGATTTTTTTGCTGTCATCACGTGTATTCACAGAAAATAAACATCTGTTTGATCCTCGTATTGATCATTTAGGGAAACAGCAACGACAGGATATTAAGATATTCAGCAGCTGTTACGTAATAATTGATCTAAACTAGGGTGAAAAGACGTCTAAAAATAAATCAAAACATTACTGTTTAGAATAACAACAAGAGAAATTTAAGTTTGCAGCATCAGCCTTACATACCTTCTTTTATCCCACCAAACTGCCTCAAACCCTCGGGTCTGCAAGGCTGCCATAATGACATTAACATCATAGTTCCCATTTCCCAGCATGCTCTTCTTGTGAGGTGTCACCAGAGTGCTGGGAGAAAGCCTGCAACAAGTTGTGGAGAGACATGAACGGATTATCCACAACATTTCATACACACAAGGTAATTATTGACTTAGATTGATACACCAGCTTCCCCACCTCTGGTATATCTCCTGCAGGGTGTCCCTACTGAAGGCCGTCCCGTCCTGGAAGACGTTATTGAGCGCGTGCAGGGCGCACAGCTCCCTCCGCTGCTTCTCATGATAAATGGCCGGAGGTGTCAGAGAGGCTTGGGGAGGCAGTGGGGGGGTAAGGGAGGAAGAGGAGGATGAGAGATCCTGCTGCTGCTGCTGCTGCTGCTGAGAGTCCGTGGGATCCCTGGACCTCCTCTCCTCCACTCCCACCGCCACAACCTCCCCTCCTCCACCGCCACCTTTCTGCTTGCTGACCTTCCAGCGCATGCAGCCCAGCTCTTGCAGGCCGCCTCGCCCCTTCCCCTTCCACTCACCGGCTGGATACGGAGCGCTCCCCATCCCTTCAACACCACCTCCACCGCTGCCGCCGCCGGCACCGCCTCCTCCGGCTCCACCACTACCTCCACAACTACTTCCTTCAGGATGCTACATCAGCATCATGACAACCACTGCCATGGCAACCTCTCAGAGAAGAGAGGAGGCTTGTGGCTCTGGATGCGCGGTCGGGGGAGAGGAGGGGGTTGCAAGGTGAATAAGACCTGTGGCTGTTAAACAAAGCAGCACCTGCTCGCTCTAAAGGAGAGATGTGACAAAAGGTCAGCAGGAGGGCGGGGGTGAAAAAAACGGAACTCAAAATCTTAACAAAGATACTCCAGATGCTCCCAAATGAAAGATCACTCCTCCAACAACACCAGAGCGGTGTCATCAATCAAACTGCCACTGCTGTCTTTGCATTTCCACTTCCTCCATCGTCTGTGAGCGCGTTGGCAGCTCTTTCCATCCAGTCACCAAGCCTATAGCTTTGCAGTTCTTTCCATCGCCAGGCTGCTGACCATGAAGCGTCACTTCCACTGGAACACACAAAAGAGGGAATTTGATGCTGAGCAGTGACTGAAAACACCTAAAAGAAAGAAAGTCTCATTTAAAATTAACAAACATGGTCCCAAATTCCCATCACAAGTTAGCAGAGTCCAAAATGACCTCTAATAACTGCATTTTTTTTATCTGAACAGCAGGAAGACACCTCAAACAGCACTTTATAACAATGCTAATGCTCTTGTTGGTAATGATAGATAGCTGAGATCATATTATAAGCTGCTCCAACCTCCTTTTGGTCAGCAGACTCTAAAATGAGCAGAAGGTAAACATTTCCAGCAGCTTGGATTGGATAGAGGAAGCAGGCTGTTATAAGTAAGCTAGCAAAATATGACAACAACAGCCCCGTACACAACAACACACACACATTAGAGAGCTTAGAGTCCATTAAGGAGACACAGCCAATGTTATACTCTGAAACCACACACGTACAGATGCATTTAATCCATGATAGTAACAGATATTTGGCGTTAATCTTCTGGCTGCTCTACGTGACTCCTGTCTAACAGCAAACACAAGCACAACGCTTCCTTCACGTCTTATAACTTCGTTTTCTCTCACCGAGCACTTACCTGGCCGCTTCCCGACGGTGCTGTCACAGCTGGACTATCATAAACCGGTCTAAAAACCCAGTCTACCCTCTGCTGTTTTCCTAAACACTGTTCAGTCCTTTGTCTTTGCCAGTTTTCCCCTGCTACAGCTCTCTCTTTCTCTCTGTCTATGGTCTGTCTCTCTCTCCGTCCGTGCACACGCGGACATGCGCAGTGGCGTCTCCCTGGCTCCATGTTGCTGTCACCGCCTGCGTCAGTAGACAGTGGAGCAGTCCCTCCCCTGAGACTGCGAAACCCTATAATCCAAGTTATTCTTCATGGACATGTTGAAAATACTTAAGTAAATGTATAAAACAATGCTGCTTTGCATCCTGTCTGCAGCAGTGATCTACAAGTAGTTAAAAAAAAGTTTTTTGATGACTTTTAATCCTGGTGTGAATGTATTAACACGATAAACTTCAGTTTGTTTTTCTGAGTACTGAATGCTTAAAGTGTCTATAACCAATATTTTACAGATCAACGATGGGTCACATGACTGAGAAGTCACAGATTATTATCCCCGACTCTGTAGTTTCACTGAGATTCGTGGAGCTTTTCAGCCTCTTTTAGTGAATTGTTTTGGTTTTTACTTGTTTAGCAGCTAAAGAGACTTGTATTCTTCAGATGGTGGGGACTAAAACAGAGCTTAGAGGACAAATTTGGTCACTTTAAAACTGACCCCCACACTGACATCAAGAAACTAGAGGCCGACTATTACGTTGCCTAATGTCACCTGTGTCTAGGTCAAAAAAGCTGCAGTTGAACACACCGCAAAGACTACATCCGATGACTAACTAGCTTTTTGTTGCTTTCACAGCACTCTCACTAATATAGCTACATCCTATTGAGAATATGTCTGATAACAAGTTGCAAATGGCATTGGCAAAGAGGGAGAGGCAAAACATAAGGAGGAACACCTCTAAATGGGTGAGATCATGGATACTAAAGCAAAAGGCTCAGCGGCTTTCCTTTTGTTTTGTTTTTCCATTTCTCTACTTGTGCACTGATTCACTTAGCTGAGCAGCTAATCAGAGTGATTTCTCCAACCGACTGGCTTCACCACATCCACTGTACTGATCTGTGCCATTGGTGCGGGACACAAAACAAAAACTAGGGCCACACACACTCACCAACGGCCCCAACTGGCCAACTGCTGACCATCGGCCTGGTGTGTCAGGGCCCACAGGTTTACACAAGAGTTTAGTTGTTGCAGGAGGACAGCGGTGAAAACTTGAGTAAGAAGTTTGAGAGAGGACTTTGGAACTTACTTAAAGGAAATGCAAGGCAAATATTTATTTCTAAAGTCATGGCTGATTAACTGATTTTGACAATCTTGATGAGGCAACAACTGTAACAGTTCGTCTTGTGAGATTTCAAAATGAGACTTGTGTTTCTGGTTATACAAAGGGTCTTATTATTAGAAAAAAGGTGTATCTCTGTTGGAATCATCTCTGTAATGTTGTAAGACACTTTGAATAACAACTTCAGCCTGTCAGTGGCAAAAACAAGTACTTTCATTTGATGTAATTCTGAGGGTCACAATGTAAGGAATAAAGTAGGAATATTTCTTTATTTATGTATTTACAGCAAGCTGAATTGCCTCCAAGTCATCTGACCAGATATCAAAATGTACTAATATTCATCTTAAAGTTTTTTAGTCTATCAAATCTAATTTTTTGATGGTATCTGTGGCAGATATCTCTTCAGCGATAGCCACTGAATGTATTTGCATTCCTTCATTGCATCTTTATATAGTAGCCTCATTGTGACTGACTCTGCATTTCTTGTGCAGAATTCAAATTGCATACTATGCACTGGGGATCCACAGGAAACAATGGATTCATCTACTGGGGTTGACGTGGAACACAAGAGCTGCTTCCAGGATATACTTAACATAATGATGACATTGTTGATGGTCTTCTCTTGTCTCCTTTATTAAAACAATGTGACACAATGAATCACTTCAGCCCATGGTTTCTTTAGCAACACTGCGAAAACATAAAGGAGTTGTTCCTCTTCTGTCGATTTTTTGACTGTAGCTTAAAATGATGCACTTTTTCAGTGATACATTTGCAATCTCCAAATCAACCAGAACTGACTTTAAAGCTGCATTTAGTATTTTTTGACCAATAGGGGGCAAAACAAACACGACTCTGAGCTTAGCAAGTTGTTATGGCCCAAATGTTAGCAAAGAGCAGACACAAGAACATATTGTCATCCCTTTGATGGTGATTGTGTCCATATTACTCAATTTATTTTTAGCTCTACTGTGGTCTACTGGTCTGCCAACTCGTCTGAATGTGAGCTAAAAGTGGCTAAAAAGCAGAGTTTGGTGTAAATCCTCATTACGTTTGGCACAACGAGTGACCATTTTGAATTAGAGGAGTCACTTGATTCGGTGGTCAGTAGCCTCAAATTTAATAAGCTTAGAAATGCTGGTATTGTGTGCAGCTTTTGTGCTGAAAGAGAAGGTCGAGTATTTTTCAATTAAACTTATCTGAAAGTCCAATATCTTCCAGACATATCCCAGTTAAGATCACACCACTTTTCAACAATTTTGTCTTTTCTCAGGTCAGAGGTCAGTCGTGGAACAAGAACAGCAGACCAGTGGGTGTTATTTTTTCCTTTTACATCATCATGCCCATGAGGAACCTGATTGGTCTGTTGAGGGTGCTATACTGATATGTTGAATGCTCTCTCTAACCACATGGCCCATGTGCTTTTACGAGTCTAATTTGTGTTTCAGGTCATAAAAATGTGGGCAACCTCAACTCCACAACGATTAAAGTGGGTTTCCACTGCATTACATTGACGACATACAGTATACTTGTGAAGTAAAGATGCTATTAATATGTCACAATTAAAGCTAGACTGATATATTAAATCACAGATCTTATTGTACCATATATCAACTTGTCACTGTCATCTGTTGCCAAAATTATGTTTTTAATGTTCACACCAACTTAAATACAGTCCATAAAACTAGCAATTACATTCTTTATTTAGGTAATTTCTTGGTCTAAATGCTGTTTCAGAGGCTCCTGGAGGAAGCACAGAGTTTGAACTCTAGTCCCATATGACTTCAGTTTATTTTCCCTGACCATCTTTAAAGTTTGATAACTCTTATAAATTATGAAAGAATGAAAGACAGGGGAGGGCAAAGCACTGGAGCAGAGGAAGAAAACACAGGCATATACAAAAGAATAAACAGGTCATCAAAGAATTACAACACCCCAGGATGGGAAAATTAAATGTGTATGTGAACATCATAAGTAACCAAAAGCATCTGTGGCATGTTGAAAACCAAAAGGCGGCCAGAGGTAGTAAATTCATTGGGACAGTGGTAAACCAGCAGAGTGACCTCAGTCAAAGAATCACCCTTGCACTCTTAAAGCCAAAATTGCACATTTAACATACAGTGAATCCTGCCTGCTTATGTTTTCAACACCCTGACAACTCTGTCACGAAGACCAATGACACAATCTCTCCCTCTCTTATTTACATGTGTCCCAGTTTTCCAGCCAGTGCAGAGGACATGTCAGCTAGCAGCTCCTCTCTGATGTAGTCCTCCCTCCTCTGCAGCTCGTGGACAAAATGTCCCCGCTGTGTCTTCATCTCCATCGCATGCCCTATCAGCTGTCTGCGCATCGCACTCTGCTCCTCCAGGGGGCACTCTGGCCTGTTGTCCACCAGCTCTGGCCTCTGGACGCATAGAGACAGAGCCTTTTTCAGACTTCCAGTGTCCACATCCAGCAGCTGATCTACAGTACGCCTTCGACCCAGACGGTCTGCATGGGTGAGCACTGGGATGATGTACCCCGCGACATCGTCTCCGAACAGTTCAAGGGTGGTTTGGATCGCCTGGGCCCCATCCTGATCGATACCAATACTGGAGGCAGGAGCGCGGATCACCAGCAGGAAGGCATGTGGTCCAGGACTGGTGAGCTGGAGGCTCCTCAGAGCTTCCCTGGCTCTCATGCTGCTCCCCAATGATGGCCCCAAAAGATCTGGGGTGTCGATCACTGTAACCTCTTCACCATCCATTACTGTCCATCTCTTGGTACTCTCCATTAGGGGACCCATGGGTGTCCTTGTCTCATTGTTGCCCAACAAAGTCTGTGCCAGGGAGGTCCGTCCTCCACCGGCGGGTCCCAG
This sequence comes from Pagrus major, assembly GCF_040436345.1. Lineage (NCBI taxonomy): Eukaryota > Metazoa > Chordata > Actinopteri > Spariformes > Sparidae > Pagrus > Pagrus major. The sequence goes on along the minus strand of NC_133234.1, from coordinate 9,543,664 downwards.
AAGGATCAGCCTCAAGTTAGATTTGTTGGAACAGTTGCGAGTCTCTGATTCATTAGATGACCCTGCAAAAGTCACAAGTGTTTATCAGATAAATAATAAAGGACTTTAGAGAAAAGCTGTGATTCTCAGCCCAGAACAAGCAAGAGAAAGCAGAACCCCCGACCCCAAAATATTGCACTATATTCACTCCAAAACACAGTATTCCAAGATTAAATGGTGACAAAATGGCCAATTTTTTTTTTGTTATTATTGCGGTGCGTTTTCATGCTCTTAAAACACTCTAATTTCACAGCAGATGCAGTAATCCCTGTACACCGGAGATGGTAGCCATTTGATTGACAGTTCATTTGAGCAGATCTGAGTTTATATGCCCACCATAGATCCTACAACAGCCAATGAGTGATTGTGTAGACAAGTGACCCACTCTCTCTTCTTTCTCCTTATTCCTGAGCCACTTACATGCCAGCCCCCGGACGATTGATGCATCAAGTAGCAAATGAGATATCAAATCCAGCAATATATAGTTTATCAGTTTATTAGTATAAAGCCCTAAGATAGGAAAACCATGCAAGTTTTTTTTATTTTAATTTTTTTTAAAATTTTAAAATCCCTTCTAATCCCACAATGGGGAAATGTTCTTTTTCACTCACATTACACACACATGCACACACACACACACACACACAGTGTATAGAGGAGATGAGTGAAGGGGCTGCCACATGCACGGCGCCCAACGAGCAGTGTAAGGGGTCGGTGCCTTGCTCAAGGGCACCTCGGCAATTCCCAGGATGTGAACTAGCATTCTCCATTACTAGTCCACATCACACTTTATATAGTTATATGCGGAAGCTTGGGAAAAAATCAGCTTATAAACTTTAAAAAGGATAATTAGGATAATTTTACATACATTTCCAGGAATGGTAACAGGTTATGGTGAACTGACCTGTGTTTGACTTGAACTTTGAGGAAAATCCTGATGGAGGAGCAGATTGAAAGACAGTTATTATAGGCCTGTAATTATTACCTAGATCTGTCACTAAAATAGTTCCAGTCCCTTGAGATACTAAATTGCTGTCATGTGTCTGCTGAGTTTCTGAGTCACTTCCTCTACCCACTCAAGTTGTAAACTTCTCCTGACCTGTTTACCTTCACTTAAAAAGTCGATTCAAAGCACACAGTGAAGAGTAAACAACATCCCAGAACAGATGCAGGCAGCACTCACCTTCGAAAAACCGCCAAATCCGACGCAGCCATTTAAACAGGCTCTCGATTACTGAGACACAAGACATAGATAGAAAAGTTAGCATCTGATTTTTTTTTTTATAGGTGGTATTTGTGTTTTATTCCTGTGGGTGAGATATGAAGGATGTATATTTTGTACCACGAAGGGTTCCCACGAGGTGGCTCACCCAGCCCCAAAGGGCTGACAGACCTGGGGTAGAAACAACACATGTTCTTGGTCTGGTGATTTTATTTCATATCACACACAAACATGACAGGATAATAACAGATCGTTAGAGGTATTTCATCTATCATATTGATGGCAACCTTAGTTTTGTGTGCTGTCAGCTAAAACCAGGCTGTTACCTCTGGCCTCTGATTGATTACCCAAACTAAACTCACCAGTCAGAGAGCAGAACAGACGAATCGGCCACCGGATCAGAGCTGGGAGTGCTGCAGGGAAAACAGACCACAATCAGTATGATCAGATGAATACTGTAAATTCGAAGACATAATCCGTGACAAAACAGAACCCCGATTTGCTGATGGAAACATCAAACTGAAGGTGAACCTACAAATCAGAGACATTAAAGTTCAGATCCTGCGAACTGCCCTCACTGTACAGATTTCTCTAATTCAATAAACCAGCAGCAAATTATAATTCAAATAATCAGAATAAAATTTAATTTTAATATCATCTTGGCACGAAAAAATCTCGAGGGCAAACAGGATACTCTCCAATGAATTAAAAACTTTTTGTGGTTCCTGGTGTGTATCTATGTATAAATAATTCATAATGCTTTTTAACTTTCTTATTATGTCTGTGGCGCTCAACCCAAAGGCAATTTGTTCCTGTTAGAGATATGAATCTTTAAAACAGGTCACAAACTCTGTATGTTATTTGATTTTGTTTTTAAAAAAACAGGCTCAGTCATTTACTAAAACAGCTAGGCACTGTTGTTTTAAGCATATGTTAGTTGGAGGAGTTAATGGTGCATTTGTTGAGAACTATTTTTAGCAGCGGACTGGTACACATTTAGTGCACCAGGTCAGCGGCAGACTGCAGTATGTTGGGTTAAAGCAACAATATGTAACTATTATACCTTAAAATATCAGCGTCAAAATCATTGTAATGTTGCAGTGACTTATAATAGGATGAATGGCGTCTCATTTTCAGCCACTCCTATTGCTTTTTTCTGTGCTGTATAAGTTCAGTGAGTGGGTAGGAGTACAGTGCACAATGTACTGCAGTACATCACACAGCACCATCACTGATTTTGGTAAAACTGAAACATATTTTATAAAATGTCCTCTGGTTTTACTGCCGCGGAGTGTGGTGTTTACAAAGCTATCACAGTGGTCCACCCGGAAGAGGAGGAGGTGGGCAACGGTAGCGGGCTCAGCAGCCTTTACGGACATCATGACAGGGGTGAAGTGAATGAAAATAACACTGATGGAGGAAGCAAAAAAGAGAGAAAGAGACAGTTGGAGCTGCCAAAACGCACAAAATACAAATTACCGAATAATGTTGCTTTAACTGCATTTAAATTTAAGCACCCATGTTCATTGTGATGGTGCGGCTCTTTTAAGTATGTTTCATAACTTTTTGACAACAATGGAGGCACAGAAAAGGCTTGTTAGTAGAATTAATTAATTGTTGGCCTTGGTCTTTTCATTGGATGTGTTTTAGATTTTCTGTGATTTCTAGTTTAGACTTTATCTCTGAGGAGGACAGGTCAATCAATTAGAGAAACAATATGGCTATATGTAAGGGGAATTGTCGGTTTTGTTTTGTTTTAAATGAATGTGAACGTGTGTGTCGGTGAGGGACTGACTCTGTGAGAATCTGTAGAGAAGATACCCCACCACAGTAAAAGCTCCCATCTGGACACTGTTGCTGTTCATCCACCAGCCTGAACAGAGTGGAGGAAAGGGGAGAATAACATTAGTATTGCAACGTTGTACACAACTTATCATGGGGTTTACCTTTCACCCACATGTGAACTCCAGAATGAAATACTCCCATGAAACCTCTATTGTTCTACGCAGGACTTTGTGTGAGTGAATTCAGGTTTATAATCAAAATAAATGCTTTCATTCTAATCTTTATATGTAAAGGCTGACATCACTTATTCAGTTCAGGATTGGATCAATACAGGAAACTTAAGCACAGTTTTTAAATATGGCAGCTCACAGCAGCTGTGTAGAAAACTTTTTCAAATGTAATATTTAATAATAAGCATGAAAATGTTGTTTTGTCTATACTTATCAAGTTATAACTGAAAAATTAATTGCTTATATTTATTTTGAAAAACTAATCGGGAAGTCAAACAGATTTGCTTGGTTTGGTATTTACAACCATGATACAATGTAACAACCAATAAGCGAGTAATGAACAATTTATTACAAGTTAAAATATAAATATGTTGTATGGTCCCTATACAGTAGTGCAGACATCTTTAATGTCTTTAGGAACTACATTATGTTTGATGGGTTTTTTATATCTGAGTCTCACCTGTAACAGCATCCTCAGAGTTCTCCTGTGGACACTGACACTCCATGTCTCTCTGTAGTTGACAGCCCTTCAGGCGGTGTAAAGGTAGCAGGAATATGTGACGGCACTTCTACTCAGAACTTGCAAAATAAAGGCCCTAAAAAGTTGAACATAACACCTGGGTTGACAAATATTTTGCAACGTCGATGTGATTATACAAAAACTCAAATTAAAACTAGTTCACAACAAGGAAAAGCTCCATAATCAATCAGTTGTATATAAACACGTAGCAAAGCTTCAGGACAGGGTAAACCTTGCATTAAACACTCGACATATATCGACATAAGTCTGTTATCCCACAGCTATGTTGAAATGTTCTTACAGCGTTATTACCTGGTGTGTTGTCAGAAAATCCTCCCACAGGAATACCATCTACCTTCACTCTATCAACCCTGACGCAACTCACATGAGGTCAAAGTTGTATATGCTCCCTTCTTCCTGCTGTTGTGTAGAAACAAGTTGCCTGTGTAGGCCTGCCCCCAACAGGAACACTGCCCTTACTTTATTCTGCTGTGTGGCAACACAATGCAGTGAAAAGGTCCCGGTATGCTGATAATGCTGTGGTCTTATTTTGGAAGGACACACCTTCTTTCCTGCTACAAGAAGAACTGGAAGTGCAGCTTAAGAAGTGCAGTGTACTGACTCATGCAGTTATTAAAATAAAACAAAGCAGATGCAGAGCTGTAAAAGATTTTCTTTTATTAAAGCAAATGCAAGAATATCAACAAGTGTCATAAGTAGTTAAGAGTATTTTGTTGTGTTTACAGTACAGTGTATTCCAATGCACACAAGACTTTCAATATGTTGTAACCCACATTAACCAGTTTCAGAGATCTTGGTCACATGAAAATCACTTCTTTTTTACATTCAAACATTATTCATGTATTGTGGAACTGACAAAGAAACTACAGACATTAGCAGTGAGCTGCACTGAACCATGCTGCCTCTTAAAAAAAAGTAAGTTTAATCTTATCAAACACAACAGGAAACCCTTTTGTGAACACTCATCAGTGCCCTGTCTATCCCAAATTCACAGGTCACACAGTGACTTTTAAAACTGTTACCTGCTTTTAAAATGAATCACAAAATGTACCAGCACTTGGTTTGTGCAAAGTGGCTGAACACACACTGATCTAAACAAGCTTACGAAGGCACAGTGAGGTGTATATCTAACTCCTCAGGGGCCCAACCGGGCAATCAGAGCATCTATCAGCTCCTGCTTCTTGGTCCCAGTGGTCCGAACCCCAAACTGTTTACAGGCTTCCTTCAGCACAGGCACGGTCAGTTTTCCCAGGGTGCCGTTCTGCACGTGGGCCCTCAGCTCGTCTTCTGGCACCTCCACTTTGGGCTTCTTCTCAGCTCCGCCTCCGGCATCAGCTGCGAGAGAAGATATGGAAAGTCAGATTTTTACTGTACCGCAGCACAAAATAACTAAAGCAGTCAGAGAAGTATTTCAAAGTCATCAATACTGATCAATAACTATATTCAAACCGCTGGAAATACTGCGTTTTGGGGCAGAACAGAGATATTTAGCTTAATTTTTGTTATGACTCCAGCTCTGACCTGTTTTGCGTTTGGCAGCTGGTTTGCTCTCAGGGTTGTAGCCAGCAGGGTAGACGAGATCTTTAAACTCCTGAGCCAAAGGACCCAGTCGGTTGTTAATCTGCTCAACCTTTGGCACTGACACAGAGCAAAGAGAGACAAGACAGTATGGGAGAGAGACAAGAAGTGATTGAATCAACCACAAGAGGAACCAGGATCTCTGTTTGTTTGTTTGTCTGCATCTTACTGATGAGGTCCTCTGTTTCCTCTGGAGCCATCATATCCAGAGCCAAGGCCTCCAGGTTCCTGTAATGCTGCTGGATGACTGGATTCTCGAAAGCCTCACTCCTGCGTTACATTGCAAAGAATAAAACATTACAGAAAGAAAAACATTGACATCACCTTGGTATGAACAGAGATCAGACTTGCTCCGTCTGTCATCACAACGTTTTCATATATTCAACAAGAACGTGCTGACTAAATAAATTAGTTACCTTTTTTTAATTAAATGTATGAATAATATCCCTTTGAAGTGGCAAAACAACACTGAAGAGACTTACAGACACACTTTTTGTTTTTAGGGATACAGAATTTGAAAATCTACAAAATCATTCTAAACCTACACGGGTATTTCTGAAAACAAAGCTATTTCTATGCATTTTGGCCTTTTCGTACACACCTAAATGCCGTTCTAGGTCACTGAAAACAGACATTTGGAAAACTCTTGCCAGGGTGATGTTCTTCAGAAACTCTATTGTCACCAACAAACACAGGCAGAAACAGAATTTGGAAAAACGATGACACAGACCCACACGTTATCAGTGTTTGTAGCATCATTAGCAAATATGAACTTGAAGTACGTGTTATGACTCAAAGAGTATTTGAGTTTGTACTGTGACAAAATGGACGTTATTTTGTTTATATTTAGAAAGACACAATTGGAACGGATACAATTGACAATACAATGACTGAAAAGAGGGACAAAATAGCTGTTTACAATGTTTAACTGACAAAATAACATTAATCAAAAAGATTCTGTGACAAGCAATCACATTTCCCTGCCTTGTTCATAGTATTTTCTGTAACTAAGCAACTGACCACAGTTTACAATCCGCTCCCTGTTTATACTGGCACGCATGTGTGGACTAGGCCTAAGACCTCTTTAAAGCAGTGAACATGTACAGCTACCTGTATTTAAAGCGCAGCTTGGAGATGATCTCCTTCATCTTGTCCACCTGTACTTGTGAGGCAGATGGGCCCTGGGGAGGATCCAGAGTTCGCATGTCGTCAGCGTATGGCAGGTAGATGACGTTAAAACCTGATACAGGCAAGAGAGGTGACATCAGCTTTTGAAATTGAAATTGCAAAAGAAGCTTAAGTTTGTTATAATATGCTACACTTTGGATTAATTAAACCCAGTGAAACTGTAGCCGAGTCCAGCGATGTATTACCTGGTGGTGTAATCTGTACTTTCCCCTCGTCCACCTCTTCTTTCTGAGGCACCAGGGCAGCAAATCGAGGTGCATAGTTTCGGCGAGCAACACAGCGACACAGAGCGAACACGTTCCTCTCGCTGCACTTCCTCAACAAAGCAGAGAACAGACATGCACTGCCTGCATGGAGAACACAGCATACATTAGAGCTCAAACAGACAAGACAGAGTTTCAGTCCCACTGGGCTGCTGTTCACTCATTGTACAACATTTAAAATAATAAAACTAAAAAGCATGCATGTTTAAAAGCAGATAACACTAAAGGCGAAATATCATAAACATATCAACTGATTCTTCCTTTTAGTTCTGAAGTCAGTAAGACACAGACAGACAAACAGTGCTACCTTTCACTTCGCCCTCCTCAGGATAGAGGAAGACAGCAGGTCGGATATGGTGGTGAATTTTGAGCTTTTCCATCGGTTTGAACCCGATCAGAAACATTCCAGGATCTTCAAACTTCCTGATGGCGTCGGTCTCATCCCTCTCCATCACTATCTGCCTCTTACCGTACGTCTACAGCAGATGTGCAGGAGAAAAGAGAAGCACCAACAAAATCACCGAATTAAATCAGATAATGATAGTGATGCTGATCATCACTTGATCTCTGGTAAATCTCGTTGTGGCTGATACATTTTTCTGCTTAGTTGTTTGTCATCATGTCTTCTGGTGGGTAATGGATCATAATTTAAGATGTATTACTGGGTTGTTACCACACAGTTCAACTTAAAATGTCATGTAAATATAAGTTTAAATCTTTCACAAAACGCACTTTCATGATACCAAACCAAAATGAGCATATAATGAGACTGTTCCTACCTGGGCTTTCTTTATCTCACTGGGCAGCAGCAGGCTGCCTGTCTGGGTGTGGAAGGTTCGGGTTTTGCTACGGACCGGCTCATTGGTTTCCCTGTAAAGTCTAATGGCTGATGGTTTCCGAGCCTGTACAGCTGTTGAATAAATTCCCACAGCTACGTTTATGCCCTCACCAAGACACAGGTTTAACCTATAGACGGCAGAAAGGGAGGGATGGTGTAAAAAATAGGAGAGAGGAGGGGTTGAGTGATCGAAAAGACACAGAGACAAACCACAATGGATGAAGAAAGCAAAAGACTGAGTGATAAATCATCTGCAGGATTCAAGACAGTGTGAATAACTTTTAATTTGTCTGGAAATGCTAATGTGTCACTGATCTCTACCTGGCCTGGGCTCTTTTCTTCTGCTCTTTGGCCCGCACCCTCTTCTGGAGGTCCTCCAGTTTGTCACAAGGCTCCAGCTGCAGCCCCAACTCGCTCTCATCCTCAGGAGGACTTACAATGTCACGAAAAAAGGGTGAGACATCGAAGCCGCCCGGTTTCATCAGATGGAGTAAGTCTATGACAACACCTTGGAGAGAACAAATGAGTCAAGTAAGTCCATGACATACAGGCTTAGCATAATAAAAGCTGCAATGTTAACATTTAATGTAAAACTGCACCTGTATTTTCAGCCTAAATTATAAAATTAGACTGCAATACTAAAATTTCCCAGCAAAGTTTCTGCAGCCAGATTTGATTTTCAAAACCGTACTACAGGTTTTCCTGAGAGACAAGCAGCCTTTGCTTCAGACATACCGGTCTCTTTGAGGTCACTGGCCTTGGTGCGAGCCTGTCGGTCCTTTGTATTGTCGCCCCCGTGTGGTTCATCCCTGCAGGTGAAGATCATGAGCCGCTTGTGAGAGAGGCGTAGCTTGATGTCACTGTAGAGGTTGGCACAGCACCACAGGGCGTCACCTAATGACGTCTCCCCGCTGCCCATGGTCTCTGCTGCTAGCTTGGCACCTTTATCCCCCCGGAGAGCGTCCACTTCCTGCACTCGCTTTGCACCTGTGGAAAATAAGGGAGAGACAGACAAATGTAAGAGGAAAGATGAGGAAAAAAAGAATGAATAGGGGTGTAAGAGCAATTCAAAACATTATTAACGGGGAAAAAACACATTCTGATTAGGGAAGGCTCACAATTTCCATTGCAGAACTTTCTCACAATGCTTACATTTTATATGAGTCATGCATTGATGTACAGATTCACTAAAATCATTACATTAGTGTTTTTGACTGTGCTTGTTTTTGTGAAATAACATATCATAACAATAACAAAAGTGCTTGTTGGTGTTAGTTCCAAAATTGCAGCATCTCACCAGGTTCATCAAGGTCATGGTACACGTAGACGTGCTTGAATGAGTTCCTGGGATTTTTGCTCTGCTCTGTGCCGTAGAAAACCAAAGCCACCAGGTCCCTGTGACTACTGATGATCTTACTGGTGTATACAGTGCGCACAACCTACAAAGAGACAACACAGACATTATTATTTCTCATTTTATTTCAGTCAAAAAAAAGTCTCCTTTTCTCTGAATTACTGTTGCGAGGATGATTTACACTTAAAAATGCTTTGTCGAACTATTGGACTGGCCTGTCAAGATCTTCTTTTTGTTGTATTATCCAAGAAATAATTGCAATAAACATTGTCATTTTTTAACACTGATTTAATAATAATATAATATCATAATAAAGCAAGTACATTCTTTAAAGACAAATTAATGTTAAATTCTTGATATAAGGACATTGGAATTAGGAGATAATGCGCCCACGTGTTATAAAGGTAGGGGTAACCTTTGTAGTTATTCTGGTATCATGTTGGCTAAAATGTTGGTGACATTTTTATGCAAACTTGCATAAATGTAAAAACAATGGGCAATATTGAGGTCAGCAAAAATGGTCAATGTACAATGTTCATATATCTACATGTCGATAACATGTGTATGATAAGTCAATAATCTAATTATCGTGACAAGCTAATCGACTCAACCTTTACCTAATGTTTGAAATAATTCCAGCACATTTCTTGCAACTCCCAACCATGTTAGGATCTGAATAATTACCCAATTCAATTTCCGAACATTTCCAGTTGTTACAGTACAAGGATGGCTGTTACATGAACCAAAGAGGGAGAACACAATGGAGACAAAGCAAAAGAGAGTAAAGATAACGGGCCATCTTACCTGCATGGTCATGTCAAAGTTGGAGGGCTGTCCATCTTCTCCTTTGATGAACATTTCCTTGGAGGCATCAACCAAGAAGACCAAACTGTCTCTCCCTGTGATCTTGTAATAATCTCCTGAAAAGACAGCGGCCTGGTTAGTTATTGTGTAACTTTAAGGGTTCAGACTATGTCTTCATTTTTGGTTTTAAATGGTATTTGATAACTTTAAACCTGTATGTTAAATTATGTGTTAATAACTGTAGTTCATAACACATGACTGCATGGCATGCAAATGTGATCAAATCAGAGTCAAATATAGTTCCCTAATTGGTGAAATACAGAGTGTAATAATAATGTGGCATGAAAAATCAGAGTTGATTGATGGTAGCTGATAATTTTGACCTATTTGCACTTCACTTGAAGTTATGAGTTGGTTCATCTCACCTCCAGATTGCTCTCCTTCCTCCTGCTCTTCCTCCTCATCCTCATTCCGGTAGTATGCGTTCCACTCTGCCATCTGTGCTGTTTCTGGTTCTGTCAAAGGATTCAGCAGTTCAATAGGATGCAACAACAGGAAACAAGAAGTAAGTTAGCTTGAATAATACCGATACTTAGCTACTTGAACATATAAAAAGTGCTTTTTTCGCACTACAACAATAATTTTACATAGGAAAGCCATTCATGACAATGAATAATGTTTAATGATTATTATTAATGTTAATATTGAGGTTTTAACATAACCAGGGCAATGTCTAGGTTAGCAGGCTAGCTTAGCTTGTAATTAGCACTGCTCGTTCCACAGGTATTTTGAAGTAGCTTATTTAAGAAAATATATGCACAATGCAGGTAAACTATATGAACTAAACACATTTAAAAAACAACATGAACGGATATGTATTCATTGTAGGGGCATGCAGTCAACTTACGGTGGTCTGCTACTTTCTGCCCACAAGTCCGGACTAGTTTCAATGGCTGGCGCGTTCAGATACGTGGACGAGCACGCTGAAAAGCGTACGGAGCGGCACGTCGTCTATTGGACGCTTGGCTACCAATCTGAGATACTGGCCAATCGTAGTGAGGTAGGCGGGGTTTATTTTACAGAAAGGCTCGATCCCGGAAGAATGGTGGCTCGCTCCTCTATCATGATGTCAGCGCACTTTTTGACAGTCATGTTATTGTTTACAGTGAGACAGTGACACAGCAGCCGGCATCATCGGCCTGTTACTAGTGGATTTATCTTCGCTAACGTTACTTTACTTCTTACTTTTAATTTAAATTGTCTGTAGCCTGTGTTTGTAACAATTCCACGATACGCTTTTCACTTTGAAAGTTATTTTGAAAGTTTTGTTTGCTAACTACCGGTAAGCTAGCTAACCTACCGGTCAAGTCTGGTTGGATGTGAGTAGGCTGACTTGACACTAGTGTAGCTGCAGTCGTCATTTTGAACAAATCCCTTTTTGTAAAAATGGACCAAACCGACTCTTATCCAGCGCTACTGTACATTTACGACTTGTCCAAAGGCATGGCCCGCCAGCTGAGTCCTGTCATGCTAGGTAAGTTTCTGAATAGCTATCTGTTGGTTGAACTCGTGGAGGCCGGAAACAGTGTGATCAGACCTGTAGCACTTTAATAAGTCATTCTGATTGATTCTGTTTTTTTTTTTTTAAATCATCACAGGGAAACAGCTTGATGGGATTTGGTGAGTGCAGCTTATTACAGACTTATTTTGTACAAGTCATCTGACTATTCAGTTATCTGTAGTTAACAGCTTTGGTTTGGTTTTATTGTAATACGGTGTTTTGGTGTCTTATAGGCACACTGCTATTGTGGTCCATGGAAAGGAGTACTTCTATGGAGGAGCGGGTATCAACAACTGTCCACCTGTAAGAATCATTTTCATGCCTTCCTAAAAATACAAAGCACATGCAATATTATTATCCCTTTGTCACATTAACTACTGTAAAGGAAAATAAAAGTACTTTTAAAGTATTGGATCAACAAGTGTTGGTCAAAGGCATCTAAACAAGGGGTGTTGTATCCTAGGGTGGCACAGCGCTGGGTGAACCGGACTCCATCGTGGACCTTGGCTGCACTGAGGTGACTGCAGAGCTCTTCATGGAGTACCTGAATTCACTGTCAGAGTCCACATACGGGTAAGGTTAACCACATAGATTTAGTGAAATAAAAATTAAGATATAAAAACATTTGTGTGGCAAAATGAGTTGTTGCTTCATCAACTTTTTAAAAAGATAACCTGCAGCGGTGTGAGATGTTGCCTGGAAATTGCCCCAGATGTCAGCAAGAATTACAGGCCAAAGTGAATTTTAATTTTGGCCCATAATTCTTCTAGAATGAAACAATGCACTTTATCTGCAAGAGACACATTTAAAGTCTCACACTTCTCTGTTCTTCCTGTTATCTCTCAAGATGTCTCTATCTTGTCTTTTCCTGCTCGCCCGCCCTTCTCCACCCTGTCGGGCCTCTGTCTTTTCTCTGAAATACGTGTATGTCTCATTTCTTTCTCTCATGTTTTTTCTCCTGGTGCACAGGCTTGACAAGTACAACGTGTTTGAGCACAACTGCAACGCTTTCAGCAACGAGGTGGCTCAGTTCCTCACAGGCAAAAAGATCCCATCGTACATCACAGACCTTCCATCTGAAATTCTGTCCACGTGAGTCCACTCAATTTAATAAGCGTTTTAAGGATCTTCGTTTTTTTCTGTCTGTCTAATCTGAATCTGTAGTTTTACTATCTCTGGCGATGCTGCTGTAGAAATCTTGAATTCATAATATGGTAATTATACTTTTCTTTTGAATAGCTGATCATGTGGAGGACCTAAACTGCCAAGATAAAAAAAAATAATAAATGACCTTATAAATTAGTATGCCATTAATTAATTTATGAAATGTGGCATAAATTAATATTTCTGTTTTAATTGCTTCTGTATTTATTTACCTTTGTATTTATTCTATTAACTTTACCATTTAAATTGAAATTTTATTGATTAATTTATTCGTTTTTAAAATTTAAGTTTTATTTCTTTTTGCATTCCCCCTATTTATTTTCCAAAACATATTTATTTATTTTTTGTATTTTCATTTAAAAAAAAATAAGATTTCTTTCTGAGTTCATGAGAAGCCCCGTTTTCACTTTTGAGTTATTCAAATAAACAACTCAGTGAGTTGTTTATTTGAGTAATTGAGAGAAATCCATCAAAGAAGAGGGGGAAAAAACTTTTTTTAAAAAAAGAACAGATTGGTTTTCAACAAAAACAAGTGTAAGTATTTTCCCAGATCCCAGATTGATGGTGAGTGAGAAGATGTGATGGTGGATTTCTCCTTCTCCATACTAATTATACCTCCCCATGGAGGTGACACTTAAACAATATTGTATTGCAGTGCATCACAACATTTTTGAAATATTAATATCACAGAAAGTACTCAAGTAATATTGATATTTTAGTTATTGTGACACTGACATCTGCCTCTTATGTTTCTTTCCGGTCTTTCCTTGTTTTGCTCAATCAGTCCTTTACTGTCTGCTGTGTTTCCTCTTTAGGCCTTTTGGCCAGGCTCTCCGTCCGTTACTGGATTCTGTCGTCATAAGTCCTGGAGGCAACAACATAACTGGACAGCGATAGATGGGGCTATGCTCATTAAAGAGAATACTCTTGTTTAAGGGGTTTGGCGAGAGTGGGAAACTCACCAGCAGCCACCAGTCAGACCCTGATAACACTTGTTGTTGATAGGTTGGTCTTTGCTCTCAGTCACTTTTCCAGCTAACCAGCCATCATTTGGACCGTCTTCTCTCTTCAGTTTTTCAGTTATTCAGTTTCTCCGCACTCTGCATATCTGAAGTGTGCCAGTCACTGAGGCCAGGGGACTTAACAGTTGATTTCTATTCTGGGTGTGATAAATCAGGTGCAGCTACGAGTTTTTGTGTGTTTTATAAAGTGAGTGTACTTCACCTGGTTCGGCCAAATCATTAATCAGTATATCATCAAGATTTGTATTAAAAATAGTTATTTTAGAGGATGAGTTCATCCTTTTACACAGCTGTGCTCTTGAGAGGCTTTTGAAAAATATGCCTTTGTCCTTTACTTGGGGGCTCAATTGTGACAGTCTATTTGAAAGTGGGTTACAATTAAAGGACCTGTCCAGAAATTAATTGACATGTATAAAATCAGATATGGGAAGGTGACAGTTACATTTTTAGCTGCTTAATATGTAAACGTAAAAATCTTAAAATATGTTGTTTCCTCAGTATATATAGAACTTGGTATATAACTAGCTCTTATCTTCATCATACCTCAGCCTTATCATGCAGCCTTGTCTCTCACCCTTTTTCTCACCATATAATGCCTCTTATAAGATGCTACGTTTCCCCCCCAGCACCACCTTGTGGTCATTCAAACAGGTTTCTGTTTAGCGTGCACATATGGGCTTCTGGTTTGAGAGCCTCTCTTCATCACGAGTAAAGCTATTTATTACAATTTATCACAATTCTCCTGATACCTGTGCAAAGTTATGCTTCATTTGTGTTTTTAATGTGTGTTTTCAGGTCTTGTGAGGTTTTTTGCACTCCTCTAAATGTGTTACTTTAAAAGCTACATTATTCCATCTGGATCTGGATCAAAATACAGATAGCTATACTCGCTGAACCGTTCTCTTAATCATTCCTCTTTTTAAAGTTGTGTCATTTAGTGCTTAGATTTTTCCCCTGTGATCATTGACATGACAGGACTGCACTCCAAAGGCAAGGCCAGAGTAAGGAAGAGTTTAAATGATGAAAACCGTAAAACAGTTCTGCTGGCCTTTCTTCGTATTCAGTGTTTTAAACACAGTTTAACCAGATCTAAAGGGTTATCTTCATTGTACACGTGTGTGACCTCTGAGATGCTTCACTCAGGAACATCTGCATAGTACTGTGTGTGCAATAATACAGGACCAATCATTTGAACATCTTCAGTTGTTTCACTTGCCAAGACTTGATAAAGTTGAAGTTTTGTATAGTTTGTATTTACTGACATGGTAAACATTATATACAGCCACAGCCACTTACCTGTATTACTGCAGAGCCATTAATCCCTCCTTAAGGAAAAACATATATTGTTGATGCCATCAGTGTCTTTACTCTCAAGTTATTCTCGTATCAGGACAGTTAACTTCCTGAATAGTTATATTGGAATCATTATTATATTGAATATATTTAATGTTTAACTGTCATAATGTCACATACTTGATAAAGTTTAACAGGTGCCTGCAGGTTGTTAAAATGTATTAAATTATCTTAAGATTGTATTTAACATATGGCCTCTAAAGTCACTTATAATTATTTTAAATTGGACTGTATAATGATTTTGTTTTATGTCTTGCACTTAAGTGAACTTGTTTGACAAAAGGCCTGTTCTAGATAAACTAAACTCCCTTTTTAATGACCTGTTATACTGAGAAATCAATAGAGAATTTACACATTATTTATAACAAGTTATCACTTGAAAGGGCTCATTACTACTAAATGTAATTTGTAGTGCAAGATGCACTTTGTTAAATGTGTGTGGCATTAAAATATCCTTTAGTATTAAAATTGTTGTGCTGTGAACTGATTTGTGTTGAAGAACGGCATTGATAAGTTTTTTTTATACTGTAATGAGCTGTCATTAGAATGAGTACGGATTAGTAAGATTTCAGGAAACCATCCTCACTTGATTTTTGTTCATGCAGTATGAGGAACAGCCACAGGGTGACACTACAGGCTCACTTCAGCGGTGGCAGGTAGTTGATCCATCAAGGTAATGCATAAATCTCGAATGTGTTTACATTTCTAACATTGACGGGGGAATTAGTGGTTACTGGGACATGTTTGTGATTTGTTGCTGTTTCAAATCCCAGCTGGGGAAATTTTGCACGTGTTCTGTAACTGCTGTCAGATGGTCCGTGAGTGCAGGAGGAGCTGCTGATGGTGAAACCACAACTATGCTCTCAATCTCCTGTCAGTAGATAACTGGTAATCATAGCAGTGGTTTTGGAGTCAATTCTCATCAATGACACACACTATTTACTATTAACAAAGAGTTGGTAAACTTAAATCGATATTGACTAATTAACTCCTGAACTCCTAATTATGATGTTTAACCCGTTCACGTGTTCCCACACAGAACTTGTCTTAAAGTTTTTGGCTTCAGGAGGTTTTGTTGGTTCAGTGTGTTCAGCATTCAGCTGACCCCATTAAGGTCCCTGCTGCTTGGTACAGTGTTTTATCCAAAAGAATCAAAGATCCAACATTTCTCTGATACAAACACAAGTCAAACCAAAGCCTCAACTGAATTTTACAATCTTTAATATTTCATCTTCAAAAGTGGCATCAGTTACTAAACAATCTCCTGCAAAGAACATTTCTAGAACATGTTGGGTATAAATTAGTTGCTTTGTAATAAGAAGTACAAGTACGTACAGTATATACACATTTTTGCTACATACTGTATATCACACCAATACACTTTGGATTTACTTGGCTGTCATATTTATATTTATACATTTATCATAGCTCTGGTCTCTTATATGCTCTTTTGTTAAAAAGACACTATAAGGTACTTCACAACCTGCAGAGGTTCATAGTGTCAAAGTGCGATGAATTCACTCACTTCTACATTAGGTACCACTTTATAACCATCATTAATACATGGTAAATTTATAGTTAATTAAACTTTAGTTAATGTTACTTTTTAACTTTAAACAAACAATGAAATTCTTTATAAAACATTTATTAACCAATTGTTCATTGTGAAGTTGCAACTGATGTTTATAATACATTGTAAGTGGTTAATAAATACTGTGTAGTTAATCAAAAGCTTTTTCTGGATGCCCTTTATAAAGTTGCAATTGATTTATAAACCTTTAGAACTGGTTAAAGGAGACCTATTGTGCTTTTTCATTGTTTTATATATGTTCTTGTGCATGTAAAAGGTCTTGGAAGTCCACACCAACAGAAGCTCCTCTCTCCCACATAAAACACTGCTCCTGAAACACCTCGTAGCACAGTCCACCCTTTAATTCCTTGTCTTTGTGATGTCACACTATGTCACCATGTCACACATTTGCATAATTTATGCCTAACAGCTAGTTTGGCACATTTTTATTCATATAATTATTTTGGCACAGCTGCTCTGTTGTTAGTGGTGCTGGCTCAGGTGTGTGTGAGCTGAAAATGAGCATAATAGGTCTCCTTTACAAAATGGTTTATAAATAATTTCATTATTTGTTAAAAAAGTCAAATAAGTATTCACTAAGGTTTGATTAACTATACATTTCCCATTTATTAATGGTCATTATGAAGTGTTACCAACTATTTGTATTGCAGTTCAACAGTGTCAGTCCAGTGTTCTTTTACAGCACTGAATATCACAATCTACTCTCTGTATGTATGAAACAAATTGCTGCATTTTCACAAATGTTTCACTGCAAATCAAATTTACACTCAGCACTACTTGTTTTAGTACAATGTCTCACACCATTGATAATGTTTCTATTGTGTGATTACACAATAGAAACATTATCAATGGTTTGAGACAACCTGTCTGCTTTATAGTCGCTTTGTCTTACACCACAGTTAATTTGTGTCACTGTGTTTTGCCACTAATGTGAAAACCCACTGCTAATGTGACATATGGTACAGTACAATAGGCCTGCTTTATCCTCTTCTATTGCACATCAGAAAATTGCACAACTCAGCTAATAAAGATTTCTCTACGCATCATGTTTCATGTTACGAAAATCAACATGAATTAATATATTCCGTTAAAATCTGACATCAACAACAGTTCTAATAAATAGTCTTAGAATTAAAATGACTTCGTTCATACAGCCCTTATTTAAACAAAATACATAGGAAATGCCAATAAATAAACATATTTACACATTATTCATAAATAAAGCAGAACTCATGATTTCAGATGAAGTTACACTACATACAACCGAGAAAATGTCATGTGTTCAAAAATATTGAATCATAATTTACGCAAGATGTCAAACATTTATCATTAAAAGATGAAAAAAAAGGGTTTTTAGTTTCATCTACAAAGAGCAGAGGGGTACAGGTAGAGAAGAGAAACACTGGAAGCATTCGTTCACAGCAAAGAACTAAACTTCTATTGCTTATAAAAACTGATTTTGTGCCTCTAAACCAGATTCATGACAACAAGCATCAAGAGGAATTGAAGCCTGCCCAGCATCCTTTGCTGCACTGGTAATCAGAGACAGTCAGTAATCACAGACATGGTAAACTTCTGCAGCAAAGCGAATAAAATAATGAGAAGAGACGTGTTCAGTGAAAAAGAGACAAGATTATAGACACAGCATCAGTCACAGTGCTCTAAATGTCACTTATTAAAGGAATAGGTCACTTCAAAATAAAAATTCAGTCATTATCTACTCCTCCAAGTCTCCAGAAGCCCCGAGCTCCCAAACTGATTTGAAAAGATGTTATTTACACCCCTTTTTAAGTCGAAATCTTCATTGTAGCTGCTAAAAGCATTAATGTGCATCTTGTCTCAAGTGGGTGCACAAGCTCAACCAAACATTGAGGGTGTAAATAATGTCTTTTTAAATCAATTTGAGATCTTGTGGCTTCTGGAGACTTGTATTACGCCGAACAAGGTCTATGAATCCATTTTATTCTTTAAGTCCCCATCAACTTCAGTTGTTTAGGAGAATAGTGCAACTATGTTTTGCTGTTAAGATCCAGAAATGTTTTGTGGACTACTCAACTTCACCCGACTTTCCATCGGCATGAGGGTGAGTAGATAATGACTGAATTTAAATTTTTGGGTGAACTTATCCTTTAATGCGCCAACATATTGTATAGACAGTTGAAATCTGAGAAAGAAAGACATCAATATTTGTGTTTTTTAGTGGATGTGAAGAAAGGGCTCAGCCTGCAGCAAGATGCTCAGAAAACATCACCTCTTGCGTCTTTGATGACTGTGTGTGTGGCTGGGGGTCAATATGGAGTGGCAGTTATGATAGGTATCTCTGTGATCAAACTATCTCTGTGATCATATCCCTGTGGAGGGTGAGTGTTTGGGTGCAATCACTCCTCCCCTTTCAATTCCATTTGTTGCATTTTTGGTATTTCGATTCGCAGTCTGGTAATGGGAGGGGTTTATAGATCCAGTCTTAAACCTCCCAAACTGCTACGATAGATAAATATCAAACATGTCTCGAGCATTTCAAATCATGACGACTACGAATTTCATTATGTCAGTATATCAGTATTTTCACAATAGCCAATGAGAGAGATGTCCCTGAGCAGCTGATGGTGTTGTCAAGCAACTGTGAACAACCCCAGCCCTTCAGGCTAATGTTAACTAGCATACTACTGTTGACAGATAATAAAACTGACGGCTAAAATCTCGCGTCCAGTTCTTGCTGAAGAACAGACAACACACCTTGATCGTCTCTCCCCCACCATTTTCTCATTCATCCTTGTTTCTTACGCTTTTGTCTATTTATAATACAGCAAAGTATTATCATTACTACAGAGATACAAGATACAAGATGTCACGCCCTAAGTCTCCATTTGTTTACATTTTCCTCCCCATGTGATCATGTGAGAGAGATAATGTGAGGATTCTCCTTATGTGTGTGATGCAATCCAATTTCACAATCAGCTATTTATATATAGGATTTTAAAACTTCTGTGGTGTGAGCCCGGCTCAACATGTCCTCCATCAGGGAAGACGATGATCTATTATTGTGGCAGGATCACGGCTGCTCACAGATGTCGTGCTTCTTTATATAAAGCATGATATCAAAGGGTTTTGATATTTCTGCTGTTAGAAGAAAGTTTTTGCATATAGATCACCCTTAAGGTCTTATACATGTTATGTTGATGTGGGGGACTGAGACACCAGAATCTGATTTGGTAAAATATTGGGAATTTATGTGTTGTCAGTGACTGCAGCCCCAGTGTGTTTTATGCTGTTTATATATGCGTGTAGATTAGCTGCAAAGAGACATTTGGTCAGTGCTACAGTATGTGTTGCGCTGTTATTGTATGATTTGTCGATCAATTGCATTTGTTCTTGGTTCCGTCTCACCTCCATTAATCTTGACTCTTAACTGCTACAAAGAACTTAACACCTAACCAAATAAAAAAATTAGCATCGTAAAATCATCTCTGCTCTGTTCGCGCAAATATTACAGAAGTTTAGGAAAGGATTTCCGTACACACGTGCAATCATCATCAACAGTTCACTTCATTGTGCAGTTCCTGAGGGTGTTGCGGCCATAAACTTTCACCAACAAGTACGATGGAGGCGTTGCATTAACTGTTGCACGTTCATAGCAGCAGTGTCCTTTGCTGTCCAGGCTTCAGAGACAAGATGAGAAATGTTAAACGCTCCAGGTCCAGAAATGCCTCAGCGAATCCCCCTGCAATGGTGCCTGAGGGTTAGGAATTACACAGAAGCATCCACACATGTCCATACACTCTGAGTTATGACCGAGACGGTTCAGTAGTGAGAGACCCAGATCCACAGTGACTCCTTCCCCCAAGGAAGGAAAACACGCAGCCACGTACGTTTGTTTTTCTATTTTCCTCTTCTCTCTCCTCCCATTCTCTGCTTTTCTAAAGAGTCGCAGCCTCTGGCTCTTTCTCTGCCCCTCTCGTTCCTCCTCTCCCTCTCTCTGGTCGGGATGGAGGTTGATGGGAGCTGACATGATGGTGGCATTGTCCTCACCATCGAGTTAATGTGACCCCGGGGATGCTGTCCCTGTATGCTTGGCCTGATGGCACAGAATGCAAAGCGCTTCATTGTGGTGAGAGGGTGGGAGAGGCCGAAAGAGGAGAGAAACAAATGAAGAAAAAACAGCTGTGCATGGAGGTAGACCGAGAGATGCAAAGTAGTTGAGGTGTTTTTACAAGAACAAGGGAATTTCTGAAAGAACTGCACAGAAAGGCATCTACTGGGCCTGGAAATGACCTGAACTGTGTTACCTTGAGATGATTTACGATTATACAGATTACATGGAGTACATTACATGGTTTATTTAATTTAACATTTAAATTTTCTAGATTAAACCTTAATCTGAATGCCTTTTCTGACTGATTATTCTGTGATCCAGTTAAATAAGGTGGTTGCTATTTCACAGAGATGTAAATTTTATGTGTGTGTGAGGGATGTCGTTATACAATTTAATTGTGGTCAAGTACTGGATGATCATCTGTAGTCAGATTTTTATGGTTACAGATGGAGAATTTAATGGCGTTTTAATGGAATTTTTATGCCAGACAATAAGCAACTGGGGTATCGCTCAAAACCCTTGTGGTCCATTCATGCTTTATAGAGGTTGGATTTTTTACTGCCCCATACAACTAATTGAGCATAGCAATGAACAGCTTAAATAATATGTAGCCTGGCGCTCATATTTTTGGCTTCAAAATCAAACCATATGATGTCTGAGAGCAAAAACAAATAATTTAGCAAAGAATTTGATCAAAGTACTGTAATGTCAGGGCTCCAGGATGCAACATGTGCCCCAAAATCTGCCAAGTGCAACTTAACTTTTTTCCTGATATTCAGCAAGCACTTTGAACATCTGCACTTATAAACTTATTTTAATTTCTTGTTGCATGTGCTATGAAAACTTAAATTTATCTTTATTCATGTTTACAATCATTTACATGATTTGTTAGAAAATTAAATTAAAATGTACTAGTGGGTGCAACTCAATTGTGTGCTGATGCATTTAAATGAAAAAGTTAGGCGCACCAGGGAAAACATTAGTCTGAAACCCTGAATCTGAAGTTTATTATATTCTATTATTTATCATGGAGATATATTAATCTGTCCAATGGTAACAAAATCTAAATCTAAATCTAAATCTGATTAATCAACGCATTTGACTTGTATCTTGTATATCTTGACACAGCAAGAATCCAGGGAGTTATTTTGTTGTGGTTGGTGCTGGCATTTTGCCAACCTTGCTAAGCTAAGCTAACGCGCAGCTGGCGGGTTCTTTGCAAGAAAGTCTTTAAGTGTATTTTTCTAAAATGTCAAACTAACTTTCTTTAATTATTAAATTTAAAGGGAGCAGTGAATGTGTTTTAAGGGACGTTTTAGTGCTGTGTTGCAGTTCCGACTGGTTGCCAGTAGGGGTAAAAGATTTTCAGTGTACCTTCAAATTTAAGTGAATGGTTCCTGAGGTCTAACTCTTCCCACAGAAATCGATCTTAAAGATCGTAATAAACCACATATACATCAAATGCAGCAACTGAAAATAGCTGCATGTTTGCACCGATTGTCTCTTTGAATTGACGATGTCAGAAAGTCTGGGCTCTGGCTGCTGGTTTGGTCAGCTCCAGGCTCATTGTGGAATGTTTTAACAGCCCTACCTGACCTACTGTACCTAAACTTACTTGGCTAACACAAATTCACCGACAGGAAACCAACATGTAAAACCTTACCATGGACAAAATCAATCTAAAGCCTGTACAACCCCAATGAAACCACAGTGTTCTCCCAAAACTGTTGAGAGTCTGTCACAGCTGTGTGAGCCTGAGAGTGGTTTTAAGCAACCACGGAAAATTATCTTTCAGGTACAGTCTATATACTTTGTGTGACCCTTGTTGGAGTCCAATAATAATCTTTTCAAGCATTATCTGTCAGAGTGGTTGTTCTGCTATGCTGTCTTTCCCCTGAATCTCAATGTTTCCACCAATCAAAACTTCCCTTTGCATCTGAATGTGTCTCTCGGTTTAATTCCCTCATCTGTTGGGCCAACTGTCCCAAACTCTGGCATTTAGCTAACACCAAAGACTTTAAATATGCTAAAACACCTCTGAGGCCTCGGTGCTCAGACGGTCACCTCAGTCGTACTGTGGGTGGAGTAGCTCTTCTGCCTGGTGTGGTGGTAGTAGGGGGGTTGAGATGGGTGCTGCCCCTGTAGATGCTGCCCCTGCCCTGCCCCCCCTCCAGCTCCTCCGTACATGCCCCCATAGGGCTGGTTAAAGAGATCCGGCATGTTTTCTATGCTCTGCTGCCTGCGGGTAGAGTAGGCATGTCTCCGGGTGGAGCTGTGCATGGAGGAGGAGGTTTGCCCCGGGGCGGAGGCCTGTCTGTGGACGTGGCGGCCAGTCGGCTCCCAGGCTTTGAAGGCTGAGCTGGTGAGCAGCGGGTGCGTGGTGGTCTTGGGGATGCGCGAGTGCTCCAGGTGGCTGGAAGGGATCGAGATTGAGAGGGGGGCATGGAGGTCGTGGTGCGCTGATATGGGCTGGTGGTGGTGGATGTACGACTTCTCTTTGGGCGGTAATGGCACCACAGGCTGGAAGGTAGGAGGTGCCACAGGTTGGTACTGGGTGAAGTCCATGAGTGGGAAGCTCTTGTAGTAGCTACGAGACGCACTGTGCGCTGTAACAAAGAAAGGGGAGGGTGGAGAGCGTGTGAGGAACAGTACAGAGGATTCATCAGTTATAAGTTGCACAATCTTTTCGGTTGGGTCTAGTTTCAGACATCATTTCTATCCCAGTTAGTTTCAGAAATCTCCTATGGCAGCATTGCTAAAAATAAGTCATATAGGGCAAGAAGCATGAGTAGGTTTATCAGTTTAGCCAGGCTTGTCATGTTGCAGTCAGTTATGAGCCATAGATGTATAATAGAACGAGACACCAAACCCCAAAAATGGCATTTATACAGTCTAATGAGAATTGCCTGCCTGGTGCATTCACCAAAAACTTTTCTAGCTTCTGGGTTTACTTCCTGTTTATGTCGCCCACTGAATATGCACAGTAGTGTTTCTCCTGTTTCTCCCGCTGGCCCTGCCCTCACATTGTGATGACATCACAGATTTTTACATCCCTTTCTTAGCTCAAATATAAATAATAGAAAGAGTCATAATTGACCTTGTTCGCCAGGTCTTTTATAATGATGGTGGATAGAGGAATTTTTTTTTTGCTTGAATACCACAAGTGACCACTGGGCAAAATTGTAAGCAAGGCTGAGCGCGTTGCCGTATCAAGGTCTTAATAATACATGCATATAAGTTTCCAGGCCAACTTCCTGTTTCAACTTTGACCTACCTACTGTACTTAAAGTAGTTGTTCGCACACAGTTTTCCTGTGAAATGATGGAGACTGTAGATATGCTCACTTTATTGTTTTTACCTCCAAATAAAAGGATTTAGATGATCTCACAAACACTTGTTATATTTTCAATCTGTCTGACCATCTGACCGCTCCATTCCTGTCCTGTCATTGTTCATTCTAGCAAGGTTACATGTTCCCAAATCTCAGCAACTACTAGTGAGGTCGATTGCCAAAGATACAAAACTGAAATCGAAGTTGGAATTAACAAGAATGATAGTCCAGTATACTGTATCATGCTCAGTTTATAACCTTTTACAATTAGGCCAGTAAAGTAAACACAAGCTATATTTGGCCTCTTAAAACTTGTTTATACTTTAGAGTCATTTTAAATTTGTCACAGTCTGTTGCAGCTCTGAGTCACATGCAGAAGTAGCCTAAAATGAACTGTCAATGTGCAAAACACAGAGTTTGTCATTGTAGGAGCACTGACGACTGAATCACACTTAATCCATGATGCATTTATGCGAGAACCTCCCGGCTCCAACCTGTCAGCAATGTCATCCTCATTTGCTCCTCAAAGTATTTTAGAAAAACTTTTAAAGGGAGGCCATGGAAGGTTTAAAGAAGAAATTACACATTCTTCTTTTCACAAATGAAAACTTGCATTCTTAAAGCTGGGATTGGTCACTTTGTAGAAACCAGCAAAAATAAGCTCGAAAAAATCCAACCGAAAAAACCTACCCGATCCCTCCAGGCCTCAGAAGCCTCTCTTTTGACCTCTCCTTTGACAGACATGTGAATGTCTAGTTCGCTACATTTAACAAGTTCTTTTAGCTTTTTTGGTCAAATAAATACATAAATAAACAACTCTGTCAAATGCCACAATCAAATAAACACAAGCAAAATAGCTGTCATGAACGTACCTCGGTGTGAAAATGCTACCCGGCTCAGCAGTTATTGCTCTTTGCTGTGGGTGTGTGCTATGTGCTAACGTTACTGGGTTAGCCACGAGTCTGTTGCTGCTGCAGTGACTTGTTGTTCTGTGGCTCAGTGGCTGTGTACCATGGATCTAATAAGGGAAATCTGGATACAGCGTTGGAGGCGGAGCCATGTTTATTCCGATAAAAGCTGCTCAGTGGGGCGTGAAGCCAAAAAAGTTTGACCTCCTCACTTGAATTGGATTAAAACAAACTAATGGTGTGGCTCTTCTAACTTTTTCCAAATGTTTTTGAACAGAACGGCTCAAGTTGTGATAGTAAAACAAGTCATTTCACTGGGGTTGTGACACGGGTCCTTCTTTCAAAATGCAAGCTAACATGATGTTGTAATTACATGGTTCAGCAAATATGTCAAATTGGCTCCAAGGATCGACGCTGTTCCTGAGAGCACAGTGCATCATTGTCATTGGTAACCATATCCAACTACCTCATGTGTCATTCACATGAAAGAAAAAAAAGTACTATAGGGATTGTAAACAACAAACAAGTTTCCACTTTGGCTGCTCTTTTCCATATTGTGCGACTGGCTTGCTAATAGCTTTAGCAATATATCCGCCTAGCTTTCTGTTATTATTGTTTTTACCTCCAAATAAAAGGATTTAGATGATCTCACAAACACTTGTTATATTTTCAATCTGTCTGACCATCTGACCGCTCCATTCCTGTCCTGTCATTGTTCATTCTAGCAAGGTTACATGTTCCCAAATCTCAGCAACTACTAGTGAGGTCGATTGCCAAAGATACAAAACTGAAATCAAAGTTGGAATTAACAAGAATGATAGTCCAGTATACTGTATCATGCTCAGTTTATAACCTTTTACAATTAGGCCAGTAAAGTAAACACAAGCTATATTTGGCCTCTTAAAACTTGTTTATACTTTAGAGTCATTTTAAATTTGTCACAGTCTGTTGCAGCTCTGAGTCACATGCAGAAGTAGCCTAAAATGAACTGTCAATGTGCAAAACATTCACATGAAAGAAAAAAAAGTACTATAGGGATTGTAAACAACAAACAAGTTTCCACTTTGGCTGCTCTTTTCCATATTGTGCGACTGGCTTGCTAATAGCTTTAGCAATATATCCGCCTAGCTTTCTGGAAGACTCTGGTCATGTGCCATGACAGGTACGTAGTTAGACAGGCAAGCAGGCTGTCCAATCATTTCACTCGACTGAATCAAACGATTGGGTGGGCTTATTACAGGCCTGAGGAAGGCACAGATTCCGGATTTTTTTCTTTTTTATGTAATAACGTAATAACCCTAACGTAAAACACACACTTGCTTAGTTTATTCAGGGGTTTTACTACTTTATCCTCACGTATAGCTAGCTGGCTAGCTACAGTATTAACATATGGTGGCTAATGTTAGCTTAATGCTTAATGATGGTAAGAAACAACAGTAAAACAGTTCACAAAATGATCAAATGTGAACAGAGAGATGATTTTGGATGAAAAACTAGATGCACAGCATGGAGTAAGTACATTTTGAGTCGGAGATAGTATAGAAAACAAGTTGAATGACAAATTAATACAAAAGTGCAAAAGCTGTGCCCAGTAGGAAGGGTCAGTATGGGCCAAAGAAGTTATGCGTTTCTCACATTACAAATAAATGTGACTTTCTTGCTCATAAAATGTGAAATTGGGAAAAAAATAACTTTAAGTGAGTGGAAAGATAACATATAAAGAGAATCTGAAGAAGGCGAAGGACGGTCAGGATGAGAGGGTTTGAAGAAGATCAAAGGGGAAAGCTGGTGATTAAAGTATTTCCAATTGGTGTGTGCCCTAAAGGTAAATACTAGCGGTATTCCTCTTGTGCTGGCAGATGAGAGGGCAGGAGGCACGGAGAGCGATGAGGATTGCAATGGAGATGATGGATGTAAAGGTATGTGTGTCAGGATGTGGGGACACAGCAGTGACGGTTTATAAATACCCTTGCCCTGAGTCTGGAGTGTGCACGTGGGCGTGCGTGTGTGTCATGGGCTAGCATGAATGTCACAGAGAATTATTTAAATAAACCAAAAACTGAGGTCATCGCCGCTAGCGTCCTGGCTACATGAGCAGTAACCTTGTCTCTGTGTGTGTTTTTACGATGAGTCCACTAACAGTAGCTGTTTGGGTTTTTTTGAAAAGCTACTATTTTTTAACTTATTTTATTCAAAAATAGGTACTAAAACCGCTTCAAATCAAAACTTTGAGAAACAATTATTGATATATCATTATAAATACACTGAGTTAAAAATGGACCCACCTTAGGGTCAATATAGCCCAGACTCGATACTGGGTTAACTTTATCCAGCACCAACTGGGTGTTTGACCCCGTGTCAGCGTTATGGTGTTAATTTTACCCAGTACCCATGGGTTGAACCACCCAACAGAAGGGCTGTTTTGATCCAAGCCCAGTAATCCAGTAATGTAAAAATAACACTGACACTTGATTACTGGGTGAAGTAAGTCTGGGAACTGGACAAATCTGTGAGCTCATGTTCAGACAGATTTCTCTGCGACCTGGTTCGTGATGGCCCAGTCACAGCTATTTATCTAATATGGGGTGTGTTTGATACATTGACTGACCAAAGCATCACTGGTCCAGATTTCCAAAGTCCCATGTCACATGTTTTCGCTGATCTGATTGGTTGTAGTTCTATCCAATTGCGTGCATGTCCATCTCGTGTCCCCAAATATTTTCGCTTGGATGGCCAAAACTGAAACTTGGACCACGGGCCAAAAGCTACGGAAGCCCTAAAGGGCCATGCATTCATACATTTTATTTCCTCCGTTTTCCCGTGATAACGAGTTCATTTCATTTGTTTTCTCGAGATCTCGAGTTATTATCTCGAAATAACAACTGCCGTTTTCCCGTGATAACGAGTTCATTTCATTTGTTTTCTCGAGATCTCGAGTTATTATCTCGAAATAACAACTGCCGTTTTCCCGTGATAACGAGTTCATTTCATTTGTTTTCTCGAGATCTCGAGTTATTATCTCGAAATAACAACGGCCGTTTTCCCGAGATAACGGGATAATTTTCTCGAGATCTCGAGATAACGAAACTTTGTTTTCCCAAGATAACGATATAATTAATTTGAGATCTCGAGATAATGACTGTGATATGATAGGCCTGAGATTATGGAGACGCCCGGGACATCGTAGCTGGTCAGCTATGTAGTTAACGACGACATCAGGCTTACTTACATAGTGCCGCTGATATAGCTGAAGCCTTGCTAACTGTCTTTTTAGATTACGCACACTAATGTGTATATTATCTGTAATAGCAAGGCATGATGCTATTTCAGCCTGTGTCAGGCCTTGATTGAGAAGATATGTGACGCAGTGATCGATATGCTCCTGCTCCTCTGACATTACTACACTGAATGATGTTTCCTGCAATGATTTAATATACTACACAATCGTTTTTGTTTTCTCAAGATCTCAAATTAATTATATCGTTATCTCGGGAAAACAAAGTTTCGTTATCTCGAGATCTCGAGAAAATTATCCCGTTATCTCGGGAAAAACGGCAGTTGTTATTTCGAGATAATAACTCGAGATCTCGAGAAAACAAATGAAATGAACTCGTTATCACGGGAAAACGGCAGTTGTTATTTCGAGATAATAACTCGAGATCTCGAGAAAACAAATGAAATGAACTCGTTATCACGGGAAAACGGAGGAAATAAAATGTATGAATGCATGGCCCTTTAGGGCTTCCATAAAAAGCAAGCATCTGTTGAACTGTATTGCTAAGATACAAAATGGTACTATACATAAGCACTGAAAGCAAGTAAGTTTTCTCCTGTGTTTATGACTCAAGAACAGGTGGAAAAATAGGATCCCAAGTTCACTTGATTGACTGACTTCCTGCATAAAATGTGACTCTGCCCACTGTGCTCAGATTATGAAAAATAATTTGTAATTTGGGATCCTTTGTATTTAAAGATAATTTTTTTACCTCACAAAATATAAAACAGCATAAACTATATACTGTTATATATACTCAATTACTGTTTTAGTGCTCATGAGCTAGGAACCTTACCTCAGAAGCTACTGTAAAGCACGTCTGTCTGTCGAGGTGTAAAAAGTATAAATATATTTTACGTACAGTGTGTAAAGATCGCTGTTGCTTGAAAAATCAACCTTGATGAGTGGTGATTTGCCTTTGGCTCACTGGTAGAGGAATGTTTTGCTCTAATGGGACGCCTGGGGTTGGATGTCGTTCTGTACACTGTAACACCCACTACTACTCAAGGACAACAACATGTGACTGACCTTTGTTGTCTGTACAGTCACCTGGTAAAAACCCTGCAGCCTCTTTTCATGACTGTAGTAGTTTATGTGACAAATCTCTTACAAAACCACGTCTGACGCACCATAAAGGTACAGTTAAAAACCATACTAATAGTGACCCAAAGTACAATGTTCGAAAAAGTGAAAATTGTTACATTTAGGTAAGTTGTGCATAAAGAAAACAATTGGATTGGGTGGATTTGTGTCCATTTGTGATACTGTAAACTAGTAGATTGGGATTAATGCAATCTTGACTGTGTCCATAAGTGTTGCTGTGCTGGATAACATAAATTACGCATCTATTAAAAGCAAAACTAAGCATTGAAAAAAACTTCAGCAAAAACTAAAAACACTCCAGTTTATTCTGCTGTGGAAATTCTGAAAGGAAATTACAGTATATAGTGCATATATTTGGCAATTAAATCCATTTGAGGAGAGTCATTAAATTAAAGGGTTCAAAAATTCAGTGAGATTCTCAACAGAATGTGAAGAAATAGCAGTTTAATGTATTGTGTTGCAAAGATGTCTACTGAAGTTAGCATACTAACCAGCCAGCCCTGTCCCATCCCTGTCCAAGGCTCCTGTGCTAGTGGTGTAAACACTAACACACCCTTGGTCCCTGAGCTCCCAGTCCGAGCCACTAACTGCACAGCTATCTGTGCTAACTAGCTAAGGGCAGCTACAGATAGCAGCAGTTAGTAGCAGTTAGTTGTCACTCTAGTCATATGCTGCCCTCCATTTGTTTTGAGTATAAGTTAGGTTAAAGTTTTATTTTGGTGTAGTTAAAATCAAAGTGAGGACACTGGAGGTATGTTCCCCTGTCACGCAGTTTTCATCATGTTTGCCCCAGTAGTTTTCTTCGTGCCTATAAGAGCTCCACTGCTGCTCCCAGAGGCTGTGTTACATGAAATACATGTATTATAGTGCTCTGTCCTTGGCAATGACCTGAGCTGTCTGCTAAAATATTGTGGCATGTTCTTAGATTTAATAAAATCACAGTGTTGTTCATATTTAAAACGATAAAAACGTTTCAGTACCATAACTAAACCTATAGTGTAACTGATTGGACAGTTCGTAAGGCCATGAGGAACTGTAAGAGAAACCCCAGATTACATCAATCTCACTCAGAGTCACTTACACAACAGGAACAGCATGGTCTCCTCTATAAGATCACCTCCTGGTTTGCCAAGAGGCAAAGATTCCCTCATCACTTGACAGCTCCTGTACTGCCATCCTACTGTACTTAAAGGTCACTGTGTCAGTTGGAGTCAGCATCGCTTTGTGCGTGTCTTTGTCACCAACTTACCTACAGCTTTGAGGGAGGTATATTTGTTGAGTCCCACTGTGCTGTGGTTGCTGTGCGGGTGTGGAAGCCCTTGTCCAAACGGCCCGTAAGCTGAGTTATTCAGATGGTACTGTTCTGGTAAGAGACAGGCAGAGAGAGAGGCAGAGTCAGTGGTAGTGATTACATTATCTTTGTGATCTAGTTCAGAGTGTGCGTCCTGTCTCATACATACAATTCATATTTGCTTTTTCCGGCCTTTGTAGTGTTCTATAGATGATGTAACCATACTATAGTAGCCATATTTAGATGATAAATAAATAAATCGTGGCTTTGAAGCATAGCTGGATTAACCCCTTAGGTAGCCCTGGAGCAGAAATGATCTGTGGGACCTGACTGACCAACAGTTCCTTCCACCCTGTGCAATCTGTAAGCACCCTGTCACCTTCAAGTACCCAGTGTGTACAGTACACACTATGGACTACACATGGCAGCTTTATTATAATTTTCCTACAGCCCCAAATCCAACATATATTCATGTGCAGCATGTGAGCACAACTTAGGAAGAAGAAGAAAAATCTTTATTTGATCACATATCATCCAATGTACAACATAGTGAAACTGGTACTCTGTATTTAAACCCATCCCGAGGGAGCAGTGGACAGCGTGTACGCACCTGTGGACGAACTCCAGATCTTAGCCAGTGCCTTCTTTTGTTAATGATTTTACCGCTGGAAATATGGCTTTTGTATAAAACTGGGCTGTCTATGCATTAGAAAGACAAACATATTTTTGAAATTGGTGCTAAGTGACCAGGAAAAAATAGGGAAAAAGAGCTGTGCTGTTCCCTTTTGCTCTTAAGGTAGAAAACTGTAAAAAAAAAGAGAAAAAAAAAGAAAACAACAACCAAGATGCGCTGCGCTGTATCGGACCAATAAACACTCCTGTGGTTGGGCGTTGACTGCGAGTTAGGCGATGCTTGGTTTTGGCTCAGACTCCGATTTAGAACAGGCGGCCAGCTAGTAACAAACATTATCGTATTACAGCTAAACAGTACACGAAAATATGAATATGAAGAAATAGACAATGAACCGGACCGTGGTTCATATTTGATCAGCACTGCCTTGTTTAAAAGTTTCATCAGAGTTTTTCAGACATGTTTTTCACAGTACAGAAGCAATATGGCGGTGACTTTCTGGTCACCATCTTTCTCTACTGCAGCTATGAGTATGCATTTCGCATCACCTGTTGGTCTTCTGTCGGCTCTATTTGGACTTCTGGGGGCTCTGGTTTCAGGCAAAATGGAGAGAAGTTTAATATTGTTTATTTGCTTGGCATACCAAACTACCTAAACGTCTGCGCCTGAAAATAAGTAATTTCACTCATTTGGTTTCTTTTTCTTTTGCCTTCACCTTTTTTCCACAAGCAAAATACAACAACTCAAGTACAATGCTTCACAGTGCCACTTGCACCTTGTGAGACACTTGAAACTTTTTATACTATTAGTAAATATGGAGAGAGATGTGATGCCATCTCCCTTTTAACTTCGAGGCTGGTGACTTTGGGTGAGACAGCGGCCCCTACCATGAGAGCCAGCAAGTCCCATGATAACTGAAGTGAGGTTAATAAACAATGGAACAAACTAGCTGAGAGAGTGAAGCCCTGGCTATTAGCATTAATGAAGTCCACTGATGCAGTCAGCGCACTTGATGTCAGCCCTGGGGATGGATGGACACACATGAAGTGCTCACGAATGTCCAAATAACACACACACACACACACACACACACACACACACACACACACACACACACACACACACACAGACACCATGCTTTAGAAAGTCACTTGGATTCGAGCGACAGAATCAGTTATTGTTTTAACATCTTTACCGATAAAATGTACCGACACAATGTTTGTGTGCGTGTCAGTGCCCCTGCTTGCGTTCACTTGATGGATCTTTCAACTGAATGAAACAATTAAGTGTATTGACATGCTCAGCAATCTGATTCGCAGTGTACAAGTTGTGCTGTGTGTGTGTGTGTGTGTGTGTGTGTGTGTGTGTGTGTGTGTGTGTGTGTGTGTGTGTGTGTGTGTGTGTATCAGAGTGTCTCAGTGGGAGAAGCACAGCATCAGGGACAAAAGATTTCATCACATCTGTGACTGTCAGTGCTAAGAAAGAGGTGTACATGGCACAACGTCTGAATACTAATGACTGCACACACACACAAGGAAGAGTCATGTGTGGTTCAGATGACGAACAGAGACAGAGAGCTGGTGAAAAAGAGAGAAACATGGAGTATGACAGGGTGCTGGTGGAATAAATTAGAATGTGATGCTGAAGCCAGGTGGGTGGAGAAATGTCAGGAGTTAGTCTTTACAGTAACAACATTTACAACTCTGAGCCTCTACCTTAATCACTGTCACACACACACACATACATGTGCTGTGCGCTGTAGTTTAAGCTGATTAGCTGTGGAGTGTGTGTGTGTGTGTGTGTATGTGATCAGTGTATCATCCAGTGTAATACAGCGGTGCTGACCTCTCAGCATGTGCCAGATTAGCGGATTATGAGGAAAACCTCCTTTTCACACTGTCATCATAATCATCACTACCTATCACGATTTCATCATCATCTTTCACTACCTTTTTATCATCATCATCATCATCATCATCATCATCGTGTATTCCTTGTGAGATATACTTGTGAGATTGCTGGTAAACAATAAAATAGGCTCTGAAACAGTCATATAGTCAATAGTTTAAATGTGATGTCATATTTTTGTTGACCAGCATTTAGTACCATTTTTACACCAAAATTTGTGCGTATGTGCAGGTTTTTTAAGCGTGGTAAACCCGGAAAAATTAAGAATTTAAGACTTAGCAAACCTTATCTCCTAAAACTTTTTATTTTTTATTTTTTTTATTTTACTATCTTAAGCCCCACACTCCATGAACAGACTTTCAGTGGTGCACACACAAACCTAAATCAGAATGCTTATGTTGATGTCCCCATGCCCATGTGCACACACACTCCCCCACACAGAAATACACAGAACAATACCTATTAATGAGTCTATCTGCTTGGCCAAACCCTCTTTTAGGTACAAGGTTTCAGTGATTGCGTAATGGAATAAGTATGTAAGTTCGTGTGCAAGCCAACACATAGAACAGGAACTGAGGGAATTAGGAAAGGTTCTGGTTCCAAGGTTGTGGATATTATAACTCCAGCATGGTTGCACATATTAATTTCTCCATTAAGCACCACTAAGTGAACGTCTGGCGTCGAGATCTTTTAAGCGCAGAACAAGAGGGCAGGAACACTGCTTAATGAGTTATGTAATGTCTTCTCTCTCGGCGGGAATCACTGGCGGCGGATGATTAAGGTGAAGATCGGGCTTCCTTTGTATCATCTGTCTGAATGACTCGGGAGTGTTGAAAGAAGCTGACAGATCGGGAGGGACGAAGAGAACGTCTCGGTCCAGAGTGGAGGTGGTCACGTTTTTGAGTTACAAGGGGGTGTACACATGACGAGAGTGAGAGAAATACTGAAAAATGAAAAGTATGTTCATTAATTTGTCCTACTATTCCCCCGCTTCCTGAAACGCTCTGTTCATCCTCCTGTTTCTTTAAGACCACCCTCCTGAATACCCAGTCTGCTCTGATTGGTCAGCTCACACACGCCTGAGCCAGCACCGCTAACCACAACAGAGTAGCTGTGCTAAATTAATTCTCACATGCAAAACTAGCCACTCGGCATAATGCAATGCAATGCAAATGTGTAACATGGTGACGTAGTGTGATGTCACAAAGTCACAGAATTAAAGGCGGGACCACTGATGAGGCGTTTCAGGAGCAGTGTTTTCTGTGGGAGAGAGGAGCTTCTGTATCTGCAGACTTTGACCTTCTTAACTTCTGCTTCTAAGATATTTTACATGCACAAGAACCTATAAAACACTAACGGAAAGGAAAGGTGACCTTTTTATTTTTAAGAAGTAAAAAAACTAAAGTTGAGTGTCTCCTGATCGTGTCATAATGACAGACTTTTCCTTCACAAGATACTTGTTACAAACACTTAATAATTAATAATAAAGCCATGCAGACATGAAACATTTTCAGATTAGCAGTTTTTTTTTTAGATGAAAAGATAATTTCTTTCATCGTGCAAAATACTGGGTTATCAATAAAATAACAGTCGCAGGCGTCCAGTGTGTCTAATGTTTTGACTCTCTTGCTGGTCTGGAAGCAGTTAACCGACTTTTAGCAGAAGCACTAATGATGCACCAGCATGACATTTAGATCGGGATTCATTTCCAGGTCAGCAACTTAAGAGGAGTTTTAGTTTTTTAGGAGGAGCTGAAGGAGTGTTTGATGTAATGGGAATCCTCTCTCTCTCTCACACACACAAGAACACACACAACTATACCATCTGCCGCTGTTTCCACTGGCGTGCTATTGTGAGTGCTCATGACCGTGACAAACACTAAGAAAAGCAGCGAGGCCGACACATGTTTCTGTGCGTTTTGTGTATAAACCTGCATGTCTGAGTGTGTGTTTGTGTGTGGAACGATACATAAAAGGAGCCTTAAGTGCCGCGGGGAAAGTGATGAAGGAGAGAGTGCACCGCATGCTGTCTGTCATCGCCGAGATGAAATGTGAACGTCCCCGCGCGTCTGAGTGAGAGAGAGCGATGGCACGGGAATAAAGCGAAAAGCCGAGCGTAGGCCACCAACGTCTGTCATCAGTGAGATCATATAAGTCTGTGTGCATCATCATTTACTGCAGCAGAGTCGGAGCAGACAAACACAACCCTCTCCCACCCACACGCACTTTATAATCCCCGCTCTGTGCGATCTGCTGAGCTGGTCGCACACATGCCTTTTTGTCAGAATAATCAACATGACACGAGCAGGGGAGCAAAGATTCATCCTGAGATCATTAATTTACAAGAATAAGTAGTTTGCCTCTCATGACCCCAGGGAAGAGTTGAGAGTGCAGGAAAAGATTTTGGAGAAGATGAGCGCTAAGAAAGCGACTCCTCTGACAGCTGGGGCAAAGAAAAAAAAAAGAAGTGAGAGAAGAAAAGGTGAAATTTGTGTAGAAAAGTGATTTGTTACTGGGTCACACTACTTCTGCAGTTGTCTTTAATAAATAGGTCATCACTTTTTGCTTCAAGCTTTCTCTGCCATGAGTCATGTTGGAGACATTGAAACCAAATATTTGCCTCCTGTCCTCGGTTAATGTCGGCTGCTGATGGTTCATGTAAATGATCATTTCTGACTTTTTGGCATTTATAACCATTAAAGACGCAGTGAAACAGAAGTTGGAGCATCTTTGTCCTCTGTATTGTGACTTCTGAATATAATATGTGGGTGGCCTCACCCAAATCCCTCAGATGTCATTGGATCTCATAATGCTGGGTGTGGCTTAGTGAATGGGACCCACTTGTTTCCACGCACACCTTCCTCACCTGTGTGGTCAGACCAGGAGGACTACAAAGGTGAAATGAATAAATAAGACATCGACCACATTCTTTGGAAATGCAAATACATGCCATCACATACTGCCATCAGTGATATTGGTAGAGTGAGATAACTGCACAGAGGCCAAGTATAGGTACAGTACTTAAAGACAACACCAAGCCCAGTCACAGTCTACTGCCATATGGCAAGAGATGCAGAAGTATCTGCTGCTGCACCACCACACTACAGAGCAGCTTCTTTCTTAAGGCTGGGAGACTTCTCAGTTCATCCTCCAAAGTCCACTGTATAAAATAGTCTTTTTATTCTTGTCTGGCATAATGGGACGTGAACTCAATTTTCGCTCTACAACCCTGGTGTTGTAAAATGTCCAATAAGTGAACCTTTAACCTCTGACCGTTAAAGTTACCATCCCCAAGTCAAAGAAATGAATTTTTACGTTTTACAGAACAGAGGGGGAATTTGACATAAAAAAACACTCAATAATGATTGTTTCTCATTTTTCATTTCACTTTTAAAAGCGGCCTACTGTACGTAAGCAGGGGTGCAAGTAGCAGTTGAGTGCCGGTACACAGTACCTGGAAGAAGGGACAACAGCTGCCTGACAAAACCCACCTTCAAAACCAGTCACGATCACATTTCCAACAAGAAAACACATCTGCTAACGTTTTGTCAACTTAAACAACACAATGTACTTTCCTTTACACATTGCTTTGAAATTGTTCTAAATTGCTTTTCCCCATCCGTGTGGTGTGACATACTGCCTGTCCATGAATACTGGTAGTTATTGCTAGCTTACATCAGCACTGCTGCAGCTAACTGTCGTTCATGATGTTCTGTTTTATTCCAACAACACGGACAGCAGGTCATACAACCTGTGTGACACTCATGGGTATTTCTGTAACTCATATTAATGGTACGGGTGCTTCCTGCATTTGATTTATTATGATGGTTCTTTCGTTTTTTTTTTACTTACTTCTTACTTTATTGATGTTATTTACACTGGCCCAGAATAGATCCCATTAAGTTTTGCAGCAGATAAAGTTACCAATCCAGGATTTTTTGTGTGTTTTCTTTTTCTCGCAATTTCGCAGGGACTGACGAATTTTGACGAATCAGGCGTATGTAGATGGCTGGTATCTATGAGTGAATACAATTTGATCATGATCCTAATAAAAATGTAAGTTTGACTGAATTAAAGGGGACTGTTGGGCCTTGGCGGAGTTATGAGCTCTACTGAGCGCCGTTCTAGTTGCATTTGAATTCAGCTTTTCATTTGTAGGAGGAAGGACTTTGGCGTTTTCGTTTTTCAAAAGTTACATTATCCTGCTTTAAAGTGAATGTCAGCCACAGAGAGAACAGTCAGCAGACCTTTTAACACTTGCACCCAACACGTTCAAAAGTGTTCAATTACTGTGTGTGTAATGAGCATTACTTTTTCCAAACGCCTCTGTCTGCCATCTTGTCTACTATGGAAAAACCAATACTGTGCATCTATTTTCTGCCCAGGAAATCTATGTGCTGTTCCACTTTATCCTGTGACTCAATTAGGGAGCATTTTGCATTACATTTTGTATTTGCATACACACACGTGCCAGCTTACATTCACGTTGTCTTACAAAAAAAGCAAAAGCATTCCTGCAGCTTCTACAGAAGTCAGACATGAGTCTATCAGGGTGAACAGAGGATGAGGATCTGGGAAAGAGAGAGGTGATTCATGATGTGAAGCACTGACATGTTGACCCTCAAATGTCAAGATGTGAATTTTCTTAAAACCATGTTATGACCAAAAAGAGTACATGTTTAGACAGCTTCGAGCTGACATGTTATGAGACAGTCTTCGGGCAAAGTTCTGATTACGAACTTCCTCCCAAAAACAACACCTGTCATTGTGAGTTCCGATGTGATATGATGAGGAGTTTTGTTTTGTTGTATTTGCACAAAGCAGCCTGCAGGAATTATTTTTTTTTGTTTCCATCTGTTTTTATTGATTGCAAACAGCCAGTGGACATTTTCCTCCTCTGGGAAAAAGTGGGTGTAATGTGCACAAACACGGAACACATTAGCATCAATTGGTCTCATCATCAACACTGATTTCTCTGCCAAGTCTGCTGCCTTTCACCACTGTCACTTCACATTAAGAAGTGGACTCGCTCGTATCACACACCTGCATTTTTACTCATTGTGTTTTCATTTAGTCAATTTGCTTCCACATGCTGTCTTCTTTCGCAAGACTGCACCATGTGCTCGAAAAACATCCAGTAGTTGAAGGACGTGTGGCCCTCCTGAAGCAGTTGGATGATCGCGTCAATCCCCAGGCGGTCGGTGGTTCGCAGCAGTGGGGGATTTAAAATTCCTCGGTTACGCTGTCGACAACGAAATACGACTTAAACCTTTTTGAGGGCAGCAACAGGAGGAGCAGCGGGAGTGAGCTCAGAAAAAAATAGAGAAATTAGGAAGAAAGAAAAGTGGTAAGAGTGGCTGGAAAGCCAGGAATAGAAACTGAGAGAAAATCAGAGAGAGCAGAGGTGACATGGAGTAATAAAACATAAAACATTGACATTATCTCAATACAGTGCTGGGCAGTAAAGTAATACTTTACTAAAAAGAAGTAGTTTTTACTAAAAAAATGTAAATAATGTGATAATTAAAATTTGAAATTCAGTTACTAGTTTAATGCAGGGTTGATATCAGTTTCGTCTCTGCATTTGGGAGTCGGACTTCTCTGATACACATTAGGTTGGCGCAGGACGCAGAGGTGTGAAGAAGTGGCTCGCCTCTAGCAAAAGAGACGAAAAACACTACACTGTTATCTCCAAAGATTTTGTAGTTTAAAGATTTGTGTTCTTTAGGCCGGTGTATATTCTAAGAACTAGTTCGTTAGGTGGATAATTTTAGTCTACACCAAAAAACGGGAACTGCCGTTCACCCTAGCCTGCCTCCAACATGTATACTGCCTGCTTTGTTTCTTTTTGTATTCCTACACCTAAAGATGCAGCATGTAAGAATTGACTTCCTGTGAAATTCGAAACAAGTAGGGGGCAGCATATCGCTAGACTCACCGCCAACATCTGCTGCTAACTGTAGCTGTCTTTAGCGAGTTGGCTCAGTTACCCGCACGGCTAGCGGTCCCGACTGGGAGATCGGAGAACCGGGTGAATGTTGGTGTTTACACTGCTCGCACAGAAGCTTTAGACCGGGACGGGTCTGTGCTTGCTGGTTAGCATGCTAACTTCCGTAGATATCTTTGCAACACAATACATAGACGTGATTTCATAACTGTTATTTCTTCATATTCTGTTGATAACTTCAATTTTTGGATGTTTTCAGCTATAATTCTTACTTATTGCACCTTTTAATGTAGAAAATGTTTTTCAATTTGTTGTTGAGTAATTAGTACAGGAATATATAATTAAGTTTAAAGTATGTACTTCCCAGGAATCCAAATCCAAATGGTAATACCTGTATAAA
The DNA here is from genome assembly GCF_040436345.1 of Pagrus major. NCBI lineage: Eukaryota > Metazoa > Chordata > Actinopteri > Spariformes > Sparidae > Pagrus > Pagrus major. The sequence goes on along the minus strand of NC_133234.1, from coordinate 9,504,245 downwards.
CTTTAGTCTCTTGACAGCATTTGTACGTGGTGTGTGTGTGCATTTTATTTTGACATGTCAGTCAAGCTGCGGTGACACACGATTCTGCAGATTTTCTTTTCCAACCGAGCATCATGGGCAGCTTATTTCAACACACTTAGCACACACCAGCCAGGAGAGATCATGTCAGCTACTGAGATCAACTGATATGTGTTCATTAATATGTATGACTTGATAACTGCAGGGCCGTCAAGTTCTGTAGTATCTGAGGATCACTTCTTCTTTTCACTCCATCACAGCTTGATAGATTTCTTGTGCATCGGTGCTTCTCGCTGTACTGTAGGCTCTCTGGCCACAAGCAACATTTACTAAGCAACTTGGAGATTAAATAATAAGGCTGCTGCCGGTGTGGCACATTCGCTCAACAAACATCTGTTTTCCTCTTTTTTAATGTTGCTTCCAGCTTGTGTATCCGTCATCCTTTTCAAGTGAATATAACCAATGAAACGCTCTGGATTGAAGCGTTCACCTCATACAGTATGTCATATCGTGTCATTAGCAGTGTGTGAAATCTACATAGCAAGAGATGAGAGATATGCACCGCAGGGGGCCTCTCATATCAAACACTCCTCTCCACTCCCTCTCTCTGATACACATATGCCCATGCGCACTCACATGTTCACTTGCAGGCACACAAACATGCATACTAATCTGCACACATGGGGACACACATGCACAGTCACAGCCAAATTCAACACAATCAAAACATAAAAAAATATCATGACAATGTGATACTGCAGAGTGGCATGCACCTGGTCAGAATCTGTTCCATGCAGGCAACTGTATGTCCATGTATAGAGATTGTGTGGAGATAGGCACATGCTGCCTGTAGGGGTGCAGCCTGCCTACATTAACATACTAATTAAACAGTTAATGTGTGTTAGTGTAGTGCACCAGTGTTGCACGTGCAACAAGCATGTGTTCTAGTTACAGATGAGGATGCTCTATTGTTCAATCTCTCACTCCGTCCTCCCCCTCAGCGCTGCCTAAAAAAAGTCTCACCAGCCAGTGCTAATAATGTGTAGCATGCATTGTTCTGCATTGAATCTGCATCGCTGCTGCCAATTTAACTGGATTAGTTGTCTAGTGTCTGAGCATTGAACAGCATGCTTTCCTCATGATGAGGAGTTAGTGAATTCATGAGTGTAGACAGCAAACATTCTGATGTAGCAGCAGCCAGCAGCACTGAAAACTGTCAATAGGTACATAAGAATTGAATGGTGAAAAATTTGAAAAAAGTTGAAATATTGGAAAAGTTGGTGGATAAGTCGATGTATTGATAAAACGAAAGTGTGACCAAGTGAAATGGAAACAGCGACTTGTGTGCTTTTAGCTCAACCCAATCGCCAATAAATGTTGGCCATGTACGTCTCTGCAAACCATAAATATGATGAAACTTTTCACTTCTTTATGTTGCGGATGTTGCAACTTATGATTCTTCAGGTTCAGTTTCAATTCCATGTTGTGACCTGTGCTCATGTTCTGGTTATAGGTTTGGGTTAGGAAAAGAACATATTTTGGCTCAAATTACCTGCTTTGGTCGACACAAACACAGCTTGAGATGTCCAGTTGAAAATATCTGTTTTTTGTCCTCTCAAACCAGCCTGAAAATTGTCCCGAAGTCTCTTCAAAAATGTCCAGTGGTTTCACACTTCCAAATGTGGAAACGCAGTCTCAAACTGTGGACAATGACTTGACAGCCTTTTTCGCTCGTAAATCCAGAACCACCCCCTGCACCCCTGATGTGAAATTCAGGTGATAAACATGTAATGTGAAAGTGATATGACACGTATTGCACAAATGTCAATACAGTACATATGACACATACAAATGTGAATGAATCAGTGGCTTGTGGAAACATTAACTGCCATTTTATCCTGACCCCGTTAAGCAATGTTACCCTGTTGCACCCTCTTCTTTTATAATGGTATAATGGCACCTAACTGCAGCATTAGCGCCACTCACTCAATTCGAAGCAATTCCTAATCCACATAAGAGGAGTAGGGATGTAACGATACATGCAGTCAAATAAAGAATATGTCTGACTGACTCAGTACATTTATCACCAACGGATTCGCACACAATGCTTTCCATCACACAAAATACAGGTCACAAAATGGAGTCTGGGTTTTGTGAGGTTTGTGAAACAAAACAACCAAGTGTGTCTCCATAGCAACAGATCACAACCATGCCTTTTTGATGGATAACCAGTTCTGGGTTTTTAACTTTTTGTAATACAAGAAATCATACGGCTCAACGCAGGATGATAAAATGACGTTCCACACACATATCAGTCTTACAATAATACAGTTGAAGTTGACTCTTGGGATCCCTGGTTTCACAAATATTTATGCTTGAATTTTAAATGTCAGTATATCTTCTTACATTACGTGCTGTGATTGAAACAAATCACTAGACAAGCTGGTTTAGATGAATGGATGGTTGGATGGTTGGTCAGCCCGAGAGAGTAGGTGGTTCGCATCATAATGACTGGAATAAGTTAGTCTAATGTTAGACGATGAATAAGTATGTACTAGGGTTGGGCCGATGAACGAGGCCATTGCCCATCGCCAATGGCTGACAGCCATGGATTACTAATCCCTGAGCATCGTAACATTGTGATTTGAAAGGCTCTCCACCAGAAAGCACAATCAAGTGGCGTGTCCCCTGAGAGTTGCCGTAGGGCAAGAGTTGTTGTTGTTTGTGACATGTGGAGAGGGGAAATGAAAAGTAGTATGTTGCTGCTTAGTGCACTAACATTACATCTCAATGTCCCATTTATTATTTTCTTATTAAACCAGCTCAGTTAGGCAAACCTAAGACACTCGGTTAAATGTGTGGCAGCAGTGTTTCTTTTCCTGAGGGACGTTTTTGAACACTGTTTTTTTCTCCAAAAATACACCTGCAATTGCTGCTTCCGGAAATCTTCGAGATTGCCACTTTAACTGTAGGTGCAAAACTCCTCTGTCATGAAAATTGAATGGAGTGAAATTCATTAGTGAGCCTGCATATAATACTGTTCATTATACAAATAAAGAAAAAGAGAAACACACAAAACGAGCTGAATCCAAACTGCTGCATGGAAGCTGTTTGTTGAGCTCCTCTGAAGTTCTGTTTTATGTTTTAGTCATTTGGCATGGGACCTGACTTTACACACACACACACACACACACACACACACAATTTCACTGTATTTTTCTCTCTTACACCAGCAAATAGAGATTTCCTACTGCAGGTGCAGCATTAGTACCTCAAGTATATTGTTAACGGAATCACCAGAATAAATATCGGCAATGTACATTTCTGTAAACCATGGATATTTTGAAACTTCACTTTTCTTTAGGTTGCAACTTTACGCTTCTTGATGTCAAATTTCTATTTTATGTTGTGACAATGCTGTGCTTATGTGACAATGATATGTTTTTAAAAACACCTAATTTCGTCGCCACAAACAGCTGGAAATTGTCCCGGGGTCTCCTTAAAAATATCCACTGGTTTCACACTTACAATGGTTGAAACACAGTCTTGAACTGTGGTCAGCGGCTTGGCAGCCTTCTGGCCTTTAACTCCACCACTGTCCCCTTGACCTCCTGATATGACAGTTAGTTCATAATGTGAACAATGTGATATGACATGATTTGCAGAGATGTCAATATGGTACATTGGCCTATGACACTTACAAATGTGAACATATCAGCAGTGACTGACCGGGCTGATGTATGCTGTGTTGTGTGTTTGTATGTGTGTGTGCGCTCTCTCTCAGCACTCACCACTCCTGCTGCGCAGCATCCTGGCTGAGACGCCGTTGGCTCTCCCTCCGTTGGGCGAACCGGCTGTGGCGTTTTCCACTGAGCTCACCTCACCTCCCTGCTGCTTCAGCAGGTCCGTCAGTGTCCTGCAGAGCAACACATAAACACATTTAACATAAATTAGTGCTCAACTTGTAATTTTGACCAGATTGAATCACGGTGACACTTTTGTAACACACTAATTTATTTATTTTTTTATTATTTCTAATATATGAATTTGCATTGTTGTTTGACATCTTGTGGAGGTTTAACCAAAAAAGAAGAGAAAGCAAAAGAAACACTGCTGATTAGCTGCACAGCTTGATTCTAAAACGACTTCAGACTGTCAGTGAATGAGACAACAAACATCATCTGTTATCCAGATGTGCATCGCTGGTCCCCTGTGAGAGCTTTCCTGAACAGCTGGAACACACGTGCACACATACATGCAAGCAATTCATTTACAGTACAAACTCTCCTCCCGGGGGAGGGTGCGTTCACTGTGTGTGGAAGTTACCTGTGTGTGAATGTGTGTGCAATCTGGGCATTTTTTCATGATTCCTGCCTGCTTGTGTTTGTGTGGTTATGTATCAGATGTGAAAAGAAGCGGTGTGTACAGTAATTTTACATCAGTAGGGTGTGTGCTGGGGTGTTGGTTAGACAGAGGTCAACAGAGACGAAACAGAAATCACATGGGGAATACAGTCCCGGCAAACTTCACAGCCATTTTGAAATTATTTTTCTGTCTTTCTTGCCATTTGCCTTAAAATATTGGGCTGATAAGAAACTTAAGTCGAGGAATTTGCCATTTTTATCAGTGGTTAGATTTGTCAGAAAAGGCTTTGCTCTTTAAGGGGGCAACAACCTGCTGGGAGAAAGAATCCCCCTCTTATTAAACATACATGAACATTAAAAGTTAAATCAGCAATAACAAAAACTCATATAGAGAAGGTTAATGTGGTTGAGGGAGCTGTGAAAGCAAACAGAAGAGTTTAATATGATAACATCAGTAGAGTAATACTGACGATTGTCAGGTTATAATGGTTGCAATTTATACCTACTTGAATCTGATTGGACGTTATTAGTCAGCTGATAGCTGCACAGCTGTCAATGAGCCAGTGATTGTGACGCATGACTGAAGCATCTAATGCCAATCAGCTGATGCCAAGCATGACCTTAGTGCCTTGCCTGAACTAATGCTCTGCTATGCTGTGCCAGTTTTTTTTTTTTTGCTGATGTTGAACCAAATATCATACGATAAAACATCCTATCAAACAAAACCTATATTGTACCACTATTTTGTTTTCATTGAGTTTTTATAGGCATTAACACACTACACCAGTGAAGTGGTTCAAATCCTGTTGCTGGAAAGCTTTTTTTTTAAGGAAACTGTGTTTGGCTCTCTTTGCCTGTTTAACACACACTACAGGCCTCAGACGTATTAAAATATCCCACATCCTTCCAACTTGTATACACACATACTGACACACACAAACATTGCTACCCTGCTTACTGGCCAAGTGGGTTTAATATAACCGTGTTACAATGATGCAGGGCTGTTTAAGCTATAATGATACATTTGCCTGCATTGAGTTTTACCACTTTGATGCTTAACATCTCTCAATTTTAGTCTTTCTACACATAATAATAACTCCAAACCTTCAAATTCAACCCAAACCGCCAGAATAACTGTTTGCAATATACAGTCTGTAAACCACAGATATGCTGAGACTTTATATTTCGTTAATGTTACAACTTTACATTTCTTTAGGTCCCATTTGTATTTTATGATGTGACACCACTGTGCTTATGGTCTGGTTAGGTTTAGGCACAATTACCACTTGGGTAGGGTTAGGAAAAGATCGTGTTGTGGCCTAAAAATACCTGTTTTGGTTGCTACAATCACAGCTGGAGATGTCCCAATGTCTCCTTAAAACAATCCAGTGGTTTATCGTATACAAATGTTGAAACACAGTCTTGAACAGTGGTCACTGGCTTGGCAGCCATCTCTCCTTTAACTCCACCACCATCGCCTCCACTTTATAAACATGTAATGTGAATTTGATATGACACGTTTGTAGAGATGTAGGTTTGACACATAGCCAACAACGCGTTCAAATGTGAACGCATCATTGGTTTGTAGAAACGTTAACTACCAAATCCATTTTATTTTACTACAATTATAAAAGTGAGCCCAATCATTGGATTTTCATCCTTTCTACTGCATTTTATAGTCAGCATCCTAATTTACAGCTTGCGCCTGTTGAGAAAAAAGTGCCTCATCTCCTTGCTGTTTGTGTGTTTTGTTCTGTGTGTCCTCCACCATAAATTCCACTCAACTGTATTTGACTGGCGGCCTTTTTTGCTGAACGACATACGGGCAAGATTTCCTGCAATATGGTCGTGTTTTGACTCGGGGGCTTGTTGTGTTTGGATGAAAGAAATGCATAGGAATGACACAAACAGGCACACACACACCACACACACACGCACGCACGCACACACACACACACACACACACACACACACACACACACACACACACACATTTTTGTACTTCCTAGCTCTTTCATTTCATTAATTTAGTATCAGCTAAAGACTCACTGCCTGACCACCCGAACCTCCTTCCCACAGCTGATGACACCTCCCTCGTTATCTCACACTAACACAGATACACACACATGCACACAGGCATACTCATCACTTTGAATAAACACATTTCCGCTCCCTGTGCATTTGCTGAATTTACAGTGTTGATGGTATTCACTCCCTTGATCAATAATTCAAACACTGGTGCCTCTGTTTCGCTAACGAAGCTCATGTGTTTAGCCCTTTCTATCATTCACACACACACACACGTACAGGTACACAAAACACACACAACCTAGTGTATGATGGACCTGACAGCGACGGCCAGGGGCAGCTTGTTCACACTCAACCTTTCAAAGAGGAAAGCGAGTCCCTTTGGCCTCTTCTCCGCTCATCAACAAACTGTTTGTGGGTGTGATGATCACAGGGAGTAACAGTGTCACACAAAATGTCTCCTGCAGGGACTCTGGTGGTGGCATGACGTGGCTTCGCTGTCAGATATCATAATCTGATTTTTTTTTTTCAGCCACAAGTCTCATGTAAACAAATGGTACATGTGTGTACAGTTTGTGCGACTTAGTTACTGTAGTAAAGGAGTAATCCCCCCTAAAACACACTGTGGGTTGTGTATTTCTCAGCCTGTTTTGGGGTTTATTAAATACACAGCATGTAATTTCTGCCACGAGAGGTCTCTCAGTCAAAGTGGTGACAAAAGATAGAGTTTGATGACATTGTGAAGAAGCGCTGGATCGTGGGAGTTGTTGTCTTCATTGTTAAACAAACATCATTGCCAGCAAAAATCTATCTGACTTCATCATTTTACCTCTCTTCTTATCCGATAATCTCTTGGGTCGTTTCGTTCACCCCGGAAGTTTGCGGAGACAGAACACGTAGCAAACAGCAATGAATAATCGCCCTCGTTCATGAGTGAGCAAAACAAACAATAGCCAGATATCACGCCAAAGCGTGTAATGGACCTGCCGGTTCACCCTGTCACTGTCACACTTGGCGTCACCTACCCATGAAAACAACACTGATAGATTGAATGGTTTCTACACTATGTGACTTCAGTGATCACAGCGTTACATACATGTTTGTAAATGTTTCAATTCCTACATATTCCAACTTTAATGGAATTATTGATAATGTAGCAAATCACTAACTAAAGTAGGTGAGAGAGCTCATATCAAGCCACCAAATAGAAAAATGACAACAAGAAATAAGACCCCAAAAATCACACTTTTATGAGTTATACTATTTCTGGAGCTGTATTTTATAACAGGATATTAAATTCATTCATTCAAATCAATTCATATCTTAATCATCTTATTGTGAATCCTTTTATATACACAGTGAAAGTGTGCGGGGTTGTGAAAGTCTGTATTAGATTATAAACTGAAATTGTTGCCGTCTAAATATTTGCATCACACAACAAAAAGACTTAAAACGCCTCCTGATGTAAGATGTAAATCACTTTCTCTCTTCTTTTTTCTCCTCTTTTTCAATTCTTTTTTCTTTCAGTCTTCTTATTCTTCCGCTCTCTGCCCCCTCCTCAGCTAAACTCAGCCCTAAATCTGTCTCGTTCTTGTCTTCCCCCTCTTTAAACCATATCATTTGTCTTCCTCTCCTCCAGTCTCTCTCTGCTCTTCATCCCCTCTCTGACTCATTGCCGTGCACTGCCTCGGGCCTCCACACACTCTTCTCTTGGCTCGCCGCTCAAACAACTTGCTGATTTGGACTTTTAATCTGCAACAAAAACTTCACCTGTCTCCAGGCTATGGAGTGTTTATGGGGCGTTGGCTGAGCTTCACGAGAGTCTCGGCGGATGCCTTTGAAAGAGTGAAGATGGCCGTGCAGCTGGTGTAAAGATTAAGACTGGCAGGGTGAGGAAAAGGCTTGTGGTGGCTGCCAAAGATGAAGTCTAATTCAGTGATATTATGAATGAAAAGGTGCATGTTTGTTAATGGAGTGCAGCCTGGATCTGTTCTCATACACTGTCACTACATTTTGTCACCCTGTTGCTGCCTGTTTTGCGCCTTAGAAACATTTACTTCTGATTCTTCTTAGTTTCACTCTCAACTACCACAAAGAATTCACTTCACTAACTTATTCACATCAGAACAATTAGCTTATCACTAATGTCACATCCTTCCAACCTGCCAAAATTCAGAAAATGATCTGCAGCTGTCCCATCCAATCACAACTGGGTGATTAATATTGGGAACAGACCGATTATCAGCTGTGATACTCAACATTTTCCAGATTAAAAATATCTGTATACTGTTTGTCAGATTGCCTAAATATATATACAGATACTGTATATATATCAAGTTAGCTCATTTAGCCTTTGAGCTAGTGATATTCTGCCGGGACTGGGAGCAAACTTTTTCAGGCGTTCGGGGACCAGTCATGTCTTTGACATAACGTCAAAACTTCACATTCTGTTGTTAATTTTATTTAACTTCTTAATGTTTTAAACTAAAATTCTTGCATATTGCACCTTTAAGAAAAGTATAAAACTCTACTTAAGTACAGTACTTGAGACAATTTTAGGCCTATTTAGTTACAGTCCATCATTGGTTATTATAACCATGAATAAAAAATTGACTAAAAATTGAGGTTCTCATGCAGAGCTCACTTTGAGAACCATGCTTTTTCTTCTGATGTAATTTGAATAATGAAATGAGAAAAAATTCAAACTGAATGCAAAATATGATAAATTTAGCAAGGAAACCTTTAAAACCCTAATTTGGGCTGCATTTATTACAAAAACATTCATAGAAAAGGATTCCTGTGTTTCTGTGAAACATTACAAAAAACAACATTACATTACAAACATTACAAACATTACAGACTATGTGAAATTTATATATTCCGTCCACGACTCCTTATTTCTCTATAACATTACGTAACAGCGAGGTCATCTCCATGCTCTCCCATCTCATTAAAGCCACACTGAGATGAGACTTAGCTAATGTCCTGTAACAATCAATTAGTCCACACAGATCACACAGAACAGAACACACGCTCAGTGATTTGTTATAACTAATATTAACGAAACCCCTCAAACAGAAAAATACTTCCTCTGTCCCTCTGCAGCACGACTCCATTGATGATTATAAAATGAATACATTAAAGCCGGGACGTTCAGCATCCTCATGTCATGTTCATGCATTAATGCACACGTTATTGATCCTGTGACTGCACATGGGTTCACTTTTCACAGCACTTTATACCATAAAATTTGTCTTTGAGGTTCCAGTAAAATTAAGATTTAAATTACATTTGTGTTGAGTTTTTATGTTTTTGATAACATTTTGGAAATTTGGTTTACAGTTTTTGAAATTATATGACGAAGGAGCTTGTGGAGCTTGAATAATAAACACAAACTGACATATTAAAAAGTCACTAAAAATACACAAACCCACTCATAAACACACACACGGGGAAGGATGAGTGATGTCCCTCGACTGGACTCATCAACCCATCAGCCTGCGAGAATCTCCCTCCTCTTTTCAAAATGTTCTCTCTCCCTACACTACAGTACATACACCATCTGTCTGAAACCACTTCCCAATATCTAGACACCATCCATCCAGAGATTTAACATTAAAACAAATCTTTTAGATAATCCACTGAAAAGTAAAATGGCTGTCAGACATCAGTGTCACAATCTCTTTATTTTCCCTCCGTTGTCAGTGCTCTCTCATCAGTCATTGCTCCCACTTTTCATCAAAGATACAGTTAAGACCGGCTTCCCTGTCACTGGCAATTACAGATAAAGAGTGAGAAGATGACAACTTACGTCTTACACACACCGCACACACAAAGGACTGCACACAGAAGTACTTTTGTGTTTTTCAGTGTGTTGATACTTCTGTTTTAGATTCCTCTGACATGTCTGCTCATATTGTCTCTGAAATCTCATGTACACTTTTTTATCATTTAGCATTTTAGGTGAGATCATTTGTAAAAAAATCAAATAAAATAATGTTGGTTTATAGGTAGATGCACGTTTAAGTCAAAGACAAAGTTAATACAAGTAAATTGATGAAGAAATCCAAGCTGCTGCAACATAGCCTACAGTAAAATATATGTAACTTTTATATCATTAAAAGAATAATATATACGTATATAAGACAGATACTTATATAAAAACTTAAATGATTAGTTTGACGGGAACTTTTCTACTTATATGTGCGCCAAACATGCTTTTCATGTGCTTTTTTTGGTCATAAAACAAACAAACGTGGAGGCAATGACGCATTTACATCTAAGCTACTGTATATTTACATCTGACTGCCTGACAGCTTAGTCTTTTTTAGACATGTAGGGAGCTGTAATTATAAATGTGCATGACAAACAGGATTAATGGTGACACATATGGTGATTTTTCAGTTTGCAAGTAGCCTAGCCTACACAGCTAAATGGGTTATTGTTCAGCTGTTAGATTCAGGCAGAGTCAGAGTGGTTTTATGCTAATAAAAGCAAATATAGCTTTACCCTTGAGCACACAGATCTTTTCAACAACCTTGAAAATAAAATTCCATGGTGATTTATCTGTTATTCAAAAGTCTATATTGTTTTCTGGGTTATTATTCAGCTGTTAGGTAACATCTAGGCTGTAGGCTGTAACATCTGTTTGGTTTTGTTTTCATGCTAACAAACTAACTTGTAGGTCTTTCTCTCTCTACCTGTACGTTTTTTTATTTTTTTTACTTTCCTTTTCGAGCAGCTACTTTTAAAAGGATGACATTCAGTTCCATGGTAATATACTTTATCAGTATCTGGTTATTATTCTGCCATGAACAATAACAAGCTAGCTTGTTTAGCTTTCCCGTTAGCACCGAGGTCGTCATGTGGTTTTTGTTTTTGTTGGCCAACTTAAAGAAAAAGTTCAAACAAAAATGAAAAATCAGTCATTATTTACTCATCCGATGAAGTCAGATAAAGTTTCCATGTTCTCAAAACATTTATGGAGCTACGCAGCAAAACAGCATTGCAGCATTCTCCAGAACAACTGAATTAGATGGGGACTCATTTTAAAATGTGAAAAAACAACTGAAAAAAGAAAAGAAAATGGCTCCACAAAGCTTATCTTGTGTAACCCAAGTCTACTGAAGCCTCAAGACACCCAAGTTGATTTGAAAAGCATCATTTACCCCCACTTTTTTTTAGCCGAAATCTTACCTGTAGCCACTAAGCGAACGGTGTTAGCGCGTACCTGTCTGAAGTGGGTGCACAAGCTTGACCACGCGTCCAGCATGTAAATATGACTTTTAAAGTCAATTTGGGCTTGAGGGCTTCCAGAGATTTGGATTATGCCAGACGAGCTGTACAGAGCCATTTTATGTGTTTTTTGTCAGTTGTTTTTTTAAAAATGTTTTTAAAGCCATTACAATTAGCCTAGTGGCTACAGAAGGGATTTTGGCTTAAAAATTGGGGGTAAATTACATTGTTTTGTTGTTGTTTTTTTTTTTTTTTTTTTTTTTTAAATCAATTTCGGTTCTTGGGGCTTCCATAGACTCGGATTACACCAGTCAAACTTTGTGGAGCCATTTTATTTTCTTTCTTCAGTTGTTTTAAAACAAATCCCCATCTACTTCAGTTGTCTAGGAGAATGCAGCAACACTGTTTTGTTGTGAGGCTCCAGAAATGTTTGTCTATGTCTATGTATAATGTCTATACATTTTTCTGGGTTATTATTCAGCAGTTTGATGCAGGTATCATCTGAGTGGTTCTGTTTTCATTCTACCTAACATGTAGGCTAGCCTTTTGTAGTGTGCTTTTTTCTTTCTTCAAACGCCTTCAATATGGAAGAAAAGCAGTTTTGTGCTAAATTAAAAGTTTCCAAGAACCTCACATATTTATCTGGGCTGTTTATAGCTGGTTTCCATGCCTGCTTGAAGCTACAAACAGATGGCCCATTAGAAGTTTGAAAGAAGGATGAAATGGAGCTTCAGGGGCCGGCTCACTGTGTGTCTGCAGGTCGTATGAACTTCTCTTTTGACTGATATGAGTTTGACTATGACAGACAAAATGTTTATCTCGGAATCATATATTTTACAGTCTTAAAAATGGGAATGCCACCTTCAAGGAATGACAGATAAAAAGCATCCAATCTTTCAACTTTTCATATGTCAAACATTTTAGCTTCACCCTGATAAACAGACTGACAAACACAAAAACAGCACACAGCCAAACCCTTGAGTCAGTGGGCGCTGACCCACATTTAAGTATGTGTGTGGGCCCAGCGAAGCCTGGCAGGACTGAGGAGGAGCAAGAAGAGGAGGCGAGAGGAAGGTAAAGCAGCTGGAGGGTGAAAATTGTCACATCTGATGCAGCCAGGAAACTGTCAACTTATATGTCCTCTCACTTTTGGGAGGATTTACAGCAAGTGGTGACGCAGGCGCATACGTGTGCACATTTTAACACATTTACTCGCATGCGCACATGCATGGTGACATGCTCGCACACACAGTGGTGACAAGTTGGAGGTGATGGAGAGTGACAGCTCAACCCTGGAGGTAATCAGAAGGCAGGGGAGATGGAGGGGAGATGAGAAAGTAGAGCAGAGGGGGAGGCAACTTTGTGGGAAACTTCTGTCTCTTTCCACATCTTGGTGAAAACGTGTTTTCACACATGGCAGGTATTTTGGGCTCACACTCGTGTGATTTGCTTCCTGCCTCGAGTGTCTTTTTTTCCCCTCTCTCCTAAAACCAGAGGAAGTCACCGTGAAACTAGCGACAACAGAGAGGTGGAGCTAATCACAGAAATAGCACAATACATGTGTATGCTTGAGTTTGTTGATGCAGATTTGTGTGTGGGTTCCAAAATATATACATTATGTACATTAGTGAGCACAAATTTAACATTCCTCTAGATTTTAAATAACTCGTTGCATGAAGTTTTCAGTATGTTTCCATGTTCATGTGACGGCTCTTAACTATAGCATTCTTAGTGGAAGCCTATGGAGACCATCATTACTTTGTAGCCACTCTGAGCAAGTGTGACCTCCTCTTTACAAATGTCATTATCGTCATGAAAACTCAACTAAGCTTCAAGACTCACTAACTCAACCTCTGCTCTCTGCCACTAGAATAGAATAACGTTGTAGTTTCTCAAAAAGCAGGTTTAACATTGATTTGATATCTGTGAATCCACCAGTTCAGTGGTGAGCTGGATCTGCAGTACCTGAAATATACAATCTAGCAGGGATGAAAAAGTAACTAAGTACATTTATTCAAGTCCTGTATTTAAGTACAATTTTGAGGTACTTGAGTATTTCCATTTTCTGCTACTTTATACTTCCACTCAACTACATTTTGGAGGCAAATACTGTACTTTTTACTCCTCTACATTTATTTGATAACTTTAGTTACAAGTTACTTTGCAGATTACATGCTGCATCAGAGCCAAAGTAGCACATTTTTAAATCAATCTATTTTATCGACATGCTGTCATTGATTATCCGTCGACCCATAGTATACAGTATATACTTGTACTTTTGATACTTAAGTACATTTATTATCAGATACTTTAGGACTTTTACTCAAGTACAATTCATATTGGTGACTTTCACTTTTTACCAAAATAACATTTTAACAAAATGTCTTTACTTTTACTCAAGTATGACTTTTGGGTACTTTTTACAACACTGCAATCTTGTACCTTGAAAAAAAACATGTACAGTATTTATCTACATTGATATCAATGCTGTGATGCTGAGAGTAAATTTATTTGGGTATTACTTTTTAGGTTGCCAAGTTGTGAAAAATCCTTCTTGCAAGCGTGTATCATCTTCTAACTTACTTTTTTTTGTCTAGCTCTTCAGTCCTCTAGAGAATGAAACTAGCAGGATTTCGGACAGTCCTGACAAAATCCATTCATTATCATCGCAGCCCCCTGCAGATTGCACTAATGGAAGAACCCTTTTTTATGGTCCGCTCACTTCTGTAACTTCCGATCTGATGTGAAACTCAGTACTAAGAAACTCATGACCCACTATGAATGACTTAATTGCTTTCTAACAAGTCTTCAAGTCTGCAGTTATGAATGTAAGTCATTATTAGGGGCATGAGTTTCTCACTTTCTAATAAGCCATCAAGAGAGATTAGAGAGCTCTCAAAAAGACAAAGTTATACTGGCTGAAGGGATTTCCTACAACCAAAGGTTGCTCTTATTAATGCCTATTACGAATTTATAAGCATTTATTAACTTTTATACAGCCTTATATTAGAAGGTCAAACCAAAGTACACAGCCTGAAGGTGTTATAAATGTTTAAATGATGGTATATGTGGTGCCAAAGTATGATTTGACCCCAAAAGGCTCAAACTGTCCCAAAAAATTCCATGAGCAGGCAAAAATGAACTTGAAATATGAACCATGATGCCATATCCTGATGTCATTATCATGTGTGTGTCAAAGAAAGAGAGAGAGCGGCTGAAATGGAAAAGTGTTTCCCATTTATTGCGTGTGGTCGCAGCCCATATGTTCGCCCCCCTGCTGTATCGAGTATTGCTTATCTGTCTGCCTTAAATCAGGCCAGAGTGGGACAGCCCTTTAAGTGACGGTGTCCTTCATTACATAACACAATGGCTAAAAAGCCCACTGCAGTGCACACACACACACACACACACACACACTGGAGATCAACCACAAAATATAGATCTGTATGCATGTTGTGATGCTGTCGGATGAAAACCTTGTATCACCAGAACTAAACGTTGTTTTCAGCTTAAAGGGGCACTATGTAGTTTTGGCGAAGAAATTCAAACTCAGAATTTTTCATACTTAAAATATTAATGAGGTAATAATACAAACTCAGAAATATTTATTGTTTCCATAAGTGAATAAACAAGCTGTTCTAGATGGAAAAAAGGTCCCCAGAACACTTTGAAGCTAGAAAGGTGGCAGGGTCCGCCAAATATAAAGAATGTAGAACAGTATGAAATTGTGTTTGTTTATTGAGTTTATTCAGTCATGAAAACAAAGAGAGTTTGTTTATTTAGTTTGTTTTGGCATAAAGTAAAAATCAGTTTCCTTTGATTAAAATTTACTCCCCCAAACTACATAGTGCACCTTTAAAGACGAATAACTTTAAATGTTATAAACTCTGTTTGAGCAGAATTCATGACTAACATAAGTGAATTTCATCTAATATATTATTATATTCATCTAATGATATATGCAGACACAAGGTTGTTCTTGTTGGCAACATCTGGAGTGCTGGGGCCACACAAACGGCCAGAAAACAGATATGCACACACGCACACTCTCTCTTACTCGCAT
Source organism: Pagrus major (assembly GCF_040436345.1). Taxonomy (NCBI): domain Eukaryota; kingdom Metazoa; phylum Chordata; class Actinopteri; order Spariformes; family Sparidae; genus Pagrus; species Pagrus major. Next base: position 9,488,537 of record NC_133234.1, on the reverse strand, counting down.
GAATGCACTTACTCTCACTTTTCCCCACATTTGCACACACACACTCCGTTTGAACCATGTGACCTCCGCTGCCACCGTGTTGGTGCTTGGCCTCTCACACTTGTATAAGGTGGACGTTGTATTGCAGTCACCTCCTGGCTATCGTGACCCCTCACTGTGGTGATCTGAACCGTATACTCCTGCAGCCTAAATGCCACCACTATCATTCTTGTTGTTAATTGAACTATAAATCACTGTGTGTATGTGTGTGTGTGTGTAACAATCATGAAGGTCATCTTGTGTTTGTTTACTTTCTGGGTGTAAGGCCAGCCTCTCTCCGGTTGAGGCCTTTCATTAGACGTGACATGTATGACCTAAGGCGACGCTCTCCGTTTCCTTTTGTTGGCTGAGGATTAGTGCAGCATGCAAACACACCGAACCTGGAAGAAGAGCGGGGTTCATGTAGCAGAAGATGTGTGTGTGTGTGTGTGTGTGAGGGTAATCTGAGAGGAGGATCACTTTGGATTTTAACTTTCAAAGCTGATTCGGGAGAACTGGTGGGATTTCGGAGTGTTAATCATCGTCTGCTTGCAGGATGTTGCGACGAAGCAAAAAAGATGGTGGGAGGGGAAGAAGGGGAAAAGGTGCATGGCAGAGTGCAGAATGTGCCTTTTGAACCTCATCCCCACATCAGTATCCAAATCTAAAGTGGGTGGGCGTACATCCATATTTATGCATTCCACCTCATGAAGCATGTACAAGTCCATGAGGTCTTAGCTGCACGTACACTTTTGGACCAGGGATTTATGTCAGCAGGCTAATAACTAAATGAGCGTGCAGGCAGAGCAGTCCAGAAACGGTAAAGCTGTAATCTTGGTGAAATTTGTTTAATCGCAAGGAGGAGCGGTAATCTGTTGAGATGGGCTCACGGAGAGAGGGGAGGGTGTTTATGCAGCCAGAGTGTTTCTATTTCAGTGAGGTGCTACCCTGCAGGAAATATTAATCCTGGCTGTGTGTTATCCGCCGAATGAGTCTTTGCGGCTCAGGTTAATGGGAGACACACGGGGAGGAGAGTGTCCCCTTGTCCGCTTCCTCAATTAAAATGCAAAAAGAAACAAATAAAAAGAATATGTGAGGGAGGAGATGAAGGAGGAAGAGATTGGAGGAGTGAATGAAGATGTGAGTGGCCTCAGCTTTTGGAGGAGGAGGGCCAGCTCAGAGGAGATGTGGAGGAAGGCCGATGAAGAGAACAACATTGTAAATTCTAAGAAAGAGACAGAACAAACGGCATCATGTGCAGTGAAGTTTGCGGTGATCAGCAACAAGGACCTCAGAGAAATAAGAAGAATTAGCTGCAGATACAGAAAAGAACAAGGAGAGGCAGCCAGCAAGGGTTAGATAGTTTGGGATGAAAGCGGGGAGATTTGAGCCCATGCTGTGCATCGTTTGCTGTAATGATCTCCTGAGGCAAACAGATTGAACCCACGGACCACGTATCGAACCCAACTGCAGCGGGAGTGTGTGTTTAAATGTGTTTGTGCACGCTTGCATGTGAGAAATGTCTTCTCTACACAAGGATGGGGGAAATCATCTGTTAATGATGACATTTTTAATCATCGGTTTTTAAATCCAAAAGCGTAGGACGTGATTTGAACCGTGCTCATTGCAAAACCTTGCACACGTGCGGCAAACTTACACCTAATGCAACAAAAAGGGTTTGGTCGATTTTTTCTTTTTTCAGTTTTTTTGTTTATTTCAAATATAAGTCATGCTTACAAGCGAAGCAAATGGTACACAAGGGGTGAAATACAAAAGCATATGAAAAATAAAAATAAAATGGAAAAAGAAGGAGAGACAAAGAAACAAGCACAGAGAAATGAAAACAAAGAAAAATGCAAAATTAGAAACATGTGAAAAAATATGAGCAAAATCAAAGTGAATGTGGGGGTGTGTAGACACATGGGCATGCATAAAGCTGATCAGTGACTCAGGGAGTGACAGGGCTCATACAGCAACAACTCTTTACACACTGAAAATACCATGATAAGCTATTCAGTCCTCTCTCTCTCTCTGACTCTTTACGTACATGTCGATATGAAAGTTATCACTCCAGGACAAAGTGATCAACTTCTGTTCTAAAAGGTTTGGAAGGTTGGGATGAGCTGGTCAGACTTTGCTGTGTGTTGTTAGAAAAGATGGTTTTGTACACATGCAAGCAAACACACACACATGCAAACATGTTAGTAGGCCTACAGGCACACATTAGAAGTTGGAAGTTGTAAATTCCAAGCTGGCAGGTTGAAATGTGTGTTAAGATGTCAGTGAAACAGGAAATTGCATCTCAAAAATGTTCTGCTAAATTTTCTTTGTCTCTTCTGCTCGGGTGAAATCAGAATTTCCAACTTTCCAACATCCCTGCAACGCATCAGAAAACACACACATGCAAATACACAAACACACACACGCGCGTCTATCCACCACAACTTAAATCTTCTCTATGTGAAACAGCTTTGACGTGACGTCCACATACACACTCACACTTACACACGCACTTAGACACACCCTCATGCTCCTCACCTGGAGTTGAGGTCAGCATGCCCCGCCCCCGCTCCGCCTCCTCCGCTCCCTCCACGGCTCTTCTCCAGGCCCAGTTTGGTGAAGATGCCCACCAGCACCATGATGGCCACCACGCCGCAGATGATGTAGACAATGAGGTGCGTGCGGTCCCGGTCCTGGTCCTCCTGGCCCTCGGTGATGGTGGCCACAGGTTTGCCGGTGTTGGCCCAGATGGGCGTGTCGTAGTTGGAGCAGATCCTCTGGTCCAGCCGCTGCTGGCGGAACTGGCAGCAGAAGCGGTAGAAGCAGGTACCGCAGCAGTACAGAAAGACGCCGGCGTTGCAGTTGAACGGCGGGTCCCATTGGCCCATCACGTCGTAGTAACCCTGGCAACGTGTCCCGCCGGCTGGAGGGACGTCCTCGTCGTCCGCGTCTCCCCCACTAGTGGGAGTGGACAGCCCTGTCTCCAGAGGAGTGTTCTGAGTGGTCTCCAAGGAGGTGGGGGTCGTCTGGTTGGCCAGAGTGGTGGGGACAATGAATGGGTCACCTTCGGGTACCGCCACAGTGGTGACGGACGGATCCTGGGTGAGGGCAGGTTGAGTAATGAGGAAGGAGAGGTAGAGGAAGAGGGAAAGGTGGCAGGAGGAATGGTTGGCGGCTGCCATGCTGCTGGGAGGAGCTCTTCTCTCCAACGTCCCACCTGCAGGCTTTGGACAGGAAACGTTTGGAGACAGGTGGAGACAGGTGGAGAAGTGTTAAAGACAAGAAAGAGAATCACATTTAGATGCCTTTATTTCATTAGTCCAAACTCATTAAAACAAAGAAGGAGTTCATTTACAAACAATAAAAGTTGAAGTTGCAGTTTGGAGCAGCTAATGAGAGCAATAAAAAACAGATTGTTCCTGTTAAAGTCATTGATCTGACCTGGACTGATTAAATACATGATGTATGTATTGATCACACATGCTTATGGAGTCAATAATGAAAGGGGGATAGAGGACGTTTTAAACAGGTCAGTCAGAATCACTATTGGAGACCGTTAACACACAGTGAGATGCGATCATTAACCAATTTTAAGTTAGAAAGCAGCTCACTCAAGGCAAATGAAATGAATAGAATCAGCCGTCCGACTGAGAAATGACTGAAGTAGAATATTTGATTTTTAATTGAGACAGCTGACACAGTGAATCCTGAAAAAGTAAGCCCTTACCTTCCAGATAACAGATTACAATCCCATTTCTTCCACAATAAAACAAACAAAACCCGCTGAGAATTCTCTGAAAGCGCTCTCACCTTTTTCTCTTTGCAGTGTGCGCACAGTTGACCCTTCCTCTGCAATTCTTCCCCAAAGTTCAAGGGCTAAAAATTCCCACTAGACACATCCACAAACTTTACTCAGCAGCATTTTTCCCCCGAGTGGCCCCGCAGATCTCTCCTCTCTTCCTCATGTGTTCTCCATTGTCAGCTGGGGGGCTCGATCCGGGGGATTCAACAAACACAAAGCCACACGCGCTCCTCTGCTCCTCCTCGCCCTCTTTCCTCCTCCCGTATCACCTCCTCCTCTTCTTCTTTCTGTTTCCTCCTCTGCTCAGTCTGCGCTGGCAGCTGTGAGTCGAGACCGGTCCGGGACTGTTAGGATCTTCTGCTGCCAAGACCCCTGTGCGCTGTGTGAGTGTGAGTGTGAGTGTGTGTGTGCATATACTGAATGTGTGTATGACTGGAATTGAATGTGTGTGGCGGCACTGAGCGCTGCAACAGTTCAGGAACCAAATGAGATCTCCTCCCCTGTTTACCTCTCCTCAGTGCCAGATAGACAGAGAGAGGGAGAGAGAGGGAGAGAGAGAGTGTGTGTGTGCATGTATGTGTGTCTGTAGGGGGGGGGGGTTATATCCAGCTGCATCTCCCATCATCCCCAGAGGAAAAAAGCCTGGGAGGAGGAGAGAGGAGGGGGGAAAGAGAAAGAGATGGGAGAGAAAATGAAAACGAGGGAGGAAAAAACTGAAATGTGGACTGTAACTGAGTGATTAGTCACTTTTTTCATCTTTTTTTGTCTTTTTTGTGTCATTCTCTTTCTCTGCGTGTGTGTGTTTGTGTGTTTGATTGTGTGTGTGTGTGTCACTGTATGTCAAATGTGTTTGCATGGCAGGCGGAGGACAGTCAACATCTGCTGCGGTCACTCCTGCTCATCGTCTACTTATCGCTCTCGTCTTCCCCGTCTGTCTCCCGCTTTTCCTGCACCCCCCCCCCCTCACCACACACACACACACACACACACGAGCATCACCACACGACCCCCCCACCCCACCTCCCAATCTCTCATCTCCCACTTCGCTGTCCCTTTCTTCTCCCATCTCTCGCCGTTTCTTCCCTGCCTTCCCCTCACGCCTCGAGCATAGATAACACACTTGTTTGCAGATTTCTGTGTTGTGTGCGTGCATGTGTGTGTGTGCGTGTGCGTTGAGCCCGTCTGTTTGCATCAGAAAGATTTAAGGAGTCAGCAGGGTCCAACTCCAGCTTCGCCTCTTCTTTTGTTTAAATCCGCAACCTGCGCTGGAGATGCCAAAACCAGGAGCCGAAACTGGCACACACTCCCAAAGACACACACACACACACACACACACACACATGCATGAATACACACACACTAGACCCACACAGACAAAATCAGCACACATGCACATGGGAAAATGTACAAAGTGCAGATAAACACCTGCTCATTTGCACATAAACTGTGTTCTGCTATCCCCCCCCCCCCCCCCCCCCCTTACACACACACGCAGATGCCACTGCTGAGGCCAATTATAAGAGCTTTACTCAAAGTAAACTACCACATGTACAATTTTAATGGAATTATAAGCCAGATTGACAAGGGGCTTTTTGTTTTGCCTCCCCCTAATCGCCTCTCCCAAAATCCCCTCCTTTATGTCTTGTCATTCCGGAGCAAACTCAACGCTTCCTCCACTTTCCTCTGATTTTCACTCTATTGCGTGCTGGATATCAGTGAGAGAGAGAGAGACATGGCGAGGGAAAGACTAATAGAGAGAATGAAAAGAAGGGAGTAAATGTAGGGCAGTGGGGAGGAGGGCCGACAAGAAAGGAAAGAAAGGAGGAAAGAAAGGAAGGAGGTGGGGGAGGGAGAGGTGGGACAGCGGGGGGAGGCTGAACGATTGGCTGAGGACCAAAGATGAGAGAGAAGAGACGCACGAAGATGGAGACAGAGACGATGGGTTTGGAGGAAGAAGACGGAGGCGAGAGTTTGGGTGTGAAGATGCGAGGAGCAGAGAGGCGACAGGTACCGGATGGAGGAGTGAAGGGAGAGATGGTTGACATAGAGGCAGGGGTGATGAAGGGAAGAGCAAATGAAAAGAAATACCATATTTATTTATTTAATTACTAACAGGATTAATTTTTTTCCACCATTTTATGCTGGTGAGACTCAATTACGACTTAATGATGTGAACATCAAAGTGTACATGCAGCTTAACTTAGTAGTGATCACAGCGCCAGGTTGATGTCATAGTTTACATGCAGGTGTAGAGCCAATAGCAAAGTTTGTTTACATACAATAACAGTAACTTCCAGGTAGAAACCCCCTCAATCATAATAGCTTACATACATTTTTTTTTATTTTGTTATTTTAAAGTGTATCCATCACATTTCAGGCTTTCATATATTAAAAACACTTTCACTAACGTCTTGTTGGAGACCTGATTTAGTTTGGCCACAGACTCGAGAAAATGACAGCATGGCTTTACCCAAAACTAGCAGTTAGAGTTAGATTAGGTTTGTTCGGTTCGCAAACAAACACAATGCATCAGATAAGCACTGCAGAAATGTCACATAGGTCGTACCAACTTGGTTAGTGGCCTTAAGCTTCAAACTATGACGCTCTACCTCCCACTCTAGAGTCATTGTTGCATTTGAAGGGCTCCGTGGTCGAGTGAGCAATAATACGTAATATGCTACACATGTCGACTTTTGGACTGTTATTAACGTGGTTAGGTTTATAAAAAGATCCTATTTCCTATCAAAATAACTATGTTCAGTCTCATTATGCAAGTGACGTAACTGACTTCACAAGTTGTGTCATTTATGTACGTTTAAGAGATAATATGTAGAATTCTTGTTATATATTTGGCTGAGTGGTCACCTACATTATCCCAAATGTTTCAAGCAATTGTCAAACCCACAGAAATCCACAAGTGTACTTAAAGTGATAGTTTGGGTCTTTTGATGTGGGGTTTTATGAGGTACTTATCCCCAGTCGGTGTATTACCTGCAGTAGATGACTGTCAGCTCTCCCCCTGTGTGGAGAAGCGGCCCGTAGCACCAACAGTTAAGCAGAGCATCATACTGTTAAACGGTACTGACAGCCAGATGTAATTTAGCCTCCTAAAAGAAGGCCCACCTAAAAAATATTCTAACAAAGGATAACTTCACCCACGTGCGCATTTTCCTGGTCTTTTTCCTGAGTTGCTTAGCCATGACTTTACAAAAACGTTATTGGTCAGCTGCAACGATGGTCCTGGGGAAACATTAATTACGAATTACGAAGATCGTAATTAACACCAACATGGCGATATCAGCTCGTGCTTAGATTTGAGGATGAGAGACAGACTAGAAAAAGAAACCATGGTGGTAGTTTCAAAAATGCTGGATCTTCACTTCCCATGATGCAACTGGATTGTGTCTTTCAAACTGCACAGCTGGCTTTCTGTTATAAGTTAGTAGTCTAGACGATTATTTTGTCCTCGTGATGAGTAAACTGAACTTTATGTGTGTGCCCCTTTAATAAAGAATAACTAATTTACTTGATTTGATAGTCGCTTATTTTGTCATTCATATTTAAATTAAAGAGAAAGGGGCTTTTATTTTGCACTTTTCTGTTATGTCTCTCCGGATGAAGTCTGTAGTCATTTTGAATTACCTGTCTGGAAAACATTTGGAAGTGTGCATATTTTTATCTAATGCTCTGGTATTCTTGAGTGCTGTGTGTGTGTTATTGTTTTTCTACCACATTATTGTTGTGTGTGTGTGGCCTGTTTCCTGCTCCGACAAGGGTCTGTGTGACCGAAAAAATAAATTGAGTGTCTGCAGAAGGGATGAGTGTGCAGATGTTTTGACTTCTTTCCATTTGCTATATGTTTTGCGAACAACACCGTCTTGTTTTGTGGTAGCGTACAATACCTCTGGTAATGTTCACAGCATTCAAATGCACAAATTGCCTTCTCACCCTAAATGGAGAGCGCAAAAAAAGATAAGTTGCTTCCAATGAAAACGTCGCTTTTGCAGTCCTGTTTTCACCAACTTGGCACCTTTAGGAAAATAGAGGTCAGGGTGTCTAAATGAGAAGGCATGGTGTGTTTTTTTGTAGCATTTAATAGGAACAGGAAAATGAAGAGGACGTGTGTGTGTGTGTGTGTGTGTGGGTACAGTTTCAATGCAGAGGGGCTGTTGTCACCACATGAATTCTAAATAATCTTGTTGAATTAATGTTCATCTTGAACTAGATTCACAAAGTGCCTGCAGGTCTCTGATTTACCCGAGCAGTGTTGCCCCCTTCATTAGGAGACACTTTGAATATCCCGAATGTGTTGAATATTTCATCCGATGACTTCACAGGGTCTATGAATATTCATATTTTGGCTTTGTGTGCTTCCACTGATACGTGTTAATGGGAAGAACTTAATCCTAAAACATATGTTCACATCAGCCACTGGTACTCTGCAGTTTTTTTGGCCTTCTTGTTAAACTTTTTCTCATTCATTGACAAGCAAGAGACCCAGTTTTATCACAACTTTTCGAGCAGATACGAAAGAGTTTTGATGGCAGAGTAAGTGTAAGTAATTAAAAGTCAGTCTCAGGTGTTGGTGTCAGTCACTGAAAACAAAGCACTTCTTTATTGACACCAATCATACAGGGAGAAAACCACTGTGGAAGAGGTAATGACGCCTTGCATCTTAATGTATGAGTTAAAGATGAGACATAACTTTAGCATTCCCAAGCACCATCCGGCTAGTTTGCCAAACAATACAAACACAGCAAAGCAAAAAGGCTAACAGCTCAATTTAAGTGTATAGTCATGCCATGCATCATTAGAAGGCTTAGATTCTTGTGATTCTATTCACGCATTATAAGATTTAACCACATCAGCAAGGTGCAATCAAACAAACAAGCTAGCAAACTAGCATGCAGATTGTCTTGCCAACTCACCAATAAAGTGTCAAACTCCAACAAAAACTGTCTTCTCATATTCCCAAATGTCCAGACATCCACGAAACTGTCCAAAAGACAGCAGATGCCATTAAACCTCTATACCGGAGATCCTGAGATGGCAGCCGTTTGATTGACAGCTCATTTGAGCAGATATGTGCCTCTATGTCCACCCTAGAGCCTACAACAACCAATGACTGATCATGTAGACCTTTTCGAAGCTATGCTACATACGTATGGTAAGTTATGTTAATTATGTATTTAGTATGATACGTAAGTGACGTACTTATTTTAACCCCAAGCACCTCTTCCTAAAACTGGCTGCCTTACAGCTTGGAGTCATGATGATGAAAAAAATTGTCAGCAGATGTTGCCAGCTTTTATTTTGTATCCTGCAGTCCTGGGTGCTTAACAGCAAGTGGTGGGATATGTTTCCATCCATGGTTTTCCAAGAAAACCTTGTGGGGATTGTCGTGGACGAAGTTCATGTCACGTCCAAATGGCGGGTGTTGGCTCAGCGCTGTGTCACACATTACATTGCTTTGATTGGTTGTAGGTCTACCCAAATCAGGAGGAATTTTGGCCTGTGCCGATTGATAACGCCCCTTGAAATCAAAAACAAACTGAGTGTTTCCAGATTAATATGCACAGTGGATTGGTCTGTTGATGTCAGGCTAAGTGAGAGAGGATCAGTCCTTAAAAACAATTAGGCTCTTGATCTCTTAAAACCCATAGGCACTAACTGATTCTGGATGATCTGACTACGATCATTTAAATACCTATATGTCTTATTAATTCAGGAATGAGGGCTGAGCAGATATTAAACAGAGGTACAGCAGGCAGAGAGAAGATTACGTCTTACTTAAAAAGCAATTTCAGAGGATGTGTCTAACTTTGAATAAAACTTGACGATTCTAAATTGGTGCTTTTGAAAGCGGGGCCGTCTCTGTCTACGTGGATGATGGTGTGTATGTGTGTGTGTATGTGTGTGTGTGTGTGTGTGTGTGTGTGTAGGAGAATGTTTTCAGTGTGTGTGCATGAGAGAGTGAGTACTCCACTTGAAGCTGAAGAGCCGTGCAGGGCTGTGATCAGAGGGAAGCCCCTTAATGAGTTGATCCAGGCGAGGCTTTGATGCTGCTCCCTTCTCAGGGGATCCTGGGAAATAAAAGGGAGGAGGTGGGATGGTGGAGTGACCTTTAAACTTTGCAATCGGTAGACAAACTTACACTGCAGGGCTACAGTAAAACAATTCAGAGATTACCTCATGCGATATGCTCCGCAGATCCCATTTTGACGGATTATGCTACAATTACAATTAAAGGGACTGTGGATGTTTTTCTCATGCTAGGATGTGCAAATCATTTTAAACAAGAACCACACACATTCTATCAGTTTAAAATGTAGTTATTTTTTAGTTACTCTAGTGGTGTGGCTCATGGCATGGCAGTCTTGGTTAGTCAGTCCACCGCTTTAGTCCAGACTGAAACATCAAAACAACTATTGGGTAGATGGTCATGAAATTAAATTGAAATGAAATTTTATACATTCACGCCCCCTCGGATTAAATTATAATCATTTTTGTGACTTCTTATCTTTTCATTTAGATTTGAATTTGTCCAATACTTTGGTTGATGACATAATATGACCCTATAGCTTCAGCTGTACTTTGTGCTTAGTGCTACCAAGCAAACGCTAACAAAAACAGATTCAGCAAATGCTAACTTTCAAAACAAAGAGTTTGAACACGGCCAACATTAAACCTACTAAACATCAGCATGTTAACACTGTCACTGAGGGCATATTCTGACATTAACATTAATAGTATATCATCAGAAAGCTGCTAAAATGGCTGTATAACTTGTTTTTAGCTGGCATGTGTCACTTTTTAGAAGTATAAAATAGTAAAAAAAAGTAACTGTTTCTTCGAATAAGACCTGTTAGAACAAAATTATAATGTTCGGTCAAACATCTGACCATTGGGGTGCCTGAGTAGCTCAGTTGGTGAAGTGTGGGCCCCCTGTGTCTCCGCTGCAGCCCAGGGTTCAAGTCCAACATGTGGCCCTTTGCTTTATGTCACTTGTCCTCAATTTAAAAATATATATGATACATTTCTGAGCTGGTTTTGAAGGATAACTGATTATTTTGTCTCTGATTAATTTAATTGATTTTGAGTTTGTGATCATTTCAGATTGGTAGCTAGCTAAAGGTCTGGAAGAAAAGCCTATAAATCAGCAGAGTTATGAAGAGTTCCAGGGATGGACTGTAACTCAAAAAGGTTGACGCTATCAGTAAGCTTGCCAGTCCTTATATTATAAATTAACTCTATATTAATATACTGTTAATACAGTGAGAATATAGTCAGGTAGCCCTACTGCTAAGGATGACAGCAGTGCGTCACACCAGTCAGTGTTGTACTGTGTCTGCACCAAAGGCTCGCAGGACTTGTGTTGTTTTGTTCTGTGTTCTGTCACAGCTAAGGGTCAGACCAAAGTGTGTGAGTGTCTCTCTGTGACTGTCTCAGGGCAGTCGATGTACCTGGCATTTCTATTTGCACTGCATGACTGATGATTGTGCATCCCGACATTTACAGGTGACCAACACAATCGAGTCTCAGTGTGTGTGCATGAACGCAGCCTAAAGACCAAAGGTTATTCAGAGAGTTAGCCAGCTTCATGCACCTTAAATTGATCTACATGGGCCAGTAAATTCTATTTTATGCTCCTTTACGGATTCTGGTATCATAAAAGTCCTGTTTTTAACAAGTCTGCTGAACTATTGTGAGTGAAAATACATTGGAAAATGTTGCAGAAGTGTAAATATCTATTATGTGTCTATACAACTGTATATACAACAACACTTGAAACTGAAAACAAAGGTTTGGCAAAAAAACAAGCAGATTAAGATTGTAGAAGCAACATACAGTATACATCCACAGACACACACACTTACAGTTACTGTACATTAGTGTCTCCTGGCAGACAGATGTACTGTGTCTCTCAGCTGGTGTGACAGGGTGCAGGGCTTTGGGTCAGGCGATTATAAGGTCAGCTCCTCCGGGACAAACAGACTGAACGCACACTTCAAACAGGAAGCTGATGGATCACAAACATCAGCCCATCGATCTCCGCTTGTACAGCATAATGTCATGCAACCGCCTCATAAAGGCGGCTCTGTGTGCATGCCTTTGCTTGTGGGATAATGTATTGGGTGACTTTACTAAGAGCTTGTGTGACCGAGCTGGGACATACATTTGCATGTTTTTACTGTATATTGATTGATGGGATTCAATGAAGGAAAATGACTGTAAACAGATGACACCACAGTGGAGGTGATGTACCCTCTGAGGTCAAGTGGTAAAGAGCACATTTTACATGAACCGTGATGAATAGTACGTTTAGAGGTGATTTTTCCTCCAGTCATTCAGTGCTTTTGTTTGCGGTCACCGGAAGCTCAGACAGTGTTGACATGAACAGAAGCCATCACATTTTAAAGCTCTATTAATGTTAAAGGAGACATATTATGCCGTTTTTCAGGTTCATAATTTTATTTTGGACTACTATTATAATAGGTTAAGGCTTTAATGTTCAAAAAACATGTCTGTCTGGAACGCTCTGTTTTAGCGCCTGTCTCTTTAAGGCCTCACTCCCAAATATCCAGTTTGCTCTGATTGGTCAGCTCATACACGCCTGAGCCAGCACAGCTCATCTTGTCTCCAGTCGGCTGTGACGTCTTTTCAGCTTCAGATAGCGTTACTTCTAGTATGAATATAGCCATAAATTATGCAAATATGTGACATGTTGATGTCACAAAGTCAGAGAATCAAAGGTGGAACTACTGACGAGGCATTTCAGGCGCAGTGTTTTCTGTGGGAGGGAGGAGCTCCGGTTGGCGCGGTCTTCGGGGTCTCTAAAGTGACTACAAGGAACTTTTAAGTGTTTATGAAACAGTCTCGTGATTCCTCTGATGATTATAAATGACCTGTAACAGCAAACGAGACCATCAGCGAAAAGACTGCTATTTTTATATAGTTATTATTAATGTCTGTGGTCAGGTCCAATCACATATCACATATAAAATCACATATAAATACATTACCTCATCGCGATCCATCCTGTGGTCTCTCTGTCACTCGCTTCCAAAACAAATGCACGCACTGCCAGCACGCACTAGCATGGACCTTTACAGCAGCAGGCGCTGTTGTCGTACCACTTTTGTCAAAAGGGGCCGCTAGAATCAACAAAACTGAAAGTTCCTTGTAGTAACTTTAACTTTCAAGACGTTTTACATGCACAAGAACCTCTATAACACACTGAAGGAAATAGAAAAAAAACATAACAGGTGCCCTTTAAATATAATTGCAATATGTTGTTATTTTTTGTGAATGTTGTGTGCAATAAGCATGAAGTCAGAGAGCTCATTTCACTTCTCTAACGCCAATGTTAGTATTCTAATGGACTCCGTCTGATAAACCCTTTGCTCATGCAAGGGCCTTTTAATGAATACCAATTACATATGTTAATTCAGGCAATGCTTTATCTGCATTTATATGGTCGTGAGTGGAGTCTGTGTTGTTCTTAGGGTGTGTGTGTGTGTGTGCTCTCATTGGACCCAATTCTAATATAAAGAGTTTATACTCCAAGGAGCTGGAAAAGGTAATTACAAATTACCTTGTGAGGCACTGGAAGGGGGGGTTCAGTGTGCGTGTCATTTTCACATGATGTTCGTGCAGCGGTGTGTAGGCTACATGTGTGCCTGCAATCATGTGCACACACACACGCAGAAACAAGCTTCGTAAGAAATGAAATACTATGATTTGCACTGTTTTGGCGATGCTGCATCATCGTGATGTTTGTGTGTCAAGTGCAGTTTGTGTGTGTGAGCTTTATTCTCTTATCTCTCTTATTCCCTTCCATTGGCGTACAGTAAATTCTTGATTTTGAGGCGTCAGCTGTCAATCCTTTGGTCTCTTATCTCACACAGCCTATGTGTGTATGTATATGTGCGTTGAGTAAGCGTGTGTGTTCAGCCTGTCAGCGCACGTTGTGAGTTCACAGCACAGAGCTAATGACTGACTGAGCCTGATGTTTGCGATGCTGCAGGACTGAACTCGTTTGACGCCACATCAACAGAACAACGCGGCGAACAATCCGACAGACTGACACAATGTTTAGAGTCAAAGACATTTAGCGCTTCACATATTTTGACCAGGCTAAGTCCTGCTGACTTCACAGCTCTCCTTGGGGTGGTGGGCTTTGATTTGTTGATATGAGATGTGACGTTGGGAAGTGTTTGCCCCGACTCCATTTTGTTTGCCCAGAGAATCATTTAAATCTCTCCCTCTGTAGCTGTCTGCTCCCTCATGCATTAACACAGCACAGTACATATAAGGTCATACGTCGGCTGCTGCTTTAATAAGGGAACTTGAGGTGAAGCATTGCTTCGCGGCCATTATGCATTGTTGTAAGATGTCTCTGTTCTTGTCTTTACTGTGCATGTATCACACATTGTTACAGCTAAAAAAATTCTTTATAACACATTGTGACACAAAATTTGCATAAGGTAATGTTTCATGTAAAAGAACACTAGTTTAAATAACAAAGCGCACCAAAGAAAGACATCACATTCATACTAATTGAGACATTTTCATCCATGCCTATATGTTGTTCTGTCATTGGTCACTTCTGTGTCCACAGCAGCGATCCAATTATCCAATTAAATGTTGGCAATGTATGTTTCTACAAACCACGGACATGTTGAAGATTTACATTTCTTTATGTTGCAACTTTACATTTCTTTGGGTTCAGTGACAACACTGTGCTTTTGGTTTGGGTTTGGTTTAGGCACAAAAAACACTTGGTTAGGGTAAGAAAAAGATTGTGTTTTTGTTGCCACAAACACAGCTGGCGAATGTCCCTACATCTCATCAAAAATAACCAGATTTGTCTCCACAATTACAGCTGGAAAATATGTCAAAAATGCCTGGTTTGGCTGCTCAAGCACAGGTGGAAATTGACCGACTTCTCGTCAAAATGATCTGATTTTGTCTCCACCAACATGGCTGGAAAATGTCTCGATGTCTTGTCAAAAATATCTGCTTTATTTGCGACAAACACATTCAGAAAAAGAAAAAAGTGCAGTGATGGATGTCTGGTTAAAAATTTCCAGTGGTTTCACAAAGCAGTAACGGAACTACGTATGAGATGAACATATTAGAACTTATCTGTGGTTTGCAGAAACGTAAACTACCAAAAACAACATTACATCTTTTGATGGTGGGATTATCAAGATGAAAAGTGGATTGAAAAAATCCAGTATCTTTGAACATGCAGGACAAAGCCAATTTACAGCGATAATTCCACAGTCAAGATTTTTACATAATTAATCCGCTTCATCATGCTCATTATATAGTTTTATTAGGCTATTATCACTTGCGAGATATGAATTGGTCGGGCATGACCTTTAAGTTGAGGGTTACCCAGCTCCATATTGATCACTGACTGGCTTGTATGTCTGTCTGTTAATACCAGGCACAATGAGCAGAATGGCTGCATCCATAATCCATAAAACAACAGTGACATTGATCGTTTTTGCTGAGTGCGTTTACCCTGGTATTGAAATAAAGCTTGGTGCATATAAACTGCATCCTTTTTACAAAGACGGGGATGAGCTAATTTCTTTATTTTTAGAAAAGCAGAGTTGGGATATGTGAATGATGCAATACTGCAGTCTGTTGTAACCCGTTCAACTGTTCAGTGGCTCAGGATTTCCACAAGTCTTGATTCACCTATTATTTGAACAAATTTGTCTCAAGAAATGAAAAGGCTTGGTGTGGTCAAAGTCTGGCATCCCGACATGGCCCCTAGGTGTCCCCTATGTTCCCTGAAAGACAGAACAGATAGAAAAAAGTTGTGTGGAACGAGACACAAAGACAGAGAGGGACGACATAGTTATTAGAATCGGTTAGGTGAATGATTAGTAATTTTCCTCTGACTGTTTGGCTGCACTCTGTCAGCCAATTAGAAAAGCAAAGACAAAGAGGGCAGCAGAGCCCAGAGGGCCTGAATTAGAGCTACCACCCACAACATCCCCTGACACACACAAACAGTATGATTGTGTGCTATTTAGACACTAAAAAGTACAAAGAAATAACTAAAAGAAAGAGTGTCTTATTTTGGAGGATTTAGACACAAGACAGAGAAAGCAAAGAGTATTGTCTCCAATCAGGGGACCATGTGTGTGTGTGTGTGTGTGTGTGTGTGTGCGTGTGTGTGTGATTTTCCACACGGTCTCCTCTGGGCCTCCCTGTCAGCGGTGACCTTTACCAAATCAAAGGAGATGCAAATATCCAGCTTCATTTGGGCCTATTACAACTGCACACACAGTGACTTATAGAAGTGAATGAGCTCTGTGCAGACACCCAGTGAGAATAGCTGTCACTCTCCGCGGCCGGCTTTGATTAGCAATTTGAAGGGCCTCTCCCCGGCCCCCGAGTCTCCTCAACAGATACAAATCAGCCTTGACGCTGCCTCGTCCATTACTGGCATCATTTCTAAAAAGATCCGTAATGAATCTCATTTCCCCATGGTCTTTGTGTCTCCATGCTCTGATCCTCTCTCCTCCCTCACAGCTTTCACACCTATGTCCTGTTTTTGGTTAGAGCGTATGTTTTGAGCAAAAGCACACTACAAATACCTGAATGGTGATTTTACTGTGTGTGATTCAACTTTAAAGGTGCTAAAAAACATTTTTATTTGAATAACATAACCTAAAATTTCGCACAACTTAGTCTGTAATATAACCAGGGTTTGGAAATAAGACTCGCCAAATGCAGATAAAAACTTGATCATAGTCGGTAATATCGTAACGTGACCTCCCTGTTTTGAGGAGTACTGAGAATAATTCTGTCCTACAAGGCCATAATCACAATCAACAGCACTAGACATAAAAGTGCTACCATAAATTTACATATCAAGTCCTGATACAACCATAAATTTAAATACATCCCATATCACCATGGATGTGTAAAAAACACCCTGTATCATCGTCTCTAACTAAACACTGTCCATTTTTGGGCTTTTCCACACAAGTTCGTATGTAATAGCCTATATCACACAAAACAAGTTGTGTTTCTCAATGAACAGTGTTGGATTTCAACTTCAGGTTAGTGTCACATCATCCCAAGGTGTGTACTAGAACATGGATACCGGACCTGAACCCATTGGGACCTAACGGGCTGGGTCAGGTTTGGTCACGTTAACTAAACATTGGTGCTTTTAAATTCCATTAGTGAAAAAACACTGTAAAAATATCTGATAATCGTCTATGTGGTGTGTTATCAGGTTACACGGGCAAGTTGTAACCAAGCTCAGTGCTTCAGCTTACATTAACTGCGGCATGCTCAAGTCGGGTTCAGATGTAAAAAAACAGAAGGCCTATCGATTTCTGGGTAGGCTCGGTTACCACTCTGTAAGACTTGCTCAGGTTGAAACAGAAAAATGCGAACACTCTAGTATGTTTTACCTAACATAATGCTGCTTGTTCCTGTTGAAATGTCTCTGTTAGCAGTGACGCTAACACCTACACTGTGCTTTTGAACATAAATAAAGATCCCTACATAAAGTCCCTTTATAGATCACATGCTGAACTACAATATTTCAGTATTGTTGCTACTTTGACTACTACTGCTACTGGCTGGTTTAAAATTTTTCAATTTTAACTGACATTCATGCTTTGAGTTCAATGCAAACATTGCTCACCATGACAATGTTAACATACTGAAGAGTCTGTAACAAAGTGGTGGACTTACTGACTGACCAGCCGGCATGGTGCCATTCCTAGAGCCGTGCTGCTAACAATATATAAACCCTAGGGGGTGATTTAGTGGTGTTAAAATAACATAACACATGCATCGTGATTCCTTACTGGAGAGATTCAGCACACTGCAGATGCAAATAATCCAGGGATTCAGAGTGCTCGCCAAGTGCAGGCTGCCTGCCAACTAGTTAAACACCGGCTGGCTGATTTACTGCAGAAAGTCACATTTTGGAAGAAGCTGATGAAGCCTAACGAGGTTATGCAGTGATGACAATAATGTGAATCAGCCTCGACCGTGTTTCTTCTTGATCTTGTTATGTTTTACATAGCTTAATTAACCAATCCTGAGTGGCTTTACTCTATGAACCATGAATAACAGTGTGTGATACATGGTATTTCTAGTATAGCGCCACTGTGGTTTCTTCATGGTTAAATAATGCAGAGCTATTCCTACTTGATTCTCGTTGTGAGCAGGTCAGTTGGTAAGTTGATACCACTGATTCAGATTTTTTAGATTTGAATGATTTTCAAATCGTTGTGTAGGATTTAGTGGCATCTAAACGTTGTGTTGCAGTGAGCAAACAACTGAATCTCCCTTGTGTCACCCTCCCCTACGGTGGCCGCATAAAACACCCCCTGTAGAGCCAATGTTTGGTTTGTCCAATCTTGGTCTACTGTAGAAACATGGCGGTGCAACAAGGCTGACTCTGGAAGAGGAACTGCTTTATAGACTTTAATAGAACCTAGATAGGAAAGCACCACTCAGCCTTACCTCCAATCTTGCCCTGTGGCTACTCCCGGTATTGCTGCAAAAATGTCCCCTGCAGACCAAAAACAATTTTCCCCATAGACCGCCATTATAAAAAATCTGTTGACAGGACACCTCAGACTGTGAAGAAAGCTCAATTATGACTCTTTCTACCATGAACTTTGATGCATGTCGGTTTTATATTTGCAAAACTTTGCTCAAGCCGAGAAAAGCTTTTTAAAAGTCCAGTCGGCCACATAACCAGGATGTAAACCCAGAAGCTAGACAACTCTTTTCGGGGTATGCACTAGGCGAGCAATGCTCATTAGTTTGAATGTGCGCCATCTTTGCATCTGGTATCTAGTTCTTCTATATAAATCTCTGACCTGCTCCCTCTGTACATATAAAAGGCTGATTCTAAGGTAATGAAACAATGATTCTCAGCTCCAGGTGATTATAAACTACTAAAACCATGATTATATTCCATTTCTGCCAATAGATCACCTTAAATCCGGACCATTAAGATGTAAAAAAGCTAGGAATATAGAAAAGTTTAAAAAAAAAGAAAAGTTTTTAATGGGCTGGGAGGACACATCCACATGTGTGAATGGGGCTAGTGTGACAGTTGGATGTTAACTGTGTGACAGTTGCCTAACTGCAGATAATACATTGTTACAGAGACACATACCATATAGACATTCAGTGATGTTTCTGACCTTGTGGCCTCTGGTATGTTTCTGTGTGTGTGAGAGTAATAAATGGATACATACACGGAGAGATGGATGGATGGATGGATGGATGGATGGACAGATAATGGATGGATCAGCATTGACAAACAGCTGTACTGAATGACCCAGTGTCAGCTCATTGATTGATGGGATAGACAGATCATTAAATGAACAGTTACTGTAAGGGAAGGGAACGCAGACTAGAGACTTCATGTACCTTCGACAGCCTGTTTAAGTTTTGTTATGGTTTACCCCATGAATTCTGTTTTATATAACTTCCTTTATAATTTCTTTTTGTTTATTTTCCTAAATCAGACACTGCTCGAGTTTCCCCACGTGAATCAACCAAAGTTTAATTTTGAATGTCAACAACTCCACCTTACAACAAGAGACATAAAATCCATTGATGAAGTCAAACCATCGACTTCTACTCAGCCAGAGACTCTTCTAACCTGCAGCTGTAAAAGGTCATGATGTCAGCACTCCCTGTTCCTTCAGCCAATCACGGAGCTTCATCTTGGCAGAGCAGAAAAATGTTGTTTTGTATGAAGGCAGCACAGATGGGGCAGAATGTGTCAGAAATAGTACATTTATTCTGTTTGATGTGTTGCAGCCATAACGAAATTGCATCTTGGATTAGAAATTGAACAAGCACTTTACATGTGACAATGTTATTTCAAGAAATAAAGAAATAATGGGAATATCAGGAAGGAGCTTCATCTAAACTACATTACACTTGTGTAACACAAATGTCCACCACTGAACAGTCTTTAATTATACCCTGTCCTCAGAAGGATAGAGGTAAAAGGAAGATAAACACACAGGAGCGTCTGAATGCGACTCGTGGGAGGAAGAAAAGAAAAAGGAGAGAAAATATAGCAGAAGAATGAGGGACGGCTTAGTGCAAAGCTTTGATTTCTGTGACGGAGCACACTGTGACGCGGAGTGGAAAAACTGGGGAGGGGAGGAACCTTAAAACCTGCAGAAAGTGCAGATGAGAGATTTGCTGCTTCCATCTGAAACTGAGATATTCTCACACAGTGTGTGGAGCTAATGATGACTGGATGATTAGAGGACATTTAAACCTTCAGGACAACCCAATTGCCACTTTACATTTCTTAATGTTTTGTCACCACAAACATGGCTGACCTTCTCTCCTCTAACTCCACCATCCCCTCCACCTCCTGATATGAAAGTCAGGTCATAAACATGTAGAGGGAATGTGACACACACAAATGAGAACATATCGGTGGTTTGCAGAAACGTTAACCGCTAACATTTCATCCTGGCGACTGGGCTGTCCAAGAACAGTGAGACTGCATAGGTTTAAATTCATTTAATTTTTATCTTTTATTTATATTTTTATTTTATTACATTTATTTGAGGGGCCATTTACAAAAACATTCATCTCATAAAAGGATAAAAGATGTATCGGATTAGGCTACTAGCTGATTTCCATCTGCAGTCCCCAGACAGGTAGACACAAACACTGATACAGCTAATGCACATAGACATAAATATCAGGTTCTAAATTCAATTACAGAGCCGAACATACTTACAATTTTAATCATTACATCCAACATTGCAATATACTGTATATGTTTGGTCGGTGTAATTCAGTAAGTTGTCATGCACTCAAGAAACCACGTTACTTTAAACTGGTTTACATGCAGCAGGTCAGTAATCAGATTTCTTCTCTGCCCCTGATCTTATTTTGAAAGCATTACTATACCTACTTATTCTAACTGTGGTAGTGATTGAACACGCTGCTGTGTGTGTGTGTGTGTGTGTGTGTGTGTGTGTGTGTGCGCGTGTGTGTGTGTGTGCGTGCGTGTGCGTGTGCGTGTGCGTGTGTGTGTGTGTGTGTGTCCGGGGCTGTGAAAGGACAGACAGAAGAAGCAGTTTATCCCCCAAAGAATGAATCTGTTTCAATTTTTCAAAATTGTACCAAATGTTCGACAGTGTATGCAGAGTGATATAAACTTCTGGAGGCGACTTTGTCTCAGCTTTAGTTTCAGTTTGACTTTGCATGCAATTATTCTGAGCACGGGGATGTTCTAATGAATGTAATGTAATAATGTAATTTCCTTTCATCGCACTCATCTGCTTTTGCGGTGACACTTTTACTAATTTTTACACTATTTTCCGTTGAAAGAATTAGAAAACCAGCTGTGCATATACATGGAGAATAGACTTTCTCCAGGAATCTAAATGGGGAAATCAGGTTTCTAGCATTGCAGTCCCTGAACACTATCATACTCACTATGCGCAGTCAATTTAATGTTGTGACGACACCGTGCCTCTAGTCTGGTTAGGTTTAGAGACAAAAAACACTTGGTAGGATTTGAAAAAGATCCTGCCACGTGGCTGGAGATGTCCAGAGGTCTCATTAAAGAAAACACTGTTTTATTGCCACAAACACGGCTGGAAATTGCCCCGAGTTCCCCTTTAAAAATATCCAGTGATGTCCTGCTTACAAATGTTGAAACAAAGTCTTGAACCGTGGTCATTGGCTTGCCAGCCTTCTCACCAAGCTGTAACTCCACTACCTTTCCCTCCAACTTCATGATTCTAGTTTAATATTCTGCACATAACACCCGTAAATCAAAGATAGCACATGTCCACCTTTACATTCACTATCTCACAGGAACAAGGACAAACTCCTCCTGACTGAGCATCAGGCTTCCTATAGACGCTGTGATGTACCTTGTTGTCGTGTACATTTGCAATGCTAAGCAGCAGCCAGGTGAGTGGCAGTCGCAGTAGTTGATTTTAATAGGGAGCTTCTATTTTGGTAAGTCCTCCAGCAGCCTTCTTTCTCTGGAGTTAATCACAGTGAACAACACACCACAGCGCTGCAGCTCCTCTCTCGTCCTCTCTGGGGTCTCCACTGGCTCTCCCTTTACTTCTGGCTCCGCTCTCGTCTTCTTCCCTCGCGCACGCTGCTGCAACTTGTCTTTATTTATATGCACATCTGTATCGCCTTCCCCTCGTCTAGTTCACAACGCTCAGTCCTCCCTGCCTTTTTTCACTTTTCTCAGTTAATCACTCAGAGTCTCTCAGGGATGTATGGGGTTGAGTGTCATTATGTCGGCTGCATTGTAATAATACCCATCATCATTACCAGGCCACCAATCTAGTTTCACCCAGATGAGTGTCCTTTGAAAGAGCCATCTTTCTCCAAAACAACAACTTATACACACACATCACCAGCCAGTCGGTTGTCCATCACCACTGCTTTTCATCTTTTTCACACTGCGACCACTTTTAACATACAGTGCCGTGAACTTTAACTAAAAGATTCAACAAAATAATTGGGTCTCATTTTTAGAATTTTGCCCATTATATCTTTTTTATTTTTGGCATTTTGGCCTTTATTTGACATTTGCTGGTGAAGAGGCGGACAAGAAACGAGAGGAGAGAGAGGAGGTGGTGATATGCAACAAAGATCCCTGGCCAGAATAAAAAAAAACTATGAACGTTGCTGTAACCATGCTGTAACGCTGCGCTCCATGTAGCCCACCAATTCCGTTTCGTTAAAGTATTTTAGTCGCCACGATTCAAGCAACATTTCTACGACGAAGTCCGATGGGACAACATGATCAACAAACCAATAGTTAAATCAAGTTATCTAATCACTGTCTGAAATATTTGAAGTAGTACTTCATTGCACAGAAAAAATATGGCAATAAAGTTGAACCGCAGTCTGTCCGTGGACTGTTTTGGGTGTTTATGAGGGGTCAGTTTGGTAAATAATTTAAATAGGTTTAAGAAATACCGGGTTATGTTACATTTCTAGATTAATTTTTGCCTCCTGTTATTTTTATATCATTTTTATCATTTAATGGCCTATAATTAATTTATTGAGGCATGTTCTTATTTCTATATTTATTTTTTGATTTTGGCCAGTTTAAGTCCTCTATATGACTAACCTCTGAGTTAGTTAAAAGCATGTATGATCATCTTATGCTGGTGTTGTCTGCAAAGTCTGCATTTGAAGGAAGATGTTGTGCCTGAGTGGGTTAAGTACAGGACTCTTGCTCAGGAGACTGGGGTTTTTGCCCTGTTTGGGACAGTTGTTATACTGTTGATTTATTTTTTTACTCAAAGTTCACATATTTTTCTGTTTTCTGTCACAGTTTGGTCAGGTTAAGGCAACAAAAATACTTTTAGAAAAACATTTTTTGTGTCAAAATAGACCCTTTCGCAGTGGTAACCATGTGTTAGATAGGATGACTTCTCCCACATGCATATTTTCCAAAGTCACAAAGCATTACAAAATGTGATTGGTCAGTTGCAGTATTGGTCCTGGATCAACATTACTTACAATGTTCCAAGAACAACAACAGCACAGCAATATCAGAAAGGGCATAGGAATGATAGCCAAAACTAGGAAAACATGACCCCAACACTCCCAACAACTCTCCTCCAGTACACAATGCCATATTTACCTCACCCAGTGTTTTCAGCAGTGGTGGACCCTGGCTGTCTGAGGGAGGGGGGCCAAAAAAATAAAAAGGGCACCCAAGGGCAGATGTTAGAGCAACAGAGCTCGGAAAAATTGGATGCATTTTTGGAGAAACAGTTCCAAACCCTGGTTAAGATCAATTAATAGTGATAGTTTATGCAATACAAATAAAGTATAACTGCTACACCCCTGTACTAAAAACACACAGGAACTGATTAACTATTTAACCATTTAGAGGCATGTCGAAGCCAACTAATTTTCCAGCATATAGTGCATAATGGAGGGAACTGCATCACTTTTCTCAACCAGAAGAGCATCCTGGATGGCATTTCTTTAAATTTTCATACACACTGAGCCACCATTGCCAGAACTTTCCCTCCCCAGCAGTCAGTGGACAGAATGTAAGTGAAACATACATACAAAACATATAACATTACAATTTTCTACTCAGAATATTCCTGAGCACATCCAATCTTTACCAGCTCACACTGGTCTTGTTGTGTTTGCGTTGTCAGAGTTAAAAATAGGACCCAAGTTGTCATTAATTATCCTTTGCGTGTAATTAAGCCTTTGTTACTACAATAACACACACACACACACAATGTTTTAGTGATGCTGCACGTGAGCTTTGTGGGAACTTTTGTTATTTTCAGCTCTGAGAACGAAATATTTCTTCCAGGGGACTAATTGGGAGGAAACAGATGGTGGACTGTTTGATGGCATTTTGTTGCAGATAAGATAATGTATGCGTAGAACTGCATGTGTGTGTGTGTTTTGAACTGAAAATTCAAAGAAGGAAACAGAATTTTCCCAATTCCCAACACTATTACACTACTCTTTTCCAAGATACTTTTATAAGACACATAAATATCCCTTGACGACTTTCCCTAATGTTACTATACCCACAGTCCCAGTAATACCACTGTTCTAATTAATGTAACTGATTCTAAGTACAATCGGTCTGATCACGTCTCTGTTCGGCCGCTCTCATCAAGCGCCTGAACTAATGCTTCCTTCCAATTAAACTGAGAGCTCAGGGCTGTTTGGGCTAAACCAGTCAATTCATTGATGCTTCCATTGTGATGAACCTACTTTCATGTTGTGCTCTCATCATGTCCATTCAGTATCATGTGCTGATCCTGAATCAGATCACTTGACACAGATACACTGTTGAA
Organism: Pagrus major; assembly: GCF_040436345.1. Lineage (NCBI taxonomy): Eukaryota > Metazoa > Chordata > Actinopteri > Spariformes > Sparidae > Pagrus > Pagrus major. Next base: position 9,463,856 of record NC_133234.1, on the reverse strand, counting down.
CTGAAACATCACCAACCAAAATCTATTCATTATAATGGAGGATCAGAAATAGAGCTTTGGTTTAACATGTTTTATATACATAGTTATAAACAGTTTCTTTGCTTTTCTGAACAAACTCATCAAACTTCTGTAGAAAACTTGTCTCATATCCATCTTATGACACTAGTTAACTCCAGTGGGCCCTAGCTACACGTCAAACTGTCTGACGCCGCTTGTATGCTAATGAAGATCCATTGATCTAGAGTGAAACTGATGCCTTAGGCGATTGCGCCTAACTTGACATTCATGCTTCATTGTTCATAGTTAGACATGCTTTGTTCTGCACATAAGCCTCTTCTGCATCTCATGACTTCAATAGTTTTTAAACAGGTGGACCAACATTTGACTCTCTACTTCATCACTCTCTGTCCCCTCTTACCAGCTCAAAACAAAAACCTCTAAACCAGGCCAACATGGTGCATTGTGTAACTTGCCCTCACACAGTTTAGCTGTACCAAGGTTATGTTCAAAGACCTTGATTACATAACGGCTAGTCGACCGAGGGTGAACCCGCCCCTCCCAAAGGCCAGTATGATCCCACCCAGGTCAACATGCCACAATTTATTTTTCAGAGTGGGAGAAAATTCACTCACATTATATTGAGATTGATCAGTAATTGAAAATCTATTTAAACTTTAAAATGTCACCCACGAACTGGGTTGATAGAAATGACTGTAACAAGCAACAACATATGATAAGTTAAAGGATGAGTTCACCCATAACTGAAAATTCAGTCATCATATACTCACCCCCATGCTTATGGAAAGTTAGGTGTCGTCCCATAGTCCACAAAACAGCTTCACAGCAAAACAATGTTGCAGCGTTCTCCTAAACAACTGCAGTAGAAGGGGGACCTGCTTCAAAAAACAAGGCCAAAAACCAGCATCAAGCACCCACTTCCTACGGGGTGCGCGGTAATGCTATTAAGTTAGCTTAGCAGCTACATTAAGGATCTTGGCTTTTTAAAGGGTGTAACTCTTATTTTTAGGGATCATTTTGGGATCTCTGGGCTTCGGGAGACTTCTTTTTTTTCTTTTTTACTCACCCTTTTTTTTTTTACTCACCCCCAAGCCAACGGAAATTGCAAATGGAAATATGCTTGAGGGTTGAACTGTTCCTTTCAGTTAACTTAAGTCTGAAAACATAATTGATGTTCGCCACTTGGGGGCTGTACAACAAGCAATAAACGCAGCATTTAAATATTATCACCATATGAACTAAATCTGGCACATGTGTTAGCCCCAGAGGACGAGTTTTTTTTTTTTACTTTCAAGATCTATTACATGCACAAGAACATCTATAACACACTGAAGGAAAGGGAAAAAATGAAAGGCATAATATGTCTCCTTTAACTCTAGTTAGTTCTGAAACTTTCATTTTTGGTTTTATAAAGCTTTTTAGTGCGGATCAGAGGACTTTACATTTAGCTCAAAGTGACTATGTTTTGTCTGCACTGCGTGCACGCCCTCCTCTACAACCATCTCGCTCTCTGTCTCTTTTGCCCACGTAACCTCTCGTCTTTCAAACAAACAGGTGTAGAACAAAACACTCCTGCTATTCTTTCAGCGGCCTCATTCCTCTTTGCCTCCCACTTCCCCTCCTGATCCCCCCCTCCATCCTCCCCTGCCCGTGCAAATGTCAGCCTTCACATCCTCTGCTATCAAAGGCTCGTCAGTCGCAGCAGGATCCACCCAAACCTGACTGCTCCTCTCACATCATACAACCTCACACACAAAAAGAAACAGAGGCACGACGAGAAACATTTGCACAAAGCGGTTTGAAAGAACAAACTAAAACGTGCATGTTCGGCTTTGGTGGTGTGCAGGATTTTGCTCAATTATGGGTCAAATGATGCACTTAAGCAGAGTTTGATTGGTCCTACAATACACGTTAGATACAAAACTGCACATTAGCAGCATAAAAGTCAGCAAACTGCTGTCACAGTCATCACCAACATTATGATACAATCAGCAGAGACAGTGAATATGGTGACTATGATGAATGAATGAATGAATCATTTTTACAATTCAGGAATGTGTTTATTACACTATAGAGAGCGAGCCAGGTTAGCTGTTTCCCCCTCTTTATGCTAAGCTAAGCTAATCACTTCCTGGGTCTAGCACATACTAGTGAGGTTTACCAATCCTTTCCCATCTGACTTTTGGCAAGAGAGAAAATAAGCATATTTCTACAAATGTCTGACTACTTGTTAAAGGGAGGTAGACTAGCTAATTAACAAAAATCTGTGTTACACTAAATGCTAAAGCCTGCACCTGTTTCACACCCACAAAAGCAAAGCTGGCGGAGTGAGCTGGTACAAAATTGATAAGGGACAAAAGTAACAATGCAGTTTTCTCTGAGCCGTTACAAGTCTGAGATGCCTAACTGTGTCAGCACATACAGTGTACAACACTTACCAGAACTGTGAAAAATCACGTGGCTATATAGTACAGTAAGATTACTCACTCTAATTTACAGTCAAGCGGTAATCTTTTTCAGATGACAAGTTGTGTTTATTGTTTAATGTGTCATGATCATGGTAATTTAGCAGATTATTTAGTACTTTAGAACATGTCAGAGTTTTTCAGTATAGAAGCCAGTTGGGAGTCATTGTTTGGATGATAGTAACAGATGTTTCTGTACTCATATAGTTTTGCAGGAAAAAGATGAGGGATGTCTTGTGTGTGGGGAGACGTTCAGTTCACTCTTACCTGGGAAGTGTGGGTGCAGTGTCTGTATCTTTTGTCTGCACTGGTCCCCACGAGGCATGTACTGAGGGTGCAGAGCGCTACATCTGTCACAACTGTGACATAAAGAAAAGGAGAATCTGTGTCAGTAATACAGCAAATGAAATGTGCTTTTTACACTGTTAAACTGGTGAATTTCCCTTTAACAGTTACAGTATGCTGTTCATACTGTTATGCTACTACTGCTGTACTGAACATTGAAATACAATTATATATCAACAAGTACATTGTCAAACATTTTTTAATAAGAATAATAAGAACAATTAAAGTTTATACTCGTGTTACCTTTGTTCTAACTGACGGGGTCAAAAGTAACAATGAGTAACTTCTGTTCAAAGTCAAATTATACCGAAGTCTTTTCACATTTGTACAAAATAGCACCTGGTATTGGTATAACCAACACATTCTCATACCTAAACAACTGAATCAGTTGATTGCCAGTGACTCCCAAAATTACATATATCATCATTCTCTAAACAACATGACTGTTGCAGTGTACCAGCAACAGGCATGCTGGACACTCAGAGAACACAACCTGGTTGGATTTAGGTATAAAACTACCTGGTTGGATTTAGGTATAAAACTACCTACTTAGATTTAGATATAAAACTACCTGCTTGGATTAAGGTATAAAACTACCTGCTTAGGTTTAGGTATAAAACTACCTGCTTATATTTAGGTATAAAACTACCTGGTTAGGTTTAGGTATAAAACTACCTGCTTAGATTTAGATATAAAACTACCTGGTTAGGTTTAGGTATAAAACTACCTGCTTAGATATAAAACTACCTGGTTAGGTTTAGGTATAAAACTACCTGGTTAGGTTTAGGTATAAAACTACCTGGTTAGGTTTAGGTATAAAACTACCTGGTTAGGTTTAGGTATAAAACTACCTGCTTAGATTTAGGTATAAAACTACCTGGTTAGGTTTAGGTATAAAACTACATGGTTAGGTTTAGGTATAAAACTACTTGGTTAGGTTTAGGTATAAAACTACCTGGTTAGGTTTAGGTATAAAACTACTTGGTTAGGTTTAGGTATAAAACTACCTGGTTAGGTTTAGGTATAAAACTACTTGGTTAGGTTTGGGTATGAAACTACTTGGTTAGGTTTAGGTATAAAACTACATGGTTAGGTTTAGGTATAAAACTACATGGTTAGGTTTAGGTATAAAACTACTTGGTTAGGTTTAGGTATAAAACTACCTGGTTAGGTTTAGGTATAAAACTACTTGGTTAGGTTTAGGTATAAAACTACATGGTTAGGTTTAGGTATAAAACTACTTGGTTAGGTTTAGGTATAAAACTACCTGGTTAGGTTTAGGTATAAAACTACCTGGTTAGGTTTAGGTATAAAACTACATGGTTAGGTTTAGGTATAAAACTACTTGGTTAGGTTTAGGTATAAAACTACATGGTTAGGTTTAGGTATGAAACTACATGGTTAGGTTTAGGTATGAAACTACATGGTTAGGTTTGGGTGTGAAACTACCTGGTTAGGTTTGGGTGTGAAACTACCTGGTTAGGTTTAGGTATAAAACTACTTGGTTAGGTTTAGGTATAAAACTACCTGGTTAGGTTTAGGTATAAAACTACCTGGTTAGGTTTAGGTATAAAACTACATGGTTAGGTTTAGGTATAAAACTACTTGGTTAGGTTTAGGTATAAAACTACTTGGTTAGGTTTAGGTATAAAACTACTTGGTTAGGTTTAGGTATAAAACTACTTGGTTAGGTTTAGGTATAAAACTACATGGTTAGGTTTAGGTATAAAACTACTTGGTTAGGTTTAGGTATAAAACTACATGGTTAGGTTTAGGTATAAAACTCCTTTGTTAGGTTTAGGCAGTAAAACTACCTTGTTAGGTTTAGGCAGTAAAACTTCTCGGCTAGGTTTAGGAAAATTTTGTGGTTGCGGTTTACCTTAAAATAACTACATTACATATATAACTTCAGTTAGGGACGTATCTACATTATATACAGAACTTTAGTTACTTGAAATCACTTAACTTTGTTAGTAAGTTAAAATAACTCATCCCTGACTTTTACTTTCACACTGGACACGATTAGTGGTCTTCTAGGTCAAAGTCCTATGTTTGTTTGACCCAACCAGCTGTCCTCAATCTCCTACCTGTGTGGACTGTGCTGCTCTTTCTACTTCGCCTGACTTCCTGCTTTCCTGCTGTAATAATTACTTCACCCACTAGAGGTCGCCACCTAACAAGAAACGTAAATATGGGTCGTAACAAGCTGCTTAACAGTTGATCTATATAGTCATTTTTCTGATGAAGACGAGCCGGATATAACACACGTGTGAGTTATTCGTCACAATGAAAATTAATTTCTGTCTGTACTTTTAAAATGGCGTTTATCTTTAAAGTGCTACATTCATCCTGGTTCCTCCTCATTTTCTTTAGTTTTCGCACCTTTCACATTTTGGTGATAGAAGGTTTTCAGAGCACGTTTGATTAATAATCACGCGTGTCTGCTGGCTGCAGGGTGGTGGCCTCCTGTCAGTGGGATGTGGAATACAGAGGAGATCTTTAGCCCTCTTGGCGCTGCGGCCCTTTGGAGCTCACTGTAGTTAATTAGTAGCATGGCCTCTGGACTTTTATCTGCTCTGTGTATGAGGGAGAGAGTGATGGTACTGATGCTGCACTCGGGAGCTTCTGTGACCTGTGTGTGTGTGTGTGTACGTGCGTGCGTGTGTGAAGTGAATCTATAAGAATGTGCTGAGCTGATTGCATGTTTGCGTGCTGTGCATTGGATATCTGTGTGTGCTGGATTCAGTATGTGTGTGTGCGTGTGTGTGTGTGTGAGAGAGAGAGAACGAGCTACTGAGGGCTCATCAGGGTCTTTGAGAGATGATGAGGGGCTAGTTGAGCGAAACTTGAAAGGCTGGAAAAAGAAGAGTGTGAGCGAGTCAAACAGGGCATTAGAGCTCGATTCAGTCCGGTGTCACAAAGAAAGGAACGAGGAGGAGATGATGATGAAGAGGTCACTTCAGCCTCACTGTTCAAAACAAGAGCTCTATAATTACGAACACATTTCCCCCGTTAATTCTGGTCTGTGGGTAGAAATCAGTTTCTTTTCATCGAGGGATTTCTCCCTAAAAGAACTGCGCTGGAGCAAAATGGTGGCTCTAGAAAGACACCCTAGTTGTTTGATTCCAACCCTAACATTTAACTCTGATGTTTTAGATCACTGACACCTGTTATCATTTAACACTATGAATCAATAATATTAACAAGAAAGTGTATGAATGCTAACGTAAGCTGCTGTCTTAACGGAAGCTAATGTGTTATCAGATGTGGTGTTTTACCTTGAAATATGGCCCGATGTCCCTTTGGATTTTCACTACCCAATGTCTTTAGTTGCTGATCTATTATGAAATGTCAAATGATTACAAATGTTTTAGATTTTTACGATGATTTTTTAATAGTACGATTTGCAACCTGGATCATAGAACCATAACATTATTACCTGAGTGGGACATCAGAGGAAAATGGCTGCCGTGTGAATGCGGTCCATGTCTAGTATTTCAAAGCATATTATCGGGATTTGTTTGAGAAGGTATTATCGTGCTATTTAGGGTTTAGGCTATTTACGGCTCACAATCAGTGCAGCAGGACCAGGGGTATCATCTTTTTTTTTAATTCTACACATTCTTCTTCCTTGTTAAAATTTGCCATCTAAATTTCCCACAATGCAACTGACCCACCAACATGTTCGGTCAGAGATTCAGTGCCTCATGCTAGTTGCTCCCCAGGAAAAAGAATTAGTGTTACTTTCCTGGAAGAGCAGCAGGGTCTTTAATTATGTGTTACACCATATTTCTTCTTTGTTTCACATATCATATTTGTGTGAGTTATTGTATAAAAAAGAGATGAAATAGATCAGAATGATGGGTTCACGTGTGCCAGGCTGGTGTGTTTTGCCATATGCAGAGAATATGGGGTGGAGTAAAAATATTGCAGTGCACATGCTCTTCAGACTGTTCCCCGTTAACTAATTTCTTGACTGTACTGTAATGCAGTATATTTAGCAGCTCATTGAGGCTGTGTTTTCAATTCTTTGTTATGTTTGCTTTAAGTATATTATTTGGAGATAGTGAGGGGGAGGTTAGTCAAGTTTGTTTTTTAAAAAAAATAAAAGATTCAGCTCCCCTCCACTACTCACAAATAGAAACAAATAATGTACTCACCATATAGATTTCTCATTTAACATGAACTGATGCATTGTGAATACAGCTTGTCATGTGCAATAGAGAGTGCGAGTGTGTGTGTTTAATTTTCTGAGTCAGAGGATAAAAACGAGATGACCAAATAATGCAACACAAGTGCAAAGAGTGAGGGCATCATATCGGAGTGTAACTGTGTTTGTGTGACAACACCTGTAGAACAGTGCGATACAACTGTGTGTTGAATAAACTAGATGAAGAGGAGTGTACCAATGTTCATGAGTGTATGCAGAGAAACAACAGTAAGGAATCTCACAGTGGTGTAACTGGTAAAGTGCAAATTTCAGGTACTTGTACTTCACTTGAGAATTATCTTTTGATGCCACTGTATACTTAAAGTACTAAAAGTAAATACTGTACTTTTTACTCCACTATATTTACTTGACAGCTATACTACAGCTATACTACTATACTGTACAAAATTGATCATAAAATGTAACATTCTACAATTATAGTTGAACCGATTCTCAATATTTTACATTCTCAAAGTTTTACAAATGAATCAATAGATTAATCAATAAAATAATGTGCAACTAATCCAGAATGAAAATAATCATTAGTAGCAGCCTTATGTAAAACTGTTGAAAATAATTCTCCATCTCAACTAACTATGACAGCAACATGCAGCATATTTAATGCATAAGTAATGATAATCTAATTAAATAATATATAACAGTCACATGGGAGATTTTCTGTATTACTTTTACTTTTAATATTGTAAGAGCATTTTCCCTGATTATTCAATTTTCAAATTTGTACTTTTTCTTTTAATGGAGTATGTACATTTTTACCTTAAAATAACAGTTACAAAATCATTTTGATGGTACAGTGTCTTGTAATAGGGTGAATGGTGTCTCTGTCACAGCCTATCACTTGTTTCTGCACTATGTAACCAGTGAGAGGGTAGGCTTACAGCGTTAAACGTTTATGTCAAGATACAAGTTTTCAACACATAACATTGCCATGACATAATGAGTTTTATTGTTGTTTGCAGCTACATTATGTCTGACAAATTGTTACAAACCTGCGATTTGTATTTACGACAGTGGTATGGCACTCAGAAACTGTGGGGGGCTTAATAAAGTTATCTGATTTATGAACAATCGTTCAGAACAAATGCAAAAACTGAAGGTCCAACCTTTGTAGTTTCTTAACATTTAAAAGGACAGAAGGATAAACTGCTGGAAAATAATCTAAAAAAAGGGTTAATGAACTAATGGTGTCAGTTATTTACCTGTGCTTGGTTCTAAACCTCCCTTCAACACCTCCACAATTGACTTAGCAGACATTAAATGTTATAATTATTATTACTATGAGGGAACAACCCTCTCCCACTTGTTGGTTTCCAGGCTTCTGAAGGATTGATCAAGACAGCTGATTTCTTTACGATGGCGCCCTCTTGTGGTCTCCTTCTTAATCACTGATATTAAACCATAAAGCCAAAATGATCAGTAATGATTTAATAATGGGTAACAAAGTCATTAATTAGCATGAATAAAACTCAGATGTTTCTCTTTATAAAAGTAATTGTCTTTTTGTCCGGACACTTTTTTACTTTACGTGTTTACCTGTTGTGAAGATGAAAAAGAAAAACAGACGCATCCTTTGAGTTTTTATAGTATTTTTATTTTTTTAACTTTTTTTCTTTAAAAAATGACAAGGTCCAAGTATTTTGGAGGCCCCGCCCTCACCCTATGTTCCCCAGCCGGCTAGCTCGACTCTAAAGCAACCAGCAAAGAAAAATAGTCATATGGACAATTGATAATATACACCCCATATACAGCAATACATAGTGGTCTACCATAATGTTACCATAATACGCAACCTCCAATGAGGCTTCAATTCAAACTGTTGCCACTGATATGGTTCATTCCAATAGCAACTGCCAACCAATGACGGTTGTGTTTTTTGACTAGTGTGGGTGGGGTTCAGGTTGCCACGGTGAGGTGTGAGCTCACCAACAGCTGCCTTTTCATTTCACACCACCGTCGGCACAGCAGATAACACACGATGGCTTTCGCTCAGCCTCACCAGAACGCCCCCCCCCTCCTTTAAACCAATCAGATTCAGCATAAGTGCAAAGTTTAGGAGGCACTGACACACACACACACACTCTGCTATCTCGAGGAGCCCGAGTAAACGCCACTGACGGCCCCTCCTCTGCTCTAATCTGTCAAACCGCTTCCAAGGGTTGAAATGATGTATTACAGTGACCTACAGCTGGTTCACTTTAACCTGGTCATAATGCAGGTTGGGACACAGGAAATGAACCGTCCGCGGTTTGGATCCTCATAGAATTAAATTTAAAAAGTTCACTTCAGTTCCACCAACTTCAAGTCCTCTCTATGAATTTAATTTCTATGTTTCTCTCTTATTTCACCTCATCCTGCATACAGTAACAGCCAGTGAAAGACAGGGCAAACTGTGTAAATGTGTGTGTTTACATGTGCCAGTGACCCCCGCAGTGGTACAGACAGCATAGAGAAGGTTTCTGTATGTGCATGAAATAAAGACAGAGCCTGTACACAGTGTGAGCCAGCGTATGTCCGTGTGTGTGCAGGGCTACAGACACGACTCCCAGTGCAGCTGCAGGTCCGTGCTGTCCAGAAAATCGGTCGAGAAGACGCTCTGCGGGGTGTGCGGTGCCAGCGGGGCCAGGCTGGTCCCCCCATCGCCAGCTCCCCCTCCGCCTCCTCTCCCCCCTCCGCTGCCTGTGCTCCCTCCGCTGGCGCTCCCCACCATGGAGATATCCAGCCAGTCCATGCTGTCCAGGGTGGGGTCGCCAAAGTCCAGCCCCGTAGAGTGCGGGGAGAAACCCAGGTCGGACGTGTCCATGGGGGTAGGAGGGTGGTCCAGGATGCTGGGCGTGCTCAGCATTTGGCTGTGAAGGTCGTCGATAAGCGTAAGGCCGCCGTCGGGCTCCACGCCCAGCAGTGGGGCGCCTGTGGTGCTCTCCAGGAAGTCCTCCAGGCGTCCGCTGCCTGTGCAGGGCTCTCCCATAGAAGGCTGAGGGGAAATGAGGGGCTCCTTTGGTGTAGGAGGGGAGAGGTGGAGAGGGGATGGGGGAGAGGACGGGGAGGGTGGGTCAGAGTGGAGAGGGGCGAGGGACGGGTCCGGGTTGGCCTTGAAGCCGGGGATTTCTGAAGGAGGACAGAGAGAAAAATGTCATGAACACAGCAGGTGACAGAGTCATGATGTCTCTCTGTCATTAATGTTTGTAACAGTTCATTACCTCCACTCTTCAGCAGGATGTCAAACAGGTCGTCCATCTGCTGACAATTGCCGCCATTCTCCTGCTGACAGAGGAAAATGTTATCAGTCAGCCACCAGTCACACACGTAAACATAACACCACTGACTTATACACAACAGACAAACACAAACTCTGACTTTTCTACTTTCATTAGCATTTGTCCTATCTTGTTGGATATCTAGCAAGACGTAGATTACATAGTATTACAACTAAATTAACATAGACAGTGCAGTTTTTTTTTCTTTTTTACAGCAGCAGTTTCCAAATGTTTCCAAACCAGAAACATTTTTTAAAATTTATTTTACACTTCATGTTGATTTTCTTCTCTTTTACAAGCTTAACTAAACTGATTGTGTGTTGGGCTCTGAGTGTTGCCAGAATGCGGGTGACCTACACTCAATACTGTGCCTGAACACATCTTGTGTAGACAGACCAAGGGCGAAAATCTAATATTAACATTGACGTGGACACCTATATTAAATTTTCTAAAGAGAAATTCCTGAACAAGTAGTGCTGTAACTCTGCTAACGAGCTAAGTAAAACTACCTTGCTACATTTGCTACTTCAAACACTGGTGAATGTTACTGTGGCTCACTAGCTAACACACAGAGTGACCTATAATTCAGTGAAGGGAAAATGAAAGCTGGTGACTATTATAAATGGGGTTTTATTATTATATATAATAATAATAAATATATATTATTTTAATTGTCGCCTTAAGTAGCAATATGTTGAATGAATTCACACTTTGGGAGCCACTTGTGTTAAACATTTTGTCTTGTTGTCAAGTTGTCAGACAAACTTGTCTGGTTTATCGCCTGAATGCAAATCAAACTAAAACAGGTTTTGGTATCAGTCACTTGGAATCTACAGCAAGGGCTAAAGGAAGTCAGACATGACATCAAGATATTGTGGTCTGTGATTCTCACTTTCTCTTAACTGGAAACACTTGACTGACCTCCAGTTACTTTTTTTTACCTGAGGATATCTCACATCTAAATGTGACTAGTTCACAATCACTGCTCTGGGGAACATAGGCACGTTTCCCATAATGCTTATGGTCAATAGAAGACAAGACTGAGAAAAGTACTAAAATGCTTTAAACATTAAAGGATATTCTTTAAATTCAGACACAAGTCAAAAACTATCAAACAGTAAACCTAACACCACTTCAACCTCTCTGCCCAACATTTTCCAACTGCCTTCTGAGCTCAGTAAAATGAGCCCACAGCTCAGTGTGAGAAGCTAAGACGGAAAATGGAGGAACAGACAGAAACAGAAACACACTGAAGGAGAGATGGAAAGAAAGAGGACATACTTTGGAGCGCTGAGTAGGAAGGGAGGTGTTGGGTTTGGGAGAGGGAGGGGTGAACAGTGTGTGCCGGTCGTAAGGCGGACACACCTCCTCTCTCTGCCCGGGTGGAGTGATGGAATGAAAAGAGAAGAAACAAGGAGAAAAAGTTAATGCCATGTGGAGAAACCTGAGCAGTAGAGATGAAATGATGGAGGAGCTGATTGAGAGTGGAGGAGGAGGAGGAGGAGGAGGAGGAGGAGGAGGAGGAGGAGGAGGAGGAGGAGGAGGAGGAGGAGGTGGAGGAGGAGGTGGTGGTGTGGGTGTTACCTTTAGAGAAGAGAAGTTGCTTTGGCTTTCGCTGTCTGACATGTCGTCAAAGAAAGGCTGCAGATTGGGCGGAGCAGTGACTGACAGGCTGGTTTGTGGCACGCCATTGGTGTCTAGGTGCAGCCCTGCCTTCTGTCCCTGAGTGAAGACAGCAGGGAAAAGACTTATTTAGACTGTAAAACAGCAGACATCAATATGTTGCATAATCAACTGTGATTGGCTAGTTAAGTCTTTCTGAATAACAGGCTGCTGTTTTAGATTTCAGTCTACTGTCTGTTTGATCTGGAGGATTTTGAACTGTGTTTGTGGTGACACCTGGTGGCAGAAAGATGTTACTGCTTGGAAGATGAAGACAGTCTGACTACACTACAAAATGTTACATTACATTAATCATCCTTTAACTATGTGGCATTAGTTCAATCTATATACTTTTCCGTATACAATTGAACATTAAATAAATAAATAAATATTTTGTGTGTCTCTGGTGTACCTTTTTGATTGGTTGGCTCACAGGCTCTGCCTCTGGCTGCTCTTTCGATTGGCTGTCAGTGCTGGGGAGTTTACTTGGAGTCGACTGCAATCTCTGAATAAAATAGAACAACAAGCAGAGATAAATATTTCATCACATATTATAAACCCATCAAAGAATATCAGTGTAACTGTACCTGCAGCGTGATGCGTCCGTTGGTTTTAGCCAATGAGGACACTCCGTTCTGTCCGTCTGTGGTGTTACTGGTGAGAGCGATCAGGTAGTGGTTGCCGTTGCTGTCGGTGACCAGTGTCGGAGTGCCATTAGCCTTGAGGAGGTCTAATGAAATGGCCTGAGTGTGGATCTGAGTGCCATTCTGTTGGTTGATGAAGACCGGAGCCACCTGGAAACCAAATATTTGATAAAATCAGATAATGACAACTTAAAAGGGCTATGATGTTGTTATTGAATGTAGTGCCAGTTCAATCATTACATTCCCAGTCTGTTTCGTGATGTGGAGCTGCTGGGATGTTACCTGCTGTGTGGTGACAGCTGCCGTCTGCTGCCTCTGCTGTTGCCTCTGCTGAGCCTTCAGGTGCTTCCTCTGCTGGGTTTGGCTCACTGCAGGTTTCTGGATCTGGACCTGAACCTGCTTCAGCTGGACCTGGCTCTTCTGCTGGCTCTGTTGACCTTGCCCTTGAGTTTGTTTCAGCTGGTTTTGCTGCACCAGCTTCTGCTGACTGAGTTTCTGCTGGGCGAGTCTCTGCTGTGCTAACTTCTGCTGGGCCTGCAGCTGTTTCTGTTGGGTTTGCTGTATGATGAGCTGCTGCAGCTGCTGCTGCTGATGGAGCAGGATTTGGGCGTCTTTCTTCTGCTGTTGTAGTTTTTGTGGGTTCGACTTTAACTCCGCCACTTTCTGCAGTTGCACCTGACTCTGCAGCAGCGTCTGTTTCTGTTGTTCAGCCTGTTGGACCTGCAGCCGATGAATCTGCTGCAGTCTGAGCAGAGTCTCCTGTGAGCACTGCATCGGCTGGGCCGCTTTCTTTCCCTGGGCCTCCTCTGTTACTCCCTCCATCCCCTCCTCGGGCTCCATCTCCTTCTTTACCTTCACCACAATGCCATTGGGGAGAGTGGGGGGCTGGATGGCAGAGGCTTTTATCAGAGTTTGAAGTTTAACCTCTGGGGATGATTTGCTCTTTTCACTTCCTTCCTTCTCCAACACTATTCCGCCTGCCATCTTGCCTTGCTCCAGCTGGGACCTGAGGGTTTCCACCAGCCTCTGCTTCTGCCTCAGCATCTTGGTCAGCTCCTCAATCTGTTTGTCCTTCTCCTGAAGCATCTGGTCCTTGTCCATGGTGTCCATTGCTACTCCAGGCAGGGACTCTGGAGGCTGACACGAGGCAGGTGAAGGCCTGGAGAAGCTGCATGAGTTCTGGATCTCCTCTTTGACCTTGGAGAGAGCCTGTGAGAGCGGGGAGACCTTTGATGGGTGCTGAGGAGAGGGGTGCAGGGTGAGTTGGGTCAGTGGGGAGCTCACCTGAAGGACGACAAAACAAGACAAATGTCAGGAAGAGGCTTGAAGGAATAATTTCAGTATATTTGCTTCTCATATGGATCTCACCATCTCTCCAAACATGTCTCCATTACAGCTCGTCTCGTCTGGACTCATCCCAGCCAGCGACCTCTCAGATGGAGTAGGTGACACCGGAGGGCTGGAGCTGGTGCTGCCAAATCGCATGACCCGCCCTGGAACCACCTGAGCCAATGATGACAAATTTAATTTAAACCCGCACTCTCCTGATTGGTGGTCGGGGGTGGTGGTGGTTGTAGTTGGAGAGGATGTGATGGCGCCGGCAGCTGAGGTCATGCCCTGCTGGCTCTGCTGAGAGATGCCATTTTTCAAAACTGTTGTGGTGGCGCCATTTTGCTCCTGGTAGTTGCGGAGCCTCTCGATGAGATCGTTCTTAGTGCCTGAGACGGTCAGACCACGCAATTTCAGTTCCTGTTTCAGCTCAGCGACCTGGAGGATGAGAAACCAGACCATTACTCTTACTTAGCAGGCACTGACTCAGAGTGAAAGAAACAGAATAACTGATACGTAAAGGACAAAAAACAATGAGTTCTGGGCCCAGAATCCCCTCAAAAGTCCCAAGATAAACAAAATTGTTAGAGGTGTAAGAAAGAAAATTGGATAACATCATGATTATTTTTTTTCTCTTTTTTCCCCTTTTTTGCTTCTGAAATATTGACCTCTGACCTTTCCAGGCCTACATTTCTTACACTTAAGTCGAAGCTACACACGGGACAGCAAGGACATTATTAGTAATCATTTCTTTTGCAAATATACCAATGCATTTATACCAACATATTAATAGTCAGTTGTCATATTTTTGATATGATATAAATGCATTTAGTTCAGGAGAGCAAACTTTTACTTTATGCCTAAAAGCACTCTTGGTGCATTAATTCAAAGCACAGACTGGATAAATTGTATTAGTCAGCAAGATAGTTTCAACGTGCACTTCCTGATCACCTGGAATGTTAATTAATGTACTATAAAAGTAACAATAACATTTTAGAAAATATTTTTGGCAGGAGCATTTCACTGGGCAAAGCTGTCTATTTAACTTAGGCTACATCCATGCTATTTTGTTTTTGTTTTAAAATGCTTACATTTTGCAAAGTTTACATAGAACCACTAAGACGGAGACTTTTGGAAACGCGGCTGACATTATTATAGTTCCAGAACTCAAGACTCTATTAGTCTGTACGGGCGGAAAGTGACACTTTCACAATGACCATTTCACACCTTTTCGCTTCCTGATTGGGTCTGATCGGTCACGATGTGTCCTTCCCTTCTGACCCCATCATATGACCCTTTTCCCTTAAGAAAACAAATGACTTCAGCCTTGCTTATTAGTGGTGAATTATCAAGGATAATGGATAACAAGCAGTGCTGGCCTTGTTTTCTATGCTAGCATCTGTCTTACAGTAAATTCTGCATCTTCTCTTCTTACCTTTCCCTACTGCTCTTCTTCGTTCACAGTATTTTCTGTAACTAAGAAGCTAACCAACAGAGTAGTCAATCTGCTTCCTGTTTATCTGAGAATGTTCATGTGATGTGTGTTTTCAGACGTGTTAGTATGGACTGAGATCCTGTCTGAATCGGTGGTAGAACACTTGTTTTTTTTGTTTTAGAAGTAGCCTTACTTTGAACTCATCCAGGTTGGCTGGCAGAGTGCTTGGTTTGGCTCCACCCACTACAGTTTGGCTCTGACGGGCAGTCCCGCTCTGATTGGAAGGGGCCGAGGTGGTCGTCGTGGGAATGCTTCGGGAAGGGGAAGGGCCAGAGTTGGTAGTGGGAGGCTGCTCACTTGGTGGCCTGAGGGGAGGCAGAAAACAGTAAAGTTTGAATATTGCTTGTACTTCTTGGTTATAGTAGGGAATGTCGTGATCATGAAATGGTGCTAAATGTGAAAAATATTGATTAAACATAAAAAAATGCAGTACAGAATAATATATTATACTAACCAATGATATTAATGTTTCTTTACTTTCTTTTAGTCCTCCAAAACCAAAAACCATAAGTTCTTCATTGGATTTGAAGTTCCATTGCATAATAATCTTACTTGCAGACCAAGTAAATTCCGCAAGTCACACACTTTTATTGTCTAACCACAGAAGCTAAACTGGGATATACTGTCAGTCTCAAACATTACTTCTGCTTCTGGCTCTAGACTCACCCAAAAACCACTAATGTGGTGGCAGAAAATGTTGGGAGAACACAGGAAGTCATTATGAACACCGCCTGCAGGCTGTGCTGCAGAAATGAACTATGGGAAATTACTACTGGTTTATATGAGGAGGGCAAAAAAAGAGGGTGGCAAAGTAGTTCTCACAAAACCAGTCATCCTCACTTCCACACCACACGCACAGTCATGCTTGACACTCACTTGGGAGGGGCAGGCAGGATGGTGTGGTAGTTGTAGTGCTGCTGTTGCTGGTTGAGGATCTGCAGCTGCAGGAAGAGCTGCTGCTGTTGGAGGAGCTTCGCGTAGGACGAGTCCATCTGGGGAGGACGCTCTTTGTCTGCTTTCTGGTCGGGAGGGATGTACTGGTGGTACTTCAGCTTCTTCACCTGCACCCAGAAGACCAAAAAGTTAAGACAGGTCTCCACTCTTTAATGCAGGACATTCATCTTGCCTTGTCTTGGTCTACATAAGTTACTGATTTCAAAAAGCACTCTGGACATTTGGAAAACTTTACATGCATTTAGTAGATGTAGGTGGAAGGATCAACAGTAATAACATAACTACAGCCAAATAACAAGTACTTCCAGTTTTGAAAAAGAAAGTATGTATTCTGGTGTATTGAAGATATTGCGGTTAGAGATTGCATCTCTTCCACTTCTACAATGGATTTCTCGTTCTTCTCCTAAAATGTCAAAACATTGAATCTTGAAATAAGCACCGGGAGAAGTGACACCAAAACCACAGGGAGAGAAACTTCAGGTTGTTGGTTAATTCTGACAAACAAAACATGAACTGTTGTCACAAAGCAGCCAAAAAAATATGTGCTGACAACTCTGTGGCCAATTAAAAATGAAAATCAAACAAAGAGCGTGCTGACCTTGGGTTTGCTGTCCTTTGCTTTCTTAGGTCTCTGTGGAGGGCGGTCTGAACTCGTCTTGGCCTGAGACTGATGACAGAAAGCGTGAGAAATGGGGTCGGGGAGCAGGAAGTAAGGAAATGAAGAAGAGAGGGAGGGTTAGCCAGTTATAGCTGCTCTACAAAAAGAGATTAAGGTCAGATTTATTCATAAGTCATCAAATCTGCAGGATGCTCAACTCGAAACAGGGAAATACTTCATGGTTCCGTGTTTGTGAAAAGATAGGAAAATAGCCATAACAATATTTCCTCACCTTGACCTGTCCATTGGAGGGGCGGGAGTTTACTGAGGTCAGCATCATCCCATTTGTGACTTTTGGGAATGGGGAAGAGTCTGACCCATTCACCTGGGGAGGAGGAGGTGGTGGTGCAGGTGGAGGAGGAGGGGACTGTGTAATGAACTGAGAAGATATTACTCTGGTTAATTTCATGATAAAATCTCATTTGAATTTTGTTTGGTTGATTAAGTTCAAGTGACCCTCTCTCCACTCTGAATGATTTGATTTAAATGACATCCTGCATTGGTACCTGTCTGGGGGACATGTCTCCGTTCTGGCTGTGCACGTCAGAAGGGGACAGCTGAGGGACGGCGCTAAGAGGAGAGTCGTGATTGGTTAGCTGGTCTGGTGACAGAGCATCACTGCTGTCTTCGTCTAAGGACGAACTCTCTCCCCCGGCTCCCTTTGGAGAATCTGTGACAGAGAGCGGATATTTTCAGATTAAAAGAAACAATCTCACTGTGGATTGTAATGGACATCTGTGGCCAGTAAAACAGTGAAAATTGCACATGAATTTGGGAATTTGTGTGAGTGCAAGACAGTCAAACACAGTGGTGACTGTTTAATGGATTGCTTAACAGTGATGACTAATTTTAGAGAAGTTATACAACACTGTACCATGTTTCAAAACAGGACTATGTCCAAATGTAGCTGTTGTGTCATTTCTGTAACACAGTTGTTAGTCAAAGGCTGTGTGGTGTAGTTTTTCACATCCACATCACATCACATCACATCCACTAGGATGATGAAACCTCTGGTTGGTGTGTGTGTGTGCACACTCACCCTTAATAGACAGTATTACAAGAGTGCGTAGATACCTGGATGTTGTAATTACAAAGCTAAAGGTGTGTTCAGACTGAATGGAAGTCAGATTTTAGAGGCGGTGCAACTGCACACAAAGGCAGAGGTATAATAGCAACTCAATAATAGAGGTGAACATGTTTTAACTTGACACCTGCAATTATCCGTGAGCTACATGGCTCCAAAAAATTCAGCAAGCATCCATCAACTAGGGCGAATTGAAGATATGTATTTTGGTCTAACTGATCCTACAATCGTAATCCTATACATATAATTTCTGTCAAAATAATCTTGCAGCTCTACTCCGAAAGCACCTTCAAGAGTTCAGTGTTTTATTTGCAGTGTTTTATTTGCATACACACCTGCATGAAATCCTGCAGGTGTGTATGTGAATCTTGTACAAGTGCATGTGTTTGTGTGGATCCTTGTGCCAATATGCTTGCGCTTGAATTTTATCTGATTGTGACCCTAATGTGTGTTAATAATTACATTGTCCATCTTTACTGCGGTAACTGAATGCTCTTATCTGTGACTGAATGATATGAGGTGTGTGTGTGTATGCGTGTGTGTGCATGTGTGCGTGTAGTTACCCAATGGGGAGTGCACAGGGATGCTGACGGACAGGATGTTCTTGTGAACCAGTTCGATGGGACCTGGTCTGTGGGAGATCTTGTCGTTGAGGTCATCGGCCAGTCGCGCTCTCTTCAGCTGCAGCTGCTTGGCCTGCAGGGACGGCTCTGCCGACGTTTCTGCAGTGGACACAACAGGCGACATTGCATGCATGCAAATTTATTCATCGAGTGATTCAATTTAATCTAAAGCTCAAACAAGATAACACCAGGTACGTGCTTTGTGTGCACAAGATCTGTGAAAACAGGAAGTTGAATTTCTGATGATCACTGATACAGAGTTTTAGAGCCCAAGCTCAATTTAATTCCAAACTAACCCAACAGCAGCTTCTGGTTTAACATTAACATTAATTAAGGGACAGCATCAAGTCAAGCTGACATACACTGACAGACCAACGTGCCACTTCATGACTGACCATGGGAAGAGCCACATTTCTCATGAGGCTGTCAATGTGTTCAATGTAATTTTCAATGATGTCAAATTATAAGAAATTAGTTGAACTCAGTACTTAGAAATATGAACCATGACTTAGACAGTAACCTTACCACATGGAACTAGTTCCGTTTTGTTTACTGTATACTTCCTTTTTTAATCAAGTGTCATGTATTTAAGGAAACTTGAGCCTTTCATTGTTGTAACTTTTGATGTCACTAAGGAAGCTCTTGTGAGTCTTAAAATGCAGTTCCACTTTTAGGTAAAAACTCACCCTCCAGAATATGCATCCTGACCAGCTCTGAGCGTTCAGGACGACTCCGGATCTTCCTCTTCAGATAGTCCTCAGTCTGGGGGAAACGGGGAAATTAAGCGGGGTGAGATGTAAGAAAAGAGGATCATGAGCCAAAGAAGAAGAAACATAAAAAGTGTGGAGTCCCTAATGGGCACTTGTTACCCTTGTAGACTGGATATTTTCTTAGGTGCTGTAGTTTTTCAACCATACTTATCAGAGATCACTTTTAACAGTGTGTCCCATATTGTGACATTACTCTTATTTTATTTTTTCTTTCTTTGCTTAGCAGAGACAGTTCTTGTTGCTAATGCTAACTATGCTATGACTAAAAGCATTTACAAATCATTGATTAAATTGGTTGCATAATAAAAAATGAGAAGTAGATCTGAACTTCAGTTATTAAAAAAAACAAAACTTGCTAAGCGTGCTGTGCAACCCTGTTGGTCTGTGCAGCTCCTTCCCTGAAGAGCACTACTGTTTGACTGGCACCTACAGTTCGATTTGTTATTTCCTGTAAACATATAAGTGCCTATCCTGACAGCAAAATTCAATTTCATAAAGTGCTTTGTGATCTATGTTGTTTTAACAGACTGTAAACATGTTGTCCCACGTAGCTTCAACAAAGCAAGTCCACAGAGAAAGGAGGAAAACCACCGTATTTTAAGATGCTCACCCTTGCTCGTTCAAGACTCCTCCGCTGTTCGTGAAAGGCTGCCGGGCTCTTCAGTGCTGCATGGAGAGATGGATGGAAGCGGGAAAAGAAAAAGAGAGAGAGAGAGAGATGAGAATGCTGCTCACACAGACTCTGATGGGAGTTTTGGTGCATCTTTCCACAACTGACAATGTGAGAACAGAATCGACTACAGAGGAAGGCAAGACTCAAAGCAGAAGTGGCTGCAGGACGAGAAGGTCAGTAGGAGTGCTGTTCTGACCGCACACTCTGATGACAGCTCAGGAGGCTGATGGGCCGCTGCAGCGTGCTGTGTGTGCACGAATAAAGCAACATTTGTCTGCAGTGCAAGCCAGCACAGATATCACTAAAAACTGCAACTGCAGTCGATTTCTTTGGCTTGTTACTACACTGTTCAGATCCCAGTCATGTGATCATTAAAGCAGCTGCAGGAAGTGTTGTAGCCAATCGTGATGGTAGCTTAGCTTAGTTAATTTAGGCTTTAAAGTTGAAGTTCACCCAAAATCGAATGTTCAGTCATTATCTACTCAGCCTCATACTGATGGACAGTCTGGTGAAGTTTTACAGTCCACAAAACAGTCACAACAAAACAGCATTTCTCCTAAACAACTGAAGTAGATGGGTTTGTTTTAACATAAAAAACCTGGGGGAAAAAAACAAGCAGTCGAACTTGTTTACCAACTACAGCTTAGGGGCTATTGTGAAGATTTTGTCATAACAAGGGTGTTAATTACAAATGTTTAATTTGGGATCTCAAGACACCTTTGGATTTCGCCATGCAGGCTGTATGGAGCCATTTTTAGTTTTTTTTACATTTTAAAAAAAGTTCCCATCTAATTCAGTAGTTTAGTAGAATGCTACAACGCTGTTTTGCTGTGAAGCTCAATAAATGCTTTGTGGACTAAAAAACTCTACTTGACTTTTCATTGGTATGATGGTGAGTAGATAATGACTGCATTATCATTTTTGTGTGAACTTATTCTTTAAGGGAGCAAATATTCAGACAAACCTAATGGAAATGCATGACTATAACCATGACCAAGACATTCCTACAAACCTTTACTCAGCAGTTTCATGAGCCTAATTGTAACCATACGGCCTCCTGGGAGCTCCGTTGGTCACAATATTCCATACAGTTTTTCCATGAATTCAATCTCTTAGTTTGAACTGAGTACAGAAGTTAGTTTGAAGCTACATGTGGACCTTTTTTGCATCTTCTTTTATTAATACTGATTGTTTAGCACAAAAACAGGTACCAGTTGAGGTTTGTGTGAATCTCAAACCTCCCACATATCTAACCTTCGACGTAGGGAAACCTTTTTCTGTTGGCAAGTACACTTCACTAATAGTTAAATGGTTATTTTAAGGCTGGGTGTGCACTGATATATAACATATTTGCTAAGATTTGGAGATAGCAGACTGCCTGAACTATTTCAGGCCAACTGTCTGTGTTACAGTAAGTCTGAGAGATAGACAGCAGCTGGGAGTCTGAGAGACATCAATTCTTGATGACCAGTAGTCTGGAGTGGATCGTTAAAAGGATAGAGGAGAGTGCGGACTGATGAAACATCTACGTCTATCACTGTTCTCAACCATTACTGTGTGTAATGTACCCAGTGAATGTCTATGTGGTATATATGTGTGAGTAGAAAGACGCATTTATTTTTAGCCAGCCATTTACAGCTTTGAACCTGTAAAATCTTGAAATATCATTTTGAATTTTATGATAGAAGTTTAATTTTGGATTATTTTGATTAATTCCAAGAAATTTTAAGAAATTGCTCAACAGATTTGATCCTTTTCAGGTCTGTATGTAATGCAGTTACCATCGAGCTGGTACCATCAAGGAATTGGGCCAAGAGCACAGTTATCAATCTAACATCATGACTAACCAAACTCAAATGTTTTTAATTGGACTTTAACACAAAGAGCAGCAAAGCTCACAGCCTTTAACATTTTAATTCCAAATGTCAAGGTGAGAGTTAAGAAATGCACCACACAGACGTACAAAGACGTTCCCTCTATTTCGGGAAGGATATTGGGAAGACAGCGGCAGTTGTGATGATGCAACACAGCAATCATCTGATTGGTCAAGAGCTGGTGAAATCGCTTTGCCATGGGTATGTGAGTGTGGACATTCTGGCTACAGCGGGGCGTCAGCTGTACGTGTGCCACAGATGACTGGGTGGGGGTGGTGGGAGACATTCCTCATGTCACAACCCCGCAACGTTTAAAGCAGACATACATACCAGTTGTGATATAACCAACAGCCAAGATGACAACAAAACAGACAACAGATCCTGTCACTATCACACCCTCTTACTGAAGAACTTGTGAGCATTCTCTCTCAAGAAACAAGGGTTTGACTGATAACATCTGATGAAAGCTTAACTAATACCCTAATGTATAATTGTCAGTTTGTCAATATCTCAGCACTTCTACTTTCACTGGAATATTCAGAAACTATCTTTTGTAGAGTCCTTCTGTTGGTATGTTAATGCAACCCATCTCACAATGTAGCTCTAACTGACATTTTATTGTTTCATCACAAGCATAAAATTATGACTTCCTTAAATGTCTGCACAGCTGGCCTTCACGACTGCCAAATTGATCATTACATTATAGTTGCGCAATTAGCAGAAACAGTATACAATAGTATATAACAGAAACAATAAAATGTACTATAGTGAATCACAAAGGTAAATGTCACAATAGAGTCAGAGACAACAGAATACAATAAAATACCACGATTCTCAAAAAGATCTACTCATTCAACAACCTTACACAGCCTCTTCAACATGGCCTGGTACTGTTCAGTACTTGGTTGCACCAGTTAAAATGTAACCTAAAAAGGCATAAATTATAACTTAAATCTTACACCTAGCCCTTAGTAGCTGAAAAGTGCATCGTAAAATAGTGATTGGCATTGGAGGGTGCTAAGGAGTGGGTTAGTGGGTTTTTCTTGCTTACGGTCTGACATAGCCAAAGCCCAGTAACAGTACACAAACTAATATTAACCTAATACTAACATTATAGGGCTAGCAAAAGCAGCACACTTAACTAAATTTGACATTAGACACTAACTTTTTAGTGTTGGCAAGCAAAGATATAAGTTAGGATAACTTTTAACAATTAACAACTACTCATTTATAACAGTTTGCTATCATGTGGTAGTTAGTGTAATTTAAATAAGTAAACTACCCAAGTAAAACATATGTGTGGGAAACACTGCAACGTCAGTTTCACTGGCTGTAGATTAAGTTTGTATACAGGTAGTTGTCAACTAATCATAATGCTTTGTTGTTTGATGATTAACGTTAGCTATTTTTAGCCATTTGCCTCTTTGCTATTGCATAGCAGAGTGTTCACAGATAAGTGGACATGGGAGACAACATGGTAATCAACACTGCATTGAGAATAGTGCTTTTTATTTATGGCAACAGGAAGTGAAAATGGCGTTTTCAGCAACATTTTAGTTATTTTGGACTTTATGTCAGAGAAGGTATAGAGGAACCCTATACCTCTGTGGTGCAACAAAACATCAACACAGCTTTAGTATCAAACTAACTAATTTGAACGTATTGTCCAGTGTGGACTTTGCACCCAAACTTAAGAAAGAACTTGCATATAGCCGCAGAAATTTGACCTAACACCATCCAAACTCCACGACCCTGACACTGACCATAAAGTCTACAGAATATCAGAGGCTGATTAGGATATTGTGGTTCAATATTTAACTTTCAAGCAGTCAAATTTATCAGCACTAGACATACAGCTCAGACAAACTATGAGTTTTTGGTGAATGACATCACATGTGTGCTGTGTTAAATCATGACTGACCTCAGTCAGGACACAGGAGCATTGTTATTGTAAAAAGATTCCCTTGTCCAGCAACATGTCCCGCCTGTCCCGCCATATTTACATGGTCAATATGGACACAGTGCAACAACAGAAGGTGGGAGGACAAAGTGCCTTGCTCAAGAACACCTAGACAGTGAGAGGGTGGAAAATTACTCATTCACACCACCTACAGCTGCAAAACCAAGGTGACGATTTGACACCAGAGCAGAAACTGACCCTCCATCAGTTCCCAGCACTCACTGTCTCCTTTACAGCTGAACAACATGATTGAAAGCACATTACAATATCATTAAGAATAATTTACCACTAACGATATACATCACAATTTTGAAACTGTATATAAAACAGAGTTTAGTAAACGTTTTGCTTTTATCCTCGTGATACAATTCCACGGGGAGTCTATAAATGACGATTCTCCCTCCTTGCTCTTTCAGCAGTTCATATGATCTTTACTATCCTATAATTCAACAGGGGCCTTGACAGCTCAACAGCCTTTGCGCTACCTTGCTGTGTCAAAATAAGAGCTCTTGTATTGGGGGAAAACATCACCTTGAGAGCTAACACAATCTTTCATGAATCTCTTATAAAGCCATGCCTCTTTACATATCTTGTCTCTTTGTATCTCGACAGAGGAGAATCTTGAGAGTGATGTACATGCCAGAACATGCTGATCCCAATTCACCAGTCTGGCATGAAGCCTGTTGCATTAGGAGGACACAGCAAGATTTACTGTAACTACTAAATGGACTTCAGGTTGGTCTGAGTCTTCCCTCTTGTGCAATCTTTCATGCCTAAACCACACTTTTAATAAGTGCATTTTCAGTTGACCCTCTAATTTACGCAGGGCTGCATATAACCACGAACCAACAGCAGTGGTAGTTTATAACAGCTGTAAAATGGTCCCACTTTTAAGGACAAACTGCACCTTTTGGTTTAATCTGTCAAACGTCAATGAGTGACGAGGGATCCAGAAAACAACTATTTTTCCCTCCTTTTCATTTTGAGCAGTTGCGTCTCCCCTTCTTAAGACTCACCTTGAGCGTATGCTTAGTCTCTCTGTCTGAACAGTCACATATGATAGCTCCTAATCACTTGGTAATAGATGATAACCAACCTTGTATACTGTATGAGACTGTATGCCCGTTTAGACATTTTGAAAAGAGCCTGGTACATTCTGTCCACAGTAATGTTCTACACAGAAACAGAGGAAAATTTTAAGAAAAAATATCTCTGCCTCCTGTGTTGTGCGGAACTGTGAAACAGGAAGTGGATACAGAAGAAGAGGAAGCTGCCCTATTTGATAACACAAAGTGTTGCAAAGACTTCACAAAATATGACACATGCAGAGTGCTCACACAGACACAGTCATACGATAACACATGCAGATAAGGGCTGACATTTTCAGCAAAAGTAACCTCTCATGTTACAGGAAGGCAAACAGAAGATATAATTTGCCGACATATCCGGTTATAGTAGATGAGAATAATCAGATATGTAATAGAACAGAGCCCATTTCGCTTATGAATCAATCGACCACACACATATAGCTCAGTGTTAGTGTTATGTGATAACCCCATTAATTTCTGACACGGTCTGACATGCTGTCTGATGCTGTAGTATCAGGAAAGGGTTAACCCGTTGACCTCGGCTCAAAGGCACAGACACGCTGCCCTAGTTGTTGTCTGTAGTGTGTTTAGAGTGAGTACATCACAGGATGTAGATGTAACAATAAAACATATGTGTAGGAAATAACACAGTGTCTAAGTTTGCAGGGTACAGTTTGAATTGAAAGAACACGCATCTACTGAGCATCACAGACTTACGTGGCATGATCCCTTGGCTGACCAGTTCCTCTCGTGTACGTCTCTGCTGGAGTTTGAGCTGAAGGACTGCATGGAGACAGGGGAGGCGGAGGTGAGGGGAGAAAAAAGAGGAGAACAGAGTCAGTGAAGGCCGGTGAGAATAAGAAACTGCAGCGATGGATCTCTGAGCTCCTTAAGCTTCCTTATGGTATCTCAATGTCCTCTGATCAGTAGTCCATCGACCATGTTTAGATAAATAACCCTGCATAGGAACCTAGATGCGTTTGGGCTGACAAAGAGAGGACCCAATTCATCCTCCCGTTTCCCCCTTTCTTCTACCGTGCTTTTTTTGAAGCTACAGAGGAGGCGGGTATAAGGAGGGCGTGAGCAGCCTACTACACACTTCCTGTTTCTGGACTTTTTTTTTATTTCTGTGTGGTAAATGTGCGCATATGTGTGTGAAAAAAACAGTCAGCATTCAGAAAAGAATCAGTAAAACAGTCAGGCACAGCAGAAAAGATGAGAGAAACCAGCAGCGGAAGAAAAAGAGCATACTTAAGAGTACAGACTGAAACAAGGCTCCATTTGAGAGAAGATGAGAAAAAAAAGAGGCGATTGCGCCGTCATTTCAAAACAGGAAGCACTTGTTACATAACGCATTGGCCGGGAGAGTTTCAAGGAACACAGCCCCGAACAAAAGAAGTTGGACCATTTTCGACCTTTCAGTGTGCACAAAGTTTCAGCTGTTGTGCATTGCGCAGCCCAGTTGTTCTCCTCTTGGTACCTTTTAAAGTTAAACTAATTTAAGGACTCAACCCCTGGGCTGAAAGCTTATTAGCTCCCCTTCTATTAAATTAAGTGCTAAATTATAAACGAGATGAAGAATCTAAACAGAATAATGATTTAAACACGGACAGCAGCTGCAGGATCATGCAAGTGCACTGTGTTTCATCATTTACTGCAACACAGTGAGAATTTAGGGAAGTGAGCCGGACCCTTCAGTCAACCACACAGACAAATTTCATAGGCCATGCCAAGAATGAACAGCTACAGGGTTGTCACTGCAGACACTTGTTTGTGGTGTGATGTCTTTTCTGAGGTGCATAAGTAACTGATACTGCACTAAACTTCCACTGTGCTTCTTGGCAACAGCCTGTTTCCATTTTAAACCAAGGATGTGACACACACTTACCACTCGTCTTGGTTTTAAGTTCGATAAAATCTGAGGAAGGCATTTGTATGTTATCGCGGCAGATACTATTTTCACCCACAGACATTCAGCTCAGCTCCACTGAGCTCAGACTCTTGTTTTTTATATGTACCAGCTGTCCCTGTTGAAGGGGTAACATGTGTATGTGTGCATGTGTGTGTGATAGAGAGAACACAACACTGAGGCTTCCAAAGCATTTCAGGCCCGGGTTGTGTCTGCCACACAAGCAGCACCTGTTCGTTCCCACTAACAAAAGTGACATCATTGGTGCTCGCAGGCTAGCTAACCATTTTACCATGCATAGCTGCTGCAGTGTAAGCCCTCTGTTATGACAAACAATGAGAAACACTGCGAATTCACGTCAGAGCCTGTGCAGCTAAATGTCATTCCTTGGCTCCGAACCCTCCGATATATTTACAAGGGTGTACGCTCTACATCTTGAAGGATGATGTTAGCACTAGAGACTCCCCTCTGGACGCAATAACATGTCAGCTCTCAGTCAGTGACGTAAACACAGAGATATAAACACAGCCAGGCAAGTTCATGTATATGTTGCACGAGAGCAGCAGCTAAGATTAATTCTTCCTCAGCGCCAAACACAAGGGCAAACACTTAGCAGACTCACGTGTTGCCTGAACCTGCACACACACAAATACAAAAGCACACACAGACACACACTGACCGTGCCATGGCAGAGTGCAGGATAAGATGCCGAGCCACTTGGCACTTCCAGGGAAGAGGTTTATTCCGGGAAAAAGAATCTTACACTTTCCTTCTATCTCAGCCTCACATCTCCACGCTCCCTCTGCATATTCTTTCAGACAGGACACTCCACTTCACTTATTTATTCTCTCCTGCACTCTCTTTACCATCACTTTATCCACCATGTGAACTGGTACGTAAAGACATCAGTGCGTAGCAAGACTTCAAAATGATAGCATCACTATTAAATCCATTTTCTCTGTGGTTTGAAAAAGAAATGCAGAAGTCTCACAGTGACACATCACACATGCTGATGAAGGTGTCAACTGTGAAAAGCTGCAGTGGTGTTGAAACTGTAGGCTGATGTGGGGAGACCGAAATCATGCAGCAATAACAACTCAATTATCTAGAAATACATGTATAGTAATGGAAAACAAATACTTAAATATTGAGGCCTAAAGTTGTTTGTACTAGAATCAGCTGTACAAAATTCACTTTACAGTTTCCCAAAGGTGGTGTCCTCAAATTGCTTCTTTTGTTCAGTCCAATTCCCAAAGACTCTTCATTTACTATCATAAATGACAAAGAGAAGCATTAAATTCTCACATTTAAGAACCTGGAACAAGCAAATGTTTGACATTTCTGCTTTAAAAATGACAAACTATTCAACTAACTAACACATGATCTGGTGAATTTTAGGGCTTTTGTATCAAATCAGATCTCTTGGATCGAGTGAGGGGTGTCTCATCAACCTCTGATCCAACTGTCTAAACTAGGCAGCACCGATAATCAAGATTCTGCTACTATACTGCCTATTTCTAAAATGTTTTCAGAAACATATTTTTAGCAAGCTGTTTAGCTGCACTTTAGAAAGTCCAGAACAGGAGGTAGCCACCATATTGTTCCTGTACTGTAAACAGGGCAGTGCTCATCAAATATGAACCACATTCTTTTTCACTTTCTCACCCAACATTTTTTCTTTTGGCATACCATTTAGCTGTAATACAATATTTTATAATATTTTTGCTACCAGCCAGACGCCATACTGTTTCCTGTTTCAAAAAGGAGTCAAAACCAAGCACCACCCAACTCTCACATCACCCATCAGCAGGAGTGTTTATTGGTCTAGTCACGCGAAGTGCAAGGTGGTTGTTGTTAGTTTTCTACCTCAAAGGGAAATACCACTATTTTCTCTGGTCGATGTTGGTCTTTCTACTGTAAGACAGTCCAGTTTTAGGCAAGGACAGTTAGACTTCCGATAGATAAACCTGATATCTTGGCCATGCCTATGTATACTGGCGACTGAGGTTTTAATGTATTTTTTATGTTTGCAGGCAGGGGAATCATCGCAGTGGCAGCATTGTGGATGGATGAAATAAAGACCATTACTCCAAGTAATGCAAAACTGTATCCAAAATAATTAACTTATCAGTCTAAAAATGAAATAAAATACATCTAAAAAGGTTTTCACAGAGGTACAGTAAACTATTTGGCAAATGATAAACATGCACACAGTAAGAATATAAATATGTTAGAGGGCTACAAACAAATATAATATGATACTGACCAGCTGCATGTAAACATGGGCAAGATAAATAGGTTATTGCAGTGCATGTAAACGTATGCTCTGATCCTGCCTTAGTATAATTTCTTACAGTAATGTTTCATGTGTGCATGTAAACACACTCAGTAGCAATGTTGATGATTTTGTAATTGTTAAGATAAATGTATGAAACATTAAATATGACAATGGCTTCATCTAAATCAGGTTTGAGGGGCATTTTGGTTAATTTAAGAAAAGGATGAAAAGGCAGGGCAGTTTTTTTGGGATACTAGGCCACAGCCAAAACTGGCCTCCGCAGTCATAAAAAGTTATGGCGAAGGAACACAGAGGCAGAGAGATAGAAAGGCAGACAGCAGATGCGGCTTCATTTACAGCTTTTAGATGAAGCAGAGGAAACAGTGGTGAACGACAGCCTGCTGGTTCAAACAAGGACACTTGAGCCTGTGATGTTTAAGTCACAGAACGGCTCGTTTCAGCCACTATTATGACCTTCACAGTGAAAGTCGCAGCTTCAGTTTCAGAATGACAACCTCATACTTTCATTTCTTAATTAAAATGCTTGTGTGTGAAGTGAAGGGCTACATCTTGATGTTATTTTAATTGCCAAGTTATCTTTGAGTAAATGAGTATTTGTAAATATATGAATAAAATGGCACAAACATTTACAAATGCCCATCAGAATCGATTGAAACCTAATGTGATGTCAAAAGTAAGATGTTTTTGTTATGTTACAAAGAAAAGCAAACAAATTGTACCATTGCTAAGACAGGACCAGCAAGCCTTTAATATTTCTCGCTTGATAACCAACTTTCATGATTTTCAACTGCAACTGATCAAATTTCTGTCGAGTTCATCAAGTAATCATCTGTGATAAGTTTAGTATTTCAACACAGCTGTCTCGCAGCTACCAACTACAGCACACTACACAGCAAAATGTTGTGTGCTATTTTGAATAGTGTGACTCTTTGCAAATTTATAGTAGTAAGACATGGCAGGTGGGGAATTCTGTCAGCTTACACTGACACAAGACCCTCGACAAAGTAAAAGTAGTGGGGAAAGACGGATCCGGGGGTTAAGTTTAAGGTTAGAGAGGGAGGAGGAGGTCAGCGAGGTTTAGCCAAGTTCTTGGCAGCCAACTGGGCTAATCCTGCTGTGCTCATGTGTCGTTAGATCTGATTAAACATGTCTGAGTTCGTCACTGTCCCAAAAGACCCCCAGGCTTGGCACAGCTACGCCTACACAAACTGACCATAGCAACACGCATGAAGGCAGCACGATCCACGCCCACACTGGGTGAGGAAGTGGGCACATGAGGACGGAAACAGACATGATCGCGCCGACACATACCCAGCTAACAGATGCTCTGTGTGGACGTTACACTTGGCATTGGTATTGGAAATCTATTTGGGCAGCCTCTAAATGTTCTCCAGCATGAGCTCATAATTTTTAACGTAGTTTGTTTGCATCTGTTCAACAGAGAGATGAACACAGCACCTGACCACAGCAAATGCTTCACACATCGGTGAGATTGGAAAGCAGATAGAGGGCAGGAACAATACAAGGTTAAGGCCATTCACTTGCACTGCAGCACTGGGCTGGGAAGCCAGATGACAGCAAGAAGTGTTGCAGTGAATACTAATTATCTTAAAGTTCAGGAAAGATGAGTCAAATTCCCAAAGCTTTCGTGGCTTTGCGCACTTCCTGTCACTCACACTTTCTCGAGACATGACGTGCGCCTCCATTGAAGACTTAAACAAAGGTTGGCAGTGAGCACAAAGTAGACCTGGAATGACTTTTCAACTGACAGCTGTAGCATCATGGATGCACAGTGTTAGTGTCAGCTGTTGTTACGCCACTGTAGAAGTTTCATTCACAGTTTTTTTTAAATGTATACCCCTCACTTTTCTCTTTACCTCCTCAATCTTGCTTGTAATGTTGGGTATAAACAAACAGAAGCTTATTTTAACTCAAACCATTCCATATTAGACTGTATCCCCAATACCTCATATTATGTCACCGTTAGCAGGATTGACTTTTCCCCTTCTATAGAAAAAGATATTTTTGTAAGCACTAAGACTGTTCGTTTTCCTCTCATTTTGCCAAAAATGTGCAAATCACATCTAAATACAAAAATATACTCTGACAGGAAGTGTCACACCATCACATTTCATACTGCCAACTTCCAACTTCCAATCTGGCAAAAAATTTGATTTTTAAGTATTTAATATTTGCTTGGAGGAATTGTGGGATGATGTGAGAAAATTGTTATCCCAATGGATCATGTGTTTTTTAACTTGGAGTAACAAGCCCAAAATGTAACAGGGAAAGCCAGAGATGCATACTTCATATACTTTTACTGATTGCTAGAAAAATCATGACTGTAAATAGGAGGAAAGCATTTTCACGGACGCAAATTCAATGGACTCAGGAGACTGAAACAAGTTTATGTAATGGAATACATGGCAGCAACACTGCAAATGAAAGCGGACAATTTTCTACAAAGATGGCCTCCAGTTATGCTGTACTTGAATGTCTAAATGCCAGAATATAAATGGATGTTCTTGGAAAAGAAAACAAAGAAAAAAGCCCTCTGTCAAGGACTGTCGTAACTGTTGTAACAGTGTTCAATGTTCAGTGTTACTGTTACTGCTGTGTTTGCTAGCAGCTACAGTTGGGTCATAACTTGACGGTTCCCTGTTGAGTTTTGTTAAATACAAATAAAGTTTTTTAAGAGTGGGTCCCATTTTGTTAGTTGTTGTGCATGCAGGTGATGTGATACCTTTTCCTGCTAATAGTTAGTCATACTATACCACTGACCTACAGGTGGCGGTAATACTTTAAGAAATGCAGCGAAGTGCCATCAAAGGCAGGAAAGAAGAAGACTGCTTGACTAACACCAACTATAAACATTGATTCGTTTGTTTACAAGAAAACTCCACGGGGCACATTTAAGATTGTAGTAATAAGCATTGTTACTTTAACACCACACATTCAGCCATTCACACCTGCAGTTGCCGATAATTCCTTAATTTTGCATAGTGGTCAAGTCTACTCTTTTAAACATCTTTAACAGAGAGAACATATAACCACGTAGAATTCCTTCATACACAGGCCAGTGAAGCAAAGCGCTTATCTTTAGCAAAACGCCATAAACTATTTATGCTGTTTGAAGCCATAAAGTACTGATATGAACCAGACAGTCACATAAACACAAATCATATCAGATATCTTGTGTCTTTACTGACTGTGCTGCTCCAGAAATCGCCCACCTTCTTTCAGGCTGTGATAGACATGTCTGTCATGATCCATCGTCAGTCCTGCCTTCTCCATGTCTTCTCCCATTGGAGGAGAGCCCGGTGGGGAGGGTTCAAAGGAGAGGCAATGGTTGGTGTCCAGCATTATCATTCAGAATGGAGATCAATTATTTGGTAAACATTGAACTCCAAAAGCGGCCCTCCTCACAAGTCCCAAATGTTGGCAGTTCTGGCTGAAGAGGGGAAGAAAGAAGAGTCCTCTATGTGTCAAAACTGCACCAGCTGTCCCTTCAATTAGCTGTCCTCTCTTTCCTAGGGAAGGACATGGATATCAAATGCTTCAAAAGACTCCCATACAAGTCCAAGAGAATCTCCTTCTAAACGAAAACGTGTTGGGAAAAACGCTGCTACTGCCTCGCCTCTTCCAGTGCCTCTCTCTTCTGTATCAGAGTAATCGATTGGTCTGTCTCAGCTTCTCTCTCTCTTCTTCCTCCAGATCTCTCCTTCCCTTGCAGTGGCAGCCGGCAAGTCACGACAGCGCCGCTCCGCTCTGCAAAAGGATTCCCGGAGAGACGAGGAGAGGGGGAGAAAATCCACAGGGCCGGTCGTGGATGAAAAGAACAAGAGAGCCGAGGGGAGAAAACTGAAAAGAGGCCAGCGGCGGAGGAAGAGAGGACAGCAGTGAGCTCGCCAGAGAGAGTGCCCAGAGAGACTGCTCTGGTTGCAGCTCCTCCTGAATCTCACACACACACACACACACACACACACACACACACACACACACACACACACACACACACACACACACACACACACACACACACACACACACACACAAGCAGGGAGTGCTGCCGATAAAGTTCTCCTGTTCAGCTGTTGCCATTCATTCACTGTTACAGGCTGAGGGGGGGTGCCACGTACAAAACCTCCTCCCTATCAAACACACACACAAACACAGCACACAGAACAAACTCACCGCACAAACAATATGTTCTTGAACACTTTCTAGACTTACACACTGGCTCTCAAGAAAGGTGACTCAGTCCATCTATGAGCAGTTTTTATTGGATGGCAGTAACCGTTTTCGGTTGTGATGACCTCATCTGACAGAATCGACCTTTGTCAGAGATGCTTGGGTAAATCTGATACTAGGATGAATCATACACTTTTAGAGTGATGGATTGATACTCAATCACGACTGCAACTCTGAAACAGTTTTTGAACAGTCTGCCCTTGACGAGAGGCATCTCATTCAGACAAGGACTCAATGAAATATATTTTGAGAAGGACTGGTGCGAACAGAGAATCAAAGATGACGCATCCTAATCCTGTCCACCAAACTGTCTCAGGCTCCTGCAGAATTCTGATGCTAAATGCCGTCCCTGGACGCACCCCCTCCCCCTCTCTCCACTCTGTTTTAAATAGCAAGGCCAGCTGGCCATAAGGGGGCTATATTCAGCTTGGTATCACCTATGCGCTTGCAGGGTAAGGTTACTTCGAGGTACACACATCACGGCCTGCAAAAACACAAGGAAACTTTTAAGCTGCAATTTCTTGTACTAAATCAATGTTTTATGAGGCATGACACAAAGGGGATACATTGCTTTCATACCATTCATCCCACTATACATACAGCACAGAGAGCAGTATTAATAAAACAAGTAAGAGTGAAAATATCAAACGTGAAAACTCAGCACACAGAGTGACATCGTTGCTGACCAGTCTACAACACCCCTATCATAAAGGTGACACACTCATGACTGCAGTGCACCTGAAAACACACAGGCGACACCTTGAACAAACGGTGGCTGCCATCTACAATAACTGTCTGTTATGAGTCTGTGATTAGAGTCCACCTGCTGTTATGATTCATAGTCTGTGCAGGAAGCACAGGGATGACAACACACACAAAGATTAGGATGTTGCTGTGTGGGTTGAGCCAATCTCAGCGACTCTCTCTCTCTCTCTCTCTCTCTCTCACACACACACACACACACACACACACACACACACACACACACACACACACACACACACACACCATGAACTCACAAACAGCATGCTAAACATGTCGTTTCATTTTCATCTTCATGGCTAAAGATCCTGAATTGTTTGTTATTTTCACTTCATTTTTCTTGCAACTGCATTTTACCTACTCTGATTTTGTAATTCTGTTTGAGGTTTCTAATCTACAAAACATGTAGATTATGTTGCCAAATTGCCATGGCAACATAAATGCCATGAGAGGATGACAATTTATAGCTCAACAGTAATGTGTAATTCTATGTTCTTTAAAAATGTTCAATGTTACTTTGACCAATGGGATAAAGCAGAAGATTGCAGGGGAGTTTTTATGGTCTTAGGGCTTGGTGGCCATAGTCTGTGGGAAGTACGGTTATGTTCTTTCCCATGACCTGACTATACCTGAATTAGTAGCTTTGGACACTTAAGGAAACAGTAGACTAAGTATCAAGGAAACTATTGATGTAACTAAGAGCCAACAGCCACGCTCTGTGAGGCTGTATGTAGGCCCTGCAGTGCTTTAAGCTAAATGCTAAGGCTAGCATGGCAACATGCCTGCAATGATAATGATAGCATGTTTGTGTTTAGCAAGTAAATTGCTTACCATGTTTTACCATATTAGCTTAGCATGTTAGCTTGTTAGCAAAGACAAAGTGCAGCTGAAGCTGATGGGAATGTCATTAGTTTTTATTATTTGGGTTTAAGTGTTTCGTCATGAATCAAGAATTGGTCTAATCGAGATTTTGACTTTATGCAACATTATGTATTGTGCAACACCACTGATGTGATGTAAGTGCTAACTACAAAAAAAAACTCATCACATCATAATAATTTTATGTCTTTAAACTTCTATCTAGAAATAAATAAGTATGTAATCCCGTGATCCTACCCTCTCATTAAAGTTGCATAGTGCAGACACAAAGTGATAGGGGGGCGGAGTGGCTGTGACAGAGACACCATTCACCTGATTACAAGACACTGTACCATCAAAATGATTTTTGAGCTGTTATTTTAAGGTAAAAAACTTACATAGTGTTGCTTTAACGGTGGCACCACATAAAAAGTGAGGGGAAGACCAACAAAATACTGTAATTACTCCTGAGGACAGAATGAATGTTTCCCAAAATTCATGGCAATTACTGCAATTATTGTCGTGACATCACTCAAAACCAGAGATGTTAACCTCATAGTGGTGCTAGAGAAAAAAGTCAGCCAAAGTCATCTGAAAAAACATATCCCCCAAGCACCATGGATATCTGTAAATTTCATGGCAATCCATTTAAAAGTTGTAGTGTTTCAGTCTGAACCAAACCAAAGTAGTGGACAAACTCACTAACAACCCTAGAGACATGCCGCTATCATGTCTAAAAACAGCTAACAACAAGTCTAAGAACTATTAAGTACGATGGGCCTGATTCCCAGTATGATTGCCAATGTTTAAATGTATACCAGCACTACTCCTATATGACGCTCTTGCGTTTGTGTACAGTATTCTAGTCACATCCACTGCATTGGGTTGTGATGTTAACCTTTAGTAATAGAAATAATCTATCATGGCTCTGGCTTCAGGAACATTCCAGTGAAACTATTTGGCCTTGGACATCCTTATCTCGGTCTTTCTTTATTCGTCACTGAAAAACATTTCTGGGAATCAACCAAAAGAAAATCCCTGCTGTTTGTGCAGGCAGACAGGATATAATTACCGTATGAAGGTCTTGCCGAAATAGCAACTCCGAGACTTCCTGTGGATGTGTAAATGAATGGAAAACTCCCCAGCAGCTTTCAGTTGGTCATCATAACCTGGACTACCGAGGGCATAAACAGCAAAAGCAGTGATTTCTTATAAAATGGCACCATGTTTAACTTTTTGTCCACTACTTGCTGTGGCATCTTAAACATCAGAGCAACACCTAAATAGCCTAACAGCTGGAAGAATACAACATGACTTCCACATCATGCTTTTTTTTTTTATCTACAAAATGGCCGAAGTTGAGGGAATGAAGTGACTTCAGTCCAAATATTTTTATTTTCTATCCTGGTGACAGAACATCATGACCTTCTTAGCAGAGAGTTTATGTCATTCAGACACGACCTGCCCAAAACAATTATCCCACCACATTCCATTTACCTTCCCACAACAATTAGCAGTTTCCGTGAAAACCTCCCCCCAATCATCGCCAACTAACAAGACCAGGCAAGCCGGACTCAGGTCAACCACAAAGGAAGATTCTCAGAAATTAAACCATTTGAGCAAGAATTTCCATCCTTAGTTGACCTTTAATCTCAACAACATGCCCCATGAACACTCTCTAGATCTATGAAAAAACTCTTCCTGCTCTCAGACTCTCTTCTATTCATGTCTATAAATGTCTGTGTTTGAAAAAAATGCTTTCTGATGTCACTGTTCAGTAAATAAAGTATTTTTTTTAACAAATTTCTCTTCTTTACTTGCTGTTTGTGCAGGGCTACAGCATAATTGTGCTGGCATGGTAACAATTTATGTCCTTATGTCTTAAAGATATTACTGGCCAATAAATGTGTGTCTAATAGTGAAAACCTGACCTGAGTTAATAAACTTAGCAGACAGCAGCTATTTGATTGCTTGCTAAAGAAAAGTTTTTCACTGATGCACATTGGACACACATCTCTAACACTGGCAGAGTTAATGAATATGTACGTTGGGAGACCAGCATCTCTTGCAATATGCTAAGATGGATTATGTGATTTTCCTTTGTGTACCTTTACATGGGTTTTAAAAGAAAGGGAGAGCATTACATATTCATTCTGCTCACTCAGCACTGACCAAAATGTGTTATTGGCGTGGTGTGTGATGTGTCAGGTATCTAAATTTGGCATCTCAGGCATGTGTACTTGTTCTTTGACCAGACATATTATTATCTAAAAGATGAAACATAACTTTAGATTATGTTTCATTTAGGCAATGTTTTCCAGTTAACACAGATGCATAGAAAAGTTTGGCCATTTCTGTTCAATACAAATATTCACAAACTAAGATGTCAGAGAAGGCCTTTTATTATCTGTACAGACACTTGAATAATATTTTGGTACTATACTCTGCAGTGCTCCTCATTTGCATTTTCCCAGGATTCCCTGGGTTTTTAACTGGTGACGTTCTAGTCACAATCAAGTTTACCAACGAGACAGATGGATACAGAGTGCACCAAACAGACGAACCAAACCAACCCCCAACCTGCCAAGAAAACAAACCAGGCCATGCGCCAGTCTACCACAGGTCAGACCAGCCATTAACATTCCAGCAGGAAAAACAGAAGGTGTTTTTTTCCTTTTACTTCCTGGTCCCCCCCACCCCACCCACACTGCTGTGGAATTTACCAGCACTGTTTGCATTAGGCTGTGACTCAACACTGACATCAGGCCTAAGGTTTCTTAGTTTTGATCCACAAAGAGAACCAGCCTGAGGAATGTAGTTGATGATATCTGAACCAAGGTGCTCACACTGGTAGCTGCATGGCAGCCATGTGTGTAATCATAAAGAAAGGATGTGGAATCTGGCACAAAACCCTAATGTAAATGTTGGTATAGCAAGCCTGCACTTACTTACTGTACTGTACTCACTCTGTTTGTTCTGGAGGAGGTAAACTCATCGCCAGAAGCTAATAAGCCAACTCTGCCTGTGTTTGCAGATGAAGCATTTATACAAGTGCTTCTGGGATATCAGGGGCATGATCCCTAGCTGACTTAGTGCTGCACTTCAACTTGGTTCCCATGAGGAATCATGTTTTATTCTAAGACTTGAAAGAAAGTTCTGTTGTGCAATGTACAGATTTATTAACTACTGCTAAATAATCTAGAAATGATTGACACATATAAAGGAAACATGCATCATAGGGGAAATTGTACAATGGACAAAAGAGCGGAAAAAAAGTTGGTGGAGTACTCACATTTTACTCATCAAAGTAATCTCTAATTCTGCCAAGACCACTGGTAGGTCTGTAATTACAAATATGTACCCATGTTGATGTGCAAGACAGATTACATTTTTCCATTTGCTGTACTGATGTCTTACCATAATGTGGTGTCTTGGGTTTTGATATCTTACACATGTTATGTATTATCAAACTTCAGTAGATGAAGTTGTTTTGTTAGCTGCGACTAGCAGCTCTATAGGTTTCTCTTTTGGTCAATCAGTTAGTCCAAAAAAATCTCCACACCCTCTTGCAGCTAGAACTTCAATTGAGTGTGTTTGTGTGTGTGAAGTAGGGCTGGGAAATATATACAATATATATTGGTATCGTAATATAAACTGTATAAGGTCTTTGCTGTATTACAGGAAAGTGATGTTATTTTCTGAACTTATCAGGCTGTTCTACTTGTTCTTCTAATTGTTGTAATATAGATATCAAAGTTTGTCACACAGTCTTAACATTTATGAAGTGCTTTTGAGAAAACTTCAAAATATCTAGATGTATATTGTGTATTGTGATATAGCTTAAAATATTGTAGTATTATTTAATGGCCATATCTCTCAGCATCATGACAATTGACTAAAAGAGGGAGTGGCAGAGGTCTATAACAAAAAGGCGCATAACTTCCTCTCTCAAAACTCATGACCCGTTTGTTGTACACTGTTGTGGGTGGCATCATTGAGTTCCCTTTTCATTGCTCTATCACCCTCTGTTGGTCCATCATTTCAACAAAAAGCCATCCTTGAATCTACCCTATAACAACTGCAATTTTCTATATATATGGAGGTTGAAATCTGCCACAGAGGTCAAGTGTTTGTGAGGTTATGTGCGTGTGACTGCATGAACAGCTGGATGTCTGTGCGTACCGGACAGCATTTGCAAATTTGCTTTATTTTTATTTTGCTTATTTAAGCTATGAAAGGGTGAGACATAAGGTTTCAATAAGCTTAAAAACAAGCACATCGATACCCACTGAGCCTTCAGCACATGTGCACACCCACATACAGAACAGTATAGGAAATTAAAGCCATTTAAACCCTGGTCAATTTTTTTGTGGTTAAAGAAAAAAGGTACTGAGCAAAGTAACAGAGTGCTTTCTAAATGGTCAAAGCTCCTTTGTTGAGTAGGCACTGACCACTCTGCAGTTGCACCCATCAGCCGTCTCACATCTTGTCAATAAAAAGTAAACCAACTGTGGTCTAATTGTGTACTGTTGAAGGAGAGAGAAGCAGCTATAAGGGCGTCAGTGTTAAAGGACAAACAGAGGCATAGACCAGCTGGCAGCTGTTAGCATCTGGTAACATGAGCCTTCACTGTAAACCAGGGAGGACTGAGGGAGGGAGGGATGGAGGAGGGGAGGTGAGATCGCCTTCAGCAAATGAGATTTTCAGAGAGGAATACAGGCAGAGAAAGAGACAGAGGGAAAAACTGAGTACCAGAACCAGTGATGACAGCTTTGTAACAAACTGTTACATAACTGAA
This sequence comes from Pagrus major, assembly GCF_040436345.1. NCBI lineage: Eukaryota > Metazoa > Chordata > Actinopteri > Spariformes > Sparidae > Pagrus > Pagrus major. Next base: position 9,423,852 of record NC_133234.1, on the reverse strand, counting down.
ACATCTGAAAATCATTTTTAATGTAACGAACCCCCTAACCTCCTGCCCCACTTACAGGGGAAACACTGCTTTCTTTTCTCGTTTACGACTGGCTTCCATTTCAGTCCTACAACAACAGACTCCTGCGTAGACTGGCTGCAAAGAAAGGCTGTCGAAGCAAATCAGGAGAGAAAAGAGAAATAAAGACAACAAAGCTGAAGTGAGGGCATGTGTGCAGCATGAGTGTGGGACAGAGAGAGCGCTTCGGCCTGATATGAGAAAGTTACTCTGATAATGTATGTGTGTGTTTTTTCTGGTGTTTTCCTTCAAGTTTTATAGGCCTCTCCTTCCTGCCTTCCCCCTTTATACATCTAATAAAAGCCTGGCTATTAATTTGCTTCAGCCACCAAAATGACAGTGCTTTTATTAGACACTGACCTTTAACTGGGACACTGGTTTCTATTCTTATTTTTCATTTTAAAACAGAAATCTACTTAAATATTACCTAATTTTTCAATGTACTATACATATCATACACACTCGTGGTGTTTGCAGATCTGGTTCACTCCTGATCAAAAGATCTGTCTTTCGCTTTCTGATGCATCTGACTGATAACCTATCCTATCTTTGTGACAGACTGTTCTCACAGTAAGCATATGAGAGACACAAAACTTGAAAGCCGGCTATGTTCTCACCAAGCTAAGAAACAAAGGCACAATACCGACAACACTTGAAACACTTTGTCGAGAGCATGTGAAGGTGAGAATGAGGAGGTACTGTGATTATGACAAGTCCCTGATGACCATGAACATTTCCATCCAAGCACAGACAGCTGTGTTCTTCAGTCTGGTCTGACAGTGGGTATACACTGCTGGCAGTGTTCTCGGAGTAAGAGAGTAACAAACTGACGAGACAGGAGCTGAGTTTTCCCTGGAATTTGGTGACACTATTGATGCAATCTACTGTTGACAACAAAGTTTCCTGTTTGTGTGGGAGAAATGCAGCTCAATCCTCACATTCACTTGGACATCAGACTAAACTATTGGGTATTAATCTTGGCTTTGTCAGATCACGAGAAATATTAATGTTTTTGTAAATATATTTCACATATGTCCCAAATAAAGTACATCTTGAAACAGCTATAACCCACATTGTTTCCACCTGATGCTGTCATCAGCTGTGAATTTTCGTCTGCACATGGCTTGGCATCTGAGTCACTCTAGTGACAAAACAAGACTCCCGTTAGCTTGCAGTGACCTCTGCTACATTCACCAGGAAACGTTAAGTGTGGCACACTCTGTGTCAGCAGGTGAGTCACAGGCTAATGGCTGTTCTATTATTCAGAAACGGCAGAGCAATTTGAGTTGTTGATGAGGCAGAGACTAAATCAACCAGAGGATACATGTCTTCTGTTTGTGTGGTTGTTTGTTTAAGCTAGGGATGTTCCTAACAACTAATTTCCCCGATGTTTAAAAAGTTTACTGGTTGACTGGTAGTTACTGTACCATGTACATTTGCTTAATATATTGACATTTTTTATATCAAGTTTCATGTCTGTCTGGACAAAATATTTTGTCAAATTATAATAGTTTGTTCAACCCAAAACCCCATGATCTTACGAAACCACTTTTTTTTTTAAATCTCATACTGTTACATTTCTATCGCCCAGTCTAAAAGTAATAAAACACTCTATAAGCAGTCAAAATTGAGCCCAATTTAATCTATAAGGTTAAACAATGTCTGAAAAAGAATGTTTACTAAATTGTATTTTCAATGCCACCAAAATGTTTGGGACTTTGAGCCATGGATTATCAACCCTGCACATTATCCTATAAACCATGACATCTCCAAAAAAATAAAATCATAAAAAATAATAAACATAACAAAATTATTTAGGAAATGTGCCTGATTATTACAATTGCATTTTAATGGGGTGAGGTACTTAAATACATCTCAGATGCAACAGTTAGCAGTTTCATACTGTTTTACTTTGTTTATATTTGGCCACATTTCTAGCTTCAAAGAGTAGTAGATTTTTATTATTACCTCATTAATATTGTAAATATTAAAATTCTGAGTTTGAATTTCTTCTCCAAAACTACATAGTCCAGCAGCATCAGGTTTGTAACTGTCGCAGCAGGAACTTTTAATTCTCATTTGCATATTTTAAAGTAGAGGTTCTGCAGTGGATAATGTTGGGTTGAGTTGGTTTTTAAGGCAGAGTAGTACAGTATTTATGCTACAAAATCACCCTTTATTAAAAGAAACCTGAACCTTTTCATCACCCCCTTCAAAAACAAGCTTTAGCAGTACAGCTCGTCCTGCCATACAATGCAGTCTAATTAATACTGAACACATTTCAATCGCAGCATGTCTGAACAGGATGATACATGAAGTCTTTCTACCCACAACACTGATTATAAATGTGCATATGTGAGCGTGTGCTGCAGCTGTGCTCTAATCATGCACCACATCATACATGTATTTACAAACACAGTATTCAGGTGTTTACAGACCTCTAAATGTACATAGTATGATATGTGTGGGAAAATGTGCTGCTCGATGATGCATGTTTTTAGACTGTCGCAGGCTTACATGCCCTCCAGTCGTGCATGGTATAAGATCTGCATGTGTGTGTGCTTGTGTGTGTGTGTCTTTAAAGATCACTTAGCTACGTGAGTGGGCTTGTACCTGTGGGTGTGCAGTCACCATGCTCCTGTTGCTACGAGCAGACCTACAAAGCTGATAAAGCGCTTTTCTTTAGCTTCAGGCTACAAATCTGAGCGAGTCTCTCTTGCTTCTCATTATCTAACAGGAATTTACTGGATCGCAAATCAAAGATGTGAGTGTGTTCGTGCTTGTTGAAATACCGTACTGTCAGGACACACTGTGAAAATGGACGGCTACCAAAGCCTGTGAGTGCATGTCCAGGTCCCGACAGTGACAGGAGATGAAAAGTGTGTGTGTGTGTGTGTGTGTGTGTGTGTGTGTGTGTGTGTGTGTGTGTGTGTGTGTGTGTGTGTGTGTGTGTTTGTGTGAGTCGTGGTGAGTCATGCATAGTCTGTGGGTGTGTGCGTGGTGTGGACACATTTAAGATTTAGACCTCTCGCAAAACTTGCTTCAGTTGCATAAATATGTTTCTGCCTGTATGTTTATTAGACTGAAAGCTGTTTACATTCAGCCAAAGACATTTGGTCACCTGCTGTTTGGATTCAGCCTGTTTCATTATGGCACTGGAAAGCTGAGATTTGTGCTGCAGTTTAATCTTATCCTGTATAATAGTTTTGACATCTTTTATTTTTTGTCTTTCATTTAATCACCTGGTATTCTTTTTGAGTGTACGTCTTCTATGTATGTGATTGTCTTGGGAATATGGAGATTATCTAATAGCATGACAGAGTGAGGCAGAGAGGCGAGGAGACAGACAGCTGGATTGTGTTTGCTGCAGCTGTGTGTTTGGATTACATTGAAACGTAACCCCCCTCCCTCCCTTCCTTCCCCATGTCCTGTTCTACAGAACTTTTAATGGTCTTATTTTTCAACGCTTTGGTCCTCTTTAATGCAATTTTACATCTCGTCACTCTCTTCCCTTCTCTCTCTTATTTCTTGCCATCTATCAGTTTCTCTGTCTCATTCTTCCCTCTCCTCTCCCCTCCTACTCTCAGCCTGACAGAGTGCTGTGGGGCCTCTGCTGCTGGCTGCCTCCCAATCTGTTACATAACAGTACTGCCAGCCTCCCTGAATCACTGCGGGGCTAGGCTAGCCTCGGCCAGGCTACATATCTCGCTATCGTATCTTAAATGCTGCCCAGCAGCAAAGCGTCTGTCTGTGTGGGATCAGATTGCATTAGCATTTTTAATTTCAGAGGGCAAACTGATCGTTTCTGGCGCCTGTCGAGCAGAGACCGGCACTAATGGCACAACATTGCGGTGTACAGTAAGCTACGGCCCATCTATTGTCATTATGCAAGGGTGGGGACGCATAGGGACGTGATCTTTATCGCTTTATGTTTACAAGTCTGGGTGATGAAGTCAGCCGAATCCCAAACCTCACTGATGGAATTTTAGCTGGAGCTTACCAGCTCCTCATCCAACATTTAGCCACAGCCTGAATCGCTGTCTCTGTTCACATTTAGACCACTTTCTGAAAGATGTCCCAACATGCTTCCACTTTTCAAAAATCTTAAACTCCCAGTGGCAACCGAGCTGGACGATATTCCTTTAAACAGTCAAGATTGTTTTTGTCACTTTGACATAAAAACCAATAAAAATCACAGTATTCCAGTGTCGGGGTCTGATATTCATGGTCTGGCCAGCTGATTTTAACTTGCCTGTGTTTCTGCAACACAAGAATCTGCAGGGTTTCATTGTAAGCCTCACACTGCAGCAGCCAACTGGTTTGATTAGTCCCTATCAGTGGTTGTAGGTGTAATAATCAGAAAAAATCAGCTGCAGTAAACAAAAAATAAATCCGCAGGCTCTCTTGCCACAGTGGCTCATGATTACAAATCACTGTTCTGGCTTCCTGAGGACACATAAAACACTGCCTCGTTGCATTTATCATTTACAATCCACCGTCTAGTCTTGGCAGTCGTAGCCGTAGTCTGTGTTACGATCTGGAACAATCTGTTCCGACATGAAATGAGTGGGTCATTTCCACTTAAATGTGGAGCGGAGTCTGTGACACCTCTAACCTAGTTTCCCCCCACAAGTCCCCGTCAGTGATCCCGGCTGTGTTCTCTGTTCCTCCACCCTCGGCTAACCTCCAACTCTCCAGCCCGGACTGTATCCTGGCCCCTGGCCTGGAGCCGGTCCTCGGGGAGCAGCAGTGCCTTGGATGGACAGTTGACAGCTGCATTGACCTTTCCACCTTCTCAACACTTTCATCCACCCAGTTCTGCTCAGTGCAGACCCCGCAAACTTGGCCTCACTGCCCCGCCTGTTCGCTTTTGTTCTGGGGAGCCTCAAAGGTACAACCCTGGAATCTACATTAACATACTACATACTGTATTTGCCACCAACCCAGACTGATTAAACAACTGCTTTAACAGTGTACAGGCTCTACATCATTAATCATTTCATAACATCTGGAAGTTTGCACATTAAATCTTCTGTTAAAAGATTTTTTTTTTTACTTTTTTACTTTCACTAAACTTTTATAAATCATATTTCCAACCCTAAATGCGACCATGTTTGCTCGTTATTAATGGTTTATGTGTACAGAAAAGAATGCCTGAAGTTAGAGTTAAAGTTTTGCAGCGAACAATGCAGAGCAGCCATCATCTTATACAGAAGGGCACCAACACTTAAGACTGCAGTGTCAATACACCTAACATTTACTGACACATGCAACAGCTTACACCACACCTGCAGTCAGCAAAGCCCACCTTACTTTACAGGTAACTTTCAATCATTATCGTCGATTTCTAAAAGACAAGACAGAGACGTGAAAGCACAAGACAGCGTACTCAAATGGACTTTACCTGACTGGATAGTCATATCCCTCTGCACCATGCTGAAGGGAAAGCTTCACCCTCCCGGCAAGATTAGCGATTCATACTCCCAACACAAGCAGAATAAAAAAGTGATTGGGAAAAGAAGGCTGGAGAGAAGTTCCAGTGACAGAAGAAGCCACATTAAAACATGTTTTCCTCTCACCGGCTCGCAGCTGATACTCCACAGGTAGTAGTGCACCTCACATTCCCTTTCTCTTGACTGTCTGTCTACAAGTGTGTGCACGCCCCGACAGAGAGGGCGTGTGTAGGTCTGTGTGTGTCTGCCCCTTTATTGCTCCTTGAATAACAACACCCAATGGTTCCAATCCCTCTGTGGCTACACCTCTGTTTCACTCCCATGTACAAACTTTGGGTCACTCCTCTGCACTCTCTCAGCCAGTTTGGAAGTTAAAAAACTGAAAAAGAAAAACAAGCTAGTGCCAAGCCTCACCTCCTAAAATACAACACGCCCCCTCCTTTCTTGCTTTCCATTTTCCCTCGCTTTCCTTCTGTTCCCTCTCTGAGAAGTTATGCAATACTGCCATTACAGACATGACCTCCCCCTCCTCTCCTCTTCCCCTTCCTCCTCCTTCTTCTTCTTCTGCTGCTGCCGCTGCCACAGCCCACACTCCCACACTCAAACTAGCTTTTCCATCTCTTTTCAAGTTTTGAATGATCTCAGTCACATTATCATAGCTTTCACAGGGCTTTTGTTTGCAGTGGAACAATTGAGAGGCAGGTTTGTGGTGGAAAACAAGAAACGTAAATTGCTTTGAAGATCATTTTCTGTCGTGTCAGCCTTTATGTCATGAATCACAGCTAACTCTCTCACAGACACGCATGCACACCAATGCATACCCTAAACATCTGTTCCGGATCCTCAGCCTCACCTCTCTCTATTTATACTTGCACGTTTGTTTAACAATAAACCTCCCAGCACTTGGCCATGACTGAGGAAGGAACCTTGTGCAATAAACACATTGCATAACCTGTTGTCAGAGATAAGGCTTTGATAAGCTTTACTATAGGGGCATTCCAGTCTGTTTCACTGCCCAAGCTGTATGCAGTCACATGTGATGCATCTCTCCAGAGCTCTGAAAGCATCTTCATGTAAGCTGAGCTACAGGAGTGCCTGCAGCAACATGTCTGCTTCTGGCTAGCAGAATGAAGTGTGTAAGGAACAGGACAAGAGCAGGGGTTGTTTAAATTGGGAGTGGTGGCCTGAGGCTATGTGTGTGTGAGAAAGAGTGAGCCTTTGTGTGTTTCAGTGAGGTAAACATGGTCCTGTGATGACTTGTCACAGTTCCATTCTTAAACATTTCTGAAATGATGTAAACATTTCTTGAAATGTTGTTCGTGTATTATAAATTAAGTTTCTTCTGTTTTTATTTCTTACGTTGCAGTGCATGGTTAACTCTAGCTGTACTGTGCCTCAACTTCTTTTTTCATACTGTTTTTATTGTATGTATCACTGTGTGTTATTCTCTGCCACTGTTAAACCCACCGTAAAGAAGGTAAATCATTTACTGGTCCAACCTTGCCGTACCTTACTTGCCTGACAAATCAAGAGTGGGTCAACCAACTGTGTCTCCACAAAACGAGACGGCCAACGCCCAGCTGGGAACAATGGCTGATAATGCAAGGTGTGTGTATGTAAGTAGCAGTTACTCCATTACCAGGTCTGACCAACGCTCTGATATCTCGGCTTATCAAACAGACTCGGCGGCTGAAACATTTGGAGCCTTTGTGCCAGTGTGCACTCTATATTATGTGCCTGCAGTTGTATGCTAACTGATGGTGCAATTCCACCAAATATGTTTAGAGCAGTTTAGTTGAACTTGGTCAGATGAGAAAGATGCTATCTGATCATACATAGCTGCCAACAGAAACTGCTCGTCTTGATCTTTTATTGACCCAGTTTTGGTGTGTGTTTTTTTTTTTTTAAGTGTGAACTGACAAGGAAAGGAAAGAACTTGAATCAGGTTTTAATAGCTCTAAAAACATAACTGTTTACATCTGCAAGCCAGCAGTTGCTTGGAGAACAACATAACACGAAGCAAGAACTAACTGCAAACTGAACTAATGTTTGCTTTAAATAACTTACCAGAGCTCAAAGGGAGTTCATCAAATACCTCATCAGACAGTCAAAAATCCAAAGATACTGAGCATGTATCACATCTTTCAACAAGGCAATTCGAGATTTGTTTTAAAAAACATGTACCAATGAACAGAATGATATAGAACAGAGAAAAGCCACAAATCCACGCATTTGAGAAGCAAGAATGAAAGAAAATGTCGGTCATATTTTCTTGTAGAATGACTTATTAAAAATCAGGGCTGTACCAAATGTCATTTCCTACATTCAAAGCTTCTATTAAGATTTTCAAATTACAAAATTTGACCTTACCATCCTAAAATAATCAAAATAAAATAAAATGCTTAAATTGAATGGAGTGATTCCACTGGAATCTAATTCTACAAATTGTATATTCATAATAATATTAGTATTAGTTGCAATAACACATTAAAATGAATAATTAGACATGCAAACAAAAGAAAATAAAAACAAATCAAATATTGGTTTGGAATTTAAATGTCAACGTTATGAATTGCTTCGAACTATTCGGTACACGCTTACACAATTAACAATTACATATCCAGCTTCTACTACATGACAGCAGAAAAGGTTTTTATGTTCAACTGACAGACTTGAGTCAGATTATATTAAAACCATCACCAAGAGCTAGCCATGCTAACAAAACCCTGTCCAATAAACACGCTATCTCTGAGTTCTGTGACTGTCATTTATAAGCTTTGATCAGTTGTAATTTGGCTGTGTGAACCTTAACAAACCAAACACATAAAGTTGGTGATGTCAATTTTTCCACTGTGATTCAAACCAATGGAAGCTGCTGCACGTCACTCTGCACAGAGAGCCAAGTGCTTTAAGCTCTGCGCTAACTCCAGACACAAAAAAGGCCTTCAGAGTCACACACAGCAGACGTGCAGCACAGTCTAATCTAGTGTAACAAGAGGTCAGCGCAGAGGAGCAAGCCAATTAGGTACGGCAGCTTCTTCACTCCCTTCTTTCTGGAGACTTCACCACACACAGCCCTCCCCACAGACACACACACACAGCTTCACCTTAGTACTTAAACCTTCATGTTTCTCTCCCTGTACCACCCTCTGCAGTGAGGTAAGCTCTCCACTGACAAAAACAAGACGTACAGACACATTTGACATTTAACTTCTGTCTCTCAGATAAGTGTTTCTTCCCCACTTCTACTTAGCCTCAACTTATGTAACATGTTCTCCGTACACGCTTTTTAGCTGAGAGGAATTCATGTTGGAAATAGGCCACCTGTGTGAAGGATGAGTAGTGCTCCGCCAAAATATTACATGAGCTGGAGGCAGGAGTGTTGGCCTACAAGGTCTGCAGAGTGATGTTTTTACAGTACATTCAAAATGTGTAGGGGATATCACTGAATGAAGCCTCTTCTGCAAGAACGGAGGTTTAACATGCTATGGCGAAAAGTAACCAGGCAGTGTGTGCCCTTCTCTTTACCAGATGATGGCTGTGATTGACCACCAAAGAAGAAGGAAGGAAGATGAGTATGGACTGGTAACATTTTGAAAACAACCAAAAAAACACTTCTGTAAAGTACTTTTCATTTTCACATTGAAATAGGTTTTCCGTATTCATCTGCTTTAAGCAGTGTTCAAGTCAAAAACAGCTCTGCATCAAAATAATAGGCTTTTTTTCAAAGCTGAAACACTGTACAGCAGTTTTTACAACTGTTTCTTGGACTATTCTGCTGCAAAAAATTGAGCCAGGATGATCCATCCAAAAATAAAGAAAATACCAAAATGTGGGATTAAACGTGGTGATCGAAAATCAAAACGTGTGCATGCACCATGATCTCACCGTTCTTTCTCTCCTGCAGAGGCATCGGGTCGGGTGCGGGCTGAAGGGATAGCTCCTGAAGCTCACTGGTCACTGCCTCACTCTGCGGGCTCGGGGCCAAACCTGGCGTCTTGGAGGCTTCCATGCTGCCAGGACTAGGCTCCTCCCCTTTCTGTGGGTGTAGCGTTGCCATGGTGACAGAGAGACCTGTAGCAATAACCGGACATTAATAGTTTGATAACTCATCAAAAGACTCCATGTGATATATAGACAGCAGCTACTGAGAATGAACTGGAACTGTTTATTTTAAGGTGCAATCAGTAATACTTAAATAACAGTAAAATACATAATCCACCACATGCTATGGATTTGGTTCAGTTTTATCTTAATATCTAAGTCAGAACATGCATTATTGAATAAGCTTGGGGACTCGAGACTTAGAAAACTTCAGTCCTGATGCAGAGTTGGCATTTTATTATCTGACAGGTAAGCAGCTTATGATCTAGCTACAGAGCACATAATCGTGCTGGCTGATGTTTGTCTTTGATGCAAAATAAGAATCATCAACAGTCATCACAGCATCACAGTCAATAACATTTTAAAGTCAACCTGTGGTATTTTCATTGTTTGGTGTCTTTTTAGCCATTTGCCAGTTGGACAGGAATGAAATACAAAGATGGTACAAGTAAAATAAGCCATATATTCTACTGTGAGCTTGAGCAGTGTGGCAACAAAACACCTGAGCCAGTTTATACTTAGTAGAAGTATGTATACTGTACTTTTCCACTAGTAAAATGTGGCAACGTTTGGTAAAAATACCCTTGGGTCTAATTTCTGAAGGCCTAGCTCCTCCTTTGTTCCATCTGTCTCACAATGTATTTCCCCATGAAGGGTTTGTTTTATCAGGGAAAAGTGCTGCATATTCAGATTGTCTGTATTGGCCAATCAGAGTTGAGTTTTGAACCCAGTCATTGAATTAAAAAAAGACAAATGCAACCCGGGGCAGTTTTACAAGCTACAACAAGTCAAAAAGTTCCCACCCAGGAAACTAAAGACGTCTCTTTAACTCTCTCTCTGTCTGTCTGTCTGTCTCCCTCACATACACACAAACAACTGGGGGAAGAAGAAGAATGCAGGGCTGTAGGCTAGGGGATTAAAATCCGCCATCAGGGAAGAATTTGCATGTTTGAGCTTTTACAACTGTTGCTGTGGCCGCTGCTTTGGACAGACTCAACTTTGTTTATGGATTTTTTCCCCCCTCTTTTAACTTCTTAACAACCGCAGAGTGATTTCCATACATTTAACCCTTGTAACAACTTCAACAAGCCTCACAGCTGGAGGCATTTCATAAAGGAAGCTATAAAAGATGTGAATGTTGGTGAAGGCTCAGCTGAAAGTTGAAATGGGGCTTACTGTAAGGTTGACTTGAATAAGCCTTAACATCTTTACAGGCAATTCAGACTAACTCAAGCCTCGAGACTTAAAAGAAAGTTGAAATTTCGATGGTCACATAGCAGCACATTTTACACATAAATTAACACAGAGAAAGCCACAGAGAACCTTTGGCAGCACATTATAAACCACTAGTGAGTACATACTCTTGACACCTTGAACTGCTGTAATGGTTGCATTTGTAGCAGCCTTCTCCTTGTAAACGTGTCATTATAGGACCCAGTCCAGCATAAATAATGTGAATTCTCCTCAATACCCTAAATGAATGTACATATACAAGTTCCTGCTAACTGTAGCTGCTGTTAGCTAGTTTGCTCAGTTAGCAGTTTGGACTTTGAGCTCGGGACCGAGAAAGTAGCTGTTTTTAGCTGTTTTTTGAAACTGTGCACAGCTGTCGTGGTTTTTGACATTTCTGACATTGTGACTTGTCATAGCAGGAAAAGGACAGGTGTCACTAATAACATTAACAATGACTCGGTTCTATTCAAGTGTCCCAGTAAGTCGTGTTGTCAGTTAGTCAGCATGCACAATACTAGGATGTTGAAACTGAAGCAAGAAAATGGAATTCAGCCATCATTAATTTCATTAATTATACCTTTGCTTTTCCTACAAGTCAAAATGTCTTGTATGAGAAAGGAATATTATTAATTAGGAAGAACCTAAATCCTAGTAACATATTGGGAAGTTTGATACTCTTTAATATTGAACCCAGTTGTATTTACATAAATTGAAATTACACTTATTTTTCAAAATATTGATGTGCACAGCACAGCAGTAATTACTGAGGAACACCATGTTTCAGACTGACAGGTACATCTGTAATACAAACTGGTTAATCTGAGTGAAGTGAACACAAACCTGTCTGAGATTAGCCTGCTGTAGAGGGATATGTATCCATTGTAACCAGGGTCAAATGTATTTACGCCTGTTTAACAGAACAGATTCTTCCAGATTTACTGGAGTAAGCCGCCCGGTGTAACTGGTTCTCTTCCTTCATGAAAACACTCCCCTGGACTGAACAGGCCCAGTAACTTGGGCAGCACATCACTAACGGTTGTTTACAAAAACAGGCCCGCCTGCTGCTGCTGCGCTGTGTGTTGATCTCTCTCTTGCTCTCTGTGCAAATATGTGTTTCCTAGCCGAGGGGTTCTGATGGGGATTCTGTCATTGCTGCACAGCGAGCCTGAAAACAATGAGGCAGTGTTGTCTGAGATGTCACTCTTCTCTCTCACAATGCCAGCACACACACATGTGTCTGAATAGCGGCACACTAACCACATGACACACTAAATGTATGCTTGTCGCTGGACTCAGGATGTGTGCAAGTGTTATCATGCTAAGTTTAACACATTGATGACCTTCTGCAACGCTTGCGATAACAGAATATAAATTAAAACAAAGATATAAGAATATCTGCAGACCTATCAGAATAAAGGCTTACTTCCGAAAGGTAATATTTCAAATATTCTGTTTTTAAACTAGATTTGAAAAAACAAAAACAGCAACACTTCTCAATTTTTTTGGCCTGTAGTGAATATCAGAGACTGACCGATACTTGATTTTTAGGATTGATGCTGATACTAGCAACGAAAAACATTCTGATATCAGCTGATACACAATTTTGCCATGATCCCTCAAATGTGGTTATAAGCACTCGTGACAAAGAAATGTGATTGCTGAGTTCTGCCATCAATACAAATACTCTTTTGATATCTTACTTTGGAATTGCATACATTTCACCACCGTGTGTGCGATACACCACCCGATATCCACCAATCAAGTACATTACAGCGTCATGACAGCATGGGTGAGCACATTCTCTCGTATATCTGCTAATCTGACTCACCTCAATCCAGCAGCAAAAGCATACAGACTGGAGGTGCACATGGACATTTCCTCTGGTTCATAATATAAGCTTGATATCACATGGTACTGATGTTAACAGTCAAAACAAGTCTAGCGAAGGGAGTCACAAGCCTTTCCAGTCAGGCTGAAAGAAACAAACCAGGAAACCGGTTTGGTAAGGGAAGGATATAACATGACAGGGAAATTTTGTAGTGCTAAAATGCAGCATTAAATCAAGAATGAAGGGTCAGGCTGCTGCAGTATGTTGAGAAAGAAGCCTGTACCTTGACTAGTACTAGATAATGTACCGCTAGTATCTACAGTTATTATTATCGTAGAATCAAAAACAGTGCAATCAACCATTATAATGTTTGACGTGGCTTCAGGACAACATGTGATCTCTGCCCCTTCATATATTTGAGATGTATATCTCCCATCAACATGACATCAGAAAGTATGTTTGGCTTTATATCTCTGTGGCGTACACAACAATTCAGTTTCTCAGGGCCCGGGACTCTACACTAACCTCAATATCAGGTGTAACACAAGTAATTAAAGAGATGAGTTTCCAGAGATGCTCACTGCAACATCAGTTGCTTCATCCTCACTTTCCCAAGAAGGGGCTGCTGTTCTGACATGCACTGTGTACTGCTCTGGTGCAATGCACTGAAGAGAGACACTCTGTACTCCAGCATTCCTCTCTACACGCCCACACTAGCCTTTCAGATATGAATCACAATTACAAAAGGTATACACAGAGACAGACAGCTGCTCTGTATCACCATCACTCAGCTTGAACACAATTACAACACATTCTCAGTGAGCAGCAGTAGGGTTAAGGATGTTTCCCACCTCGTCTGTCATAAACTAGGCTCGATAGGGACTCAGCATGTTTCTTACCTGTATGACTAAATCAGCACGGGGCGTTTTCCCATTTCAGCAGGACGGAGCTTTGAACGGTTCTGTTGAGAAAACACAAAGAGCAAAGGTTCAACAGGCGATGAATGATATCTGATCTCTTCCCCTGCCAAACCCTTCTCTCTATTCTGCTCCTTTACTCTGCGGATTATGATGCTGAGCAGCGGCACTTCTATCAGTGTGGCAGAGCTATTGAGCAGGTTAAAAATTATTAGAAAGGATTATATGGGCCAGATGAATCCACGTTGCAGGAGGCCTTTCCACAGATGTCATGGGGCAGCAGCCTACAGCTGTCACTGTCCAAAACACAGACATGCTAAGCTATTGTTAGCTTGTCTGGGGTGGGAGTTAACCTGAACAGAATACACGCAGGTTTAACTGAAGCTACGATGTAAAATCGGACACAACCGCCAATTATGAACGTGAAAGGTTGCCAACTACAACATTACGTACTCATTTCTAACGCCGGCTACATTTGAGACCTTCTCGGCATCCCTGTTTACTGCAGACACCCTAAGTTAGCTAGCTGCCGTTAGCATGCTATATCTGCTAGCCACTAACCCAACTCTAAACATTAGGTTAGCTAGCTGTTCGGCGTAGTTCCTGCCTGTCACGCCGCGGTGCTCTCTGATGGGAAAGCTAGCTAATGTTGTGACGCTATCCATTTAAATGCACATATTCACGCTTACGTTTCATGGTCGCCACTTGTGTGTTGTGTCTGTAAGGATAAACGGCTTTGGCATCACACCACCACTTCCGAATCACAAAGGAAACTTTAACCGGAAAACCCTCCTCTGCGTGGGACGCAAAGACCCACTTCCTTCACGACTACTCTCTAACCAGTTTACTACTAAAGTTAGCTCTCTGTGACAGGAGGAGATAGTGCCGCAGAGTCATGTCGGCGTGGATCAGATACTGTAGCGGCTTCAATATAATATGTGTAGTATTTAGCGTGAATAACGGAGGAAATGAAATAAAGGTAGATGTATGCAGCGCAGTAAACAACATACACCCCCCTGCACAGTCTCTGTCTCCATCTAGTGGCCAACTGCATGTACTTCAGGAGGAAAGAGCTACAGGTAGGTAAATCACTGTGCAAAACTATTGGTGCAAACCAAGTTCACTCTGTGTCATTGTTACTTGTCAAGTAAACAGAGCCTTTAACTGCATCCCTGAGGGTCTCTGGTGTGATGTTTGCTGAAAAAATTGTCACTGTATTATTGCAAACAGCCAATTAACAGCATCTACAGCAATGAAGGCAGTGTGTTGTAAAAGGTACCCAAAAGTCATACCAAGTAAAAGTAAAGACGTCATGTTGAAGGTGAAAGTCACCCATATGAATAGTGCTTGATTAAAAGTCTTAATATTAAATGTAAGTATCAAAAGTAGCATCCTATTAAGGGACACTCTCTCTCTCTCTCTCTCTCTCTCTCTCTCTCTCTCTCTCTCTCTCTCACTCTCCCTTCATTTTCCCAGGAGATTTTATTCCTGGTGGAATAAAAAAAAGGCATAGTGAAAGCGAGCTTAATGGGGAGCCAATGTAAACGCTGATTGTCTCATTCTGTAGCCATTACATTGTGCAGTCAACATTTACTTTATAATGAAGAGTTAAAGCACCAAGATGTGGTGGTTGGTAACACTCTATCTGTGGATTTAGCACTTCAGAGTAACTTTTGTTTGAATTATATGGCATTTTAACAGAGACAAAATTATTTATTTATTTATTTTTTACTTTATTCAGCACAAGGCAAATGTACAAAGTAAGATAGGGAATCATACAAATATAGTAGTATAATACAAACAACGGAGGTGGTGATGATGTTACAGATGGGACACAGATAAGCAGCAGATAAAAGAAATACCTTCATACTGCAAGATAAGAGAGAGGATTTTTACAAAACTAAATAAATGAAAAAAAAGAGAGAACAGATGAACAAACGAAGAGTACAAAGGGGCAAGGGAGTCCTTTAAAAGAGCAAGGGTTGGGATATGGATGTGTATAGTTTTTTAGCCTTCTTATCTGTTTTTCCATATACTTCAATGACTCGGGGGAAGTCAACAAAAACATGGATAAACATGGTGAAGGTGGGAGTACTACCACTCCACTTACAAGCATGTATGTGATATTTACTACAATCAGGGGTTAACAGTGTCGGAAACATGCATCCAAGTTGTCCATAAAATAGTAAAAGTAACAGTTAAAGAAGGTACGTTGTACATTTTTACTGACAGCCAATTATGAACATCAGACCAAAACGAGTTAGTATATGGACATTTAAATAATACATGTTTAATGGTTTCAGCCCCTGATGAACAAACAATGCAAGGATCCACTTCAAATTTAAACCTTTTGGTTATAAAATCAGTAACAAGGTAAATTGCAGGTACTATTTTAAAACTTTTAGAGAGGGCAGAGAAGGTGCAATCAGAGAAAATTGCATACGGCTTTGCATCAGTCTTAGTAAAGGGAAGGGAACTGCTCTGCGGATTTTGTCAAACTCTTTTCTTGAAACCGTTAACGTTCTACTTTCTGGAGAAAACTTCCAAGCAGGTCTATCTGAAGGGTTTTTTTTTAAAAAAAAATGTGTTGAACAATTAGAACCTGTCTTCTTTATAAATGTTAGACTAAACTGACTATACTTAAACTGACTTTTGGTTTGCAGAGGTTGTTCCTAGTCAAGTGGTTAGATTCAGGTCACAAGTTAACACATTCTGTTAGAACCACTCGCTAAGTGGTTTAAATTCTGGTCCTGGTTTTCTGAAAAGAAACTGTGAGTCTCTCTCTGCCAGTTTGACACTGCATCTCTCTTCAGGGGGAGACGCACTTAATGTTTCTGCTACTGGAGTCCATTGCAGGTTATGTTATTAATATGTTCCTCATTAAAGATGAATTATTTCACCCACCCTTCACCTCATCCCCTGTTAATCAGAATGATAGCTCTTGTCCGATCAGAGGACTAACAAAGGCAAACTCCATGTAGACAGATTACTGTCAGCAGCTGTGCTGGGTTGCTTGTATCCATGGTGCCTCCAGCTGATCAGTGAGAAATTATCAGGTTATTACATGAAACTTATCATGATCGTACAATTAAATGATTGCGTTATTACGTGATACCTATCACGTTTGTACAAGAGCAGTTTTCACGTTATAAGGTGATAGTGTTTTTTTATTTTTCTTGTGTGGCAGCAATACGCTTCCTCTACTGTCTATCAGCAGCTCACAGAACTGACAAACTCTCAAAAACGTGAGAGTAGTAGTATAACTGCTGTAGTAGCAGTAGTAGTGGTAACATTTACTCAGGTACTAGAGTGCAGAGATTCACCGATATAAATTAGAAATGGTTTTTGAACATTAAAGATGCCTTTACATCAATGTGCGAGCCCTGCATCGACACTCTCGTTACTTCATGTCACGCTAGCGCACTGCCTCCGTTGCCATTAGATCCATGCTTGCGAGGGATAAACAAAAACATGTCTGACGATGCCCACATGGTTCATAGTGCACCATCAAATCTAAAATTTGGAAGACATTTGGATTTTAAAAGAAAGAAGGAAAATAATGGCCATTTGTAAGTTCTGTAGAAGAGCGATTAAGTTCACCGGTAGCACCGGTATGTGTATATATATGTATATATATATATTTAGTATGTCAGAAATACTTCATAAAAGACCAGGGGTTCCCCAAGTACTGCCAGTTTTATTGGTTTATTTTAATTCATAATGGAAAATGAGATAAGATTATTTAACTAATAAGATTAGTTAAATGGTAAGAACTGTATTAGATTGCATCCTATCGAACAAAATTGTCCTTAAATAAAAATGTATCTTCCCTGAATCCTATCGAAGCCCATGTATCTCGATGTGTGTCGGATCGTCTTATAAGCAAGGGATGCACATCCCTTCCACATGAACATGGGAACGCTTAAAATATCAAACAGGTACTTTATTTAAAAAAAACACAAAACAGAAACGTAAATCAAACTGGAGCACAGCTCCCATTGGTTACAAATGATATCACAGCTGTACATCATGTCTCTATGGCAACTACAGCAGATCCAACTCATCCATTTCTGAGTTACTGGTATGAAATATGATCGGGTGGGAATTCAAAATGTACATTTCACAGTGCCTATTTCACTTGTTTAAAGTGCCTCATTTTAAAGGCTGAAAAACCAAACAAGGCACAAGACTATTTCTGATTCAGTGTCAAAAAAAGAAAGGTTAAAGATGATCCAGTGAGCACAGGGTTTTGTTTTCTGTACTGAAACTGGCAAGTAAGGGAAAGATTTAAGACAGAAATTTTATAAAAAGTGAATCAAACTCTTGGTTGTTCGCTCTCTTCGGCACTAAAACACCAGCTGATGGTTCTCACACACTCCCCAAAACACAACAACAGCAAAAACATTGCAGGTAAAAACATGCACAGTAGCAAAGTATCACAGGACGTTTTTTGGAAATGAATATTAAAAATATGTTTTCATGTCCTGACTTGCTTTCTCACATTAAGAAACACTTGGATTTGTCATCAGCCCAAGACACGCAAACACAGTTACTATGAACAACCTGTACAATGAAATCTTAAAGACCTCTCAGAGACAGATGATGTCTCGACTCTAAACATGGAGTCAGGCAACAGTACAGCATCATTCATTAATGGTGCTTTGTTTTACATTTTCTTATTAATGAACCATCAGTACACTGAAGATGGCACATTAAAACAGTGTTAAAAAAAAGACGTCTTAGCAGACTGTTAAGACTGAGGATCTGCTGAACTGCCTTACAGCAGGAGTCAGTAAGATGGTGCTGTCGCAGAAAATAAGCAAAAATAGGATAAAGTTGTAAAGTTTCTGATGGAAATAGTTAAGGCCAACCAGAAAAGACTATCATATTTTCCTCGCACAGTATCTGGGAAATGTAGTCTTAACTTGAAACATTAATAATACAGGCTTTTCCCTGTACTTTTTGAGAAAAGGTGGCTAAGGCTGGAGATGCGTAGCGTGCACGGTGTGCAGACAGTGAAGGACAAAAGGGCACAGAGCCTTAAGGAAAAAAGTGAAAACACGAATGATGAAGGAAAAGAGCTTATTAGTGTGACCATGGAACAGATACAGTCACAGGTGGGTCAAAAGTGTTTAATCATTTCTTGATATTGCCAAATCAGCATTAAAGTGATACTTCAGGTCTTTGTCTCAGTGTATTACCTGCAGTAAATGACGTTCAGCTCTCCCCCTGTGTGGAGAAACTACAGGGAAGCAGAGCATCGCTCTGATAAACGGGACCGACAGCGAGATGTATTTTAGCAACCTAAAAAGGCACACCTAAAAATAAATGTATCTGTTTAAGTGTACGCTATATTGTGAACTTTTTTGGTGCTTTACATTGCTGTCAGACAGCCGCGTAATACAGGGCAGGCATGTAGGAACACAGATGTTGTACAATTGAGGAAATGTAGTCCCAGAGGAAAAGGCTGTCTGACAGCGATGTAAAGCACCAAAAAAGTTCACAATATAGCATACATTTAAAAGGATATGGGTGGCTAAAATGCATCTTGCTGTCGGTTCCGTTTAGCAGTATAATGCCACCCTGTTGGTGCTGCGTGCTGCTTGAGCTGATGGTCATCTACTGCAGGCAATATACTGACTAGGGATGCAGTACCACATACAACCCCACATCAAAATACCTGAAAGATCACTTTAAGGTGATGAAAATAAAACTGTTTTTCTCGAGTGCCACACGCGCTTGGTAGTTCGTAAGAACAGAATAAGAAAAAAAACTTTCAACAAAGGGTGACCAAGAACTCAAAGATAAGGAAAAGCCTGCATTATAACTGGAATAAGATGGCGGCAACAACTCATGCTAAAGTTTAGCATGAGTGTACTGTGTACAGTGTACAGAACTGTGCTGTACTGATGTTTGAAAACACATGGCACCTTTAACATGCCATTTCGTCCTTTGCACATACCATCTTATCCCTTATCCATCCCTCTATCTTACACAATTAGAGGTCAAAAGCGGATGTAGGGTTGGTTTTAGATTTTCAGTCCATGAAATTCACAAACGTCTTTGCTGAGTGTTTACAAATGAGCTGGAGAGAGGAAAGGAGGTTTAGTCTCGACAACGATGCCGGCCAGCAGCACCAGTTATAATTCTAATTAGTCCTCAGCGCTGCAGTCGCAAGGTGAAACCGGCTGGTGGTGAGATCAACAGGCAGACTTACTGGACAAGGTCGACTGGCGACAGGTGAGATATGATAACTGATCCTAAAAAGGTGAATCGTCAGTGTTATATCCATGTGGTTCACACTTCCAGTAGTGCAAATACTAATGCAGAAAAACACTCTTTTCTGATGTGCAGCCACAAAGCTTCTTTTTCCTTGTCACATGATCATAGCAGCAGCCCACACAAATGAAGAGAGAGCTTCTCTTCTTGAGCTGTCTCTAGCTGCTCTCAGCAGTATGACAAGAGTCACGCTGCTTCAAGTCTAAATGCAGGTTATAGGTGGTACAAGTTTTTTGGTATGGTTCAAAGGGTGAAGATCAGATGGCCATGGGATCTCTTCTGGAGAAAGTCCAGTCCCACATGATGCCGTCTCCATTTGGCAGATGGCTGGACGGCAAGAGGACCCGTGTGAACCAATGACTGAGGAACAGAAGGACAAATAGCCTGAATTATGGCTAGAAACAACAAGGTTGTTTTAAAAATAATCTGAATCATACTGTCTTAGAGAAATTCAAACTCAAAACTTTAACATTTACAATATTAATGATGGAATAATACAAACTCAGAAATATGATTTTTTTTTTCTATAACTAAATAAACAAGCTGTTCTCAGAGGAAAATAAGGTCCCCAGACCACTGTTTGAAGCTAGAAAGGTGGCAGGGTCCGCCAAATATAAACAAAGGAAATGTGTTTTCCTTTAAGGTCAGTTTGTTTAATCAATGTATTCAGTCATGAAAATGAAAAGAGTTTATTTATTTAGTTTGTTTAGGCATAAAATAATATTCTAAATTTCTCTTCTGATTAAAATTTCTTATTCAAAACTACATAGTGCACCTTTAATGGAATAGCTGTGATAATATGCAAAAAAGACTAAAATTAGCAAAAACCTTTTCCAAGATTTCAAGCAGCTTTGAAATGTGAAAACATGACTGTAGGCAACTTTAGTTTGGTTAAGCATACTACATGTATATGTAATGTCCACCACTAGGGGGCTCTCTCTCAAAACAAAACATAAGACATTTGAGTGTTTTGAGGAAGGAGACAATGCTCAGCTGCTCAGAGAGGACTAAAGTGTCAGGGGCTGAGCCAGACCTGTTCTGATCCAGACCTGTTCTGATCCAGACCGGTTCTGATCCAGACCGGTTCTGATCCTGAGCTGTTTACCGACGGGAGGAGAGCTCAGAGATTACTCCCTAACTTTTGAGATTAAAAAGTGGATTTATCTTTACGTCCCGTCTATCAACCTGACTGAATCAGTGATCTGCGGAGGAGACCTCTGTTCTCGACGCAAGTTCAGTTTTCTTTGTTCACTTCCCTAATGAAACGCACTGTGACTTTGAGTAAACTTGGGGTTTTCTTTGGGTTTGAACATTGTTGAAAAACATTTGGGAGAATGTAAGTACACAACGCAACAAAATATACAAAAAGACCTTTTTTTTTAGGCCTTTTAATAAAGAATTGCTACATATCATATCTTTAAGGAACAGCCATTCCATGTATTACATTCTGTAATTATCTCTCTAGATAGTTTCTATGTAGTTTCTATTTGTAGTGGCGAGGTCCGTCACTCCTGGATTCAGATTGCCTTCACATGCCCGAGGTATTCACAAGAATGCGTGCATGTAATCTAATGGAATTTTGTCTCATTCATAACAGCAGCTGCACTGTTTACTGTTACTATCTTTACAACATATCTGGGATATATTATGTTATTGCTAATATAAGCCCAACATTTCCCACTGCTGCCGCTCCATATTAAACAATGGGTAACTGAACTCACCTCCTTTTTTCTACACCAAACAGTAACTTCCAGTTGTTCATGTTACCATGGTGATATGGATTTCTGAACACCTGCGTGAGAACAGAAGAAACTTGTAAGTTTTTTGTCTTAAAATGTACACATCCAATACTGACTTTGTTAACGTGTACATGTACCTTGCCCTTCTCCCGTAGTCTTTTGGTCTCTTTACGGTTGATGTGTCGCTCCACGCTGGTCTCTCCTCTGCTGATGAGTATGGTATGCCAAAGTGTGAGTCCTCCCAGAGCGACTGCCACTGAGCTGCAGGGGGGACACATTACAACTTGACCTGTCTGCATGATGTTGTCAACCTTCACCTGATATGTAAACAGGGGGAATATACTGCATGTAGTAAAGTGTTTTTCACCTGGTCAGCACCCAGAGGAAGATGACACACTTGTGAGCAGTGGTTTCTTTTAAGGTTTCCATTGGAGGAGGGGTCTGATAGTATCTCTGAAGGAGAGAGTGTTTATATCAGAGTCATATATGTGTATATATTTCACTTCTAAAGGTCTGATTTGAGGATGTTCAGTGCTTTCTGAGGTCATTTTGGCTCAGGATCAAAAGGCCACTTGCAATATGGGTAAAATTACAAGTCTAACATGCTGGATCCTGTTCCTGGTTAAGTGATCTTTGGTTGCACAGGACATCCAATTTGCAAAGTAATTGGTATTCGAATCCTAGAGCTGTTTGTTTACCAGATGGTGCACAATCACCTTTGAGACAAGACCATCCTGGACTGATAAATATCAGCGCAGAAAGAAAAGATCCTGTTCAAGTCTCCTGTTTCGCTTGTCATTAGCCATCTGAGCTCAGCTTCTGCCTTCTTACTACCGTCTAGCAGGTGCTACGGTACGAAGCTTTAGCTCCTCACCTAAACTCGCACCATTAACAACACCTGGACGAACCTCAAGAAAAAAGAAAATTAATCTACTAATGTCTAATTTACGGGGTTAATGAGGTGGCCAAGAGTCTACCAGCAGAAGTGGAAATCATTTTTTGTTCAAAGGTCTGATGATGCAGCGTTTCAGTTCATCCGGCCTCACCTCTATAGCGCTGTAGGCCTCCAGAAACAAGTCCCTGCTGCTGATGCTGCAGTAGATGCAGCCCAGGGTCATGTACAGGCAGAAGGAGAAGAAGTAGCGGTGGTTGAAATGGCCCACACAGTTGTTCAACCAGGCTGGAAGCATGTTCAGTTCGATTTGTACAAGGTTGGATATTAAAAAGTAAATTTAAAAGTAACGTAACATTTTTTTTTCATGTATTCTCTTTTGGGTTTTTTATGTGTTACTTGTTAGAAGGATACGACAGTGGTGGTCCATCTTCAAAACACACCTTTAATGAAACAGAGACAGTTCACCATGAATGATTAAAAATAAAAAATAAATGACAAACTCTGTATACGAGCATCATTGTTTGATCATCTTACATGTTGCAGATGCTGCAGTGGTGTGTCCTGGCCGGTTTCGGAGTGATGCATTTCTTACAGATGGACACTGAGGGAATATGAATTTTGTCCTGAAATAAACATAAAAAACAGAGAGGATGTAGAAATTGTCTTATTGGAAGAAGTGTTAACCTTGTGGTAGTGAAAAAATAGACATTTTATCTGCAAAATACTAGTGAAATAACTTTAACAAATCCAAAACACAAGGCAAGAATAAGGTTGCAACGTATGAGATTTTATCCAGTAGTACAATAGAGTACAATAACCCTGTCAAAAATATCAGGGTTTCGCCATTTCACCATGTGCAGTATTACACAATTAAGATAATAATTATAATATCAGTTACAATGACCCTCAACAGAATGAAAACAGATCCTTTAAACTTTATATAAACTTTAAATATTATTTTTTAAATAACACTTGTACACTAACATTTTCATATCATGATATACCATGAAAACTGGTACATGGCGGTAATCCTGGGCAAGAATATTTGGTTTTTAGTTTCACAATTTTGTTAAGGACCCTTGTGTTAAACTGACAAGTGATGTCAACCAGCATGTAAACTAGGGCTGCAACTAATTGACTAAAGGTGCAGTATGTAGTTTTGGGGAAAACATTTTAATCTGAGGAGAAGATCTTCATTGACTGATTTCTTTCTGCCTAAACAAATTCATTTTCATGATTGAATAATCTGAATAAACAAACTGACCTTAAAGGACAACACAGTTTCATACCTATTTTACTTTTACGTTTATATTTGGCAGACCCTGCCACCTTTCTATCTTCAAACTTCAACCTTGTTTTCCTCTGAGAACAGCTTGTTTATTCAGTTATGGAAATAATAACTATCTCTTAAGTTTGTATTATTACCTCATTAATATTGTAAATATTAAAGTCTGAATTTTATCTTGAAAACTACATAGTTCCCCTTAAATCGTTTAGTCTATAATATGTTAAAAATGGGAAAAATGCTAATCACAATTTACCAGAGCCAAAGGTGACCCAAAGACTCTTCATTTATTGTTTATTGACACAACTAATAAAGAAAAGCAGCAAATCCTCACACTTAAAAAGCTGGAACAAGCAAATGTTTGACATTTTTATTTGGAAAAAATGACTGAATCGGTAAACCCAATAGTTGGTTATTTGATTTCTTTCCACCATCTAATCAGTTAACTACGGAAGAGGATTAGGGCTGCCGTTTAAAAAACTTTAAAGTCAAAATTTGGTTAAAAAAATCTAGCAAAATCAGAATTGTGAAAAAAAGTCAGAACACAAAGTGTTTTTTTTTTTTTACAGTTCCCGAATCCTCTTCTGTAGTTAAGTGATTAATCAGTCACAAGAAATTGAATTGCCAACTGGCTTTAACGTCAGAAATCAGTCAAAATATTTTTTTTTACAGTGGCCCTAATCCTCCTCTGTAATTAACTGAATAAGCATTGCAGCTCTAATGTAAACAAAGTGTGGCACTCCTTTAGCTGAGCTGCAGCTGACAGCACTCACAGTAGAAATCTTGCTACACCATGTCAGCTTATGAAGAATTGGTACCTTGGGTGGGTGTCCTGGGGAGGTGGTGGTGGCCTTGTAGTAATGGAAGACAACCATGAGGAGAAGCCAGTGGCCGCAGCAGAGGTGCCAGACGACCCAGTGCAAAGGGTAAGCGCTGAGTATTGTGGGTAGGACGAACAGGTAGACGATGACTACAACTGAGGTCGTGAGTAGTATGACTAGAGTGACAAACACCTGAGAGGGAAAAACAAGAGAGGGTGAGGAGTACAGTTTGGGAGTGTGGAAGCATCCAGAATAGAAATCCAACCCCTCACCACTCCAAACCAGCGGGTCACATTGTCCACAATCCAGTAGACGGGTTCAAACGCGCAGTCCAGCAGAGTGTCTGAGTTGCTGAGGCTGTTGAAGTACAAGGACTTGAGCAGCAGCTTGCTATAGTTCCACAGCTCCAAGAACCTGCCGCTGATCCACGGCTTGGTTCCACCGCCTCGGCCTCCTCTCTGCGGGCGGCACAGCCGGCACCAGCGCAGGGCGAGTCGCATGGCCCGGGAGAGCTGCCACCTCCAGCTGCTGTTCATACGCATGCCACCGCCACCCCCTCTCCTACACACTCTGCCCTCCAGACACACGCACACACACAGACACACACACCAACAGTTTGAAACGCAGGCCGCGTAAAACAGAAGCTCTTCGTAGCGTAGCTTGATGGCCGCTGAGGGTTCCATGGTCATCTCAAGTGAAGTTACTTGAAGACGAGTGAGCCAAGATACAAGAGCAGAGGCAGAAGTCAGCGTGAGGGACTTCCACAGCCTGAGAGTGCTCCCTTTCTTAGAAATTACTAAAGTTTGGTGACGGCATCTTCTGTGTGACATGTGTCCTTCAAAGAAAAAAGGAACTGGGGCTATCAGGTAATGAGCTACGCCCATCAGCTCCTACAAATAAACTTCTCCCGTTAATAATTCAAGGCAAATCCACATCTCCAGGCCAAAAACCTATTAGAAACTTGCAGGGGAGATGCAGAGTGGTAACCCTGTAAGAGGGAAATGCAAAGGGGTGAATGTCTTAAGAGGGAAATAAAGTGGCTACCTGATCCAGGGCATCATTTCATGAAAGTGAGTATTGGTTACACTGATAAGGCTTGTTCAGGTTCTCCAAAATAGCATGGCATTAATAATGAGAGATGCCAACCTGGGACTTCTAGTAGACAGTAACAGTAAGGTCTGGAAACTGCCCCCTTTGTTTGCCATCAGCTGCTTCTTGACTATCCACTGCTGCAAACTTTCATCCATATTACTGTTTTACACACATACAGTAAAAGAGTGCATGTGCGATAAGCGGTCTAACACCGCAAATGATGACACTGATAGGTTTTCCTTTCCATCTTCATTAAGAGGTGAAATATACGACATTAATAAATCATGACCAACTTAATTTGATTACATTAGTGTAATTACTCTACACAAATGTATGGAAATGAGTGAATATGCAGGTTAATCCTTTAAATGTGGATTAACCTGCTAAAAACAGGTGATTAACTCCATTCCCATTGCCAGTGGACGAGTTTCCCTATTGGATTTATTTTTGTTCCCTTCGTGTGTCACGTTGCAATGATAACATTCAGCCACCAAATGTGGCATTCCCTCTCCCCCTACCATTAAATTCACGTTACAACCCAGCTGTTGTTCGAATCACCTGGCCCCTCAAGTGGCTGGCAGTTTGTGCGCTAATTGACGTTGCTAACACTAGCTAACGCTATGTTGCTAACATTACAGCCAATCGAAGGTGGAGATGATAAATATCAGTGACAGCTGTAGTCTTTTGACCTGGGAGTGAATGCAGATTGTACAGTGCACATTTACATTGAAGACAAAAGTCAAATGTTAGCAGGTGTTACTGAGTTCAGTTCAGACCAAACCAATCACACTGACTGGTAACACAAACAAGATTCTGACTAGCCGTACAACACAGCTCTGAAAATGTTTTCAGTCTCATAATTTTGACTTAGTATCAAACATTTTTGAATATTTTTGTCATTCAAAACATTTCAGGATTTTTTGTTTTTGCTGGCATAAATGTGCTTCCGTACAGATGAGACCTCTACCTTTTCTTTGTGATCAACCAGAGAGAAGAGAGAGAAAGACGAAATCAATTAAAAAATGTGCCAACACTTCTGCTCGTCACACAGGCAGGCTGTTGTTTGAATAAATAGGACCTTTAAAAGGCGCAGTATTAATTTGCATGTCCTGTACCTGGCAGAGATAGTAAGAACATGAGAGAGTGGCACACAGCAGGGCACCACAGTCTCTATGGCAACCCGCTGCCCTAATTCTGGTCTTAGAGTGAGGCCGATCACTGTCTGTGTGTCTCTCTATAATAAGCTTTACTTTGCCCTGCTGTCTCTTTCTCTCCGAGTCCAAGAGGAGGAACATGTGCCTGCTTGATTTTAACTTTTAATTTATCTTCTTTCAGTGAAATAATAATAATAATTAATAATTATGTGTTTAAATCATCCAAAAATAGTAGTTAATGAAGATCTACATCCTTTTTTACTGGTAGAAGATAAATACTTTTTGGAAATCAGTTTGAAGGCTAAAGTCACTCTGGTACTTTGCTACTGATATGTCACTATTTTTGAGATTTTACAGGGTAGATATTAATTCATCAATCACCACAAGCATTAACAGCATTTTTTGATTTTTTTAATTGATAGCCAGCTGCCTTAACAATCGATTCTTGGTTAATCATTTATAATATACGAAATATGTTGGATGTTTTTTCGATATGACTTATGTTCAATGCAAAATCCCAGTAGGTTACATTAGGAATTAAATGGACGGATATTCTAAACACCAAGTTACATGAATGATAAACTAAATAACACAAAATAACAACTTAATTTTAATTGCAGAGCTCCCGTCTGTTGCTATTCAACAACTGGCTCAAGAAAATCCAGTTTATTCTGAAGCTACTAAAAAGCTAAACAGTAATAATAAAAGTATTATATAGAATGTCTTTTTGTATTCTTAAACTACAAATTACTTTTAATTTTAATTAAAAACTTTTTCTCATACCAGCATTTTGTAATTCAATGTTGATATATTCGATCTGCCTGTTTTTTGTAATTTGTAACAGATAATGTTTGATGTATTTGTGCCCATCTCTGATGGTCAGTTAATAGATATTTAATTGGTTATATTCTAAACAGCGATTGATCGATTATTGACTAATCATTAAAATCACTAATTTAGAGTTTTCAACTACTCTGACCACATTAACTGATCTATTGTATTTTTCTTTTACTGATTATTAAATCTGAAACTTGGCCAGGTATAAACGAATTAATGTCTCTGGATGTCTGTTCAAACCGATGTACTCACTCACTGTACATACTGCATGAGGTAGACTGAAATGGGGCTTAGATGAAAACACTTCCTTTGGATTTATTACAGTTCAGGGTTGCACTGTTGTCAATCATTTTTCAAGCAAAAATGGTAGTTAATATCCTGTTCCAGCCTCTCCAATATGATGGTTTCTATGCTTTATTTAATTGTCAATTTAATGTCTTCTCAATTTATACTGTAAACAAGACATGAGAGGATGTCACCTTCATCTTACTTTATGTATAGAGAAAAATAATCTGCAGATTAATTGGTTAACTGAGTGAAATTAACATATTTTCCCTCCATTTGGTCACCATTTTTCCCTCTTGTTATATAATCTACCTATAGTTCGGATTAGATACTGAGTGATAGCACCAACAGTCACACCCAGATCGTGGTTATACTATTATATAAACAAGTATTGAAACAAAAAATATCTTGTATTACTTTGTAATGTACTATATTGCTTCTTCAGTACACAGATGTTATCAGGAAATGAGGGGGCTGAAGAATTCAATAGACGATTGAGACGAAACAGTTTAACAAATGTCCACATTAAGACAGTTCACACCATTCAGTCATTTAACCAAGTGGTTAATGTTGTCAGCCAGTAGATGAAAGCATTCCTCCCATTAGCTACAACATGTCATGCTTTAACGTTAGCTAGCTGCTAGCTGCCTCCAGACCCCTTCAACCTGCCCATGTTACCAGGCATTTTAAATAATTATGGTACACTCACTCCGACCGCATTTGTCAATGGAATACTGTACCTGGTCAGGTGAGCTGGGCGGACAAGCCTTTGGCACTATGGTCAGGTCATGTTCAGGCGGAAGGTTTAGCTAAGGTCCCCACTGCAGAACCACAGCAAAGAGTGGCGGTGCTGAAGAAGATTGTCTATCTAACAGACGTTTCACTCAACTGTAGCGAACAAACACGTCTTCCGGTGGACCGCTGGAGGAATGTCGATTTTTTTTAAGCACAATATAGCGGTGTTGGGTCAAATACTGACCCACCAGGATACATTAGTTTGGTTCATTTATTCTAATTAACACATTAGGCAACAAAAAGTTCAGTGCACAAGTTCAGTGCACAAATTAAATCCAAAGTGGGACCTCTTCATCTTTATTCTTCTCTTTGGTGGCAATTCGCTTGAGAGCGCGCAATGTTTCCTGGGAAATGAAGTTGTACTGTGCTGTAACAGTTCGTTTAAATGTCCCTGAATTCACGCTGTCGTTGTTACGAACGGGAAAATAACGCCGTATTCCATTGTTACATTATCAGTCCTGCAGATAACAACAAACATTAATGAATAGACCGGCCATTTGAAACAAAAAAACAGCGCTTTCTCTAAACTTGGCATAACCAGGAAGTACTGAGGTGTCATATGATGGTAGAAAAATGGCTGCGGTGCAGTGGTAAGATGCTCTTTTTCTCATACAAAAACTCTCAGTATGCGCAAAATTAATCGGTTATATCATGTATATATTGACATTTTTCACTTTTTTGAACGTACCAAAGCGTGGGTCGTGAGCTTAATTGTAATTTAGCGTGCCAAATGAAATGTCCACTTTTTATTGCAGGTTTTCACCATAACATCTCCAAGTGTTGTTATGGCTGTGGCCTAAATCAAATACCCTCTATGACTATGTTTTGGTTGTCGTCTAGCAAAGCTTATGGGGATGTGTTATAAGATATGACACAGGGTTTTTTTTAGCAGACGTTTAGGAACTTAAGATTTATCTACGTGTGAGGACGTACCCTGGATTACTACTAAGTTTTAATATCATTTTGTCATAAACATATGATAGGTTTTTTCCCCTTTAGAGTTGTTACACAGTCCAGATGGTGAAAGCAGCAGTGCGTCCTTACACAAGTGTTTTTGTCTTTCATTCTCTAGAGTAATACTGTAATAACTCATATCTCTGTCATGAGCTGACACTTGCCTCCCATTCTTGACAGCTGGGTGTCCTTTGTCACACAAGACCTTCATCTTTGTGTTTTTTCCATAATAGACAAGCTGTTCTCAGAGGAAAATAAGGTCCCCAGAACACTGTTTGAAGCTAGAAAGGTGGCAGGGTCCGCCACATATAAACAAAGTTAAACAGTATGAGATGAGTTGTCCTTTAAGGTCAGTTTGTTTATTCAGTTTATTCAGTCACAAAAACAAAACGAGTTTGTTTATTTAGTTTGTTTAGGCATTAAAAATCAATCAGTGAAGATCTCTCTCTCCTGATTAAAATTTCTTCCCCCAAAAAAACATAATGCACATTTAAAGGTGCATTATGAATTTAAGTTTAAAACATCCAGAAATTACCTACAAATTATCAACAGAGAGGTGAAAAAAATAACAATTTGGGCTTCTTCAAGGACATCTACTGTATGTGTTGTGTTGCAGAGATATCTACTGAAGTTAACAAGCTAACCAGCTCATCCCTAACCACCTTGTACCTCAGAAGGTGAAAGTCCAATAGGAAATAACACCGACACTCTGGTGCTCTGAGCTCTCAGTTTGGGCAGAGTCAGCTAATAGGAGAACTAGCTACATGGCTAACTGAGCTAAAGAGCTAATTTTAGCTACGGTTAGCAGCAGTTATGGGTTACTCTGGTGATATCCTGCTGCCTATTTGAATTCGAGTTAATGCAAGTAAATAACCACTATGCCAAATCAGAGTGTCAATATAAGCCCACACGGTGACTGGAAGGATAGTCAGTAGAAAAAGCTGAACCTGTTGTGGTCTCCTGTCTGTCTGTCGTGTAACAAGGCGTTCCCGTGGGCGCAACTATGACACAGAGCTGCAGAGATGTGGTCCTGAAGCTGCTCCGGTTGAGTTTGGAGACTACCATCCCCTCAAGCCCATCATGGTAGGCCATCTGCTGTTATCACTGTTTTCTTACCACTTCGACTCTTCACAAACACCACTCTGTCAAAACATGGCAGTATAGTTCAACACAGTCTGTTATGTTATATGACAGAAATTAAAATCCACCATTGACGTGGTGAAAATCATAATTCAGTTGTTTGATGGCCCTGTATCAGCTCAGATCTCCTCCCCTCTCTCCACCCAGGTGACAGATACAAAGACCCGCCGCGGGGCTCGTAAAGGCAGCACCTCCTCGTCTTCCTCCTCCTCCTCCTCGGCACCCGCGGACCCCCTCAGCTCCATGCTGGATGGGACCGACCCCCTCTCCATGTTTGCTGCAGCCTCGGCCAGCGAGGCTCCGACCATGTCACACAGCGCCTCAACCGGGGTAACACGTACAGACCAGTTGATATTTAGACAAATGTTTTTCAACACACACAAGACATGGAGAGGCGATGATACCCAAACTTGTTTTTAAGGAGAGATATTGTGATTCCAGGACCTGGGGAGGAAGAGAAGGGAAAAGGAGGAAGAGGCGGTGGGACCGGACTTTGAGCCCTGGTCGTCAAAACGAGGAGAGATCCTGGCCAGGTTCACCACCACCGAAAAACTCTCAATTGTGAGTCATCCTCCATCAGCAAAGACCGAGTTGTTCTGTTCCTAAAGAATTCTGTGTGATCAGAGGTTGTGTGCAGAGCTTTGCTTTGTTAGACCGGAAATAATTCCAATTTCTTTGTCTTCATAGAATCTTTTCATGGGCTCTGATAAAGGTAAGATCTGTGTTTGTATTCATCATAATAATTTAATTAACTTGGAATTTTCTCAGTGTTCCGAAACATTTCTAAATTGCTAACTGTTGACATTACGAACTTGTTAAACGCATCAACTTACGATGATACGACAATAACACATCAGAAGCTAACTAATCATTCCTGCTGTCCCTGCAGGAAAAGCTCCAAGTCCAGGATCAGCAGTTTCAGAGAAAGTTCGTACTCGCCTGGAGGAACTGGATGATCTGGAGGAGGTACGTTTTCTCTATAAGTGCACGTGAGACATACAGGCTTGTTTGTGTCTGGCTTGTTTTTTTTCTCTGTGGTGGAGTCTTTAACGGCAGCAACAGTTAGCAGCAGTTAGTGGCTAATCTGGTGAGTATGAATTCAACAGGTGGCAAATTCTTACATATTGCACCTTTTAAACATTGTCTCTATACACTTATCAATCTTGCTTCTGGTTTCCTGATTTATTCTAGGGCTCTTGACTTTTTCAGTGACTGTCGTTTTCTATTTATGTTTCTGTGAAAAGTGTCAGCTGTCTCCATGGTGACCAGTTGCTTTCTTTAGCTGCTGAAGTTCATTGTGCAACAAAATGTGAGGGCGTCTGCATCAAAACAAATTTCTCAAGGTGCACGACATGAACGGAAACATGAAGACTTTTTTCTTTCGACAATATGTGATTTTTGTCGAGCAACAGTGTTGAGCGCCCTGCCATAAATCAAGTTTTAGTGCAGAGGTGGCCAAACTTTTTCACATAGAGGGCCTAAATGAAACTTAATGGTGGGCCATGGGCCAAAAGCAAACACCTATTATATTGTTTAGATGCTAACTGGTACTACAATCCCAATTCCCTTAATTGACTGACATCCTGTGCAATTGTCACTCAGCACACCATACTAGGATTATCATCATCAAATCATTTGCTCATTAATTAATTAAAGCCACGCCAACTTAAATCTAGACGGACTAACTTGTGGCAGCCCTGCTTTAGAGGTTCAATTCCAAATGTATTCATTTTAAAATCCTCTTCACTCCTGGTACTGTAAGACTCCTTGAATCAAAGTGAACGCTCAGTTATTTGTGTTTATATGTAAGCACATACTGTACACACATCACACACCACAAAGGTACCTAACTGCCTCCATTGGTGCTTAGATAAGCTGCAGCCCAATAGATTTTCATTGACCATCACTTAAACTAAGCAGAGTGAATCCATATGAGAGCAAGGATGTGTTATGGACCTACTTGTTTGTCTGCGTGTTCAGGGCTCCCAGAGAGAGCTGCTGAACCTCTCCCAGCAGGATTACGCCAACCGCATTGAGGAGCTGAACCAGTCCCTGAAGGAGGCCTGGGCCTCCGACCAGAAGGTCAAAGCCCTGAAGATTGTCATCCAGGTAATCCAGCAGTTTAAAACACGCAATCACCAAAACAATGAGGAAAAATCTCTTGTCTCGTGTGAAATCATCAGCGCTGATCTGTGATCTGTGTTCCAGTGCTCCAAGCTTCTGTCAGACACCTCGGTGATCCAGTTCTACCCCAGCAAGTTTGTTCTCATCACTGATATCCTCGACACTTTCGGTGTGTACAGAAGCCTTATTTCTCTCAGCTCAGTAAAAAATTGCAGGTTTTCTGACTGTCATGTCACTTGTTTGTAGGCCGGCTGGTGTACGATAGAATCTGGACCATGTGTTCGGACCCAAGACCCCTACCAGGTACAGATGGGATGTTGTGTTTGCTACCTTCCCATATCTAGTCGGATTTAATTTCAACCTGTTGGTACACACGAGGTCAAAGCATTTAGACTTTTGTCTAGCTTCTGAGGGGACACTGCACATTATTTATTGAGTATGTAATCTTGTTTTCCTACGTCTTCAGAGTCCTTCACAGTTGAAGATGTGAATGACACGGCAAAGGAGACGTGTCTCAACTGGTTCTTCAAGATCGCCTCCATCAGAGAGCTTCTGCCCAGATTGTATCCTTTACCACTGTCAGCAAAGGGCCTCATTGCTTCAGTCTCTCCTCGAGGACCACAGCTAATGTCAGACCTATTTTGACTTGGGACTTCTGATCCCTCTTTCTGTTGACTCTCATTTTTTCTTTTTTCTTTTTTTCCATATCTGAGCATTAGTTTTATATTTAGAAGAAGAGGTAGACTGTCTTGGTATAGGTTGATTTGCTTTTTTTTTCTTTACCTCGGATAAATTTGACTCTTTAACGTTTGTGAACAGATATGTTGAGGCTGCCATTCTCAAGTGTAACCGCTTCCTAAACAAATCGTAAGTTTTTTGCATTTGCACTTTTGCATCCCAATAATCCTTTAGTTCTGTATAGTACGCATATTGTATTCTGCCTTTACTTGTTTCACTACCTTAGTTAAATAAGGTTCCAACTAGGCTTTTTATCCTGTCATGCACATTTTGTGGAGGCCCAGAGAGGCAAGTGATAACAAAAAAATCTGGGGTTCCAATTTTCAATTTTTCTAACTTTTTTTGTTTTAGTTTTTTGTTTTAAAAAGCTGAGGTATGTTGAAACAAGACATTTTTTCTTTTTCCCCCATCTGTTAAAGTTTTGACCGGTTTGTTTTTGTTATACTCATTTTGGCCACACGAGGCTGAAGTGGACCCCTACCCATGTTCAAAATAGGACTAAAACCATTCATGTTTTCCTCGTGTGGGCAAAATGAGTATTACAAAAAAAAAAAAAAAAAGATGACCCTGGCAAAAAAAATATTCACCTGCCAAAACTTAAATAAAAAACCTTCTTTGCACCCACCTTTCTGCTTGAGAGGACTTTCAGACTAATAACACGGCTTGCTCTCGCCCTCCACAGCGGTATTCAGGAGACACTCCCTCGGTTGACAGCCATGATCAGAGGGATCGGAGACCCTCTGGTGGCAGCGTACACCAGAGCTTACCTCTGCAGGGTGAGACTTACCGACGTCTTACTTTACATCCTGTGTTTTTGTCTTTCTCTCTTTCTCCAAGTCTTTTCTTCCCTGTTTCTGCATTGGTGGGTTGATACCAGTGGGTGAGGTATGGAAGCCCTGAGAGGCATGTCCAGAGAAACCTCAAGTTATTCCCATGATCACTGGTTCAGGGGAATCAAGGAGGTCTTGGGCCAGAGATAAGTGATCCAGTGCCCTCTCTCCCTCTAGGTGGGCATGGAAGTCGCCCCCCACCTGAAAGACAGCCTGAATCGCAACTTCTTCGACCTGCTGGGCACCTTCCGGCAGATCAGTGGGGAGAGTGTCCAGAACCAGCTGGTCCTGCAGAGGGTGGAGGTGCCCGAGTATCTGACGCTTTATTCGCCCGCCATCAACTGGATCCTGCAGTGCATCGCCTACAGAGCTCCAGAGGCATGCAGTCACACACTTTTTACTTGAGCCTATTCAGATGGATTTTTTTCATGTTAAAATATGTTGAATGTTGGCAGAAATGCTTAACTTTTTTCTAGTTTCAGTGTCGGACTCAGTCAAAAATACTGTTCGTGTTTCCTTTTCAGCCTCTGCTAACGGAGATGATGGAGAGATGCAAGAAGCTGGGGAACAAGTGAGTAATAATGAGGTGAATTTAATTAGTAGGTTTATTTCTGTTGGGGAAAGACAAGGTCCTACAAGAGGTACATGTCTTCACTTAAAAAGCAATATGTTACAGTTCATCATATTATGAAGCGTACCTGAGTACCCAGCCCCCACCAGGGGATGAAAGATAAATCTCAGGGAGTGTAGGATGATTAACAGGAGGAAAAAAAACACATATTTCTGCTACACCAAATGTTTTTTTTTTTTTCAGACTTTAATCTAGTGTTTGCTTTTCCCTTTTGTGAATTCCAGAACAGTTGTACCTCTATCTTTTCAAATCAGTCAGTACATGGCAGTAGCAAAACAAACTACACCTACAGACGCTCCTCTCTCCAATAGAAAAAAATTACTCCTGGATAGCCTCGTCAGTAGTCCCGCCTTTAATTCTGTGAATAGTTTAGGCCTAGTGGCTAGTTTGGCACGTAAGAATTGATTTAGCACAGCTGCTCTGTTGTTGTAAGCGGTGCTGGCTCAGACATGTGTGAGCTGACCAATCAGAAAAAAACTGTGTTTTTGAGCATTAAAGCATGTAAAACTATTCTAATTCTACGATTACGACTGGGTTGACGAAAGATTGTCCATGGAACTACAGCTCATGTTTCAAGGGTTTCTTTTTGAGGTGAAAAACAGGGAATTTCTTTTCCACTGCAAAAAAAAACAAACTTGTTCTTTTTTCCTACAGTGCTTTGCTGCTGAATTCAGTCATGAGGGCGTTCAGGCCAGAGTTTGTAGCAGCCAGAGCAACAGACTTCATCGGTATGATCAAAGACTGCGACGAGACCGGCTTCCCGAAGGTCAGAGGACATCAACAGTTGTGATGTGGTGATCCATTAAATATAAATGTGCAAATAAAAAGCTAATCCTTCGTCTCCTTTCCAGCACCTGCTGTTTGGGTCTCTGGGTCGCAGTCTGGCCTGTGCTGACCCTCCAGAATCCGAGAGGCTGACGATCCTCAATGAAGCCTGGAAGGTCGTCACCAAAGTGCGCAGTCCTCAGGTACTGTGAGGACAATGCTGCTCACGCACAGATGTGTATTTTCCATTAAAACAGGTTATGACTGTATATGCGATTTTTGTTTTTTAGGATTACGTCAACTGTGCTGAGATCTGGGTGGAGTTCACCTGCCGACACTTCACAGTGAGTAAATCACAGCAGAGAGGAGGCGCTTTGGCACTTGTTATTGTGTATAATTTAGAATGACTCCTTCCTTTCTTTCATCTTTTTTCTCAGAAACGTGAGGTCAACACTGTCCTGGCTGACATCATAAAACACATGACTCCTGACCGGGCGTTTGAGGACGCTTATCCACAGGTTAGCAGCTCAGCCCAGTTCCCTTGAAACTGAAGCATTCCTCCTCCTCCTGTCGTCTGCTCAGTTGTGACTCTAACTTATTTTTTTCTCTGCATCCAGCTGCAGTCAGTGATCAGGAAGATCCTCACCTACTTCCACGACTTCTCTGTCCTCTTCTCCATGGTGAGCAACTACGATGAAACATTGGAGGCCTGAAATAATCAATAATAAATGATCTTAACCCAATGTCTCTGTTTCCCAGGAGCGTTTCCTGCCATTTCTCGACATGTTCCAGAAGGACAGCGTGAGGGTGGAGGTCTGCAGATCCATCATGGAGGTCTTCATCAAGTGAGAGATTGATGAAATAATGAGATTTATTTCTCTTTTTGACACAAAAGTGGCAACTTCTCACAAATGTTGCATTATCTGTTTGTCTCCTGCAGACACCAGGTGGAGCCCACCAGAGACCCGGTCATCCTCAACGCCATGTTGCACATCTGCAAGACCATGCACGACTCTGTCAAGTAGGATATTTCTTTGTGTGATTGTTAATGTTATATACTACTTATTACTTT
The DNA here is from genome assembly GCF_040436345.1 of Pagrus major. Lineage (NCBI taxonomy): Eukaryota > Metazoa > Chordata > Actinopteri > Spariformes > Sparidae > Pagrus > Pagrus major. The sequence goes on along the minus strand of NC_133234.1, from coordinate 9,386,824 downwards.
CATTCTTTTAGAGGCTTGGAGAAATATATAATATATAAATATTTAATATGAATTAGAATGTCAGTGAACATCTATTTTTCTTTCAAGTTTCCGCTCTGTTAAAGTAGATGGATACTAAGTCATCAGTCAGACATCTGTCTCCTCTCTGTATTGCAGCGCTCTCACTCTTGAGGATGAGAAAAGATCTTTGGCTCTGCTTATCATCGGCTTCATCCGCATGGTGAGACTCCTCAGACGTTTGTCTGTGACTTAGAAATAAGACGTTTTCTAGATGTTATTTTAGATTTTCTTACTGAGAAACTATTCATTAGTCTGTCTCTATACTTTCTGACTTCCATTGTATTGTTTAAAAACAGCTCACAAATACGTAGTATAGTTTTTTTTTTTTTTTAAAAGGCAAACAGGAGCAAATTATGTATTTGTTTGGGGCTGTTTGTGGAAGATTAATACACATGTGGTTATGTGGAGTACTTCCAGTAGCAGGCTGGTGTGCGTTTACCTGGTGAGGCAGCAGAATTGCATGGCTTCAAGCTTTGCACTTGTGGCCAAACACACAGTGATTGAACCAATTAGCGTCATATGAGGAACTACTGGCAGCTACAGGCATTTAGATGCTATAGCATCTGTTATATCAGAATTGGAGAGTTAATTTCATTCAAAGAAACAAAGAACGACACTGAAAGCATTCTTGATTGAAGCCACTAAATGTAGCATTTCATCTCCCCCTTCCATTGCATTCAACACCACTGTTGTTTGAATCATCTGCCCCCTCAAGTAGCTGGCAGTTGCTAACATAGCTAGCAAACATTAACGTTGCTTACACTTGCTAATGTTATTTATTGTAAAAGATGATTTGTCTACATAAAAATGTTGTTGATATGACCTTTAATGCTCTACTACAGTCGATCTGACTGGTTGAAGTTAGCCAATAATAGATGGTCATAGACAGATGGTTCGTCCAATCACCTGCAAAGTATTTTGTGAAAGTGCCCACCCTTTTCTAAACAATTTCCTTGTGTAAAAAGCCATCTGCTGGTCCAGTTAGGTGCATGTGGGGCTGACTAAAATAAGTACAGAGCCAATGTTAATGGCAGAAACAAACACCCGGTGCACATCACTGATTTTTGAACAAGAATTGGAGCTCTGTGGCACAGAGAAATAACATATATCAGGCTGTGAATGCACAGACGATATATGTTAGTAGGATTTTTGGATTTTTGTTCTATGGGATGTGATAAAACTTGCCTCCTCACATTGTTGTTATTAACAACAATCAATCAATGACACTACAATGTAATTGTAGTTAATGTAATAAAATACCATTGTCTCTTCTTCTACTCATTTACTTTGTCTGTTTGTGTTTAGGTTTCTTTTGGTCGTGACTTCGAGCAGCAGTTGAGTTTCTGTGTGGAGGCCAGAGCCACCTTCTGTAACCTGGAGCCAGTGCTGGTGCAGCTCATTCATGTAAGCATACATCAGTATATTTCATTTGTATGTGATATTCGTGCGCACACCATCCTCAATGCTCAAAGTGTTGTTTCCAGACGGTGAACCAGCTGGCGATGGAGACCAGCAGGGTGATGAGAGGGAGTCACTCCAGGAAAACAGCGGCTTTTGTCAGGGTGAGTCAACCTCATCCGTCACACAGAATCACGTATCGTCACAGCACCAGACAGGAGGCAGACAGTGTTTGAAATCTGGTATCATCAACCAATCATTGCCAATTCAGGGACTGTTCTGTTTACCTCTCCTCCAGGCGTGTGCTGCCTACAGTTTCATCACCATCCCGTCTCTCAGCAGCATCTTCAGTCGTCTCAGCCTCTACCTGCTGTCTGGTCAGGTTGCGTTGGCAAACCAGTGTCTCTCCCAGGGTGAGCTGCTGCTTCTTTTAAGGATTTTCAGCAAATGAGATGATGGCCAGTTCATTTTATCTTGTTTAATTAGTCATTCATAAAATTCTTCTTCTGTTTTCTTCCCCTTCTTTCCTCTCTTCTTCACTGATTTCCTAATTTTCCTTTCTTTGTTACCACCTGTCCTTCCTCCCTCTGTCCGCCCTTCTTTGCACACCTCCAGCGGATGCTTTCCTAAAGGCAGCGGTCAGTATTCTTCCGGAGGTTCCTCGCTCCATCAGCGTGGAGGGGAAACTCCGCTCCTCAGAGAGCTTCCTGCTGGACTTCATCAACAACTTCCTGGCCACGCTTCTGGTTGTCCCGGTAACACAATCCATCTCCTCTCATAAGCCTTTCAGAACAGAAAGATAAGGAAAATCATCCAAAGCAGAAACATTCAGCACCACCGCATTCCTCTGTTTAGACGTTTTAGTTCGGAGGTCAGGTGTAGTTTTAGAGTCAAAGACGATGAGGCACCAAAGCAACAGGCCAGTCTCCCTAAATGTTACACATATGTGTGTGTGCGAATGTGTTTGCAGGACCACCCAGAGCACGGCGTGCTCTATCTAGTTCGCGGTCTGCTCAACATGGTCCAAGATTACACCTGGGAGGACAACAGTGACGCCAAGGTGCGGGTCTATGTCAGTGCTCTGCCCCTGCTGGCCGCCATGAGCCAGGAAACCTACCTCTACTCCATCCCTAAAGGTCAACACACACACGAACACACACACACACACACACACACACACACACACACGTGTTGTAAGTGTTGTAAAAATACTTCTTATGAACTGTACTGCTCATGTTTTTTCAGAAAGAAAAAGTCAGGAGTGCTCAGATGTTTAAAAATAGTGTGATGAAGGTGCTGTTTGGTAGGAAACACAGAAGGTCAGAAAAGAAAGATCCAAGGCACTCTTCTGTCAAAAAGTTTAAAAAGTCTTTATTCAGATGGCTATTTCATGCTGGAAGTCTTAAATACATTGGATATGCATATTAAAAGCAAGCAAGCTTTCTTAAAAACAAATCCAGGTGACAAGATTAATTTGCTTTCTCTGAGCACTTATTTTTAGAACACTAAATCCATCATTTTCCCAAATTTCAGAGAACAGAACTTCCTAATCCTCCTCTATGGATTACTCCAAGGTTAATTTCTGTATACGTCTGGATTACCAGGTTTTAAGTGTTGCATGACAAGAGGCTGTACTTTTAATCTTATCCTACGCTGTAGAGGTTTATGGAGGGATCTTATGCGAGCATTTTTTCAACTAAATTGATAATTTTTCTTCTTTCCTGGATTCAGTGGACTCCAATGAGACACTTTATGGAGGAGACCCAAAGTTTTTATCAGAGATCAACAAGCTGTGCGAGACCCTGATCGGACAGATCCTGGACCACCTGAAGGCTCTCGGTCGGGACGAGGTGAGGCAGAAGTGCCCACTGCCATCGGCTGCAGTGTTTTGTCTCCTCCTGTACTTTATTGTATTACATTTTTATGGCTCCATGCCGGCAATAGCCGTGGCCGCGTAATGCTTCCAGATTGTCCATCCGTCTTTCCATCCTATTATTGTGAACGTGATATCTCAAGAACGTCTTGAGGGAATTTTTTTCAAATTTGGCACAAATGTTCGCATGGGCTCAAGGATGAACTCATTAAAAATTGGTGGTCAAAGGTGAAGGTCATTGTGACCTCACAAACCCTGACTGACATTATTCCTCTTGCCCCCTTTGCAGCAGAGCACACGGCGTCAAGGCGCTCTGGCCTTTTCCCTGTTCGGTGTCCTGCTGGCTCATGGTGACCTGAGGAACAACAAGCTGAGCCAGCTGGCTGTCAACCTGTGGAACCTCAGCCACAAACACGGATACTGTGAGACTCGTGTCTCAGTGAGTTGATACACAGTCACATCTCCAACATATGTAACCATAATTCATTTAAATGTTTCTTATCTAAGGTGAGTGCAGCAATCTCATTCATTGAACATGCTTCAGGTGAATGCAGCATTAGTGACTTCCTGTTTGTCTCTGCTCCAGGTTCGGACTCTGGAGTACATCAAACACCAGGCTCTGCAGCCTGACATGAGTCACCTGACGGATACAGTCCAGAGGCTAGCACTACAGTCCCGCACCTGAACATCAACCTCAACGAATTTTGTTAAAGTGGTTGTGCTCCAAGATTGTGTAAATAAAAGATGCCAGCAAGCACGAAGAAGAGAACATGCCCTAATGTATTCTGAAGAGGTGTACATGGATAAAAAGCACTTTGGTTACGTGGCACTGAATGTTTACCGTCAGTTTGGACCAATGTAAAAAGCTCAGTATTGATACTTGTAGACTGAAGTTACAGGAAGCTGTTCTTGTGCCAAAATTCCTTGTTTTTGCCATTTTCAAGTTAAAAATAGCAAATAATTGAACCATCATAGTACAATTAACCCTGACAGAAAAAATATTTAAAGATTGTCAATTTCTCTTATGCAGTGTCCATGTTTTGGGGGGTACTTTAACCAAAATACATTATTCAGAAGAAGAAAAATAACACTTCTCTGCATGTTCTCTGCTCTACTGTATAGTCACAAGTCACTGACTTTTAGAAGAGGCCAAAAGAGGCATTATAAACATGTCTGGTGTTGTTACCTGCAGTGTTTCCCTGCACCTTCAACAAAGAACAAATTCCACCACATCTGATCTCTGTGTTACAACATAATCTAGCTTCAAACATACAGTTTTTATAATGTAATATTGCAGGTTTAGTAAGTGATTTAACATGTTGTCCTCTTAATAAATGTGTAAAAATAAACAATCGTCCTGCTTTGCTGATAGACTATTTTTCACACGGCGGCCATTTTCCTCAGGGTGGAAAGCTCACATGATGGGATAATGTTATGTGTTCCAAGTTGCAAGTCTTATAAACGTAGGGAATCTGAAATTATCATTTCACCACTGTGTCATTGATCAACACCTAAAAAGACAATGGCTAGTAAAAATCCAGAGGGACATTGGGCCATATTTCAAGGTAGAACAACATATTTGACAACTCGTTAACCAACAACAGCTCATAATAACCACTTCATAGCTCACATTACTATTTGATAGTGTTACACAACATGATATAAAGAGCATAAATAAATCGTAAAATACCAATACACATCATGGACACATTTATTTAAGCCTGGAAGTGACACACACTGGATATAGTCAAAGAGTAATGTTTGCTTGTTAGTGATTGAATGCTAGCCAGATTCCCATACATTTATACGACTTGCAACCTAAAACACAGCAGCACGACATTATCCTAACATTTGAGCTTCCCACCCTGAGCGTGACATCAGAGGAAAATGTCCGCCGTGTGAATGTGGTCTGTAGGATAAAATGGTGTCCTATAGACCAAAGTTATGACACTTTATATCCAAAAGGTGAAAGGTCAACTTCACATGACATCATAATATTCTGTGAAAAATGTTCTGGCCAATGTTGAACACCATAGCTCAGCAACTTGAAGGATGCGATGTGGTAATTCTAGTCTCTCCTACATTATAAATGACAATTTTGGTTTTCTTTCCCAGTACCCCCTGCACCAACGTTTTTAATAGGGATATGGATGGAATGATGGATTTTTTTCAGCTGATACCGAAATCACCTGCTTCTCATGGCCCGATACTAATTGGTAAACCGATTTATTTTTGTATTTTAAAAATAAGTTCCTAACCTGTAGTTTATGCACAGCTGACAGTAAGAAAGGCCAATACGTAGTGAGCAAACATGGATGATTTCATTTTCCGCAGCTCAGATTTGTCGTGTGAAAGCTTGCAGACTTCTCTCTCCTCTCTGAACCCTTGTGGTACATGTATAGCAAATTGCAGCTGTGTGGTCTTCCTCCGAAACTGTAAAAAATGTCCACATCAGCAACTAATTGTTTGTCTCTCTACTCTACACTGCGTGGCTTCTCCCAGGTTTGCACAATGGGCTTCGATTGTTCGTCTCCTTCTCCTCTGTGTTAATTGGCGAATCACAGTCCAACTTTTAAGATGCAAACAGCCCCCGACTGTATCAGAGTTTGTAAATGTTGCAGTAATTTATCAGTCTGATGCATATCACGCACCCCTTATTGATGCAATAAAAAAAGTGGACAGGACAATATTAGTTTCAAGACATTCTCAAAGTCTTCTCAGTTGTAGTTTATTTACTCAATTAGTGAATCATCGAAAAGGCAAACACTCCCCTTTAGTTCTCAAAGGAATAGAATTATTAAAAAAAAACAAAAGCAAACAGCTGTAATGATGTTCTCTGACAGATTCGGTCACACACCCTTTTTTTCCACTGCCAGATAATTAAAAGGGGGAATTCTAGCAAAACTGACTTTCAGGTTAACAAATAAATGATCTGCTGATGTTTTATTCCTCTCTGCAGTCAGCGAACTAAAGTGTTAACACTGAATAATAAAACTTGTGTGATGTGTGTATCAGAGCATGTTCTGTGGTATTGTTTAAGTGATCGATCTCTTTGGAAAAATGTGCGCAGTTGAGGAACCTAAAAGTCAATTTTGCCTGATTTCCCTTCAGACGGTCGACCTCAGTGGTGGGAGGTCTGCAGGAAAAGACAACCCTCCTTAACAAATGGGACCTTCCATCACAATTAAACACAATACTGTTAAAGCCGAGTCATTGAGATATCTGTTAGCGGTTTTCTTTTAGATTTTATTTTTCAGTCTCCAATGGCCACTGCTGTTAAGGCTTTGTCTGCCACCTTGCTGCTTTCCTTCTCTTCAATGCCAACATTAATAGATATAATCACAGCAGAGTATGTACATCGACAACTCAATACTATTCTATCTGTCCCTCTGTAGCACTACGACGTCGAGCCAGCTAGTCCTGTACAGTACGCCAAAACAGCCAATATTAAACGGGAATTTTATCAAACAAAGAATCATGCAAATACAATGAGTAAAATGTTTCAAATGAACCAATAACCTGTCATGTAACTGAATAAGTTATTAAAACAACTCATTTTTGTGGAATTATTTAAATCTGTTTTTCATTAATGCAGGAAACTTAAAGGAGTTCTTTCAAGCTGTGTACTGGTTCATTTATATATTTTATTCTATTCCATCACACAATTATTGATTTCATCATTTCTTTTTTAGTATTGGCCATTTTGGTATTCTGTAAGTCCCACACAGATAATTACATAGAAGTAAATAAACTCTAACGTAGAGTAAATTACTCTACGCTGGAAGACCTCTGGACTTTCCTAGGTCCCTAATATTAAATTAAATTTGATTCCCCATTTTAAGATGATCTGGAGCACAGGTTAGAATAATTTAAAATAAAATCCTAAAACAGCTGACCTGAACAGTATGTCACTATGAGGACAAAAAGAAGCTGAAGATTGAATGATGTGAGACAAGAAAAGACAGCTATCCAGAGGAACGAGTAGAGCGAGAGTGTTCTCTGAGGGCCAATCAAGTTAACACTGATAAACGGTAGCTATTGTATGAATCACACTTCCGGTTGTGCACTAATTGAAATGATGTGGGACTCCTGATCCACCTCCAAGAGGAACTGTTGTAACGGAAAAACACCAAATTAAAAACAGAATGGAGAAAGAAAGACAAGTCAGAAGCAGCTAGGTACACAGCTTTTGTAACATGAAAAGCAAGACTCACTCCAACAGGTCATCTCACTTTGCTCATCTGATGAGAATTTTTTTTCTTTTTTCTTTTTTCTTCTTCACAGAGACATGTAGACAGTCAGAGCCATCAACCAGCAAAACACAAACTCGGAAGTGCTTTAAACGCTTCAATGCAAACTGTAAACAAAAAAATAAATAAAACAGATTTCTCCTCATAATTCCTCTTGGAGATGCAAACAAGCTGCAGATCAGCAAGTGCACGGTAAAAAGTGGGCCCTCTACAATGGAGCTATTATTATAAAGGGTTTGTTTTGTTGATATTTAAGATGCAAGATGACCTCTAGTAATAACTTACTCTGTTGCCTTTTTGTCCATTTAGCTAACTGACAAACAAGATGAGAAACTAAGAGTTGGCCATGACTACAACTACAATTTAATCTACTACTGAAAGAAGAACATTTTAACGGAGAAAGTTGTTGACAAGTGCCAACAACAGCAGCTCTGCGTGGCCGTCTGGCAAACAAAACGTTTGGATAATCTTGGCCGTGAGTTGATTAAACCCTCTTTTAATGATGTAATAATCAGTTATGAAGGGGGTTTCATGTGTGATGCTCTCCTCTCCACTGGGAGACTGCAACCATTCCCGTCTCTGGGGGCAGGTTTTCACAGGGAGAGGGTTTGTTATGTTTAAAAATCATACACCCTAAACAGAGAGCAAGAGTCCCAAACTGACAAAAATAATGATTAAAATAATATAATTTTACAACAATTCAACAGGGGAAGAGTTTGCAGTTTGGCGCAGCCAGTCCCGGCAGTGCTGAGAGGGATGTTTTGGCGGCCTGATACTTGCTCTGATTTTAGACTGGATGGGTAGGGAAGGGGTTTTTGGAAACAGCACGCCTCTGAAAACACAGACCGGCGCCTCGCCCCACCCTCGTTGTGGAGGTGAAGGAGGGAGGCGGCGTGGTCTTCCTCTTTTTTGTGTGTTCGTTTGTTCTTTGTCCTGGGGCAGGCTCAGTCCAGCTCTATGGGGCTGCTGTCCTCCTGGGCTTCTTCACCCACATCATCCTCCTCACCCGAACCCATCAGGCTGTTCAGCAGGTTTCCTGCAGGATGATACATAGTGATCGTCATTCTGTGCATACAATGCTGCAACGGTGCACACTGTACAGACAACAACAACTTTCTTTCAAGGGATGTACATAAACATGCAGGGACACCTGTCATGAACATGCTGGAGTCTTTATGACTGTTGTCATTAAGTGTCTTTCAGCCTATTATGTCACTTTTAAAAAGGTGCACTACATAGTTTTTGACAGTTTGTGGAAAAAAACATTAGAATGGCTGAGTTCTTTAGTATTTGCTCAGCATACCATCTCTGACTGTACTGCCCTAATGGTGGCTAGCCGGCGTTAGCAATGTTAACGTTGTTGTAATGTGAATGTGATGGAAGGGGGGATGTGGAATGCCACCCTTCCACTGCATTAGTTGATAGATTAATCAACTAATTAAAAAAAAAGAATGATTAGAATAATTGATAAGTAATGGTTAGGTGCAGCCCTAGATTACTTTTATACCTACAGCCATGTCGGCACTTCAAATTAAGCGTTGCCAAGATTTATTTTTCAAATAGTGGTGTTTCAATATTTCTGTAGCATTTTAAAAAGGAATAGTCTGACATTTTAGGAAATAAAATACTGTGTCAAGAAATAGTTGGGAAGATCAATATTACTATCATACAAGATAAGCTTAGCATAAAGACTGGAAACGGGGGGAAACAGCTAGCCTGTCCAAAGGTAATAAAATCTGCCTACCAGCTCCTCTCAAGCTTACTATACCAACAGTACAGACTCAGCTCTCTGCTGGTTGCCTTCCTGATAACATGACTACAGAAGTCACTGCACCCAGCCAATGTTTAGCTCCTTATGTGCCATAAAGACATGATGGCATGATATCAAGTTGAGTTTTAGCAGCACATATGGGGAACAAAACTTGTGTGTAAATAATCTTTGACATCAGTTCAAATAAACAAAGTCCTGGTCCACTCACCTAGCAGACCACCATACGATGGGGACTGTTTGGGTGGAACTCCAAAGAAAACTTGTCCTATTCTGTCGAGATACTGAGAAGCCAGGAAGAAGTCCAAAGGAAGAAGAAGAAGAGAGAGATGCGTTTGTGAATAAGATATGTTAAAATATTACAGCTGAAGACAGTCACTGTCTTTACATGGACTGAAACATTCCATCATAACATAAAAATGAAAACTGTCATGTTTTTGATTACCTTGAAAAGGTGGAATATGTAAGAATTTTAGCTCCTGTGCTAGTGGTGTAAACACCAACACTCCCCTGGTCCTCCGAACTCCCAGTCCAGACTGCTAGCTGCACAGCTAACTGAGCTAACTAGCTATTGTCAGCTAATTAGCAACAGTTAGCGGTCACTCTAGCAATATTTGTTTTGAAATTGACAGGCAGTAAATTCTTACATATTGCACCTTTAACCAGAGTAAAGGTAGAATCAAATTATGCAGTATAATACATAAGGTAATAATAATACAATAAATAATACATAAGGTACACATACAGTCACAATAATAAAGGCCATTTAATACCTGATTCATGGCAATAAATAACTAAGCATCAAGCAATTTTTTAACACTCACCTCATTATACATGGGGTCCCTCTTCAGGGAAGGTTGATATTGTTCACATAACACTGTGAAAACTGTTAATTTACCCCTGAAGATACAAAGAGAAGAAACATTTTAAATACTGTACGCTAAAATCCTCAGTCCAAGGAGTCTGTACAGATATACGACAGAATAAGACATACGTTTTTGAGTGTTAAAAGACAAGGTTTTTCCTCACCCATCCACTGCCAGCAGCAGAAACCAGATAAAGTTTAGCAGAGGCTGGACGAAGGGAGGGCCCTTCTCTAAGGACGGGTGTTTCTCTGTGTATGTGCTGAACACCACAGAAGCGCTGTTTTTGTTCTTTAAGCAGAGGAACCTGGAGGGCGGAGGTTCACATGAGGAATGGACAGAAATAGAAAAAGGAACAGGGGTTAAAAACAAAAAAAGAAGATGGGAAAGAAAACATGACACAAAGTGTGGCACAGAGGATGAAGGAGGAGAGAGAGAGAGAGAGAGAGAGAGAGAGAGAAAGAAAAGAGAAATCAAAAGACTTTTTAAAAAGGCTGCTGACGAACAGAAAATGGATCCGACTGCAGGCCAACATGCTGGAGGAGGATACATCAACACAACTACACTGATCCACTGAACAGACAGACTCTGAGTACTCCACCTTAAATCTAATAGAGCATTTTAGATTACATTTACTGAACATTACATACTGATGCGCTCATTTTCAGATTAAAAGTCAAGACATTTATTGGTGGCAAGCTGATGTTGGTTAAACATGGAAGGTGATTTCAGCTTTTATACTGTGATGATATCATAAACCTATTTTTGCGGGATCAACTCTTCACTTACTGTAGGACGGCCTGCGCCACAAACATGTCGACCTCGCTGCGGAAGCCTCGTGACGCTGAATACTCCACCAGCATCTGTGCACAGCCCTCCCCGTCAGACGAATGCAGGAAGTGGTAACGAGACTCACTGTAGTTTTGCTCTGGAGACACAAGTAGTTCAATATCCAAATTAAATCGATTAAGATATTAACTTTTAAGTAGGGACAGGGCAGCTTCAACATTACGAACAATATTAAGGGCAACGCACACCAGTGATGCCATACAGATGGAAGAATAAGTGCAGCAGTCTGGGGAGCGAATGGAATAAAAATGGTGCTTCCCTGGAGTGTTAACCGATGTCAGAGCTGAGAAAGAGGACAGTGGCCTATTGTGACACGTTACCTTGTAGTTTGTTTGTCTTTATGGAAGTATCTTTATGACTTTGACTGATAGATATTTGAATAATTAATGAGACCAAATGAGAGACTCAGAAACTTTGTTTGATATCAACTTACATTCAACATTTATAGTCTTGTGATGATCACTTGTAATTGTCCTTTATACCTTAGACTACATGATTAATCGATTACCTTTCCACAAGGTGACAGCCAGCAGCTGGTGTAGTTTTGGGTGACCCAACTTGCTGGATCCTCCTGTGGACCATTTCAAGGCTCTAGACACAAATGCTACTCTCTCTGGGGAGTTCTGGTCCATCTGGCTGAACAGCTTAGCCAGGTTTTCTACTCAACACACAACCACACACAGACACACACATCCAATAACATCAGAGAATGTCCGTTCTGATCTGAAATATCCTGCCGTCCTTCTGAAAGGCAGACTTAAAAGGGATTTGTTATTGTTATGGAGACTAGAGATATTACTAGCAGATCAGTACAGTATTAGCATCAATCAATAGTAGGTCAGTATATAGTGTAAATAGTTTGTATATGCTACATAAAGCATACATAAAGCCCACTGCCATCTCAATATAAATACAACTCACTACAATAAAACACTGGAACGTTTCATCAGGACACACTGTAAATAATGGAGACCTTGTAAAAACATTTTAACATTTGCACTTTTGGCAAGGGTAACCTTCTTCCTCTAAAGCATTATTTCCAAAGAAAGTTTAATTTAATTATTTTTTTCTATTGCTCAGTGGTGAAAAGTATCTCTCACTTGGTATAGAATGATCAACTTGAAAAGTTAAAATTTAATAATGGGACTTCTCAAACAGATAAGAAAGCAGAAAACAAATCCCTGCAACTATACACTATTAAACAACTCTCTAAAAATATATACTGTTTAGAACTGGTAGTCTTGTACATGATTAGGTGTCTTTTAAAGGCCGAAGGCTGCCACTCACCTAATATTTCATCTTCAACTTTCGCCTCAGATTTCTCCAACACCTCCAGTACCAGCATGGACAGATCTGCTGCACTGTTTTGCTGGGGATGAAAACACAACCAACCGTATTTTTAATTCCATATTTTGCAAGAGAATTTGGGTTTAGTTAGTTTAATCAATTGATCTTACATTACGTATCAGCCAACAAGCAATCTGCCATCTAATTGACTCCTGGCTTTCTTTTAATGCACACTCAAAGCTAGGGTTGTCATGATACTGGCATTTGTAACATACAAAATCCCTTGAAAAAATGTATGATGTTCAATAACACAGGGAAAAACTGACACATTATTCAGGGCATACAATTTTTGATGTATTATTAAAAGATTAATCATGCATGTACTGTGTGTTAGGCACAACAGTATCTAAGCTGATTTACTTCTGACAATAATCAAAAAAAAGGGAGTGAGTCAAGACGCTGTCGGAGAGAAGAATGTGAAGAAATTTCACAGAAGTTTTGATGTTATGTCAAAGATGTCTATGAATTGTGTTACAGTGATATGAAATATCTATTGAGATTGGCATGCTAACCAGCTAGCCCCTAGCCAGTTTTGTACCTCAAGAGGTGATAGTCCTATGAGCCACCAGTCTGGGCAGAGTCGGCTAATACAACGATAGCTGCACAGTTAAATGAGCTTACTAGCTAACAGCAACTAAAGTTAGGAGTATTTAGCAGTTACTCCCGTGATATGCTCCCACTTATTTGTTTGGAGTAAGAATTGGCCAATTCTTACATATTGCACCGGAATTATAATATACTCAATTATGCAAAAGTAGACAATAAACACAGTCAACCAACAAAGCTTCTGTGAAACATAACATTATAATTTCCTTATTTAGAGTGTTTCCATGAACATGTATACACTGAACACATAACCAACAAAACAGAAATCCAGTGTAGGATGTACCTGGTTATAGCTGAAGAAGAGTAGAGCGCCATTGTACATCAGCTCCCTGGCCTCAGCATGTTTAGCCTGTGACATGTACCTGATGGGAAAACAGAAGTTTCAGCACTACGCACATAAGATGATACCATCTTCTTATCAAGACTGACACAAGTCTTGTTTACATCATTCAAAACCAGTCCAGCATGGGGCTGCAAGATAAGATGTGTGCACACCAATTATGCTTGAGATACAAAACAAAGTGTCAAAATTATTACAATGATTAGAATAATCATATAATATTCTTGAAGACCAGGGGACAGCTGCAGTGGTTTTAAGATTTACATGTTTGAGAGGATTTCAGGAGTTAATGTTGCAGTCATGAGTGCTAGTCATGAGAAAGAACAAGAGAGGTAGAAGTAGGAGGGTACCAAGCCCAATCTGTCGCATGGGGAAGGTTTGGCCTTAACTGGATTGGATTTTGAGCAGATCACCTTGTTTAGTAAACTATTCTCGAGGTGGACAGCCAACCAGTTTGGTGACATAACTACCATCATTACCCCGAACATTATACGGGTGTCCATACTGAACCGAAGCAGGTAGCTATGTACACTTGCAAGTATGTGAGTGTTCATTGATGAAGTACACACTGGAAAACAAACCATAACTTATTCTGAATACGCATATGTCTGATTCTGCAAATATGGCAAAGTGTCATGTTAGCATAACCAGCTGTAGATCAAGCTAGTCAAAAAATATACCAGGTAGTAGGAAAAACATGTCAGGTTCAGACTGCGGTGGTGCAGTGTGTGGCTATCTGGCTAGCGCTAGCACAGCTGGACAGCTTCAACACACGTTAAGGAAATGACAGCGGTGAACAGAGCAGTTAGCCTCTATATTCTGACACTTTACACGTGACGAATCTGTTCCAAAGGCGCATATACACAGACTGTCTAGCTGTCTTGCATTAGCAGTCCAGCTAGCTCTGCTTCGGCTATTATCAGTTTGTGTTGCTAACACCTAGCTAGCTAACTAGCCGTAGTTATCAGTCCTATTTTGTGACTGTAGGAGATTGACACCACAGCAGTCCACACAAACAGTCGGACCGACGTGAGTGGGTGGGTCCGCGGTGAAATTCATCCAATCATAAACGGCCAGGCATAGAAGCAAGGTTGACAGTCGAATGATCTGGAACAGGCAGGCCCCAAAGCCAAATGACAATTACAACTGCACCTACGAGCGTGAAACGAAGACTTACCTAAAAAATAAAGTCCTGTACATCTGGTGTGCTTCATAGTAATCCCCTTTTTCTACACTGGCTCGCAGTTTTCCTTCCACCCTCTGTACACCTCCACGGTTCCTGGCACTGGAGCACCTCAGAGACTCCTGTTCCGACATCGTCGTTGCTCCGCAGCAGCGCTCGAGCCAAGTGTTGACAGTGGGAAACCGGAAAGCTTTAAACAAGACAGAACCTTCTCGCTTGCCGTAGCCGGTATATTGTGGTTATTTGGACGAAATTCATGAAACCTCTGTGAACGACTAAACAACCCCGATGGCAGCATGAGTACCCTCACACCAAGTATTATTAATTCATTATTCATTATAGGGAAACCATAGTTGTAGCCATAGATATCTATCCAATATTCCCGCTATAATAATAATAATAATAATAATAATAATAATAATAATAATAATAATAAAGAAATGCTGCATTTCTTCTCATTTTAAAAGGGTGATTTTGAAATGTGTTCTTTATTTAGCATTCAGAAACATTTTCATGAGACCTGTCCAACAAAGATGAAGGCGACTGTCAAGAATTTGATTATTCAAAGGGGCACTATGTTTATTTTGAAGAAGAAATTCAAGGACAGAAATTTAATGTTTACAATATTAATGAGGTAATAATACAAACTCAAGAAATATTTATTTATTCCATAACTGAATAAACAAGCTGTTCCCAGAGGAGAATAAGGTACCCAGAACACTGTTTGAAGCTAGAAAGGTGGCAGGGTTTACGTGGTGTGGATTGTATTGTTTTTTAAGCCCAGTTTGTTTATTCAGTCAAGAAAACAAGTTTGTTTATTTAGTTTGTTTAGGCATAAAAAATTATTCAATGAAGATCTTTCTCTTCTGATTAAAATTTCGTTCCCTAAACTACAAAGTGCACATTTAATACTGAATCCCTCCACTGATTTGGTGTTGCACTTCCTTAGAGACCAACTGAAAAACAAGATCATCAAAATCTGAGCAGCAGAAGCTGATATCCTGACTTTTAGTCACTATGGATCGCCATGCTCCAATAATTCTTGAATTTACAGCCTATTCATTGTAACAGTTTACAACTATGTTTGTTTCATGATTACAGATGGAGATTGAATGTGTCCATGGCTCCCAACCTCCATGTTAAGCGTCTCCAGCAGTCCACTTCTCCAGCAGCAGCATCAGTTGTCAGTTGAAAAGAAGATGTTGAACTATTTTCAACTCATTTTCTTCTAACATGCGACTGCTTAATGCTTAACTTTAGTTTGATACCTTGCGTTAGTATTTATTCAATCCTTGTTGTATTATTTTCATTGTAAATAGTTTTTGCCAAGGGAACACCTCCTTTTCATCAATGTAAAATAATAAAGGCAAAGTCTACATTGACTTTACTGTAGAACAACCTGAGAACCAACCAGGACAGTTTATCATTCCTGCTGATTAATAATTGTTGATGTAGAAAAAAGGCCAACAGGCAGGTCGTTCATATAGAAGCTGCAGGTTGAATATAACAGGGAAGTTCTGCTACAACTCAAGATACACTGGATTTGGATCCAGTGTTGTAAAAAGTACCCCAAAATCATACTTGAGTAAACGTTAAGATATTGTGTTAAAAATATTACTTTGTTAAAAGTGAAAGTTACTAATACAACTAATACTTGTGTAAATGTTACACATATTTACATGTATGTATATACTGCATACTATGGGTCGACCCATTATAGGATCTGATGTTTAGTGTTTTTTGATCATCACAATCAGTGGTTGTCTGAGGCAGCATCCAATCTGTAAAGTAACTATTAACTAAAGTTAATAAATAAATGTAGTGGAGTGAAAAGTACAATATTTGCCTCCAAGGTGTAGTGGAGAAGACGTATAAAGTAGCAGAAAATTGAAACACTCAACTGAATGAAATTAATATGTTGTTCTGAAACCAACAAGTTGTACATTAGGTAGTGATACTCATTTCATACACGTAGTTGTTGGATTTGTCACATGACCAGTGTGTGCATTTGCAAGATGGATGGATAATGAGTTCATTTATTATTGAATAAGACATACACCAAAAGTATGCCTGCATACAAAAAAAAACTTGTTGGATGTGCTGGACCTAAAATTCAACTTTGAATAATGGAAAAAACATCATCATACTTGAAGAAAATACTGTATAAAACACACAGAGCAAAATAGTTCCAATTCAATCTCTTTATTGTTTTATTATTTCAAATTATAATTGTTGTTTTTTTCAAACCAAACACACCAGTTTATCTGGCATGATAGGGTGGTGGGAGGAAACTGGAGCCCCCGGAGAAAAACCCACAAGTGCAGGCCCTGAAAATACTTACCTTTAACGTCTTTAACGTCCGTAAAGACAGTGTTCAATAAACTCTTGTTTCTTTCATTCAGTGAAGGAATACAACTAAGTACATTTACTCAAGTACTGTACTTAAGTATAATTTTGAGTATGTGTATTTCACTTGAGCATCTCTATTTTCTGCTACTTTATACTTCCACTCCCACTACATTTTGGAGGCAAATATTGTACTTTTTACTCCACTATTTTTATTTGATTACTTTAGTAACTAGTAGTGCATTTGTAAACTGGAAATCATTTTGGCAAGTTTTTTGTTTTAAATTATATTATGATGTAAATGTTGACTGCACAATGTAATGGCTATAGAATAATGACACCATCAGCGTTTACATTGGCTCCCCATAAAGCTCGCTTTCATTGTGCCTTTTTTTCTGCTACCAGGGATGAAATCTCCTGGGAAAATGAAGGCTGACTGGTGATCCAGTCATGCAGGCAGCCTGGCATCATTTGTCTCTGCTTTAACGTCTTCATTATAGACTAAATGAATGAATTAACTCAAGTTTTGTCCTGTGTTTTGGGTAGTTGTTACTCTGAGAACAACAGAAAAAAATCCACTTGGAAAAGTCGTCTGTTTCCACGTCAAATTAATTAATTTTATTGTCAATTACATATAAAGAAATACTTCTGATCATGTGATAATGAGAAAAATGATGAATATCAGATCAGATAATTGGCCAGGCCGATAATACAGTATAGTACAGTATAAACATACATATATATGTATAATTTCCTTTTACTTGTTGGCTACTTTGATTCCTAAGTATATTTATTGCCAGAAAATTACTTTTGATACTTAAGTCAATATTGACACTTTTAATCAAGTACTAAGTTATTCGTAAGAGTGACCTTTACTTTTACCCTATTAATATTTCTTTACTTTTACTCAAATATGACTGTTGGGTACTTTTTACAACACTGCATTCGTTGCTGTATTTACTGTTAACTGGCTGTTTGGTGAAAGAATATGTCACTTTATTATTGCAAACATCACACCAGAATTTAAACCCTCTTGGATGCAGTTAAAGGCTCTATCTTTACTTGAAATGACAGAATGAACTTGGTTTGCACCAATAGTTTTGCAGTGATTTACCTACCTGTAGCTCTTTCCTCCTGAAGTACATGCAGTCGGCCACTAGATGGAGACAGAGACTGTGCAGGGGGGTGTATGTTGTTTACTGCGCTGCATACATCTACCTTTATTTCATTTCCTCCGTTATTCACGTTAAATACTACACATATTATATTGAAGCTGCTACAGTATCTGATACACGCCGACATGACTCTGCTGCACTATCTCCTCCTGTCACAGAGAGCTAACTTTAATAGTAAACTGGTTAGAGAGGTGTGAAGGAAGTGGTCAGAGGAGGGTTTTCCGGTTAAAGTTTCCTTTGTGATTCGGAAGTGGTGGTGTGATGCCAAAGCCGTGTATCCTTACAGACACAACACACAAGTGGCGACCATGACATGTAAGTGTGCATATATAACATAATACAAATGACATCAAATGTTTTTTTTTTGTTTAATTAAAAAGAAAAGTTTAATGACATGTTAAGTTAGACATTTTAAATATTTTCGCTTCCTTGGCATAAGTCGATGTGAGGTCAAAAGTCAGCCAACCTCGCTGAAATGACTCAACTACAATATAGCATCAATATTTGCTCAAATATTGAAAGAATATGAAGAGGATGGTTGACACATTATTCTCATAACTTACAATCTTCATTCAATGTACATCAACTTGCAAAATGAATGTTAAAATGTCAATCATGTCAGTGGAGATGTGATACATGTAGAAGTGCGCGATTGATGCCACCCAGTGAAAATCCAGTGAAAGTCTGGCACATCCACATTTTCCCAGGTCGCAACAACAAATCCACCCAGCTGGCATACCAGAGTGACACAAATCAAATGCACCAACTATTAAGACATTACTGCTCAGTTACACATTCATCCAGATGAGAAGATAAAAGGCTGTCAGTGCCTGCTGGGTTCAGTGCTGCTCTTATTTGGCTTCAGGTCCACATCTTTATCTGCAACAAAGTGATTATTGTTGTTTCCAGGAGCCAAACATTCTCAAAATGCTCATAAAAAAAAGAAAAATGATGTATAGCAGTTGGCCCATTCAAAGTGCATTCATCAGGAGCCATTTTGAATTTTAGAACTTAATTATCTTTAACTTCCTTACCAGATCCACACAACTTTGATTAGATTAGATGAAAAATGAATCTTTTTTTTAAATTATTATTTTGTTCCAGAACATCACATGATAATACTAAAACAATTATAAAGTAACCATACTCAATATTCAAAAATACTGTCCTTCATTTCCTTATAATCACAAAATGAATTCTGGGTGTTACTTTAGCCGCTAATCTGACTGAGTAGGAAACCTAAAAGATGAAACTTTGGGCTCTTGTGATGGGCATTGTCAACAAAAATGCTTCCATGCAATCTGATGTTGAATTTACTCCAACAGGTAGAAAGAAAGACAGCAACATAAACAAGGCGTGTTACATTTTAAACAGATCATTTTCATTCTTTTTACTTAGACAATGCTCCGCAGTCAGTCCATATACTCTTATTTGTGCGTTCATGAAGATACAGACAGTTACAACAAAAACATTTCAGTAATAATAAAAAGGGAGGCGACCGAGGAGAGGGAGCTGCTGTTTGGATTGCACAGCCGTGATTCTCGGTACCTGGTCTTGGAGTTTGACGTTCCCCACATCTGTATTCTTCACGTTTAGGGAAGAAGGGAGACTTGAGGAACAAAATCACCTTCCCCCAGGACTTCCCAACAGGAACCTATGAGGAAAACAAGAAAGGGACACCGTGTTGTGAGGAACCAACTATAAAGACACAGTGCAGTAACTGGTACCTTTTAAATATTTTATATCTTTTCTTTATGTTTTAACAGTAAGGATATTTCATTCCTTTGCATATTAACACCTGGTTCATAGTCACTTATTTTTTACAGGATTAGAGGGGCTAAAGTCATTGACATCATGACAAAATGTGACACACTGTGATTTCAAATGTATTTATAATTTGAGTTTTCAGTGTGGGATCTGATTCTTACCACTCTGATCTTGCCTGAACCGCCTCGCTCCTCACCAGCCTCTTCTTGTCATCCAGGGGTCGGGCCAGACCTCGTAGGACTCGGGCCCGAAACGGCAACACCTGAAACAGTGACAAATGTTGGAAGGAACTTTATTATTTATTATTTTATAGTAGTTGTAGATGGCCATGATTGGGTTTGTACATGTATATAATATGTATGTCTTCTCGGTGGCTTGTGAAGATTTTCTTCCAGTGTCCATAAAAATAGTAATACTGTAATAATTTAATAGGTCAAATATGCTGTATTTATATACTGGGAGGGGTGACACACTATTTCCTACTGCAGCCATCTTTCACAGTAATATTCTTTTGAGAAAATCATAACTTGTGCAGCTACTAGTTACTCTCACTACTCTCAATCCAGACAGTAAATAAGTCCGTCTTCAATATATAAGAAACCCAAACAGGTTCATTGAAGAATCCACATTTATTGGTGGAAGTGGAGGGGAAATTAAAGGTGCAATATGTAAGATCTTTAGGTTAAAACATTGAGAATTCTTTGATAAATGAGTTTCCTCAGAGCAGATTTTTACTTGAGTGACCGAGAAAAGACAATAAATGTGTGATTTTACATGTTTTAACAGCTAAAACATGGACAGATTTGTGTTTTACCTCATGCACGGGGAAGCGGGAAACAGCATAGATGCACCGCAATGAAGCGATTCTTACGTCCTGCAACAAACAAGAGATATAGATCAAGATAGTTACCATGCTCATAATATAGAATGAGCAGCTTTCATTTGACCAATCAAGATACAGTATGGTCCAACTGAATATGTGCAGTATGGCACCTTTGAACAGAAGGGATTAGCTGGTTAATCTTGTTTTTTTGCATTTTTCTTTATTTTCTACATTTATGAGACTTCTTTGGCTTTAAATGTATATTTTTAGGGTGGAGATGCATTTGTCATCGCTTATACATATTCTGTTTTTCTTTATTCTGAAACATCAGCAGAGAAAACCCTCCAAGGTGTGACATCTCACTAACCATGGCTCGACTAGTTATGAGGGCCAGCAGCCTGTTGACCAAAGCCTCTAGCTGCTGTATGAGTGCTGCGGGTGGGTCGACGAGGACGGGCTCCAGGCAGGACAAGGTGGACAGCTGGACGCCCTGGTCAGGATATGACAGGGCCTCCAACAGCAGAGACAGGAGCTGGACAGGGACAAAAACTTCACATTAATGCTGACCGTTTGTAGTTATTGAAGTTCTTTGTGACTGAAAATGAACTTGCAGTGACCACTTGCAGCAGTTTGGTCTTTACTCACCGCTGGTAGTTCAGTGACTTGAACCTGTTTGGGTAGTTTGTTGACTATGTTAGACAGAGCCTTCAGGTAATTGGGCTTCTTCTCTGCAGGGGAGACAGACAGTGAGTAAAGTTGATGTGGGATCAAGACGACCAAAGTCGCTTCACTCTGAGGTCATTTGTTCTCTTTTGGAAATGTCACATATCAAATGTCCTGTAAATATTCTTTGAGTTATTGAGCATGAACAAGCCTCTGTGGAAGCTTGTAACTACATGTAGCCCAGGAGAAAATCATCTTTTAGACACTGCAATTGGAGGAAGTTAACTGATTTAATCTGAAACTGTAGAACTAAATAAAAACTTTTGACTCTTCTATGTGTCTATTAATGTTCACACCACAAAAGATCAGAGGTTAAAATGCCAGAGACTTCAATCAGAGTAGAAGGAATAAGAAGGTTGTATTTCCTTCTCTCATTTCCCTTTTCTTCCTTATATATTCATTCATTTTATTCTCGGACCAGAGACCAGAGACCAGAGAATCAAGACCTGTTCCTGTTTTAACAACCTTTGTGGCTTTTGAGCAGCAATTTCTGAGTATACGAGGTACATTCAAGTGGACCTGAATGCACCATGAAGTCCCTTTCCTTGTGTTGTGTGTGTGAAACTCTGCCACAGACAGACAGCAGAGGACAGACAGCATATTTTTAATCACATGACTGTTTTGGTACAAACATTTGTCCATGTGTAGCGAAAAGCATTCAGAGATTTACTCGGCAAATAGACAATCTACGTGCATTTGGTGCTTGGCACGTGTAAATTTTGGACCCTGACACATCCACTGGAAATGGCATGCACTGAAAATCAATCTCAGGATTTTATGAATTGTATTCAGACCATTAAAATGAGGATCAATTTGAATCGGTAAATGCTTAAACCCAGGGCTGCCTGCTAAAGTGTCTTTCATGATAGAAGACATTTTCAAACACAACGGTTTAAGCAGTGCCAAATACCTTGGGGTACAGCGTTGAAACCCTGGACCAACTTGGCTGAATTCTCGCTGAAGAAGCGCTGGCGGTACATGATGCGTATGTCTGCATGACAACTGCGGGTCAGGACGTCGGCAGAGTCGCTCATCAGCAGCGAGAAGCCGTCTGCTGCCATCGGACCCAGGTCGGCATCATCGAGCAGAGAGAAAAGCTTCAACAACACACAGTGGAAGAAAATTTAAACCACATGTCTGCAAAAGTTTGTGAACTGTAAATGGAAAGAATATAACTGTTGTTACCTTGTCAATCAGTGCTGTGGACAGAGGGTGATATCTGAGAAGCAGAGCCTTGGCAACCTGGAGACAAGAGCAACTTTACTTCACCTGCTGCTTTTCACACTAACATAAGTTCATTAATTTAATCAACTTAGTATGTTCATAGACAACTGACTGCAAAATAAGTCAAATAACATAAAACCTTTGTGTAATATCACATACTAAATGTCTTAATTATCTGTTCAAACATTTTGACAATCATGAAGCAGACTTCTTGAAAACAGTGTGACTCTTACCCAGATCATGAGGGTGAAAGCCTGAGTGCGTACAGACGAAGACTCAGAGTCCAGCTCACTACACACTCTCTTCATTGTGCTCTGAATGAGGCTGTCCAGAGAATCACCTGAAGAAGAAACCATCACAGCTGCTGTTAGTTGACACGGTTGGGTTGTCATGTTGGAACAAAAACCAGGAGGAGGAGAGTGTACAGACAAACTGACCCTGCGCTCTCTTATTAACCAGGCCGGCAAAGCACTTTGCAGCTGAGGTGTATGACGTCGGGTGGCTGGAGGTGCAGCTCAGCTCCTCCAGCTGAGACAGCAGCTCATCCATCTGAGGCACCTCCACCTGGATGACAACATGCACCACTCAGAAAACAGCAACAGCGACAGAAACATTTGTGACTAATTAGTAAAAGCAGAATTAAGTGATGTAATGTAGACTTACGCTGCGAGGTAAAGAACACACGCATCCCATTAGCAGACAAACCATCTGGGACTGGCTCCATGAGTCCCCCTTCTGCTTCTGTGGAAACATGGTCTTAATGAAAAAACATTTTCACGAAACACTGACTTGAAAAAGTTCTGCAAATCCAAAGATTCTCAGTCACTACATTCGGGCTGTAAAATAGAAATTATATGAAAAATTCTTATGACATTTTATGACAGTGTCTTAAATGACTAAGAAGTATTTTTAATACAATCCACAGTCCACAAAAGTTAGGATGCTGTATAAAACAAATACAGAGTGCACTCATTTGCAAACGAACTGTGTTTCACAACAACAGTTTTACAAAGTGTTCCTGTGCATTGTTCCATACTTTTTGTACTTTTTTCTATTGAGAATAATGTCAGCGTTTTATTTATGTTTTACACAGCATCCAAACTTTTTTTGGAATCAGGGTTGTATTCAGTTTTAAGTAATCAAACTTGAAATCCAGGTAAATACAAACCTTGAGCAGCTGGATGTGTGAAGGGAAGGAGTTGTCAGGCAAAAAAGAAACATCACCGTCCAGGAAGAGAGACACAGCCCTCGACGCCGTCTTTTCCGCCAACCTGAAGACATGAAACACCCCGAGAGGAAACCACACAAACCTCATGAAAAATGCTCTGACAGTGTTTTGTGAAAAACAAATCAAAGAGACTGACTAAATAAGAAAAGGTGAGAACCAGACAGGAACTGGAGACATATTAAGTGTTTGTTTGTTTTTTAGCAAAGCTTGGAACTGATATACAGATATATAAAAAACTTAATAACTTCCCCTGACAATGCTTAGTATGTTTTTACATTTACATGAGTTAGTTCAGATATCAGTATCACTTATATCTGACAAATAACGAGAGACTAATGAGAGAGTTTGTACTGACGTGGGCTGCAGCCGGGAGCAGGAAGTACTGATGACAGGGACCATGGCAGACAGGACCACCTCCTCCAGAAGAGGACTACGACGACCAGTTGACCCCTCACCTACAAAACATTGCAGAGAATTTCAACTGAAATAATTCACCTTTTCAACTGTCATGTAAAAAAAGGTAAACCAATAGTGGAGCAGTTATAAAGAGAGAGGGAGCCATTAAACATACGCCAAGAAGACAGACTATTTTGAATATGACTCTGGTGGAAGTGTGAATCATTATCAGTGGACACAGTACAAAAAGATGTGGGGTTTTGGTGAAAGGTTAAAGAGAAGATTGTCGTCATTTTTTAGGCTTTGAACTGTTCACCTTGCAGCGCTGCCTGCAGAGCCAGAGACAGCAGGCGTGGGATGATGTTGTCATGGAAGCATCGCCCCGACTCCTCGGTGTCCTGAATTTGCCCTGCTATTCTCTGGAGGCTGCGGCACGCCAACACTACCTCCTCCACTGAGAAACCAACACTACCTGAAAAAACCAAAACCAAAAACCAAAACCAAGACATTACAATGGCAATCATCTGAACCCGGTAACGCGTACATTAATATCCGAGGAAAAAGCGTTAATCATAATGTTATATTCCCTCATAAGATGTTTATTAAGACTAACAAGACAACGTTACTGTATCGTACCTCTTTTCCTGCTTGACAAACTAATATGTGGATTATCATGGACCAATGTCATCTTTTGGTCTATTCGGCCTAAAAGCTTAGTTAACACTTCTGCTGAAATATGGAGTGATCATTGGGACTGATTTGAGGCAACTTAAGAGAAAATGCAAAAGCATTTTGTGTCATCTAAATGATGATGCTGTTTATTTTTCAACAGTCGACTTCCACCAATCAGGTGAGACAAAAATTAGTCTGCATCTGAAGTAAGAAAACTATCAGTCCAGATAGATTACCTGTGTGTGCTGAGCTCAGGACCTCCAAGAGGACAGGTGTGCTCTCCTGCACGACACTGGGCTGGATGGACACCGCAGCCAGGGCAGACAAACACCGCTGGCGCAATGCATTGTGGGACTGCTGCCCAGAAGCTTCTCTGTTGTTGTCTTGATCCATGGGCTCTGAGCAGGGGAGAGGAAATGGTTTGTCAGGTTTATTCATGATGTTCCAGTCAGCCGACATATTGTTAAACTGATAAATGAAGAAAATTACTGGATTTAGGGTTGCAGAGATTTCTTTTCGCTTCAAAATTAAAGAACAAATTGTCTATCAGTGCCAACATATATTAAACGTTTTCATATATTCCCTTAACCATATGTTATATTTCCAATATATATTTTTCACTTACCAGAAAACATCTCCGTCTTTAGTCTTGGGATCAGTTTAGTGATAAAAGCTGCGGGGTGCAACTCTGCTAAGGCTCCAGCACACTCCACCACAGCAAGACTGGAGGCAGAAACAGAGAGAGAGAGAGAAAGAGAGACATATCTTGTTTCTAATTATGTCAAAAAAAAAAAAACAAGGTAAAAATATGATAGCTTTGTGTATTTTAAGGGAAATGGAGAATTAGCAACACAGGAATTAAAAGCATGAGAGAGAGACAAATGGAAGTATGCTCAACGTGAGCTGACCTGACTCCCTCGTCCTCCTCCGTCAGCAACAGTCTGGTCAGGTGACCTACGGCCAGCTCAATATCAGAGTCCAACAGCAGACCTGACAGACACAGCACATCTGTATTATTATAATATCAGCGCTGAATTTCTGACTAAATCTGAATCTGCTGTGAGTCTCACAGATCATCTCACCTGTTTGCTGTGCCAGTGAGGTGAGCACAGAGGTGGCTGTGATCTGCAGGGTGTCAATATTCTCTGTCAGAGCTGAAAACACCATGCTGCAGAGGGACGCACGGAAGGCTACGAACACACTCTCTTCTAATGTGGAAGGACAAAGAAAACAGAAACAAGTTTGGGGTCTGTGTCTTTAGTCTTTGTGGTCATGCACAAACAGCACTGTTAACAGCTACAGTATTTTAAATTGAATTTTATTTGAAAACATTTAAAATTCTCAACAGAATGTAAAGAAATAACAGTTTTGACATTTTTCATGTCTACCTATTATGGTGCAAAGATATACACTGAAGTTAGCATATCAACCAGCTAGCCCTGACCCATCCTAGTTAAAAGCTCCTGTGCTAGCGATGTTAACACCAACACTCTGTGCCAGCTGCACGGCTAATGGAGCTAACTAACTATTTAGCTGCAGTAAGTGGTTACTCTATGCCGCCCCTCATTTGTTTTGAATTCAACAGGTGGTCAATTCTTACATTGTGCACCTTTAAATATCTAGATTTTATCAGGGTCCACACTACAGCAGAGCAGTAATTCAGTAATATTCTTAATAATCCATCAAGAGGATTTTATTATAAAGAAATGATAATTCAAGCATCAATTATCAAAATAGATGTACAGATTCAAATCAGACACAAGCTAATTGTGTCATTATCTATTAAGTGAAACAAGATGTAGCTGAAAGTAAAAGATGTCAAGCATGAGAGACAGAAAGACAACAATAAACAGCACTCACCGTTCTCTGGGGACTGAGAAGTTTTTACTGACTTGATGAATCGCTGCACCACTTCCAGTAATGTTCGTCTGTGGGAATACTGTACA
Source organism: Pagrus major (assembly GCF_040436345.1). Classification (NCBI taxonomy): domain Eukaryota; kingdom Metazoa; phylum Chordata; class Actinopteri; order Spariformes; family Sparidae; genus Pagrus; species Pagrus major. The sequence goes on along the minus strand of NC_133234.1, from coordinate 9,359,987 downwards.
AAGAGAAAAAGACAATGATATCATCACACACAATCAACATTCTGACCGAAAGATTGCATAAATATGTGAATTAAGATAAAAAAGACAATCGCCTCAAAAATACAACCGGGTTGTTATAATAAAACGGTACAAGTAAGAGCGTACTTCATCTTATAGCCAAACATCTGGATTTTAACTTCACTTGTTTACCTGTGCTCTGCTGCTGTACTGCTCGATGAGAGAGGGCATGACAGCGGTTGTTATGATGTGGCTCGCCCTGTTGGAGGCGCTGCAGGCAGCCTGGAGCAGTTTGGCGCTGGGCCACACAAGCTTCAGGTCTGGTTCACACAGGTGATGTTTGCAGTCTGGAATGACATCACACTTTCAGAAAAAAAAAACAACAAGACCACTGGACATGTTTTATTGCATCATAATGATATGGTAAGAGCACTAAAATTACCCTGGGGGTGGGCAATATGACACCATGTGACTGCACAAATGTGTCCACAGGTAGAGATTTGGCAATATTGCTTTACACTGCACAGCGTTGGCAGATGGGAGATATTACACTATCATAAAAATGATGGACCAGTACGCACCATGTTTTGCTTTCTTGATAATGTCATGAAATAAATTAAAATGAGACAATGTAAACGTTAAACTAACTACTAATAAGCGCCACAAAATCAATCAATCAATGAAATTATCATACATTACAGCTTTTTGGGCATTATTGATCGTACAAACAAAGGACATAATTGTTGCACAAATGTGACACTTATCATATATCTGGCAACACTGCTTTGGCAGGAGTGTCTCTTTTATATTATCTTGGGGCTCCATTCTCATGTGATCTCGTAATCTTGTGAAACCAGCTGCCTCCATGCGAAGTAATGTGATCTGGGCCGCAGGTCTGTATACCACGTTCAACAATTACATTACGGATCTCATTTGAAACCTTAAAGCGTCCTTATTAAGGCAGTTACTTTTGTTTGGATGGAAGTTCCAAATAAAAAAATAAAAGAATAAAAGAATCAGTTGAATCTTAATTGACTTTACAAAAATCAACCAATATCTGTCTTTATTATAATTACAGTCGAGTGCCTTCTAAATTATGAAAGATCTTATATTAAGGTACTTATAATCACTTATATGTCAATGAACTAATTATAAAACTCTCTGTTGGTTGTGAATTTTTTCTAACTCTAACTGCACTTTGGCAGGAAACGAACCATCATCTGAGGGGAACCTTTCTATCTTGTTGACAAGACATGTAAAATTAAAGATCTGAACAGTCACTGTGGTAGAATTTCCTGCCCATCTACTGCAATAAACCCTCCCATTACCACAGCTTTGACATGTTTAGTTCACACTCTGTTGATTTTGTGTGATCCAACTCCAGCTCTAATAAAACTGACATTATCCACATGTTTTATACACTACTGAATGCTTGTTGCAATGATATGTTCTTATAAGCTCGATTTCACAACACTTCACCTTTGAGTACAAGATCCAGGAAGATGCAGAGAGAGTCCTCAGAGTCAGAGTTGAGGACTGAGCGAGACAGACAGGATGTGAGTGCGGTGAGCGCAGCGAGGCCGGCAGACTCAATCTTCTCGCTAGATGTCTGAAACACCTTCAGTGAAACAACAAGAGGGGAACATTTTTCATCAGTTTGTCTTTGAAGATTCTTTAAGAGACAATTGCATCCACATTAACAGTTTTTTTTTTTTTTTTTTTACTTTAGTCTAAATGTGTATAAAGAAGTTCATTTTGACATATTTATGTGTTTGATTTTTACATTTCACAAGTGTTCAGAGCGTCGAGCATGAGGAAGTTTTCTCTTCTCTTGTTAGGAACACCAGAAAATACTGATGAAGATCAGCATCAGCCCTGACTTCACTTTGTTCATCTTGGCTTTCCAAGGAAGAGAAAACTGTATTTGTTAGGGTTCTTCCTGTAAATCATTGTGTTTTGGGCCATTTCTTTTAGATCCTCTCAGTTGCATTCTCACGTCTGATGAACCATCCATCAGCTCTATTGTTAGAAGAATGTGACTCACAATTTCCATATGTCCTATTATTACAGTTGCAGAGTTGAGTGATCTGAACACAGCTATAAAGATACTTCTTGTTTTTTAGTGGTACAAAACTAGTAGAAGTAGAATTCCATCTCCACAAAAAAAAACCCCACACAATTAAAAAGGTGCAATATATAAAAAATGGCCACCATGAATTCATACTACCAACAAATAGGGGCAGCATAACTGCTAACTGATGTTAAATGTTTTCCTTTTACACATCCATGACTGTGGCTATGGTTAGCGTGTAAGCTCAGTTAGCCATGGGAGTGCTGGTGTTTATACTGCTGGCACAGGAGACTGGACCCCTGGGAGAAAGAGGTAACCAGGGCTCAGGCTAGCTGGTTAGCATGCTAACTTCACTCGACATCCCTTCAACCCAATACAGATAAGTCTTTGACATAACATCACCACTGATGTTTCCTCACATTCTGTAAAGAATTTAAGATAATTTTTGAAATAATTTTTGAACAGTAATTCTTACATATTGCACCTTTTAAAGATGTTGAAATCAGTCAGTTAAAAGTGCTATTACTGCTTCTGTATAAATGTATCTCAAACCTCTCTGCGCAGTGACGCCCACAGTCCCTCGAGAAACTCTGCCAAGTCCTTATGTTCATATTGTGACACACAGGCAGTCTGAAAAACAAAGAGTGGTGAGATAAGTAACCAGGTGCACAGATGCTGTAATGAGGTTCTCTGTTGCTGAAGGGAATATCAACAGTATATCGTCTACATTTATAGGCTTTTTGCAGATGAGCATATTAGCTGGTACAAATATCTAGTCAAATGTTTAAATATCTAACTCAACAGACTCATATCATCAGAGGCACTTTTTAGAAAATAGCACAGATTTCTCACCAGAGTCTGCAGCGAGTCCAGCTTTGCACTCTGAACATCTGAGTCCAGCTTCTCGATGATGAGAGGTAACAGAAACTGTAAAAGATTATAAACTTTCTTTACGGCACTCATAGAAAATTATGTTATCCATTTCTTCTCATGGCAAAACATCATCATCGTACCAAAAATCAAAACTTAAATTGATAATGGTACCTCAGCAAACTGTGGTGTGCCAGCGAGGACGTCCCTCAGTGTCAGGATGAGCTCATCTTTGGTGATGCCGTGGGGGTCATTGGGAGGCTGAGATGGATGGGAGGGTGGTGTGCATGGGTGGGATGAGGGTGAGGAAAGAAGAGACAGACAGATATCATAAATACACCAACAAATTAGTCATGCATGTAATGTGTATATCCACAACACGAGGCTCTGCAGGTATGTGATATTTGGAATTTATAAAAAGGTACAATATATAGGGAGTACAGTTCAAAACATGAACGCACATCAACAACAGAATGTGAAGAAATAACAATTTTGATGTTAGGTTAAAGATATCTACTTTATGTATTGTGTTGAAGAGATATCTACTGAAGGTGGCATGCTGACCAGCTAGTCTGGCTAGCTACATGGCTAACTGAACTAACAAGCTAACAGTAGCTAAAGTCATGGATGTATAAAAAGAATAAAGTTAGCAGGAATTAGCAGTTATTCTGGTGATATGCTGCCACTATTTGTTTGGAGTATGAATTCAAGGTGGCCAATTCTAACGTATTGCACCTTTAAAGCAAAGAAATGTAACTTCAGAGAAAAAGATAGTTGATTGTTGAGTCTTATCCCCAGATTGTGAAATACTAATGTTTGGGTTGATGTCCGATCAAGTGAGTGTCAAGAGTGATTCAAAACTCATACATTTGGTCTGAGTATCCTGGGCTGTGAGTGCTGTAAACAGCTATAAAAGCTTAAAATTTGAACGCTCAACAATTTCGCAGTTGTAGGCCTGGATAAGGATAGGATGTCGGGACCCAGACAGCAGTCAGCCTATAAGTCATCTCAGAGGGGTATAGAGAGGGATGGCAGGTCCACAAAGGGGATGCATCTTCGTCATTTTGTTTCAGAAAGAAAATCGAGTTGTTCTGTCATATATTCAGTCCAACGATATGTCAGATTGGTATTTGCATTTCATCAAATAACTCACACTAGATGTCAGTAGTCAATCAAGTTTAAAGATTCATTAAGGTTCAAAATGAGTTTGATGTATTCGTGTAAAAGTGGAAACTGTTCTGTGTTTTTATGGAGAGTAATTTGGAAATGTAGCGCTATTGGAAATTGTGTGCTGTTTCAGAGGCTTTTCCATGTTGAGACCAGATCACCATTTAGGCAAAGAGCATGGGTTTTGAGCATCTTAATCATTGCTGATGGTTCACTGTTTGCAGCTTCGCTTTTTGGTTGGATTTAAACCTACAGGATTTCTCCTGCTGCCATATTTCAAGGTATACTTTAAGCCCAAAAGACAAAACATCTAAACATAGTGTCAAAGATCCACAAAGTATTTAAAAAGCTCATTCATAATTATCTGGTAACACAATGTTGCTTATGTCACACGAAACCTGACATGACATAGCAGCATTGTCGCATGTACTGGTTTCCTCCAGAGAGTCAACAAACAATCACAGAGCTGCGATCCTCTGTGAGGTAGAGATGGGAAACATGCGTGAGCAGATGAGGAGGCAGACACTGTGTTATTGTTTTCTACACAATTCCCCTGAGGTCACAGGAAGTCAGTGATGACATTTCTGTCTGCTGTCCGCTCTGCTTTCGTCAGCTCTCGGGAAAATGCAGCTGAGTAAACAGGGACTTACGGGGCTGAAGTCGATGGGGAAATAGCAGGACGTCACTTCGAACAGCTCCTCTGTGAATTTACCTGAGAGAGCACACAGGAAATTAACAGGAGGCTAGATAGAGTCAAAAACAATGGAGAGGAAAAATGCTGTTTGCACCTGTACGTGCTCTCACCTAGATCATAACCTCGATGGATGATGCTCTTAGCGATCTGGAAGGCTAACAGGAGGTTGCGAGGATCCCTCTCGCCATCCATCGATTGGACAAAACCAAACACAAAGTCTGCGCCCAGACCCTTCAGTTCTGTGGAACAGTCACAAAGGAATACACAATTTTGTTTTAATTCTGTCAGACAGCTGACACTGTTACCTCTTTCTGACAATCTGAGAAAGTTGTCAGGATGTAAGGTGTCGGCTACAGCTGTAATGAGATTGCTTAATCAAGGGCTGCAACTAGCGATTATTTCATTGTGGATTAGTCTGTTTATTATTTTCTTCATTTATCGATTAGTTCTTTGTTCTATAAAAAGTTGGAAAATGGCAAAAAATGTCACAACCAAAAGATTTTCAGTTCTGTGTTTAGAGGAGTAAAGAAACCAGAAAATATCTAATCTAATCTCGCCGGACCAAAAATTATTCATTTTGTTATGTGAAACTGAGTAGTACAAGTACAAGTAACTCTATGACCAGAGAGTAGAAAATACCTGGGTCTATTTTCTGTTATTTTTGGCTACTGTTATGTTTAATTCTACTGCAGTAAAAGCTTTGATCATTGTGGGAAACTGTTTGGACTTTATTAACTGAGCTGCTGTGAGTCAGACTTAAACCTGTTATCTCTTACCAGCTTCTCTGGTCTCCATGAGGTTGATGAGCATGTTGTAGACACAAGCTCTCTCCGCCAGCATCAAAGACTGGAGAAAAACAAACAGGCCATATGAGCATTTTACGCACAATGCCCAAATGTAAGAACAAATTAGATTTGTCAAGTTGACCTAAAAAGCATAACTGATAAAAGAGGAAGTGCTTTGCATACATGGAGGAAACAAGACAGCATCTTCACACACTCTCAGAAGTGTGGTCAAATATTGCATGGGTGTTTATTTGCATACATCAGGAATCAAGAGGAAGTTAGATGCATTTAGTCAGTTACACACTGCTGTTGTGCATTTTAACATCTGGCCAAGGACGATCAGATGAATATAAGACTTGTACACTAACTCATATACAGTTTTTCTCTGTTGAACTTTCTTTCTCACAAATAAAACTATATATATATATATATATATATATATATATATATATATATATATATATATATATATATATATATATATATATGTTATTTAATGTACTGGTGCGCCTAATGGATTAAAACCACTGTTGTATTAATCCCTCACAAAAAAACTCAGAATCCTCTGACATTAACAGACTTCCTCAGATGAAGGCCAGTGACAACTTCTACATCTTTATTGTAACACATTGGTGAATCTTACCTGAACGTGAACATCCTGGAACAAAGACCTCAGCATGGACACAGCTGAACCAGGAGGCAATGCTGTGCATTTTGTCTGGGGGGGACAAAAGCATAAACACACTTACAATGTGCATGTTGGTCGCTGCGATCCCATCTGGAACTTCTCAAAATGATTATTAAACCTGCTGAGCAGACACTAACGTTCAAACTAAACGGTCAGTTAATCCTACGCAGGATGTTTCACACACTGTTCTCACTGAAAATCTATCATGGACAGACACTCACCAGCGCTCTGAGCCCCTGTAGAACAGGCGGTGTGATGACGTAATGGTCCTTTAGCCGGTTCTCATAGAAGGCAATGAGCACTTCCACTGCGGAGAACAGAGACGGGGACAAGCTGATGAAATCAATCTTTACGTGAACTCTACAAAATGAAAGAAATGTGTACCTTCTCTCTCTGTAAGACCTCCATAGCACTGTTGTAAGACTTCAGAGAGGAGCTGGACGCCTCTGGCTCGAGTGTGAGGCTGAGAGCTGGTCAGACTCAGTCTAAAACAGAGGGGAAAGTAAAGAGTGATTACAGTTCAATAGATGTCTTTCAATGAGTAGAAATCAGCAATATGGTGTAGATTTCTTTTTTTAATAATATATGATTATTTAATTACCATTTATAAGACATACCTCTACCCTGACTGGCTGGGTGATACTGCCAAACAGTTTCTTAATATTTTTAAGTGAAATAAGTTCTGTAACATCACAACTTCCACCACCTCCCTTGTCTAACACGTACTAAAACTAAAAATAAGAGTAAGATATATATAAGGCATGCTTTTGTTTTGTTCATATTATTGCTATTATGTTGGTAAAAATGGTGGCATCTTACCCCAGTGCTTCCACTAGCTGCAGTACTGTAAACTTTCCATCTTTGACACCTTAACAGAAAGCCAAGTTTAGTGAATTGTAGCAACGTTAACCAACCGCAAACACACACAAAAAACAGACATACAAACACATGGCAATAACTAATGTATCTCTCATGGTTAACTACAGATTAACTAGCAGCATCGGCGGGGTTCAAATGCACAGAGTTCATTGACAGGATGCTCTCAGGCGGAGACAAACAGAGCAGCTAGCAAACAGCATGCTGTGAAACCACACCGGGTTAGCATCAGAGTTCACATTACTAGTCGGATGACAGTACAATAACACGTTAGGGATACATTCAGTTTGTGCAGGCATCATGATAAAACGAGCAGACCAGTGTCAAAACGCGTGTGTTTTTGTACCATGAGGTTGTTACACCACACAGGATGTTGTTGCGCTAAGTTAGCTAGTTAACCATCATGCCGTGTTGCGCATCCTCGAAGCGGCAGCTTAGCAGCTACAACAGCGCTTTTTTCCGTACGAGCTTCTCTGGTTAGGTGAGAGGGAAACGTGATGGAGACCTGTTTACCTGTTGCTGTATCTTTGGCCTTGCTGTCCTGTAGTCCCGACACGTATTCCTCCACAAGAGACAACAGCAAGGCAGTGTCCGCAGCCATCGTGCCCCTGAAACTCAACAAGAGGACACGCGCATGCGCGAAAAGTTAGTGATGAAACGCAAAAGTGACCAATTTAATATAAACTTTTATCAAACGGGACCGTTAATAAACAATGCGAGGTTTATCTAAGGACAGTAAGGTTACGTGAATGTCGCTGTAAATTAAAACGTTTTCAAAATGTTGAAATAAAACCACTGTTAGTTTTTGGTGCTGCCTTCAGGTGCTGTCCGAATTCCGAAACACAAAGTACAGCCTAGCAAAAGCAGAATTCTCTGTGATGTTCACCTCCCCCTTTCAACGAGGCACGTTGTGTTTTTGAACCAACAATTTCAAATGAATTACGACGAGTATTAGTTAAAGTGATATCACATTGTAGCTTTTGTCAATAACTATGTGACACCTCCGTGGGTGTTGAAATCGTTCGCACTCACGTCCATTCATAATTGCTTTTCGTCCTGACGTAAGAGAACCCAACACCTGCCTGCGTGCTTACGCGCAGGCGTAAAAAAGTTCGGTGGCGCTAGCTCCGCCGCTAGTCACCTTTTACCAGCAGAGAGGGAAGTAACATTTGGGAGATTTAAAGAACAGGAATTTGGAGACAACGTCAGAGAATTTAAGCGGCATACCGAGGGCTGCGGGAAAGCGCAACTATCTGCTGCATTTGGGAGAAACTCAACGAGCAGGGAAATGATTATCACGAGTGCGCGGAAGTTTGTGTTTACTGATGTTGCGGTAGCTAGCTGGTTGGCCCTGTTAGCTTGTTAGCGAGGAAGGTGCGCGCTGCTTGGACTGCTAGACATCAACATTTACAACTAGCCAAACTTACCAGGCAAGTAAGAGAACTGTCACGTTGCTGCATATATCCTAACATTAAAAAAAAACCTGTTTGGCAGAGGTCGCGGCGGCTTGCTGGTTTGGCTATCAAACTCTTGTAACGTTAGTGTGGGCCACGAGCTTTGACTCTTGAGGGGTCGAGTCAAACACAACCAGATAAGAAAAAAAGGGAAAACGCACATTGAGCCCTGATATTACATGTCTAGATCAGCTCGGCGCTATCAAACATCAGTGTCTCCCTTTTTGCCGTTACGGATGACCTGTCAGGCTCGCAACGTTGGACCTGCGACCCGTCCTCCTCACCGGACCTAGTTCATCGTCTTCGCCCGTGATGGGCCCCCTGTTCAGCTAGTACGACGCGTGGAAACGATCTGCAGCCCTCTAACCATGGGAGGATGTGTGGGGAGATACTGGGAAGGCTGGGAGGACACACAGAGCCGAGGCTCATCCAGGAACGGTGGACGAGGAGGTGAGACTACTTACAGTCTGTGGGTTGTGTGTGTGTGTAACTCTAAAAGCTGTTATTCTTGCAACACCATTATCTGTAGCTTCCTCTGATGCACTTTTATCCTCAGTGATGGCATTGCCAGCTCAACGTTTTAACCCCTGCTGGGATGAAGAATGGCATTTGACACCTGACAGCTTTCCCAGCTCTGCTTAATTGCATGTATATACAGAGTATGCACACCCAATACACATTTAAGTGCACACAAACAGCACCAGATGTGGTCGAGACTCGCTTCTTTCATTTCACCCCTGCCTCAGACTTGAATGCATCTCAAGTGACCACTTGTGATTGGGTTTCACCTCCTTGCTCACACTGTTTTTCTGTGAGGAGTGGACTACTGGGTACATCACTCTGGGTGGTCTTTCGCCATGGTATTCACAGGGAATTAATTTGCATTCACAATGCACCGCAAATCCTTTTTACATCAGCATGTTTGGAAATGTGTATTCAATTTATTTATCCTCAAGTGGGACGATTAAATAGCTATCGTATTGTGCACAATCACATATGCAAAAAGGCCTGCGGTGATGAACGACACAACAGAAAATAAAGCAGAAGTGCACTGATGGATGTGCATTTTGAGGTGCTGGATAGGCAGTCAGAAATCTATTTGATGCTGGAGACACTTTCTTAGTTTTAAGTGTAAATGCAGTTGTAGTTCACCTGTATACTGTCTGGATTCAGCTCACATGTTACAACCAGTGCAGAGCCATTGTCTGTCTGTCCGTATGTGTGTGTTTGTGTGTGTGTCCTCTGCAGGGCAAACACCAGTCAGCTGCTAATTCTCGCTGGTTAGTGAAAGTCCCTCCCTTGTTTTGCAAGTACACTGGCTTTAGTGTAACTCCCTTGTGTTGTTTAAGTAGAGCACCTAGGCGAACGCTACTATAACACCCACCCTTGACGCTGATTACTTCAAAATTCACCAACACTACACCTACAATCGCTTGACGGTGCGCCTATAACAAGGCCGACAATTTTCTCACCCAGCAATTCCCACCTTCACACTTAATTCCGCGACGGTGAGCTTGTTGGGCCAACTGCCATTTTAAAAGTGGTAGTATTGTAGCCCTGTGAACACCATATTAGGCTGCTGTTTTATGGTAGAGTTGGTGTGGTTACTGGAAATGGAAACGCTTTGATTCCCAAAGTTGCTGATATGGAGATTTATTCACTTCAGGGACTCGAGTTCAGGTCCATTAGTTACTTACCTTCCCGGAAGATAACATTCTCCTGAAGATAAACACTGGACGACCGCCACGTTTTGTTCCTTCACACTTGTGTTCGATAGTGACAGATAGAATTTGGATCGCTGCGTCAGCACTTAGGAAGAGTAAATGTTATATTTACAGCCAGACTAAACCGAGTGACGCAGGCGCCGCACAGCTGAACTGGCAGACATTCTGAATTTCTGCATACAGACGACAATGTCAATGATATTTAGCACGACCTTTTTGTAATTAATGGTGTGACACATGAAAATGCTTATTGTTTATTGGATGATTAGAGGCTTTACTGACGTACATGTTTATGAATGTTGTAATAAACTCAATCTGGACAGGAAACAACCATTTAGGACCCTTCTGAGATGTCTTTAAATGTCTGCTGAGGTCAGCTCTACCACACACTCAGCAGTTAAACAAATTCAGTTCAGCTCGTTGCATTACTGTCGCATTCAGCATAACTGAAGCAATAAAGTTCCCTTTTATAGCGACTGTTGAGGAATCTAAGTGTCTGTTATTCATTTGGATGCAGGTTCAGTCTTCTTTGTTTCCTCCAACTGTACTGATGGAAAGTTTTGCAGTCTTTCTCCAGCAGGAATTGTCTCCAGTTTACATCACATAGACGGGACATTTTTTAGGATTGAACATCTGATGTTAATTTATACAGCACAGTGCGACCTTCAAATTAAAGTGTCTTATATTTGTTGCCCGCCAAAGTTGCAGATGTACACATTAATTAAAGTTAAAGTCGTCACAGGAAAGATTGCCGGGCTTTAGCAGTGTCTCATGGTGATTTCCCACTCTGATTGGTATCAACAGACACTCCCTACAAGACGAGGATTTGATCAAAAAATGGCAAGTCACATCATGTTCTATTGCGTCATTCACTGGCTCCTGTAATATTCCTGTTGACACACCCTCATACAGCAGAGGTTCTCAAATATTTTCTATTATGCCCCTCTTTAGAACCTGAAAGAAGGATCATGCCCCACCAATCATCAATTTTTGTCATTCACTAACAGTGGTAGGGGAAGCAACTAAACAGACAGACAGACAGACAGACTGCCAAGTGAAAGCAAGATGTTAAATATAAAAGAATGCTCATGTTGTATCTCCCCATCTTTCACTATATGCAATCATTGATTTCAGCTCTTAACAAGATTTGTTTGTATTTTCTTTGGGTGAAATACCTCTGTGATTAGGGCTGTGATGGTATTGATCATATCCCTACGGTTGGGTGATTTGATAGCCCTGCTAACATCTTTGCATCCTTGAGTTAAACTTCATAGCTAGGTTTTACAGGTCTAACTGTGTAGCATCTATCAGCAAGTTTAGTGACTGATAAATCCACCGATATTAGCTTATCATAGGTTTATTGGTATCGGAGTATATTCTGGCCATTAAGTAACAAGACACTGGCAGAAATATATATAAAGTATCTCTTAACTAATGTAAAGTTGATGTCGTCATTGCGTAGTTTGTCCACCAAAGAGTAAGCACTGACACACGTATTACCTCAAACAAGGATGTTTTCGCATGTGTTGGTTTGTGTTTTTGTTTGGTTGGTTGGTTTGTCATCAGGATTACACAAAAAGTACTGAACGAATTTCAACGAAACTTGGACGGAGGATGGGTCTCGGCCCAGAGTAGACCCCAGTTACTTTTGGTGCGAACCAGGTAAAGAGACGAATCTAGGTTTTTTTTGTCACATTCTTCAACTTTGCCATATAGGTTGGTTTTTTTTTCAACATTTTCGTTAATTTCTCAGGGAATAATGCATGCGCATCATCGAAAATCAGTAGATTGGTTTTGTAGCTCATCTCTAGAGGTCTACCAGTCCCTGGTAGGGTCAGTGATAAAAGTGTGTATTCTCTGAAATACTACTTTGTGCAGTATGTGACAGAATAAATGTCATTATTCCTAGTCTGGTGAGGGTGTTTTCAAAAGTAATTTTATGGACTCTGTCAGTGACTATCTGCATGTGCAGAAAGCTGAACGCACTGTTGTGATGATAAGATAACCAGCTAAAAGGCAAATGTTTGACGGCATGTGGGACTGTGTGTCTACTGAGGAAATGCAGTCATACATGGATTCAGTGCGTGTCCGGTTAAAGAGCCAACTTCCCTTCTATCCACTGTTGATCTCCTCCAGTGTGTTCACTGATGTCTGCTTGTAAAGAGGAACACAGAAAACATTTCCCTCATGTCGGGGAATGTGAGAGGCTGTTGAATGCCTTTACAGCGCCAAAGCTACGTTGTGTTACAGCTAAGCGTTATTTTCCCAGGAGCAGCTAATCCTTTAACAGCCACCTATGGCTGTTGGGTGTGTTGTTTTGTTTGTGTCCCAACATACAGCACGGAGAAGCATCGTTTATGGCGCATTTCATTAACACTCATAAATACAGCGTGCTCCACGATAACCTCATCATATGGCAGCTGCTTTTATGAGGCCAGCTGTATGAAAACACCCTGATATTGCTTCACGTGTCTGCAATGCATTGCTTCATGTCTGTGTTTTGGTGGCCTTCAGTCAGGTTCAGCAGAACCGTTTGTTGAATGATTTCCTTATGTTACTGACTGCTTTTCATACACACATTCCACCAAACCACACTTATTTCTATAAAATGTCCCTTTTAGATTTTATTTCTACCACTTGTTTGTGCAGTGTTTTCTTATAGCATACAAATTCTGGCAAGTGGTTTTGTTCAGTATTTTTTCTTTTGTAAAGAGTTCAGCTCACTTTTAACTTCAAGGACTCACATAAATACAGTTAAAAATTCAGAAGCAGAGGAAGCTTCTCTGATTTGTATTGCTTGTCTCTGTTTCTTAACTCAAGCCAGCCTCTGATGACTTTTGTCAAGCTTCAAAGCTAGCTGTCTAGCATGTCGACTGTTCAGAAAATATCCTCTGCAGATGTCATGCTGACTCAATGTGTCGCTAAGAGATAACCAGGCAGAGTTCTGAGTCAGACCTCCTCTATGGAAAGAGGAGACATCAGTCACTACAGCTGAAATCACAGTGCTGTAATGTAACATTATTTTTTACCAAATTAAAGGTGCAACATGTAAGAATTAGCCATTTGTTAAATTATTACGCGCAACTAATAGGGGGCAGCATATCAGCAGAGTAACAGCTAACTGATGCCAACTGTAGCTGCTGTTGGCTAGTTAGCTCAGTTAGCCATATAGCTAGCTGTCCGGGCTGGGAGCTCAGAGCACCGGGAAAGTGTTGGTGTTTACACAGCTACAGTACCACAGGAGCTTTGAACCCGGACAGGCCGGATAAAAGTGTTATTCCTCCACCTTCTATTGATAATTTTAGTGAACTCTTGAATGTTTTGAACCTAAATCCATACATATTGCACCTTTAACATCACAACATGATGCTGTGATAAGAAATGGATAGCAAGAACTTTATTCACATGAATTGATAAAAAGTGTATTAAAAAGAGATATAAATGTGCAAAACCATGTTCTGTTAATGAAACCATGTGCACCAAACTGCAAATAATCTCAACCCTGTTAATTGATACCACTTCTGTGTATGGTAAATACGAAGCTACAACCGGCAGATGGTTAGCCTAGCTTAGCATAAAGACTGGAAATAGGTGGGAAAAGCTAGCCTCACACTATCCGATGGCACCTGTAAAGCTCCAAAATAAGTGTTTTATATCTTGTTTGTTTAATTCATACAAAAATCAAGTCTAAAGACAATAGCCTGGCTTATAGTGGGCTTTTGAGGCCTATATTGATATCTGCATTTGGGAACACAAAAGCTGAAAGACCTTTATGAATCCCCTTTAGATTAGTTTCCTTTCCCATACTTCATCTTTTTGCAATCTATTTGGAAACAACTGTTGACCTCAAACCTAGTTTGACATTTCTGTACAGCACCTTATTGATTGATGCCGATGTATGCGACCAATTTATCTGACCAATTTATCGGTCTAACTATAGTAAAGGCAACAAAATGTAGTTTCACGGGTGGTTACTATGACTTGACCAGACCTCAGGACGTCACTGGCTTACTGGAAGCAGATTGAGTTGCCAGAAACCAGAATAGTGTTCAGAGTTCACAAGAATCACATCACATCACATCACATCTGTCTCTATGTTGCAACAGAACAGACACTGGTCCCAGTGTACTGGTGATGCGTTTATCCAAGAGATTGTGTCACAAACACAGGCTGCAGATAGCAGTTACTGAAGCTTCTCGTTGAAAAGAGGATGTACAACGGTATATTTCGCCCCCCTCCTTGTAAACAGGAAGTATCATTTTGCAAGTGAGACAATTAGTTTGCCATGGGCTACAACTGGAGCCTTTTTTTTTTTTTTTTTTTTAAAGCCTATAATTACTTTGTGGCAAATAAGCACTGTAAAATATATGCAGAAGTAGCTTTTAGAGGTTCTTGTTTGAACTTGTACCCAATATGGATGTGCTCACAACTTAAATGGGGTTAAATTTAGAGCTGCAATGATTAGTTATATAATCGATAGACAGAAAAATAATCTGCAACTCCTTTTGATAATCGAATGAATGAATTTTCAAATCCATTTTCAAGCAAAAATGCCAAATATTTAATGGCTGCAGCATCTCAAATGTGAGCATTTGCTGCTTTCACTTGTCCCATATTACAGTAAACTGTATCTTTGTTAATCCACCATTACAGAGAAAAAATCACCATAAAAACATGTAAATATCACCACCTTGAGTGTATACATAGTATGCATTTGGACAGATATAGTTTTATACCCAATGTCTCTTATACTGTATAGACACCACGTGTTCACTACTACTTTGGCTGAGTAGTAGAGGAAGCCCCTTCGCTTCACTTTGGGATTCACTCTGCTCCAAGTGCTCATCCTACACCACCTTATGTCCTCCAAATTACTCCTCCTTAGCCGCCCGCACTATAAATAATTTGTTTGAAAGAAATGCAACCTCTTGGATGTGCGCCGTCTCCTTTATACTCCTCTTCATTTTCCAGCCCTCCATTCCTCACTGCCTGGCATCGCAGCCTCTCAGGCATTTGGAAATATAAGCTCACGCTGGTTTAAATCCAAAGGTGCTTTTTGATAACATCGTCTGTAGTGGCTGGCAGTTGACGACATTTACAGTTGTTGCAGAGGACTTCATCACAGCTTATTAAAGTATCAGCCATGGTGGGAAATGTTACACCAGTGAGTTGCTTGTGTGGTAATTTTAGTGTCTTGGCAGGTAGCCATTGTTGATGTTTACCTGCTCTTGGTGGTTAGAAATGTTAGTTTTCTGTCCTGATGCATGCTCACTATTTGCGTTTGGCCTCTGTCCTGGTGTAGGTGTGCTTTGTATTAATATTGAATGGTGGGAAACACAGGTATAGTTACAAGTCAAGACGGATATAGGCCACAGATGCTTCATGCATATTGCAAACTCTGAATGATCTCCTAATTTTAGAATCGGATGGCGTAGTGCGGTGGGGTTGGATGGGATGATCCATCTCCAGTGACGGCTAGCGTTTCTCTCCGCTAGCACCTCAGTATATGAGTTTAAGGAGATGACAACACAGGATATGAATTATATGGGACATGGTATGATTCATTAATCAATCTGCCAATTCTTTGCATTCTGTGGTGCACGTTTACACGACTGCAAAATTCATTTTAATCTCCCGTGGTACTGAAAGTACATTCAAAACCTTTGTCGATAGATTCCACTTCTTTCTTCTCCAATTACTTGTTATGAGTGAAACTTCTGACTTCTAGTTCATAAATTATTAGCAGCGGATTTGCATAAGATTAATATCAGCAACAATAAACGCATAGAAAAATGAGTTTGGATTAGTAACATGCATCACGGGACTAACACACAGACTTGATATACATTATTAGACCTTCTTCTGCCCTCCGTTTGTCAGTTTGTGTCGCTATTTCTCAATTGCTGTCATTTTTGTATGTAGACCACTGTTTCCACACATTAAACCTTATCTTGTGTGCTCCCCTGCTTCCTGTTCTCCCTTCATTCCCTATCATTTAGGTCAGCGTGTTCACGGCAAGTTTCTACTTTCTTGGGCTCTATTTGTGTCCCTGTTGATCACTGCACAGACCAGAAAGGTTCTACTACTTGTGGCAATACAGATAACTAACCTTAACCCTAACCCTAAAGGCTGTTTGTCCTCAAGAGTTTCAAGGCTTTGGTAGCTGTACCACACTTGTTGTGGACTGTATCAAACCGAAAGAAATCACAGACCTTTTCACTACCTGCACTGATCTTTCCTTGCTTTTCCCTTCCATCACAGGACGTAATGAGCCTCTGAAGAAAGACCGACCCAAGTGGAAGAGCGACTATCCGATGACAGAGGGCCAGCTACGGAGCAAGCGGGACGAGTTCTGGGACACAGCGCCGGCCTTCGAGGGCCGCAAGGAGATCTGGGACGCCCTGAAAGCTGCGGCTGTGGCCCTGGAGTGTAACGACCATGAGCTGGCGCAGGCTATAGTGGATGGAGCCAGTATCACACTGCCACATGGTGAGGACAGAGGATGTATAGATCACAAAAAAACATGAACAGAATAACCCAGGGTAACATTATTTGTTCTATTCGTAGATTTAAATTGCAGCTTGTCCTGTTTTCTTCTTCGCCCCTCTGCAGGTACTCTCGCAGAGTGTTACGATGAACTCGGGAACCGCTACCAGCTGCCCGTCTACTGCCTGGCTCCACCTGTCAACCTTATCTCAGAGCGCAGTGACGAGGACCCCAGCGACAGCCCCGAGCCCCCTGTAGCACCCAAAAAGGAATTCCAGCTCAAGGTACCGTGACACTGTTTTACTAATTTTATTAAAAGTTAAGTGTGCAACTTGTGTAAGTATTTGTACTGTAACTGTAGTAAGTCAGCACACAAACACTTGGCCACAAACACTTCCAAAAATGCACTTTATTTGTTTAAAGGTACATACATATATAAGAATTTAGTTGAAAACATTCAAAAATTAACTAAAATTATCAACAGAATATGAAGAAATAGCAGTTTTGACATCAGGACGTCTATGTATTGTGTTTTAGAGGTATCTACAGAAGTTGGCATGCTAACCAGCTAGCTCCAGCCCATTCTATGTGGATCAGTTCAGCACTTGAAGCTGAAATATCTCAACAGCAGATGAATAATAATGACTGTGTTGATCCCAGAGCTAGAATTATGCTAGGTCACTCAATACATTCCTTACATGTCGCATACCTGGAGGATGTTGTCATTTCACGGACACCGCCATATTTTGTTGCTCAGTGAAACTGGATAACAAACAAGCTGTCAGAAGGATATACAGTATGCACAGTATAAAATGTAAGTTACAAGCCAGTTTAGGAATAGTGTCCGATACCATGGAGACAAACTTGAACCTTCTGCCAAAACATAAATTGAAAATGTCACGCTGCTCTTTACTCTCTGTGGAACGACACTCATCAATTACCCCAACATAAACAGCTTCTGACTTTTCCCCTAGCTTAACTATGAGGTTGAATTTGTGGTTTTGAGTGAAATGTCTTAAAAACAGTTGGTTGGACTGTCAATAATTTGGCAGACATATTCACGTCCGCCTCAAGATGAATTGTTAAATAGTTTTAATTCCTTACCTTTTCCTGTAGAGCTATTATTAGATGAAAAGTGTAGTTAGGACAAAACCTATGACCAGAAACCTGCAAAACTAATGACAGTGCAGTCAGCCTCAGCAACATGCAAGGATGCTGACATGCTAAGCTAAGACGGTGAACATGGTAAACATCGATCAACATTAGCGTGTTAGAATTGACACTGTGAGCTTGTTAGCATGCTGAGCAATCTCGCAGAGAAATAAGAACCAGTTTTTAATCTCCTGCTTATGTCTAGTAGAAGTTATTTGATATGGCATTTTTGTGGCTTGTCATTTTGGGTAAAGGTAAAGAGATTCACAAATTGTGAGGTTCTTTATATGGTTATGAATTTATGTGAACATGAGACAGAAAGGGCACAACCACTGATTTATAACCTTGATATTGTTGTTACTCGTCAAGAGAATAGTAACTTTATCACATAATTATAGGTAATGTAGATGTAAACCTTAGTAATATTACATTGTTGTATTATAAGTAGTTTGTTCTTGTGTGGTCAACACAAAATTTTGACATCCATGTCAGTCTCCACCATCTCACGACCAGCCAGTATTACACGTTACTGTCTTGGTTTGGAATGACACATTTTACCCTTGCTGTTTTCGCCACTGTTAATTTCCCCACTTCCTGTTCCCTGTAGGTACGGCTCTCCACGGGCAAGGACCTGCGCCTCAGCGCCAGCATGGCCGACACCATTGGGCAACTGAAGAAGCAGCTGCAGGCCCAGGAAGACATCGACGCCATCCACCAGCGCTGGTTCTTCTCCGGGAAGCTGCTCACGGACAAGACGCGGCTGCAAGACACTAAGATCCAGAAGGACTTTGTCATCCAGGTCATCGTCAACCCGCAGGCCCTCCAATCCCCCAAGCTGTCTCCTACCACCACTGCCTCCTCACCTGCATCTGAATAACTGAGGACACAGAGGGTGGATGGAGGGGTGGTGCAGTGGGTAGAGAGGACGGTGGCAGACTCTAAAGGACCAGAGGTGCCTCATTATTGCTGGATAACTGGTTAGCTTTTTGAAAACAGCTGCTGTTACTGAAATAAAATCAAACTGTGGAGATACAAAACTAGTTTGAAGCAAAAACATGAGGGAGAAACTCAAAAGTGCTGCTTTTGTTTATCTACCATGTGTCATTTGTATTTTGGGGGTCTGCTGGGTTGCTCTCTGAGTGAATCCAGTCGCCACACTAGCTCTGGAGATCCTCCTCCCTGTGTCTCTTTGAACCATTTTGAATCAAACTTATGATGCTGGTGTGCAGCCTTTAAACCACATACAGTATGTGCACATCCAGGTGCACATGCAGACTCTGCCTCTGCCTTTGTATCTGCACTAATGCTAACTAAAGTGCCAATGGAGGAAATGCAGAGGGGTTTGTGTTGGTTCTAAAGCACATTTCTACTATGACGCCCATGGACCTTTTCTCCTCCACAGAAAGGGGAGGGGCCGGCAGAGAGTGAGATACTGAACATTTTCTTCTTCTTCTTTTTTTTTCCTTCTTTCTTTTATCAAGGAAATAATGTAAACTGAGCTTTTTTGCACATTTGAAGATTATTACTATACTTTTGTGGTAGTTTGTGTGCCTTCTCAAAGACGAAACAAAAAAAGGGTTAATGTTCTGAAAGATGCTAGTTTTACCACGAGGCTAAGACATCTGTATTTTTTTAGATTCAGGAACTCTTAGATCAATCTGAGCTATAACTGCTGCCTTTTTTAATGATTTCATGAATCTTGCAGACAAAACATTTACTGTGTGGGTGCTGGCGGGGCTGTTTGTGTGTCTGTGTGTGTGTGTCCGTGTGTGTGCAATATACATTTCAGTTTAACGTAGCTCACAGAGACAAGACTGTTTACCTGGTGTGCAAGACATAGCTTTGCAGTCAATCATATCATAATATCTAGGAAAAGAGGAATTCCCATGTAAAAAGGACGGTCCTAAAAACTGCATTATTAACCACTTTTAATGACCCTCAGACCACTAGGGAACAGCCCTGATATATTCAGTTCAGTTGCTTAGGGCTAGTTTTCCTTCTCTTTATCTTGCCACCTGATGAATGTAAATCCAGTATTCACTTGCCTTTTATTCTTGATGTGTTCCGATGACTTTAGAGAAAAATATCTGTCACATATTTTTCACTCGATGTTTGACTTTTGTCACCAGCATACAGATGGCACGGTGAAACGGCTGTCTGTACGTTTTCTATGTGGGATTGGTGAGCAATTAGCAGTCTATATGGAGCGGTGATACAAAACAATGAGCTGACGGCTGTAAAAAGCTGTAGATTTAGGTGTTGATTCACAGTACTAGCTTGCTTAAAGGGGCACTCCACCAATTTAGACATCAAGGTCAGTGTGCCTGTTGTAAGTGTGAAACAAATTATTCTCTGTCTTCTGGTGATCTGGAGGAGCTTTATTGGGTCGGAGAAAATAACCCTGATGAGGTCAGCGATGTTATCTCAGTTCTGCCTTCGAGACCACAAATTTACATCAAAAAGCTTCATTAAAAACTGGAGGTGCGGCGTTTAAAAGAAATGGGCATTAGCAGTCAGCGAGGCTCTGACCTAAATCCATGTCCAGCTGCATTATGGGAAATGTAGGAGCCAGTTTTTTTTGTACATTGTCCCCATACAAGGGACTTAAAGTTGAGGCATCTCGGATTCTGCTCCCTTAATTTTCACCAGTAATTTCTTAATATGTCTCACAACGTGAGTTTAGGGAAGTGAATCACTAAATCATTGTGGCTCCCCTTTAATTAGATGTTATTCTGTTGAAATAACCATTCAGATTTGATCAGAAATTGTTGTAAATTTGTAAAAAAAAAAAAATACACCATTTTGGACAAGTGTTATTCATCAACTGTTTTTTCTTCCTTTGTTTCATCTGGAGGGCAAAGGGAGTGCCACTACTCCCCATACATTCTGTGACTGTCCACTGTTGGCCTGCTCGAGCGGAAACATTACATTATTATTTTTAGATAGCTGCTAGTTGAATTCTTCACTTTGACACTGAGCCGTACCAGCCTTTTGCCTGTAAATAGAAGTACAGCTGCAGCGACTCTGACTGATCGTTGTCTTATGACAGCGATGTTTGTTCTGAATGGAAGAGAGTCTCCAGCTTTGTCACCAACCACCGCGGCCGCCGGAAGATAGAAACATGTCGGCCACGAACATAATTGCCTTGAATTTACGCTGGCAGCTCATGGCTCAAGTTCCCATTTGGCCTGACAATCTAAGTGGCATAAACACTGTGGGCTACATTCACACTGCAGCTCAAATTTCAAAGTTTAGTTATTCCCCCACAATCACATGTGACAAAGCAGATTTTTGATTACTGTGAACATCAAAAAACTTCTCCAGCTGCATTTGGTTTCATGCTCCCATGAGTTATGCGGGCATGCAAGAAATTATTTTGCCTGAAATCACAATAAAGTTTTGCATTTTCAATCTGAGACATGTATTATATGTTTAACTACATGGCAGCTTTTCAGAGCAGTATGTATGCACTGAAGGTAACATGACAGAACTGAGGGAACAGATCACGGACATAATTGCTGTTTAAGGTCTCTTCTCAGCTTAGTCCATATATATGGAGGCAAGGAAAGGCCATAATGATTTATATATTTATCAGTAACTAAATACCTTGTTGTGAATACCACTGTGAATACCAATTTATAGCACTAGGATGTTTTTTTCACATTTCTAGTGAGCCATTGTAATTCACACATACAGATCAAGTGTCCAAGATTTGATTTCTGACTCAAATATTTAGATCTGCAAGATGACAGACTCACTAAATTTAAGATACTGCAGGACTTTGTTTCTTGCTAGCTAGAATGCTAGTCGTGCTAGCGGCGTGGCTCCAGGACTGTGGGGCAATCCACCACTTAAGCCCAGACTGAAATATCTATATTTAGTATTTGATGGAGTCGGGTCCAACATCCAATATCCAATACATTAGTTTATGACCAAATACATGCTAAGCTAATAACATCCCGTCAGCCCTAGCTGTTCTTTGTGTCTAGTGCTAATTAGCTACTGTTAGCATGCTCATGTGCAAAACTAGGATGGTGAACTTTATACTTGCAAAACATGTTAACATTGTTATTTTGAACATGTTAGCATGCTGACTGTAGCATATAGCTCAAAGTATGTCTGTGCCTATGTAAAGCCTCAGAGTTGCTAGCATAGCTATAGACTTGTTAAATATGAATCTTTTTCTATCAATTCGTGAAACTTTTACAAAATAAACAACAACAAAAAACAAAATCTTGAATTTACCTATGAAAAATTTCCAAGACAGAAATTCAGACGACCTGCTTTCTACTGTGGACCAAAAAAAATTCCAGCGCACACCAGGATACGACTGACACTATTTTCTTGGCGATTACATTAAAAACAACAAGAAGTTAGTTTTTTGGACATGTCTTCTATCCCTCGGTGGAGAAGCAAAGATATAAAGGTCCCTTTGCTCTGCTTCTTTGCGTCCCCGTCTCTTTCAGGTCATGTCGGTATCAGATTTGGGTTACATCCCGGAATAGATATTCAGGCAGTTCAGGGTTGAGAATCAAGACCTGCTTTATGAATGTAGCCTGTATTTTGGGGGTGTCACAAGAGTTAAGTATTTTTCTGTTTTTCTCCAGCGTACTAGTCTACAGCTCGATGTGCATTGTTTTCATTCACCGCTCCTGTCACACAATCCTCAAGCAGTGTGATCATAGAGGGAATAAAACTGAACCATCAGTGTGAAGCCTAACTGAGCCACAGCTCACCACATCAAGAAAGTGTTTTATTTGAAATCATAATGTTTGTGTCTTTTTATCCAGTTTCAACTGATCACAATCACACTTTTCTTTGGTTTATTTCTGAACCTTTTTTGCTTTTTCTTTTACAAATGGTTCATCTGGGGATTTTTGTTAATCATTGTATGCAAACTTGAATCAGCATTTTTCTCTGTATGTGCAATACAATAGACATAGACCTCATATCATGTTTGTTCTGACTCTACAGATTTCATAGAGCACCAGCTATGAGTATTGTTAAAGAAATGTCAAAGTACAGGTACAAGCCTGCTATACTCTGATGCCTCTGTCAACTGTTTCAAATGTTCATGTTTGTCACTTTGAAAATGTATTCTCAGCTGTCGTCTTGACCCTTCAGATGGGCTCTCACCTTTTCACAGAGTAAATATCTCAACATTAAAAATGCCTACACAACTTTTCCCTCCCTGTGTCCATTTAGCATTCTGCTGTGCACGTCTCAGCTGTGAAGGTTGAGGTGTCATTGGGCCTCGGGGTGGGGAAAAAGCTCTGTTGACAACTTCATCGATAGCGTCTCCTGTTACGGTGTGCTTGCTGAAGTGAGCTGTGGGTGTTTGTCTTCATGTTTCTGACTATCGGTCCCCGTGCTTGTCGAGACTTTTAACTCGTTACTGACAGCCATTAGCCATTGTGTCATGTCAAACCAAGGTACAACATTACTACAACATAAAAGGGCTTAAGGAACTTTTAAGGAGTTCCTCAAGTTGCAATCTTCAGGGCCCTTTTCCAACAAATTAGCTCTGGTTCTCATATCGGTTTCTTGGTGCTATCCGGCCCACTTTTTCACCAGTTTTGAGTGGAACCATTGTAATCAGAATCAGGATCAGGAATACTTTACTGATCCCTGAGGGGAAAAATAAAGCTACGTCATCAAGGGAGGGTGTTTCAAGACGCGCATTGTTCACTCATCACATCTAGTCTGCGGGGGCGTGAGACTGCAAGGCTAATACAAGCCACTGATAGACAGTTTTAAAGACTGCAATGATAAAAATGCATTTGATTACCTCTATAGCCTGCACTCGCTTAATTGTTTCACACATTCATAGTAAGTTCTTTAATGTCAAGTCTGTATTGCAATGAATTGTAAATCAGTGAAGTCCAGTGAAGTCTGCACCCAAAGCGGCTTCTTTGTGGACTGAATAAATTGTGGGTTTGCACAGCAGTCAGCACTTGCAGACTTCGGAGCGTAATCGATGGGAGTCTGCAAGTGCAGGAGTGGTGAAGTCGGACATTTGGATGCAGCCAGTGACACCCCACTTTGATTCACACTTCAGGTGAAGGAAAACCTTTTGTTTTCCTATTTATTTTTGGTCAAAATGCTCTGAATGGCTGCATGAACCAAAATGGAACCAGTTCTATGTTGCTGGAAAAGAGGTATGAGAGATCTCTAGAAGGAACCCCCTCACTGAGGGTTGCAGAAGTTACAAAAAACAATCCTTTTCCAACAAGCAATTCAAATACTGTCACTGTGTTAAGAGAAGGGAATACAAATGCATAATGATGTGATGTTCCCCTTTAAAGCTGCTGTCAGCATTGTCATTGTAGCTAACTTCCTGTCCATTTCGCAGTTAACAGTGCCCTCCTCTCTACATCTACGTCACCTCATGAACACGGAGCAGTAATCGGCAGACATGGCAGCAGACTGGACCATTCTGCTCTGAACGGGTCCACGAGCAGACAGGACCGCCTCCTTATGGAGTGCTCTGTCCTGACTGGATAAAATGTGCAGGGATGGCAGAAAATGTCTTTTCTCTTTCACTGCATGAATGGGTGGAGGAGAGACATGGGTTACTGACCAAACACTCTATAACAGTGATTACTGTTGGAATATAGAGCTATTTAATGATTTTAATAAAAAAGAATATCACTTCCAGCAGCTTTAATGTGCTTTGAAATAGATGGCTTGTTCACGTCCTCCATCATCCTATTATTCTTGCTGACTGCGCTTATAGTCTGTGTAGAACATTTATGTGAGCTTTAAAATGAGATCCGATGAAATATGTTTTTTAATTTGTCGGAAACTTACCCTGTGTTCCAATACCCCTACTACCATACTATTTAGTATGACAGAAAATATTTAGTATGTCCCAATAAGAAGTATGTAAAATGCAGTATGCCAAAAATGGATGTCCTACTACTGTGCATCCGGTCGCATTTTGCAGTATGCAAGTCAGCATGCTTTTCTGGCCATTCTGACCCACAATCCTCTGTGCAGCAGAACATACGTCACATACGTCACGGCATGTGACGCAAATATTAACAAAGCTGAGAGAGCGCAAATATTTAACAGCTCAGTGAAAGATGACAGCTCATTTGACAGAATGACAGACACCGCAATGACAGATGAAAGCACATTTAAGTGTAAGTACTCAGTCTTTGTACTCCAAAATGTTGTGCTAAGGCTGCGATGGATATGGATAAACTGCAGGGTCAAAGTTCAAGGCACACTGTCATGATGAAGTAGTATGTCCCAATTGTATGCATACTGCATGCAACAGTATGTACTTTGTAAAGGCAGCTGCAGTACATACTAAAAGTAAAAAGAGAAAGTTTGCGATTAGGAACACACCCGAAATGTCTGCCATGAAAAGGGCAATGTTATGACAAAGTAATATGTCCCAGTTGTGTGCATACATTCAACACTATGTACTTTGTGAGTGCAGCTGCAGGACGTAATGAAAGTTATAAGAAGAAGTATGTGATCAGGAATGAGCTGCACTCTCTGCAGTCCTGACAGGAGGTCAAATCAGGTAAAGTGCAAACACCAGTGAGGGTGGCCGATGTCGTTAATGCAATGTGCACTAAACACTGAAAGTGCAGAACAGAGACTTTGTCATTAGTTCATGTTGTGTCTCTGACTTAGTAAAGGGGCTCAAGGTCACAGCGCTGCTCAGATTCCACTTCAGTATGTCACATGTAAACTCTGACTCATGGTCAGGCACACTGAGGTCTTCTGCTTTCTCAACCTCCAGTTAAAAACACAGTAAATGGGTGAAGAGAATCAAAACATGTTGTGTTTTTGTTGTTTAGATTTTTTTTTTTTTCAGTCTTGCTGTCAGTATTTCACTATGTAAAAAGTCTTTTTTTATTTAGAAGAAATTCAGAAATAAGCTTTTATAAACTGAATATAAATAAAATACAAAGTCAAATCAGTGTCATACTTTTAGAATAGGTAAAATAAGATTAGACAGGTACTAATACCTGGTCTTTTCTCTTTAAAAAGACTGATACTGCAGGTAAGAGTGGCTTGGGGCTTGACCTGCTGACTTGATTTGACATGACTCAACACAACCTGTGACTTGACATGATTTGCCCAGGAAAAAGGGATTTGGGACTTGCTTAATACTTGGGCCAGATGACCAAAGTCACATGTCCGGTATCCAGCAGCTTCACCTCAGTTATGATTGTTTTAGTCAAAGTTGAAGCCCCATGTCACTTCTGTTATGTACACTTCTTATGTTGAATGTTGAAAATTAAAAAGGTCGAAGTCCTTAATTCCATGACTGTGACATCACACTATGTCACTATGTCACACATTTGCATATTTTAACGCCTAGTTTGGCACGTAAGAATGTATTTAACTCTCTGTTGTTGTTAGCAGTGCTGGGTCAGGCATGTGTGAGCTAACCAATCAGAGGAGACTGGGTACCCGGGATGTGTGCCTTAAAGAGACAGCAGTATAAACAGAGCATTTATGGACAATATGAGAAAACTGATGTGTTTTTGATCATTGAAGCATGTAAACCTATTCTAGTAGTAACACAAAATAAAATTATTAACCTGAAAAAGAGCATTATATGTCCCCTTTAATAACTTGAAAGAAGGTATTGCAGTTGACTTAAGCTTTCACACATAAACAGCCATAAATTACTCAAAGAAGAGAAATCAAAATTGGTTAAGGAGGCAAAAATCTGATTCTATTGGCTGACTGTGTCCATGCAAGAAAAAGATATGTGTGTCTACCACTAGATGGTGCTCTGCCCTTGTGCAAATACTCGAGTGACCCGAGGCTTCCTTGGCTGGGTAGGACTGAAGGCAGGGAGGTGGAACACACACACGGCCTTGTTTGTTTTAACCTCTAACATATTCAGGCATGGATCACATGATTTACAGTATGTGTGTTCCTTGAAAGCAGCGTTGGACAACCTGAGAGGGTAAAAATATGGACCATGGAAAAGTTGTTTTTCACAAAGACAAACTTTTGAATCTTCACTACAGGGTTTAAAAGGTGAATTATAGGACATTAGCAAAGGAAATTGCTCTTACATTTCCCAAAATGCCTTTTAACCTCTTCAAAATAAGGGCGTGGACACGGTAGTTGCAATTAAAGGTGGTTTAATGGGCATATAAATGGTTTGGATGTTTTCTAAGGGCTCACATCGCTGTCATGTTTCAGTACTGCATTTCCCAGCAGTCACCTGTCAATCAACCAGTGTAGGAGGGAAGGTAGTGGTGTTTTCTAGAATTTTCTCCTGTTGAAGTGTCTGTAGGTGGTGCTCTTACCATCTAATCATCATCATCATGTATAAAATAAAGAGAACTTTGTCCTTGTTTGTTTATAACAAACACATCAGAACTGTAAAATTAATCATTTCCTGTCTTGGTTCAGTTGTGTTTGGAGCAGAAAATGCAACCAGTCTGCTCAGGTTTACTCCCTGTGTCATAGTAAAAAGCCAATAGAGGCATTTCCTTACTGCTGTACTATGAAAATACTTATTATTGCTGTCACGCTGCATATTTTGAAGTAACTAACAAATCTTCTCAATACACGAAGAGGGAACTTTTCAAGCAGTACAACTCTGTCTCTTTCTCTCTCCTAGTCTCTGCAAATACAGTCAACACAGGGTCTCCGGAGGGTTGTGGTGCAGCAGGCCTGGAAAAAGCCCCTATTGACGGTGGAATTTCACAGGGAGCGCTGTGTTTGTGGTCACTCGGCCAGTCAGCCTTCTTCTAAACTCTGTTTCCCCCACCGACAGACCCAGGATGACCCTGACGCCACAGCAGAGACCCTGGGGGGTCTGGACATGACACTGTCCCATGCTTGGTTCTCAATCAGTGTGTTTTATGAAACTCTTACATAATGTGTGTGTGTATTATTTTTCCCTCTGGCCTTTTTCTGTGCGCAGCAAAACCTCCAGATACCGGGAAGTTTACACTAACCCTCCACAATGACCTGCAAAGTCATGACTAACATTTTGAGAGATTACTTTAAAATACAGTGCTCAAATGCACCAGCCAACACAGTGAGACCAAAGTTTACATTCATATTAACATATATATGTTAAGTATATCGATTGATTTGTCTTTATTTTCTTGTTGTGTGGCATATACTGCATCGAATCTCTTTGTTTTGGGACCTGTTGTTGACCTGTTTACCAGAGGTACTTTAGCCCTTTAGCCCAGAGCTTTAAAATAAAAAAAATATTTTGTACAAAAATCTCCCAGCAAAGACAAAACAAACACAGCCTGTCACACTGAATCACAGAGTAAACCTACAACCACGCTGTACATTTGCCTAAATACAATTTTCTGCCGTCAGTATGGTGGTTCAGTCTGGCCCACAGGAAGCGGTGAATCAAAAGTGAGAGTAAAATAAAAACCGAGCAAAGCTGGACACCGCAGCAGAACTCCTGAATCGCCACCCCCACTGGACTCAAGCTCTATCTTGCCTTCGGAGCTGGAAATTCCCATCTGATGGTCTGTAATCAGACTACAGCCTCTCCTACTGACCATTAAAGCTAAATGCTAAAGCTAACTGTCAGCAGCAGTGTATGTTTGACAGCTCCAGACCTCACGCTCACATTCATGGGTTTACTCTCACAAATCAGTCGCTGACAAGAATGTTACCTTTATTAAATATTAGCTGATATTGTAGAACTAGCTACGCTACCGTCACCTGCTCATCCTAAGCAGGAAATGGCATGATGACAGGCATTATTAGTTCAGGCACATGAAATTGACAGGATTGACACGCATGCTCAGTCCTGAGTTTATTTCTCATACCATCCTTTCCTCTCACTCATGCTCACTGATAATTGCCTTTCATTATCTGGGACCCTCAATTGCTATCAGATTTACCAGCTTCATCGTTTCATCAGCCTATCTGTCCCAGAAGAGTCATCAGCCACCACTACCACCACCACCACAAGCGTCTGGAGACCATGGGGCAGACGCGGAGTCTAAGCGCCAAGGACTTTCTGACAAGGCTCATTATCTGATATCATCTGCTGTAATAAACATTTTCTTTACTTCACTCACTAGTCTCTCCTGACTGAAATGGATTTATAAACCTGAAGCAGGCGGAAAATGTCAGCCATGTTTTTATTCAGCTGATTTAGCATGGCATTTCCTCACAAACACACCACAAGAAAGAGCTGCTTTTCACATTCAGTTTAGCACCTGAGTGCTGAACATTATAACAAAACAAATGGCTGCATACAAAAGTTAAGTATGTCAGTTCCATCCTCTCACTGGCCTGCACACCTGTGACACCAGAACCTGTACTTTCTTGGACACAGAGGTGTATTCTGATGTTAAAAAAAAAGGTACTACTCAGAAAAGATACAATCCTGAGAAATCCTGATAACTTGGCGCATTAAGTGACATTCTCCCCAGTAGAAGTAGAGGAATTTCCTTCTTATCATAAGCCCAGAGAAGCACCAACAGAACAATAGTATTAGTTTACTTAAGGTATTATATGATTTTGAGGTAGGCCTTATTACACACTCTTTCTAGTACTTGTGCAACCATTGTGGTTCAAAGGCACGATCAAATTACATTGTGTAAAATTGAGATTTAATTTGATTATTTGTGACTGACAGAAAAAGAATAAAATAGCTGTGGATTATTGTGTTTGCTGGAACTTCCATTTCCAAATATGCTTCATCTCATAGCAGCAATAAACAGCTCAGAATAAGCAAATATTCCAACATATCTTGATGTTTTCAGCGGGAAAACATTCTCACTTTTGAACAAAAGCCACCATTTGCTTGGCTGATCCATTTTGGTGTAATGTGTGCTTGATGTTAGTGAACCTACAATAATCTCCTGCGCTGATTTACAGGAAATGGAGGTCACTCATGAGTCATCAGGATGTTTATAAGAGGAGTGTGTGTGCTCTCTGTTGGATAAATGCAGAGGATTGTTATGCAAAGCAGATTGTTGTCCAGAATAACAGAGGACTCAAACCAGAATAGAAGAAGAGGTCAAATCCTTTCCGCACAGGGATGTGTGGCTAGTGTGTACGTCTGTGTGTGTGTTTGTGTTTGCAGGCGTACGTGTGGCCGTCGGGCTGGTGACGGTGGCTTTAAAGCTAATCCCCGGACTTCCACTTACCTAACTCAACGGCGCACACCTAAACCTCGCCTAATGCTGTGGTGTGAGTGTGAGCCCTTTAATACCTTCTACTGTAAACTACAACTGCAAACCTGGTCACCCCATGGCCTGACAGACCACGTCACAGCACCCAGTGGGAGCAGAGCCAATGGAAGGTGTTATGAGACGAGGCAGGTTTCCAAGGGGTCTACAATCAATGCGAGAAGTCGTATGTGCCGCCTGGATCCCCCACCGCCAACAGTATACTATCAACATTTACGTCATTTTCTTTTTATTATAATGGCAGTTTGTAATTTTCCACTTTGCTGCCATTTTTCTTCATAGAAAGGAACAGTTTATAGCTTGAAAAGGGAGGATCATTGATTGAACTAACCGTGACATGTAAGCAAGGCTTTTTTTGAGGAGTTGCGAATCAAATCGACCAATCCACCTCACAATCAGGCAAGAAATCCATTTATAAAACAAAACACAGTTCACAAAGGCTGACATTTCAGTTCCTTCAGTTGTAAGTCTGATTTCAAGATGAACCACAGGCTATCACAAGAGACTGTCAGGCCCTTTCTTTCCTTGAATTTTCGAGATTACCACTAGCCACCAAATTCTGGGGGCTCCTCCTTCTAAGTGTACACTTCAAGATTCTCATCTTTTTGATGCATCTAAAGGCTGCATGTCTTTTTGCAGAACTGCAGATTTAGGTTACTATTCTTCAGCGGCTGGTTGTGTTACTTCTTCATAAGTTCAGACCTTGTTGTAACATAAGGTGTTTACTTAGTAGAGATTTACACATTACTAATTCAATTATCTTGATACTGACAAATATATTCCTAGCTTGCTAGACGTCCTGTGTAGGAGATGATACAGAAAAGGTCAACATATCTAACCATATACCTGATCAAAATGCTGCTTAAAGGTGCAATGTAACATTTTTGGCCAGAATTTTACTTTAAAACATTCAATAAATGGAATGATTGTGAACAGAATGTGAAGAAATCTGCTGATAGGACCACTAGCTCCATGACTAACTGAGCTACTTAGTTAACGACAGCAAATCACTGGGGGGCGACACCCGTTCCGAAGGACCGCCATTCCGACGGTCCGCCATTCCGACTGGGTTATGGTTAAGGTTAGGGTTTCAGGTTCGGAATGGCGACCTTTTTTCAAAAATAATTAAGGGCCGGCATTCCAAAACATGAAAGTGAATGTTCGGAATGGCGGCCCTTCGGAATGCCGCCCTGGACCCCAAATCGCTACAGCCAGAGATAGCTACAGCAGTTAGCGGTTACTCTGATGCTATATTTTTGGAGCTACTTTCGACAGGTGACCATATCTTACACGTTGTACCTTTAATAATGATGTAAAGCGAGGACGATTACATTACATTTAACAAAAACAGCACAGTGTACCTGAAATTTCAAAACACTATGCTGATAACGTTGGACTAAATGACCGAATGCGGTTGATTAGGCTGAGCAAGATGTAAGAATTGACCACCTGTCAAATTAATTCAAATAGGGGGCAGCATACGAGTGCGACCGTAACTGTAGCTGCTGTTAGCTAGTTAGCTCAGTTAGACATGCAGGTAGTGGTTTAGACTGGGAGACTAGAGCACCGGGCAAGTTTTGGTGTTTAAACCACCAGTACAGGAGCTTTAGACCAGGTAAGCCAGCGTTAGCTGATTCAGTAGATGTCCCTGCAACACAATATGTCAGATGTCAAAACTGTTATTTTTTCACATACTATCGATAATTTTGGTTATTTTTAACCTCTAAAACATAATGTTATAAACATAATGTTTTAATGGTGGGGCCCATTTTTTGTAAATAGTGCTGGACAGCTGCATGGGTCGGCATGTTTATTAACACTGAGACAGAAACCCAATTAACTGCACTCTGTGTCCAGGATCAGCACACTGACCAGACAGCCTCGTCATCTGCCTGAGCCAAGACACCAGCTCCATGTCTGAGAACTACATCGGCTGTAAACACCACCCCCGCCCCCCGCCCCCCCGCAAAGCTGGCCAAGTGTGCCAGCCAAACACACACACACACACATACAAGCGTCCTCCCCATGCAGGTGAAACACAATGACTAAATCCCCCAGAGCCAAAGTAACCATCTCCTCATGTCCAATCCCTGCCCTGCGGCCAATCAGGAGGCTCCTGGGCAGCTCCGTTCTAATCAGCAGACTGTCTCGGGGCTTTTACTGTACCAGACTGTAGCTTAGGAGAATCTCCTCATGTTCTATAAGGTATTAGACACTGATATGAGCTTTATCAAAGGCAGATTTTCCCATCGCAGTGGGAAAAAGTGAGGCAGTGGTCACCTGAAGGTCAGAGAAACAAATAGACTACCTGACAGGCTGGTACACAGAAATACTCCACCCCAATACACTAAATCTAAAGTGTGACTATTTTAAAAAATAGTTTTAAGTTTAAAAGAAAAACTCACTCAAGACCTTTGCTGATACTATTTGGTCAACCGATAACATTAGCAAACGTTAGCAAATTTGAAATGATACTGTTGTGTAACTGATGATGCTGATTTGCTGGCATGTCATTCCAGCCTCAGTCACAATGTTGATGTCTCTACGTAACTCAAGAGAATTCTGGGAAATGAAGACAAAGAAGCTCAAAAGTCGTAATGATATATTGCTGGTTGCAAGTCATAAAATGTACGCACAGCAAACGTTAGCTATCACCC
This sequence comes from Pagrus major, assembly GCF_040436345.1. NCBI lineage: Eukaryota > Metazoa > Chordata > Actinopteri > Spariformes > Sparidae > Pagrus > Pagrus major. The sequence goes on along the minus strand of NC_133234.1, from coordinate 9,327,205 downwards.
ACAACCGTTTGATAGCGCTTCATGATATGATAGAAACATCCTAAATTGATTCTCAAATATCAACGCACAACTTGGACTCATTTAATGCTAGCTACCGTATGCTAATGTTAGCTGTTGTGTAACGGTAGCTAATGGGTTATCAAATGTGTTGTTTTACCTTGAAAAACTTTGCGGTGTCCCTCCAGATGTTCACTATTAAATGTCTTTTCTTGCTGATCAATAAGGAAGATGTGAAATTAAAAAGATTTCCTATCAGAGGAAAATGGCCACCGTGCGCTCCAGTCTTTCTCTCAAATATGGCCACTTCTGGCTACAGAAAAACTAAGATGGCGTCGGCTTAAGTGCCAAACTTGAGGTTTTAAAATAGTCCACAAATTTGTGACGTCACCATGGGTTTGCACGCACTGAGCTGATATTCACATAGTTCTATCTATCTAAAGATTGCTAATATTAGCTTACATTAGCCACCATATACTACTAGCTATACCACACCTAGTAAGACTGTAGCAGCTAAACCCACAGTTTGATGAACTACAACAATGCTACTTAGCATTTTTTCCAAGTACAGCCTACTTGTTGCTTTTATACTGTATATTTGAATCCCCTTTTTATAATTTCCAAGAAGCCTCTCATTTCAGTGTGGTCTGAAATTAAACATCATGTAGAGAACAGAAACATGCTCACGAAAAGCAATCCATCACATTTAACATTATGTTTGGTTTCCTGTTTGAAAATGTTACGTTACTATTGAGCGATAATGCAGACGCAAGTATGGAAAGAATTCCAGTATGGTGCATTTGTATGCTCAGACTGAGGCTCGCGTCTGCTTCCAAACAGCAGTCTATTTTATGTAAGAATTTACCAAACCAAAATTGTTACTTGAGTTTCTGCTGTGATTTCCTGACAGTATAGCTTGTGCTTGCAAAGATTGTACGGCAGCTCATACCATAGAGGCTGGAGCCTTGTACCAGAATTTGAATTTGCCTCATTGTTTATTTTAAACTGGTGTCAACTTTCAACCTCGTTACCATGAAACGTTGCAGATCAACAAATACGAAACCATCAAGTTGCAACCAAAGCCTGTATTTTTCACTCTTGTGTGCTTTCCTTTTCTGGATTCTCAGGCAAAGTGAACAAAAGTCCTACAAAAACAGCTCATCCATAAGTCAGCAAAAAGCTTTGATTTATCTGTTTACTTTACCCTTTCTTCTGTATTTTTGCGCTGTCATCTTTTATTACCGTCATGAGGCAGTCTGTAATTCTGCTTTATAAATGTGCCATATTAATAAGGTTTATTATTGTGGCCTAACGACATTGACAAACTGTTACTCGAGCCATCCTCGGCCTCCCTGTCAGTGAACCAGACGACGATGGCTGTGGTTATTTTCTCCTTCGCATAAATCAGTTGGTTTTGACAGAAGAGGGGCAGTAACACTCTTGATTGAACACGCACAGACACACAAACACACACATTCTCAATATAGCATAATTACTGCTGGCCTACATAGTGCTCTATCCAAACCGCATGACATGGCAGGATAGTGGAAAAATGACAATTTATGTCACTAGAATTTGTCCTATCAGGTTGCACAGCTGTTTATTTTCTCTCTGTGGTTGGTGATGGCATCTGCAGCTCTGAGGGAAAATTTATGCTCATGAAGTTTGATTTAGATTGGCTTTAGAGAGTCATGCAATGTTTTCATAGTTTTACCAAAAGGCTTAGTCATATCTGTAAAATCGACTTTTAAAGCAGCAACAAGGAAGTTTAAATTTTTGTTGATTCTGACGGCCCCTGTGGACAGAAACAGTTCGAGCACCGTCACCTTCTGTCTATGATCTAGTTCTGGCTAGCATGTGCTGAAGCTTTAGAAGCAGCTTTTTAAAACACAGCTGTTTGCAGGCTGCATACAGAAGAGGTGATGTGGCTCTGTAATATTAATAAACTGTAATATGATGATAAAAAAGGTAAACGTTCCCTGAAATGCCTCGCCAGTAGTCCCGCCTTTAATTCTGTGACTTTGTGACATCACACTATGCCATGGAGTCACACATTTGCATAATTTATGTGCAGCAGCTAGTTTGGCATGTAAAAATTGATTAAGCACATCTGCTCTGTTGTTGTTAGCGGCCCTGGGTCAGGCGTGTGTGAGCTGACCAATCATAGGGGACTGGGTATTCATGCGGGGAGGCCTTAAAGAGACAGGAGCAAAAAAATTTGAAGAAAAAAAAGTATAATAAGTTCTTCTATAACTTTAAGGAACTAGTTATTTTCAGCGAAACCATGATCTTTTCCTAAACCTAACCAAGTAGTTTTGCTGCCTTTATTTTGAAAATGTAACCTGACTTGTCATGTTTGTTATTAATAACTTGACCACAGAATGAAACTGCTGTTTTGATGAGGAGGCCAAACGCACAAATGGTTTGGTGCGAAGAAGAACTATACAGAAATAGCCAATCTTCTCGCAGATAGTCCCATTTGTTATGTAGGTCACATGGAGGTATCAGTATTAAACTGAGACTGTTTCATAACCAGCTAAAAGTTCCTTGTAGTACATTTAAGTGGGAAACTGAGGATCTGGGTCGTCCCTGAGTTGCTTGTCACTGGCTTGCTTGCCTGAAATGTAACAAGTGAACAACAGAGCCTGTATTTCTTTCTTTCCAAGAGTAGATTGACTCAGGACTCTTGTTGAACATTAGCTGCTGGTATTTCACCTAACTTGGATTCAGACGGCTCTGCCCATGAATTAAAGGACGTCATTGTAAGTGTTACAGTGCTTATATAACATCTTGCTTGGTGCGTTCAGGTTTATGTGTGATTCAGCATTATTTTCACAGTGTGCAGCCTTTAGAGTGGTTTGACATCATCTGGCCTGTGTATGCCTTCTGTATTTTCCATGCAGTCATACCTACACTTTTTTTTCAGGCTGTGGTTGTTTTGTCAGACTTTAAATATCAATTGTGTCACTCTAATCTATCTTTGTCTCGCTGCCTCTGTATCTCTCCGCCTCTCTCCTCTTATGGTGACAGCGCCGTACCCAAATTGGCACAATTCAAACCAGTTGAGACACTGTGTGTTTCCCACTAAGCATTGTGTGTTTCCCACTAAGCATGACTTTGTTCCCGTAATCCTTCTCTTTCAGCTGCACCTAAATAATTACATTTCTTCTTCTACTACACACGAGATGGTTGCAACCAAAATACAGTTGTTTAAACATGGCTGAAACAATCATGTAAACCCAAGGCTCTTCATTACAGCAGTTAAATGCCAGATGAAATTTCATGAGGCACAGAGTTCTCCTCCATTGACTCTCTATGAGAAATAAATAAGCATGGGAAATGGGGATTAATGCAAATCAGGCCTGCAATATACCTAGAGCATTTGGAAAAGAAAGCTTGCACATGAGCACATTCGTGGGATGAAAACCAACCGAGTGAAGCAAAGTGCTGCAGACTGTGGGTGTCCTGGCTGCTCTCTTGGTTAATGTGCCCACCATGTAAATGTGAGACTTGTATCCGGCCCCTGTCTTTGGTCACGTCATGCCCTCGCTGTCTCTGGTCGTGTCTCCAGTGTCTTTATGCTCGGAGGCGTCTTTAGTTGCTTCCAAAACCCTAAAAAACCTGGATCCTGTCGGTGTCCTTGGGGTGTGGGTATTACAGCTAGAGAAGTCTGAGTTTGGGGCTGTACAAAAATTATGAGGCAGGGAGTAGGGGTCAGAAAAGGGGGAGGTTTATTTATTTCTTTATTTTTGCTGAAGAGAGGATAATCACTGTTTTAGGGAGATTTAGCCTACTGTAAAAAAACAAAACAAAAAACCAACAAAACAAAAATGACTAACTAGAATTACTGGACAAAATGTTGGGCCCCTCAACAGCCTTGGTGTTGGCATGTTTACCATAACTTTGTCAATCCCTAATTCCACTTTCATGGTGCGATGTGCTCACTTATTATCACATTGAAATATTAAGGCTTGAATATGAGTGCATCATCTACAATTCTTTGTGTACTTTTAGTTATCTGTGGTGAAACAAACTGTTTAGACTGGAATTTCTTTATTTTTTATAAAAAAAGAAACACATGGTCCACAAATCCCCTGTATGCAAACCCTAAACCCTAACACTCCCCTGGTCCGCGAGCTCCCAGCCTGACCCACTAGCTGCACAGCTAACTAGCTAACGGTGCCTATAGTTAGCAGCAGTCAGCGGTTACTCTGGTGATATGCTGCCCCCTATTTGTTGTAAGTATGAATTTGACAAGTGGCTAATTCTTACATAATGTGCCTTTAACTATTAGAATGCCACCAGCTTGTTGGCTGTCCTGTATCACATACAGTACAGTGAGTGAGATAAACAAACAGAAAAGAAAAAGACCAGATCTGACCTTCAAAAACAGTAAAATACGCTTAAGAAACAGCTTTTGACAGCACAATGTGACATTATTTTTCATGTTTTGATTGAGCTTCAGCTTTACCTCTGTGTACTGCTTGTTTCTAAACTCTCCCTTTAAACTTACCTTTATACCAGCTCATTCTTACATCTCTTGATCCCTGCGAACCAGCTCCATATGTGTGTGGATGTGTGTGTGTGTGTGTGTGTGAGTCTTGGAACAAGCTGTGATCTCTGTTTATCTTTCTTGTTCTTCCCGCTTCCTGGTCGGGGGGGTTGCACAGTAATAAAAGTTTAAGGTACACTAATGCTTACTGGAGACAGTCTAGGTCAAAGTAAACTTCCCCTTGATGACTTTCAATGTCTCCTCACAAAAGAGTCTCGTTAATCATCAGTCAGGAACACAGATAGAATGAGAGAACGTGTTGTTTTACCAGTGTGGTGCTGCAGGGAGCCGATTTACAGAGAAGTTATTTAGTAGAATTATTACGGTACTACGGACGATATCAAAGGTTGTGACATGAGCTGCAATGGAAATAGATAAGGAGCTACATATGTAAGACTCTGCTTTACTGAGTAGATGTGAGGGAGGAGAAGATGAAGAAGTGGAGGTGGGGAGGGGAGGGGATCCTGTGCCACACAAGTTGCCCCTGGGGCCTGAGTGGTCGCGTTGGCTTTGGCAGGAAAAGGGAGGAAGCAGAGAGGAGGGGGATGTGTGTGTGTGTGTGTGTGTGTGTGTGTGTGGAGGTGGGGGCTGTCGAGGGCAGCTCCTGGTGCCACGTTTGCATCACAGAACTGTAATTCCTTTCAGTGCTGAGCAAAGCAGAGCTGGCACTGTGGCTGCTTCACTTTTTTTTTTAAAAACATTTTTGACCGGTTGCTGCTCCATTAACGCCCACAGAGCAACATGATAACAACAGTGTCGGGGTGTATTTATTTATTTTTCTAACTTTTTTTTTCTTTTAACAGCAGTCATGTGTCTCTTTGTTTGCAACTTCTAAGAACTGACCTTTGTTCTGTACAAATAACGTGATTGTGATTGGCCAATTAACTGCATGAAATTCTTAGAAAATTTTGTAATGATGGGTCCCAGATTTCACACAGATGTAAACAAAACCTTACAACCATAGATTTTGACATCAAAATTGACTAGCAGATTTAATCAGCTGTAGATTTACTGAAATCTGCGAGTTGACAGATTGTTTAAAAAAAGGAACCATAACCGTGAAATGCAGGGTTGCATTTTACGATATAATGGATGTGGTCAGCCTAAACTGATAAACTAGCATCACAGCTCTCACATAAATCAGTCCTTCTTGGGGCTTTTTCTAACTTGTAACCCTTTATCCACCTTATTCCTAGCCCCCATGATACCTTGCCTGAATTAAAGGTGCATCCAGTCACAAAACAGGAACTTTTCATGCTAACATGAGGATGCTAATCCTCTTTCTTGAAGCGACTGGTGCAGCCCATTATTCATTCATGAAGATCGAGGTTTGCAACTATATCCAGTGAATACTATGAACACTACACGCCTTAAGTACCGCCGGGGCGTCAGTTATTATGATACTAATGATACTATCACCCATAATTCTTTCCCCAGGGATCTCCCTAGGAAACTTGTGGTAGCTAGGCTTTGAAAGAAACGCTATGCTAGGTTACTATTAAAGTTTCCATGAAAGGGCTAGTGCTATTTGTGTTAGCATAGTTGCGTGTTTCCTGTATAAACAAGCAGATAGGGACAGACCCGTTGCAGATATCAGTTGGTGTTCACAGTAGCCAATAGCACCATAGAGCTAGCAGTCAGCCGACTCCACTCTGACCGCTCCCAGTGAACACAGCCGGACCAGGACGGAACAACACAGCCTCAGAGAAGACGGAGGCAAGTGTGACGACAGGGAACACAGCACCACGGTGGTTTGCTGGGTCAGCAAATACCGCCAACTAGCTAACGGCAGCTACATTTAGCAGCATTTAGCGATCACTTTAGGGACAAAGCTAATGGTTTAAGTACAACAAGAAAGTCTGTAAATCGCCTCTGTGCTGTAACTGGCCTTTAACGTTGTCGGAGGCTGCGTACGGCCTCAGGCCTCAGCAGCTACTGTCCAGCTATCAGCTAACTGTCCAGAGTTGAGGCAGAGCAGCCGGAGGACAGCAGAAAATACTCCGGTTTCACCCCAATCAGTGAATACATTTCTAAAGTTGTGTTTTTAAGTGATTAAACTATGTTTTTTGTAAGTTATCTGTGAGTGTTATTGGATGGAATTTTAGTACACGCAGGATGAGTCATCAACATGTTTTTTTATCATTATCCAGGAACTTATAAACTCTAAAATAAAAATGTCTACAAAATGACTTTTTTTTTGCCATTGTTGGGCCTGATACCGGCACATAGGTGAGATATGGAGTAAGACGTGATAAAAATGTTAACTTCAGGGTGATGAAGCTAGTCAGCAAGGCATGCTTGTGCGTGTTTCTCTGACAACCGCTTCGACACGTGGAAAAATCCAAAGGTAGACAATTGGTAGACAAAATCCAAAGGTGTCTAGTTGGGTTTCCCAGCTACAAGCGGACACCCACCGTTTAGAGGAGGGCCTGAGTACACGGTCAATTCCCTCAAACTTCCAGAGAATCTGACAAGCAGGATCTGACATCTTGTTTGCGATGAACAGACAAGTAAACAAAGCTGTCGTGCCGAAAGTGTTTTGGAAATATAGTTTTGTGTAATTTAATTCACCAAAACCCATCAACATGGTCACATTACTGAATTTCCTTCCAATAAAACACAAAGAGCACAGATCTCAGCATACATGCACACACATACACATTCAAAACAAACCAACCACTAAACTGTTGTCTACATCTCTGCCTCATAATGACACTGTTTGTGCATCCTCATAAGATGAGGAAATTGCATGGCATCAAGTCTGATTGGACCCATGTCTGTAATTGTCACGTCTGTGTTGTTGCTTTTGGAAGTGTTTCTTTATTTTTTCATCTTTGTTTCTGACTCTCTCACTTGTAAATTGTGCTGTTCAGAGGATTATGTGTGGGGTTGCAGATGAAGCATCGTTGCTTGCAAAAACAGTGTGATGCAACTGAAAATAAGATAGATACTTATAGAGACTTATTGTACCAATTTAGCATTTTGCCGACTGCTACTGTGTGACATAAGCATGGGCCTGGACAAATGACAATAAATTATCAATGCAGTGATACATACAAACACAGTGTTACATAAAACAGCATGACTCCACAGAGGAATTAAACATTTAAACAAAACCGAGAATTTATGGAGAAAAACAAAGAACAAAAGCGAATGTGAAATTACATTTCAAAGTGAAACAAATGACAAAACCCAAGGGAAGTGTACAATTATGTAAACCCACCATTCACACACACAGACACACAGGCACTGTTTACAGTAATGTGAGTCAGTAATAATCCACGGTGGAAGGTTCAGTCGGACTCTGAAGCAGTCGGGGTTTTCCAAAGTCCACAACTGCATCGGTGTTGGAAAATTACTGAAAAGCACCAAATGTTTTGGTGTGGAGTTCACAGCCAGGTGGTTCGAATTCTGTGGAAATCTCTGTTTTCAGCATGAGATGTGTCAAACCACACTCAACCCTGACCCCAACCCCGACCACAAATCATGTGAAATCAATAAAGTTCAGATTCGATAACTTGGAGTGTCACTCATTTTTCCTGAAAGATTTATTGGGAGCCATGAGCGGCTAAACTTAATTGGCCAGTGTTATCAATGTCGAACCTTTCAGTACCATTCATATGACTGATGTGGGAAAAGTCTTGGGCTGTGAAATTAAAACAATGGGCTGAAAGAGACTAAAATGTTCAATGCAGCTCTGAGGGGAAATGTTGATAAGAGGTCATAATTGCCTGCGGGTTGATCACGCTTGAATGGTAATAATAATAATGATATGATGATAATAAGTTTATTTGTAGAGCACTTATCAAAAGCTACATTATAAAGTGCTACACAAAAACACAATAATAATAATGAAATAGAGCCATGCAAGACTTAAGAAAAAATAAACCTAAACATGCCTTTATAGGAGATCCTATCGATAAAAATAAGTCATATAAAGTGATTTAAAAGAAAACGTTGATGTAGCCAGCTGTAGTTTCTCAGGCAGGTCGTTCCACAGCCGAGCTGTTCTCCTTGTCTTGAAGCGTGAGCTGGGAACAGCCAGCAGGTTCCTGTCTGAGGATCTTAGGCTGCGCACATGTTGGTAAGGGGACAGCAGTTCTGATATATATTCTGGGGCCAGGCCATGAAGGGCTTTAAAAGTAATAAGTCAAATTTTAAAATCAATCCTAAAACAAACAGGCAGGAGTAATGTGTTCCATTTTCTCAGTTGTTGTTTGGAGTCTCGCTGCTAGATTTTGATATCAAATATTGATTAGTGCAACTCAACAGTTCAGGAAAGACTCCTGTACACTTACTCTTAAAGATATAATATGTAACTATCCCGCATTAAAATGCTAAAAACAGCAGTACCTGTGTTTACATTTTGTTGAGTTGTGTACTTACATTATCCCAAATGTTTCCAACAATGTTCACACATCAGGAAGATTATTATCAGCAATAGTGGTTGTTTAACAGTGTTCAACACCAGCGGAGGAGGTGTTTATTCGCCCCAATCAGCCAGATTACTTGACCATATGTTAGCAATAAGCTAGCAAGCAACAACACTTGAGGGTGTGTGTATCTGTGTGTTTGAATTCAGGCCAATCACTGAACTCAGCACTCACCAGAGACTCTGGTTCTCTCTCTTCATTTTCCCTTCCCCTTTCTGTAATATTACATTTATGAATTAAAGTATATTACTGTACCTCTTCCAGCTCCAAGCGGCAATCAACATTACAGAACATAAACACCAGGCCATGGCGGTTACCTTCGTGAATCACTGCTGCAGTCAGGTTGCTAAACAGGAGTGAAGTGAAAATCCACTTTCTACTTAAGTTAATAGGTAATCTCTGAGCGCTCCTCCCATCTGTAAATGGTTGCGCATCGGAGCAGAATGCGTTATGACTCTGGGTGTTTATTCCTCCAGAAGCTCTGGCTCTGCACTTGGCTCTCTCCTCCAGAGCTGACCAGCTTTGAACAGCTGCAGCGGCCCTGCCCTCCCCACAAAACACTCGGCAAACATCTTTTGTTTTGTTTTAATAAAGAGACCCTTAGTGGCAAAAAATTCATATTGTGTGTTAAAAAAAGAGTCAAGCTGCAGGACATTCGAGAAAAGATCATAGTGTGCATGTCCAAGATCCAATATAGTAAAATATCCAAACATTTAGTAGGTGAGCAGCGCATAATTTGCAAAAAGGCATCATGTAAAATCCTCATCAAGATAACTGGAAGACAAATTTATTTAGAGAATAAATCCAAGTTTATTTTGATCAACAAAATCTCTTTCAGTTTGGGAAAAGTGCCCTTCATATTAAATTAAAAATAATCAGTACAATATATTTTCATTGAAATAGCGTCAGTACATTACAGTAATTAGACAATTTACATACAACATACATTGGATGCAAGCGGCACCTCTGAAGCGTCGGTCAAATTAACCTGTCTCTGGCCTGTATTGGATTACAGTTTTAAAAATAATTTGAAGATGCAGAGCCAAGAAAGCATTACAAGTTTTCCCCGTGTAGCAGCTTATAGATGGTCAGAAACAGTGAATACGGTCGTATAAACTCAGATTTAACTGCGAAAAAACCACCACTGTGCTTACAGGACAGCTTTCCATCTTTCCAGCCGGCTGTTTGCACTCACACCAGTTTCCCTGGATACCGGGGGCATCAAAATACAGGCACAATGACAAATACCAGCATCTGTGTGTGTGTGTGTGTGTGAGTGTGTGTGTGTGTGTGTGAGTGTGTGCGTGTGTGTGTGTGTGTTGGGTCAGTGAGGTTCAGTCTGGGCGGTAATGTGAGACCAAGATGAAACACTCAGCCATCAGCACATTCCTATGGGCCTCGGTTTTCTTCAGCATAGAGAGAGAGGAAAGGAAAGAGAGAAAGAGAAAGAAAGAAAGAAAGACAGAAAGAAAGAAAGAAAGAAAGAAAAACAAAAGAAAGGAAAAGAGGAAGGACGTCAGAAAGACGGGAATATTACAGAGAGAGAAAACCAAGCAGCAGTAAACATGTCAGCTACTATAAATGATGCAGTTGCCTTCAGGGCCATTCGGTAACAATCATAATCTCACAGCAAAAACTCCTCCACCTCTCATTTGTATAAGTCTGTATACTGTTATAGTCTTTATATAATGCTATGCTTTACGGAGGCTCTGCACAAATTGGCCTTCAGCCCCGCCTGCTTCATGATGGTGGTTAACGGAGGAATTTACTTCCCACAAATATTGTCTGAAATATCTGTGAACCAGACTAGAAACAACGCGCTGCCTTCAAATCACTGTTGTGATGTGGCTGCAGAACCATTTAATAAATCTACTTAAAATCCTGTGCACCCAGACGTTTGTTTGTTTGTTAAAAATTCACAGCCTGCCGTCCTTTGTTTTTTTATCCAGGTCAACGAGTGTAGCTTCAACATGGCCTCTTAGACAGTACAGTGTGACTCTATACTCATTTCTGCCCATGTAACTGTATTGCATTAAGTATAATGACAGCCTGTAATGATAACATTTTATTTCTGAAGTTTGTGCTTTACCTTCTTTACACTCTATTAAACTTATAGCGATAGTCAAAGTTAACGAATCTGTTGTGGGTGCTTATTCCTCCAGAAGGTCCGGCTCTGTCACGACTCTCTACTCTGAAGCAAGCCATTCTGACAAGGTTGATTTGTGAGGGTGGTCTGTGTGACACAGTTACCATCTTAACAACACCAAATACTCACTTGCTAGCATGGACAAAGCGTTTGCTAACAAACTAGCTAATAGGTGTAAAAGTAGATGGCCAGTTTTTATGTGCATTTTCAAAAAAACATGAGTGGAAACAAAGGAAATAAAAAAAATATATCGCAAAATCTTTACAGTGAGCTGGAAAAGTTTGTGTATCAATCAAAGCAAAATGCAACACAGTGCAAAGGCGTGGCACCTTATTAAAAAGTTAGCGCAACATGCTGTTTCTCTTGGTGAACAAACTTCTAATATTCCCATAATGGTAGTGAGTCTTTTGCATATTATGTACATGTATATTTTTTTACATTATTTTCTTGAAATTTGGCTAAACTCAGAGCTTTGGCTACATTTGAAGGAAAGCCCAGCTGGATTGTACAACAAGTGATTCCAGTTGCCAAAAAAGTGAACACACTAACTCTGTAGCCAAATGTAGCCTTGCTAACTACAGCAATGTGTTGCTTTCACAGTTGTCTGTATGTAGATGCTTGCGTAGTGACCCTACAAGTGGATGTAATACATTTTAAAGTGCTTAATTTGTCATATATCATCCAATCTTACACTCATGCTAACTAGCTAGCTAGGATCTGTGCTAAAGTAACTTATTGACCTTTTGCAGCATGCTATGTTTCTGCTGACCGCGGCTAGCTGACTGTATTACTGACAAGTGCACATCTGTTCTTATTCAGACAGTAAATACCAGCACAGAAATAGAAGAAAGCCTCCAATCTATCATTCCTCCACATAACTCGACAGGACTCAGAGACAAAAGCTGTGACCCCCCCCTCTCATTGACTTTGTAGTGCTACATATTTTACCATTTTATTTTAAGTGTTCGAAGTCCGCCTCAAAAAATGTCACAGTGGAACAACAGAAGTAGTGTCATGATATGCATACTTGCCAACCCTCCCGATTTCCCCAGGAGACTGCAGTTTTTCATTGCCCTCTTCCAGTTTCCCCCCGGGTCACAATTCTCCTTTATTTCTGACTATTTCTTACCATTTTTCACACTTTTTCCCCTTTCAGTTGTCAGAACCTGTTTCTGGCGCTGTACAGTGTGCAGTCTGTTCTGTTCTGTTGCCCCTCGTCCTCCTCAGTGAGTGAGAGACGGCCAGAGACATGGAGAGGAGGACGAATATTTAAACAATTGTCAGTCGCCCTGGAGAGAAGGGTACCTGTTTCTTACATACATTTGCATACAAATTCTGATTATTAATTCATTCATTTAGTGTCCAAAAACTCAATGTGTTGCTCACCAAAGATGATACTTTTAAGTGACTTTTACAGTATATAGGGATGATGAATGAATGAACTGGGGATTGGTTTTGGACAAGGTTGAGGGGATCCATGACTTGTCTAGTAATCGATAAGCTGAAATCAAAATACTCTTTTCATGTGCAATTTTCTCTATTGAGGACAAACCTATACTTGAAAGTGAAATGCAGGAGATATGGTTTGTTCAGATTTCTATTTCTAAAGTCTTGCACTGAAAATGGGTCAATCGGTAAAACGCTCTTATGTGTCATTAACTTTAGTGGCAACCTGTTCCTGCTCCACTTTCTATCTTCAGGACAAGCTTCAAAGACTTGGCAGTGATCTCGGGAACATTCTTAATACTTTTTGACGCTAACGATAAAAGCACAAATGTGTTGAAAGTGCATGGGCTTTTTTAAAAAAAAAACACATACATGCATACAAATGATTAAACTTGCATTTCACTGTGATATTGTCCTCGCCCAAAAATTCAAAATAATGTGATTATTTTCACAAAGTTAATGCTGTTCTCTCTGCCACCTCACTACATTGAGTAGCTAGCTACGCATAACACTGGCACAACTGCAGGTTTACCTTCTGCTGGCACGCAGCCGCCTGCTGAGCAGCAGGAGAGAAACAGAAACAGAGCAAGCGCTCCAGGGATTTTATTTTATTTTCGTGACGACAGCAGTTTTTTCCAGTAACGCATTGCTTTTATGAAAAACTGACTATTGCAGAACTAACGATTTACGTAACTCGTTACAACAAAAAAGTAATCCGAGTACTTTAACGGATTACTTTGTAACAAGTTACCCCCAACGCTGTCCTTTCAAATGATCCATCTCAAACGTCAGTGGTGTCGGAGAGTGTGAATGGACGATTGCACGCCATGTTGTTCAACACATTTTCATAAGAGCCCAGCAAGAATGTGATGGGCAGCTACAAACTTAAAGTGGTTCAATGTGTGGCCTGGATACACTGGCACTAAAAAAATCCTCCATTTGGAAGCAGCCAGTAACAAAGACATCATCATGAGGCTGTATTTCCATGGGTTTATACCGGTGGAGGATATCAGACTGTATCTCCGTGTAAGTATTTGACCTCAAAACTAAAGCTTTTAATCTTTATGCCCCGCAATTTGCGACTTAACGAAGCCTGACCTCTGCGCTTATGTAATTTGAATTTGTTGCACCGCGTCTTTTTTCGGTAACCCCTGGCAACCATGCAAACACACTGTGACAGACATCTCTCTCCGTGATCAACATAATAATTTCAGGTCATTATGGTGTCACGGTCAAAGAATGCCACTTCAGAGAGCTGCAGCTATGAACAAACAGGATGTGTGTTTTTGTGCTACAGTGAATACAGTGTTCGTCTCTCAGGAGCATTGTGTAAAAATACACTCAGATAATACTAAAATTCATGAAGGAGGAGAGGAGGGGTTGGTGGATGTGATGCTGTTTTTCTGTCTTTCTGCCTCGTTCAGGACCGTCTGCCTCATTTTCTCCATTCTTTCTCCATTTTTCTGATTCAGCCCACCCCTCCAACATCCCACATCCTTCTCCTCCTCTGCATGCAGCGGGGGGAAAAAACGCAGACTCCTCAGTAATTACCCAGCTGGAACTGCTCATGAGGGCTACTCTGACTGTATTAAATTCATAACTGACCAGAGAGACAGATTTCGAACACTCCTCCGTCGCAGTTTGTGTTTTTATATACATTAGGTTACATGTGCGACACCTTGATTGTCGGCTACAGAGGAGGGGGGGGGGAGGCGCTCGGATACACTTCACCACGCTTGCTTTTAGGTCCAACGGTGACGTGATTTCCTACCTCATTGCTGTCTTTTTTGACGATTTGGGAGGTAGAGGTCGAAAGGTTACAGTTAAGCTCGTGACCGGAAGGTGGCCAGTGGTGAACCCAGCACGGCAGTGGAAAGAAGTATTTGGGGAAATTCACTGGAAAGCACCGTTCCGTCCAACAGAAAAAGAAGCCTCAAGGGGATTAAAGGATGAGGAAAAATCCTCCACAGGGAGAGCACTTTTCTGGTTCTCTCATCCATAACAGGCTAGCTGGGAGGAAGTGAATGAAACTTAAACTGTCTGTGTCTCACTTTAACTTTGAAAGGATTCAGTTTTTACTTGTCTTGTCTCGGGTTACTCAAGTACACAGTTATAGATATAATCTAAGATTTCTGCCTTGTAATATCTAAAAACTACCAGGCCTTTGTTATACAATTTGTTGAGTTGTGTACGTATATTATCCCAGATGTTTCAATAATGTTCAAACCAAGAGAAATCCATGAGTTTAAGGGCTCACATGTATTTTTCCCCCACTCTAAACAGCCAGATTACTTTACTGTACATCAGCAGTAAGCAAGCAAGCAACGTCATGCTCTGAGGTCAGTCACTTCAGGTTGATAAATGGGAGTGAAGATAAATACATTTTTCAATCCCAAAAGTTAGAAAGTAATCTCAAAGTGCTCTTCATGTTGGCAAACTCTGGGTGTTTATTCCTCCAGAAGATGTGGCTCTGCACTGGACTTTCTTCCCTGCCGAGGGATAGCTCTGAGCAGCTGAACAGCCCTAGTGTCAGAAATGACATATTGTGCGTTTAAACCTATGATAACTTTTTGGCCACTTATGGGCAACAGGAACAAGCTGAACTGTGAACTGAACACTGCATATTATCAACTTTGAAGTTTAACTATTGATAGCAAACACTGAGCTGGCATAAGGTAGCATTAATGTTAAGTCCAACGGTACCTCTCATTTTAGGTTTGTTTTTGTCTCCACCAACTTCTGAAGGAAAAGGTTTTTTAGCTACTCAATGCTCCACTGTGTTCACCATTTAGTCGCTAACTTTATATGTCCAACGTTGACGCTAGGCAACTTGTGTACTGTGGGTTTATCAGAGCCTTTCACAAAAAAAAAATCTTCCTGCTGTAGCCGAAAATGCTGCTGATGAGAACGGTGAGAGTGAACCCAAAATGTAAGGTGCGGCCCAGAAACCAAAACAAAAGGTTGAAAGATGCTAAAATGCTCAGTAGATCTGAGAGGAACTGCAGAGTTTTTTGTGGGTCTGTCACCATGAGTGACACCTTTCACATTACAAACAGACATTTGATTCCTTGTTGATATAAAGAATTTGAAGTGTGCAGCTTTAAACATGAAGGAGCAAACATCTTACTGCTGTCAGACTCTGACATTATTTATCACATTTAATGCCCCAACATCTTTTGTTAGTATTTGTAGTCTGCTTATGAACTTGATAAACCCTCTATGAACTTAAAAGATTATATGTAAGTTTCTGCATTTGCCCTAATTGGATTAAGTCCAGTTATTAGTGTCCCAGTGAACATTCTTGTGGATTTAGCTATGTAAACAATAGATATGATTGTGAGTGCAGAATGTCTGCCTCTTTCACAGCAGACATTCTGACGTGCCATGGGTCCAGTTCCAGGGTCCTACTGTCAAAATGAATGTGTGGGTATGTACAGGGCTAACTATGAATGGTACAGTTATTCACTGTCCAAACCTGCAAGGGTGGAGCTGCAAAAGGGATATTAGACAGGCGAGACACTGACTCCTGTATTACACATGGTACCAAGCAGAAATCACACACAGAGACTCTCTAGATGAAGCTTGGAAGTCAACCTTTATTGATAATGTTTAAAAAAAAAGTCATGTCAACCAACAAGAGAAAATCATATACGTCTTTCATATTTGCTTCAGTACTGCTGTTTATACGTGTAAAAAACACATAACATAACATATTGTATCTCATCTTGACTAGGAATGAAGGCCACTGCAGCGGCTCCCCTCCAAACACTGATCCTGCATCAATGCCGCATTCATTCTTTCTTAGGGGTCAACCGAATTAACACACAAAACAAAAACGTCTTAAGTGTGTCAAACAGTAATTCTTTGAAACCTAAGAGGTTCAGCAATCTGAGCAATCAGTGGAACATCTACAGGCCACATTTGTTTGCATTTTCATCAGAGCAGAGATAGAAAACAAGGAAATGCTGAGTCAAAAGTAATTATACTTTGTGTTTCTATCTAAATGTGTAATGATGTGACAAATTCGATATTAACATTCACTATCAAGGCGTCATTGATAAATCCGATGAGGTGATGAGATCTGCTTTAGTTTTATTCCTCAGAGAACTTCATTCTCTCGGCAACATTGGATGAGCAAAGGGAGGAAGTGACACAAAGGTGCAATTTGATGGTGCAGGAAAATTAGGGTGTAGTACAATATCATTGTGTTGCTGGGTTAAAGAATCTGTAAACAGTTGACTTTTCTAAGGAAAAATCTAATTCCTAGTTGTCTCACCTTAAAGGTACCACCGCTAAACAAACGGGCATGTTGCCTCAAATCCAATGTGTGACAGGTGCAACACTTTGCCATATAAATGAGATCTGGTGTAGTTAAGTACAATTATCGTTAACACAAGTCCATCACCAGCATGAGAAATGTGGTCAAAAAAGATGCTAGAAATTGCGAGCAAAGCATAATTGTAATATTTACGTCCAATTTCTTTATGGTAATTATAACAAAGCAGTACAATTATTGCCATTTGATGATTGCGACATTTGAGGTAGTACCTTGTCACAAAAACATGTTCTACCTCAACTGAGCTGTGTTGTGATTTTTAAGGCAAATTAAAAGACATTTTTGGTGAAATATGAAGTTAATCTTGGACACAACATATGCACCTTTTTCTTTTAGTGCAGCTTCAAGGCACTGAGACCGATTCTGAATGCTTGTAGTAACACAACGGTACACGACATAACTGAATGACGTACATCAAACTGAAAGTATAAAAAAATCAAACAAGAAGAAAATTCCAGAAGGCACTGGATATAAAAGGAATACCAGCATTTTTCAACCTCTTTTCTACACCCTGAAGTTAAAATCTCAAAGTTGTTTTCGTTTCTAGTCATTGCTAGCGTTGCTAACAGCATCTTTTCAGCTGCTAGCAAGGAGCTTTGGATCACATAAAACACACAAATATATATATAAAAAATATATTTTATGTTTTTTAATTACCGAGCATTAAATGTACCTGGATCGCTTTTAGTTTCAAATGTTTTTCAGTGTAGCTGAGAGGTTGACAAACACTGGTAAGCCATATATGACTTTTAACTGGCTAGCTGTTGTGTGTCTAAATTCTGCGCACAGTGTCCGTCTTGGCGGTTGGACACCTTGTCGATATTCAAGTACTCTCCTCTATTTCTCTCGGGGAGTAAAATAAATTAGATGCTCTTTGAACTGCCCTGCAGTTGCAATGTGACAGGTGATGATAAACTGAAGACATAAAACACACATATTGGTATCAAAGTACAGTATGAGGATTGTGTATAAAAAAACAAATGTGAGGAGAGACGTTAACCTGATTTCTGGTTGCTTGATTTCATACGTTTCCATGTCCAAAAAAAAAAGTTGCCCAACAGTCTATGTGCGCAGATACCAAAACAAAAAAATAAAACAAAAAAATATACGTATATTGCTGTACTCTAAATTCAACTACATGAAAAGGGTGGTTAAGGACAAAATCCAAAGCCTCAAAGATATCGACCAACATAACATTCAAAAACACATCTCAAACACATATTGTAAAAACATACCTTCCACATGACGTCTGTACACTTCCCTGTCACTGAATGGTACAAAAACTGAACCACAAAATCGAGTAACTGTATACTTTGTGTTACAGGGCTGGAATTTGTTGGGTCAGCATGTTTTCTAATAGAAGAAACATCACAAAAAGGTGAAGAAAAAAATCATTTTGGCATTGAGAACATGTAACAATGTCCAAAATTCTTTTTTTTTTTTTTAGCAAATCAGATATGTTAGCAACATGACCAATTGAAATTGCTTTCACCTTCACAGCAATGGACAAACAAACCAATCCATTCTTCTCAAAGTTCTCAGATTTTCATGTACAACCTACTTTTCGCCTTAACTCTTGACAACAATGGCCAAACTCAGTAGTTGATAAAGACAACAAAGAAATTTCATCCATTGCATAATGCTTCTGTGGACTTCCTGTCCCTACATGCTTTGCTGTCCAGCAACAATCCTCCCTGATCTCACACGTGCCAACAATAAGTAAAATATTTTCCCCGAATAACCCCGTTCATCCTCGGTATGGGACAGAGTGTCAAGTCAAACCGCTTGTCAAAATCAAGCAGATAGTCATGGCCTGTACAAAATGACTTTTTCCAATTTTGGGGGGTGTTCCACTCTTTACTTTGTGCCTAAAAAATGGAACAGAGAGCATTCAATTTCTGTTCTTATTGCAAGTTTCCCTTCTATTCCAACATTTTTTCCCTCCAGAGTTTATCATGCTTGACATGCATGATAACGACAACGACTTGAAGGTTGTCTTGACACTCTTTCCCATAAAAGAGGAGGAGCACAGGAGGACTGGGACTCAAAATACTGCTGGTCTTTGGCTTATAGCAGGAGTATCTGTGGCAGCGAGGACCACAACCTTCAAACTGAAGGAACTGGTCAACAGAGCGATAAGTCTGTGATATCAAAGCGGGTGCGTTAGGGGGCGGGAGGGGTTTGTCTGTGTGATTCAGGGTCGAAGGCTGGGTGGGGGACGCGATGGCGGTGGACATGGTAGCCCCGGGGGTGTGCGGGCGGGCGGTGGCCCTGGTGGTAGCTGGCCTGATGGTGGTGATTTGGGAGGAGGGCTGCTCATGGTGGGAGATGAGGACGCGGTTCGGGTCACAGGGCGGTAGTCTGGTGGCGGGGGTGTGGGTGTGTGGATCGGGGTGCGAGGTTGGGCCTTGGCTGCCGCTGACTCCTCTTTCACTCTTGTGAAGTTGATGCATCGACCCTGATGGAAAGAAAAGAGACAGAGGATTAAAAAAACAAGTTTTTGCTCAAACCTACGACTGATTTGATTGAAATACCTGCAAAAGCAATGACATTCTCATCAGCCTCAGGGGTACTTTTAGTACCAATTCGCAAACGTTAGCATGCTAGCACGCTATACTAGGATGGTGAACGTGGTGGACATTAAACACGCTAAACACCCACATGTTAGTGTTGTCATTATGACCATGTTAGCATGACGTACATTGTAAACATTAACCCTGCTGAACACTAACATGTCTCTTAGACTTGCTGGTGGTAGTGTTTCAATGATTGTGTTAAAAAATCATAATATTTTTTAATCAGTGAGGGATTTTAAAAGGATTTCAAGAGAAGTTGAAAGTATGTACTGAATATGTATGACATTAAAGGTTTGATTTTGAAAAAATAATTGATATCTACAGTAAAAATGTACACACAGGAAGACACTTTCAGGTCCAAACACACACAGGTGTCTAATCTGACGCACATCTGGGCTAAGAAGACAGTGACAATGTGTGTATATGCGCATGTGTGTACAGCCAGCTGGTGTTCCAGATTACACTTAAATCCCTGCTTTGACACCCCCGCTCCGAATGATCCAGGTTAGTCCAATGTTCTGTCCCGAGAACTGCGACTCGCTTACCAAAGTTCAGTCAGTCATTTTCATGAAGAGACCATATGGAGAAAAAACAAGATAGGGAGGGATTGGGCTTAGCAGCTGGGGCTGGTGGGTTTGTGTGTGTGTGGGTGCGGTGTGTGTTTCGGGGTGAAACGTTGGAGGATTTTTAACAGTGTAAGGTGACTCAGACTGTAAAACACATGAATTTGTCACGGGAGAAATCACATTTTACTCCTACGTTACTCGTAAAATATTGCACGAAGCATTAGCTTCACCCGAGTTCACAGAGGTCGCTGTTACCATAGTAAACTGAGAGCTGCACTGTAGATGCATGTGGTTGGCAGCCAGAGTTGAGTGAAGTAATGTTAATCTGTTAATAACCAGTATCAGTGATTGGAGCTGCAGGACCATGGTTGGCTCTGAGAAACGAGTACAGCTCAGTCCAACTTAAAAAGAACTTCACATACTGCACAAAGTGTTGTAGTTTTTTGTTTTAGACAACTTTTTATCTACTGAAAATGTCTACAGCGCAAAAAACAATGAATAAACGCGAGGCAAAGGCAACTTTGAAAGGAGTCTGGACCACATTTTGGACCTACATGGTAGTGTAACATAATAGAAGAAAAAGAAATACATAATCGAATTAGAGTCAGACAGAGAGAACGGGGATATTTGGAGATAAAAATAGAAAACAATACCAGAAAGAACAAAAGTGAACCTAACTGAATTGATGCAACTCTCCAACATCCCACTCTAAACTTTTGGCCTCTACTTCAGCGACCACTCTTGTCCTCTCTTCTCTACATCTACCGCAGACAGACTCCTCTCTAACACTTACATACAGCCGCATAGAGGCAACATTCGGCATAAAATCTAATTTAAAAACAACCACAAGGGACACATTCCGATCATCCCGACAAGTAAATTAGCTGCTGCGAGCAAAATACAAAATGTTGAATAAACAGAGTAGAAAAAGACAAGAATCTAGCAGCGACCAGCAGTCTGGTCTGTCACCACTTATCCAGTCTGGCATTCCTAGACATTGATAAAGCCAGAATGAGGATCTCATATTCTTGAGAATTGTTTCTTGCCTCATATAAATACCCACAAAGAGAGATGTGTAGAGACTGCTTCCTTTGTGCAACACACAAAAATATGCTAAACTAGACTAGCTTTCAATCCCACACAGAATTTATTGTGAAACATTTTTCTTTCTGCTGTTAAAGCTTACAGCTGGTCTGGGTGTCTAGTTGAACCACAGTTGTGTAAGAAACTGTCATTTAGTTCCACAGAATAGCTTCCAGTGTTACTGATGGGAAATGTACAGAAAGGGGAATTTCTTAATGTTTAAATATGAAAAAGCTCAGCTGGAAATGTTCTTTTGACACTATTTTGTTTGTTCATTCACACAAAATCGGAGGTGCAGAAATGAAAAATCAATGTAACTTGGATTAAACAAACGAGATGTAACTTAATAAATAGTGAGCCTTAGAGATGCTGCTAGGCAGGCTAGCTCTGTCCCTTGTTTCTGGTCATTGTGCAAAGTTAAGTTAACTGGCTGCCGACAGTAGCTAGCTTCAGCTTAGCGTACAGATACAGGAGTGATATCAATGTTCTCATCTAACTCTTGACAAAAAAATGTGAATAAGCGTATTTTGTCGAGCTTGTTGAGCAAATAACTCCCCGTTGTTGCTGTTAGATTAATGAACTTTATCTAAACAAGACATAAGGTGCCTTTCAAGGTGTGTGAACCTTATTGCAGGTTTATCAAAAGCAGTTTGATACCCACATAGATGTTTTATTTTAAGCCCAGCTTGGCTTCCTGTACATCATTCTGTTAGCACCCAGCTGCGGTTTGAATCTATGAACATTTTCCTGGATTAAAGAAAACCACGCTTGCTCGTTCTTTCTTGCTGACCTCCTCCACTGTCTGCAGTCTTACCAAGGTCATAAAATTGTCTAGGCTGACCAGATGTATATGTCTGTGTGTGTGTGTGTGTGTGTGTGTGTGTGTGTGTGAGACATGGTCAGTCAGTTGGTGGAAACAGCCCTGGCAGTTGTCTGCCTTACTGTAAGGTATTACCTCATGTCCTTTAGCCGGCTAAATTCTTCCCTGGAGAGGCTTGTGTTTATGAGAGAGAGAGAGTGTGTGTGTGTGTGTGGACCAGCTCTCCCTCATACAGTACACTCTGACGTCAGCGTAATGGATGTGGTTTGGTGACACACACACTCTCATAATGCCTAACTGCAAATTCAAATGTAGATAACTTAATCCTTGTGAGGTTCACTGTGGTCTATCACAGGCAATTTATGTGGTAATGTGTTTATACATATACGGTACACACACACACACACACAAGCATAATGCATTAACAAACAAACACAAACGCACACACGCAGCCACTGATGCTGTACAGAGCCTATGCTAAGCAAACATGCAGAGGGGTTAGTGAGTTCATTGAAGGGAGAGAAGAAAAGTGTGTGTATGTAGTAAGGGGACTACAGGAGAGGAGATCAGGAATCATTGGCAAGAATCAAGGGTGATATGCTGCTGTTGCTATGTTGTGATGAAAATCGACGATGGCAACAGAGTGAGCAATCAAGAGTCCGGACTTGGCCTCATGTGAAGAGTGAGTGTTCCTATTAATTTGAAAGTCTTCCAGCTTTGCGAGTGAGACTTTCCTCTGGTATGGGTGGGACTGCATGTGGTACCAAATAGCTTTTCAGGTAACACATAAAGTAAGGAAATAGGTGCCCCGTGCTTGTTTCCACTCTTTTCCCTTTGAAATAAAACCTTACGCTACCTGGAAATGAGCCGGCCCGCTGGCCTGGGAGATGTTTCTGTCGCTTCGTTACAGACCACAAATGACTTGAGGAGGCGACATCATTTGAGTGGAAAGAGAGGCTCGATTTCTTCGAGAAAATAAAGCTTGCGTCATGCAGAGATTAGGTATGCAGCCATCACTAAAAGCTGCTCTGGGTAAGTGAAATTTGTTGACTAAGGAAATCAAATCCGAGATCTTTTTTATCTGACTGCCAGCTTGCTTTGGTAAAGATGTAATCGTGAGCTAGTCGTGACTTTTTCCTCGTCTCATTTGTCTAAGGGAAAGCTAGAAGCAAATCCTGCCTCTGTACTTGTTTGCGCTGCCAAGAAAACACTCTTAAATGTGGAATTCCCGTTAAAAAAGATCATTGGAAATTTTCTGCTAATAAGGCATGATTTTAACTTGCTCTTGGGACGGGGCTTGATCAGCGGGAAAGTCGGCAGTAGGAAGAAAAGGGAAGGGGAGAAAACAACTGGAAAAGAAGAGAACAGATAAGTGATGGCAGGAAACAAGGAAAAGGGAGTAAAGAAAAGCAGATGAAAAGGAACAAGATGCAGTTATGTTCCCAGGGTGCAATGCTTCCCAAATGTATATGGTACATAATGGGAACATGACAAGGTCATTTGTTCACAAGTTGCTATTTTCTAAGGGTTAGGGGTTTGACACAAACACAGTAGCAGGCTTAATGTGTGTTAGAAAACACTGAACCTGTGAACATAGGATCCTGTGAACATAGGACCTAGGGAACATAGAACCCTGTGAAGTTGTACATGCTAACATGCTGACCTGTATCAGGTATCATGTTTACCATCTTACTTAAGCATGTTAGCAACACTGGCTAATTAGCATCAAACACGCCACTAATGTGGCTGGAAACCAAGCAGCCTATGGAGAACTTGAAGTTTATATTCTATATGGTTAACGTTGAATTACAAAGTGCCCGTTGAGGCCAGTGAAGCTGGAAATTATAAGGTATCACCAGAACACATAAACATTAAAAGTGACTTAACTGAATGTGCCAGAGGGGTTTAAAACATCCCTAGAGAGCTCTCTGTACTCTGTGAACTCCCATCTCCTCTCCACATTCAAACCAAACTCTTATCTGTGGCTTTCTGATACAAAGACTCCGGCATTAAAACTAAACCATGTGGCTGATCTGTGAAGATGAGAGAATTTTTACCAGCTTACACACACGAACACATCAGAAAACACTCCTATCGAGCTACAAGGAGTGTGAGCTGTGGTTCTGCTTTCTATCCGTTTTATGGTGTCTAATGTGAAGCAGGTGTGAGAGCGAGGCTGGCTCAACAGGATGGAGATGGGCCAACGGAGGTGTTCGCCAGCAAAGGAACACCAGGAGTGAATGAGACGGAGAGACAGATGGAGGAAGGGAGGGCAAGATGAGTAATGGGTACAGATGACTGAAGCATTTTTAGGCTCGAAACACAAAAGGCCCAGTTTTTGAAACATAAGGTTGGATTTTTAAGGATTTTTTTTGGCTCTGAGATAAATATTCCCACACAAGGATGGATTATCACACACTTGAATATACTGTATTATCATTCTGATTCATCATAAATTCCAGGATCATATAATATATAGTAAAGTCAGTGAAGTTTTTGGCAAAATGTAATATATCACTATCTTAATGTGGGATCCCAGTGAATCATTTCTTTTAAGAAGCAGGTTTTCACATTTTACAGAGGAGTACAGAGGACTGATATAGAGTTTTGTCACATGGTGCAACACCAACCACCTAAAGATAAATATTAGCAAAAGTGAGTGGTTTATCTGCCACTCTTACTGATGTACCACCTCAGAGGAATGTCAATTTTCATATCATCCCTTTTAATTTTGGTCAAAAAAGAAAAGAAGTTACTTTTATCCAGTACACAATGGACCCAATAAAAAGGATTTGAGAAAAATGTGATGCATGAATGAAAGTGGAAAGTCAGGGTGAAAGAAAGAAGAGGGCGATGCAGCTGTGGGTCACCACAGGTATAAACAACTCCAGGAGGGAGGAACAGAGAGCTAAAAAGAAGAACTGGGGAAATAAATTTGAGAGGGTGTGGGTGAAAGTATTTGATGAAATGAAATATTTCCATGGTGCACCGCTGAGACACTCACATGATCCCCAGGCTGGGGTCTCATCAGAGAGACCTGGTCGTACCCGCGGCGGAACAGAGCCCAGATAGCGTCCAGTTTACCCTGAACAGGACAGAGAAGATGGAGACTTTAAACAGCTGGCCACATCTAGACACCAAACTCTTCCACACTTGAATCCTGAATACATCCTATTAATACTGATTCTATTGTATCAGCAAACATTTGGTCTGTGGTCCTCGGTCGCGTTCCTCCGAAGCCGAGAGTCTGCAGGTTTTAATCCCAAACAAATACCACAGCAGCTGATTCCACTGATTAGTTCCTTCCTCTCGGTAGAAGCAGTGCTGATTAGTCACTTGGTCAAATCTTGGTTCACGTCTGATTAATTGAAGACACATGAACTTAGAGGGGAACTCCCGTTCCTTACATAAGGTGTGAGATACTGCTGCCATGATGCATTTACTGGAAGTAAAAAGTGCTGACTCCTGAGCCTCAATGACAGGTTCTTGAGAGGAAGGAAGTACATATCTTAAACTAACCACAAGTAATTAAAGGATCTTTAATGTAGAAATAAAGAAGTGCATTGGGGACCCAACACACAGTGACTAGTCAGTGTATAAATCCACCTTTTCCTGACACTCACTGTAATGTATGAACAGTGTAGAGTTTCACTATGAGTCACTGCGGTGCTGCTTTAAGGCCTTTAAAGCTGTAAGGTAGTGTACAGATAACAGTGTAGACTACTGTATGAGAGGCCAGTGTTGCTACACAGAGCTGTATTGTGTTGTACGATTAAAGCCCAAACAGCACTGACGCCAAGTCTAATGAAGTCTCTCTGTCTGGAGAATATGTTATATTACTTTGGCTATGTATACACAGTGATAGTCGTGGAATTTTGTGCTTATGCAACTAATTATACATAAATATGACCAGAAGAGACTTTATTCCTCCCTGCTGTCTTGTGAAAACTTAGCAATGCCACTAGCGGTGCTTTTATCAGGCTACTCTGCGGGTTTGAGAAAATTCCTCCAACCTCAGTTATTTGAAACTCAAAAATGCACAGCGGTCAATCTGTAAACACTTTGGATTTTTGAGTTCCTGAAAAGCTGATGTTTTGCTAAAGAGCAGCAAGGATGTACTGAAATGTTCTGTATGAATAAGTCCACTAAATGGCGACATCCTAGTGCCTCACTGTCTGTTGGTCCCGAGGGAACCTGAGTGTGTATTTACCCGGATGGGCGTGTACCACTTCCGGTTCTGCGGCGCCTTCTTGTTGTGAGATTTCTTAGGTTTGGGCTCGAAAGGCTCGTACTCCTGCTCAGGCATTTTCACCACAGCGTTCTTCGGCTTCTCCAGCTTTGCCCCCTCCTCTGTCGAGCCCTTCCCTCCCCAACGCACCTACATACAGCACACAATGTATAAATATACAACAAAAAAGAAGAAGTGAATTTAATCTAAAGTGGTTTTCATCATTTGTTCTGTAATCTCGTCACCTCCATCCTCTTGATCCCTCCAATTCCTCTTCCTCCGTAATATGAAGCATCCACAGTGGGCCACTTCTTCTTGGGCAGGCCGTCTTCATCATCTGACTCCTAAAACACAAATAATCATAATAATAATAATCTTCCATATATTTTCTAACTCAAAGATTCAGAGGCTGCTCATCATGAACACTCACTGCAAGTCTCTTAAACGTGTCAAGCACTGGCAAATACTACTTACTGAGGATACATGATGGAAAAATCCATTAGTTCCCTTTAAAACCTTTGATGTGTGTATAAACTGCTGCTAATTATTGAAATGTAAAAAAATAGTTTTCAGGTACATTCTTTTTGATACTTTTGATAAGTTATTCTTGCAATATTGCTGGTATTTTGGAGTACACAAGCTGTAAGTCTGTCTATCTTAATTAAGTGGCTCTCTCAGCAAACTTCTGAAATGTCACATTAAAGAAAAAAACCCCAGAGAAAATGAGAATAAACTACTTAATGCAAAGCATAGATTCATCACAAATTGGTGGTACAGATTCCACAACGCATGGCTGTTATAAACAGTAGATGAAGTAGAGGTCGTGAACTCGACTTCTTCTTGGCCATCTACAAGGGAATGTGGGAATTAATCTAGCAGTTGGAATCTTATGGTAATGTCAGGGAAGACACTGACAGCTGACACAGCAGCTGCTTTTTCTTTGTCTTCTTTTTCTTCTCTTTGGGTGGAAACAGCTGATCAGTGATGTTAAATGTCAGAATGTGTTCAAAACTTCTGAACTTATTTCCTCCTTGCGAATTTTGCAGTTTATATCAACCTTTTCTAATGTGTTACTTCAAAAAGTGCAAAAAAGTACATTAATGGACATACGGCTACTGACTCAAATAAATCAAGTGTACTACACTTCCTGTGTTTAGTTGATTGTGACGAATAATTAATTATTGTTGCTTTTAAAAACTTTACTATACGTATCAGACAGACACATTTTCCTGCGGACTTGGTGAGTAAATATGTTTGTGTTTTGACTCACGGGCTCAGGAGGAGGTGGAGGAGGAGGCTCTTTGATCACCTGTGGAAAAATAAGAGATATGACATTATTTAGCTTTTCACAAACACATTAATCACATCAGTTTTCTTTTTGTAAGGACTCCTCAGATGCTCACTGGTCTTTCGGAGTTTAGAGGACACCCGCTGAAGCTTGAAATAATTGTAATTTAAGTGTTGCTTTTTATAATCGTCCACTTCCTGAATGTAGTGTGAGTTTCTTACCACAGTGCAGCAGAGCGGCCAGAACCACCACATGAAGAGCAGGGCCAGCAGGAGGAACAACACCAGCAGGGTGATCAGGAGGATGGTGCCGTCAAACTGGAGAGTACACACACACAGAACAGTGTACTAGACATTAGGTCTCCTTTAAAGATGATGGTAAACAAGAAGTATAATCATACTTCTATGATGGACTTTAAAGGAGGCCAAGAGAAGCCTTCTGATTCCCTTTCTGTGTCAGTTCTGTCACTATAAATATTCATGTTTTTGTTTTTCTGATGACAGTGGTCCGTGTAAGTCGTGTGATCCCTAAGTGAATCCATCAGTTACTTTGCTCGCTTTAATCCAGGCAGGCGTCCTTGAGTCAAACATGGTTCCCATTACAGACCACAGATGAGGATCACATGTGGTTAGACTTTCCCCTATCTATCTTGTGGCAAAGGCGTGGGAGGATTTATCTGAACTCAGCAGTGGGGTCCGTCTTAGACAGACCATCACGGGAGCCAAATGACTGTATCTTAGAAATGTACCCATCAGCACAGTTTTCTATAACAGCTGACAGGCAGAATTTGCGAAGTAATGGTTCAGCAAACATGGCAAAAGTTTCAACAGTGACCACATCTGCGTTTTGTCATTCCCACATATACAATATGTGTGTTTTCTTGGCCTATATGCATATTTTGTGGACTAACTACAAAAGCTAAAACTGTTGAAAGTAGCACTTTGGGGGGATTTGTGGAGGGCGTTGCAGGGGTTTGTTTTCATTCTCCACTTATCCAGACTTTATTGCACCAGGCCAACTCATCCCATATAAGCAACTTGTCGTGCCTCCTTGAGCCTGGTGTGACTTCAGCCTACATGGTTTAGTTTAGCGGCGAGAAGCAGCTAATTGCAATGGTATGTCTAATTGAGCTCTGTATATCACGAACCACAACACAGCCTTTTAAATTCACAGTATTTTCATCGATGTGATGTCACACGGACTGAGGGGGAACAGCTTCAAAGAGCATGACCCTTTTTTGCTCAGTGGGATTCCTCTGTGGCTCCGCTCCATATGTTCCAACATACGTTTTTATTTTGTTAAATTGCTTTAAATTGTCTTAAATTGCATCTTGCTTAATCTCGGTTTTACGGAATGAAGCTCCACCCTACCTCACACTGACACAGCTATATACACACCTGGGAGGTACAAGAGTTTAAATGGCTGTTACAGGATGTTTCTCTTTCAATCTCACAACCTATATGTTGAGAGTGAACCGGCAGCCTCACGGTCATGAACCTGCTTCTCTGACCTTTTGTCTCCTGCCACCTCAGGAGGGTTCAGCCAGTCTTTTTTTGGGTGGATTGCTACTACTAACCCCTGTGGTTTGGCTCCCCCAAAAAGAGGGGAAAATAACAAAACTGAAAGGGACGATGAAAGAGATAAAGAGGGTGAGGAAACTGACTGCAGAGAACAAAACAACAGACTTCTAGGAAAAGAGATGAGGTCGGAGAGGGCTGAAGCAGCAGAGAGAAGTGGAGTGGAAACCACATGCAATAGAAGAAGACCTGGAAAACCTCTTATATTAAAAACATACTTAATCTCAAGAGGAAATCTATTATTCTGTTTTTAAAGTTGAGAGCTTTATAAGATATTCTCAGTGATTTTCAGACATAGTCTATATTGTACTTTTCCCAAATATAATTATTTATAATATGGTCTTTTCTTGCTGTAACTTTTTTTTATAATTCAGAGTTCTGACCTGGACATTCAAATTACATTATTTAATTAGATAGCATAATTTGCCTATTTAAACAATAAAATATCATGAACTGTGTAATACAAAAACAAACTGTCATCATCTAAGTAATCAACTGGGAAGGTTTTCACCTCTGCTTAAAACTGTATTCATCATCAGATTAGAGGAGACAACACTGGCATAGACAATAGATTGAATCTACTCAGGTACAATGAGTTTACATTTTTATTTCTTACTGTTTTACTGAATGATTTTCTGCATTTCTCCAAAAGGAACTGTAAAGAAAATCCCTTTCATTTGTTTTAGCCAGCAGACTTTTCTGAGACTATTTCTAAAAGAAGAATATTTGATGCTCACTGATATGATGCTACTGAACCACACGTTGAATGATAAATTATCTGCAGTACTACTACAGTTTAAATAAATCGTATGCAGGGGAATCTGTGGTCTTCTGTTGCTAAAACTTCTGGGTAAACGTCATATGATACGTCAGAGAGTGAGGAAGGAAGTCAGCAAACGTGACTAAACATAATATAGAACATGACCTTGTCTGTGAACCAGATTTCCGTCTGAGTAACATCAGAAATATCTCCAGCTGCAATGGTTGTTGTTAAACAAAGAAGACTCCCATGATCCCACACTACTTCTCAAGATCCTCAAACCAATCTTTTTGTTGTCATCATTTTGATTGAGAGACCCCTAGCAGAAAAAAATGCATACTGTGCCTTTAAATGCAGGCATAGGGGACAAACAGCTGCCACTTACACACTCTGTGGTGGTGATGTGAACGTTGCTGCTGATGAAGGACAGACCGTCGTTCATGCTCACTTGTAGATAAATCACCCTGAAACAAAACAACACACACAAACAGGATGAGTATGTTCTGTATCTTCATACTGGGATGTAACACAACAAGCATGTTTGGAGCGGTTTATTTAGTCTAAAGCATTTCCTCCTTCAGCTCAGTTTGTTTGACCAGAATGATGTCATTTGAACTTGGGTTCACACCAAATAACGTCACCGAACTGCCTGCAACTGTTAGGCGGTTTGTTAGAACTGAGAATATGAACCATCAGGAAACAACCACGAAACACCCGGGATTATGAGCTGAGAACAATGTGATGTCTAGACTGACGCTCGCATTCAGCTATTTCGTCTAAGGTTACAGACGCTGGAAGCAGCTGCCAAAATGTCTAACCTGGCAGGAGAACATGCTACCAGAACTGTATCCAGAATATGAGCTACTTGGTGAGTCGATTGACTGTTGTTTACGAGCCCTGTTTAACTTGTAATTGAGCAATTTGAACCCAAATGAACCGAATACAAAAGTTTTCCACTGTGGTTAAAAACGAGAGAAAAAACAACAAACTGTAGGTGTGACTGTGTGACCCACTGAGCCACACAGCAGGCACGGAGGCCAACGAGGGATAGGTGATGGACTTGAAGAAAATGGAAATGGAAAAAATAAAACACAATCTGCGAGCTGCTGATTGAAAAATGTTGCTTTTATGAATCTGGCAGGTTGTGTGTTTTTCCAAGACATGACACCATGATAATTGAACTCTCAGGAATGAGAACAATCTGCCACCTCATTAAATGCAGTCTATGCCGTCTCAACTTGGAGCTACCAAATTATTTCTTTATGGAATCAAAAATACAGCAAAGAAAGACTTCAGTCAAAACATGCTTCTGCCCATCCTTCAGTCCAAACCTCATCCACATCAAAACTCCTCGCAGGAAGATTTTTGGAGCTGTGTGAGTCTTTCTTGCTCATCTGAACTCGTCCTTCTCCGAGTGGGGAACAACAATTCTAGGAATTTCATGTGACCTCCACTGGCCTCTTTTGGGAGTCTGTTCTCGTTCAGATCTTCAAAACATTTGGATGAAAGGCATGCGTTTTAAACATGCCCCCCCCTCCGTTCTTATTTGGTGGAGGACCAGGTGGATGTGAATGAAGTCTGACAGATGGAAAGCAGGCTGTTTGACCGATAAACCTGTCTTTACTCTAACTCAGAGAGCTGTCTGTCTGGTTTGAAGAAAAAGGAGGGTGGAGGGAGAGAAGAGTTGGTTCAGTGGATGAACTTCATGAACAACTGCATACCATAATTTCTGAGAACAAACAGATGGGAACTAGGGGATTGGAACTGTCTTCAGGCTAATAGGGGGTATGTGTTCATGCACAGTATGGGTGAAAAACATCCTTCAGATTTAAGTGAAAAATTATGTACGCAGATTAGACAACTACAGAGTTTGGTATAAAAGGAAGAAGTAAAACAGTAGTGACAAAGCATTGGAAAGCATTTCATGATGAATTTAGGTTTTAATTACCAAAGCAGCACCATTTAAAAACCACAGTGGATCTTAATATTGTTGTAGAATAGGCTGATTTATTTTCATTGTTAACAATTCCCAACCAAACATCAAAGTTAGCAAATGTGTGAGTCTTTCGGACCTCCCTATCCTGTCTGCGGATAGGGAGGTCTGCCCCAAGAACATTTGTCCGTACTAAAGACATAATTATTTTAAACTAGGTCACAAATATATAATTTTGTTTTAAGTTATTTCCCGGAACAGCTGGGCACTGGAGTTTTTAACCAATGTTCTTCAAACAGGAATAAATATAGTTTTGTTATTTGTTGGGGACTATTTTCAGTGGAGGATGAATACAGATTTGTTTCTTCTTGTGAGTTTGTATGGTTGATGAATGTGGGATAGAGTCAAAATAAAAAACAGTGCTCATGTGTTTTTCCTTTAAAGGCAGCTGGATTGATGGATGGCGACCAGCGAGAGAAGCGATTGTTCATTTGAAAACAACAATGGAGGTTAGCGTAGATGCTATAACATCAGTTACATCAGAACTGGAGAGGATTTCATCACTGAATGAAGAGCAAAGATGCAACTGAAGGCTTTTCTCAATGGAAAAGATGTTTTCACTCTTCTCTTGACTGGCTGTAGTCATCTAAAGTTTGATTTACCAACTTGCTCTGCTGATATCTTTCGCCAGTGATCGATGGTAATAGGCAGATGGTTCGTCCAATTAAATGCCAAGTATTTTCTGAAATGTCCTGCCCTTTTCTAAACACTGTCCAAGTGCCTCTTACCAGATGGTTCTGTGTAACAAACAAACATCTGGCGCGTCAGGTTACATGTTGTTTGTAATGAAGGAACATGTTTCATTACTTTTGGATAACAATATGACGATGAGCTACATAACTGGATATTTCTGTCAAACAAAGCCGAGAATCCTTAAACATGACCTGGACAATCTACAGGACAACTGTATAGTAAAGGTGTGATGTTACTGAGAAATATAAACATCCTCTACACTTCATTAATTCAAAAGTTTCCAAAAATAATGATCTAGTCTGGGTGCAGCTCATCAAGAAGCCATTAAACTTAAGTTTTTTAAATTTTTTTATTGATGATTAAAAGAAGAGAAAAGGCAGAGAAATGGCGATGCTAAAAGAGAAAACTGAGTTGGTCTGAAGAGAAGAAAAAGTCAAAGAAAACTGACCAGTGTGAATTCAAAGGTGTGGAGGAAACAAAGTAGCGGGCAGGAAGTTTTGGTTGTAGCGCACCCTGTCTGACAGCTGTTAAACAAGGAAATAAACCAGACAGGGCTGGCTGTCCAAGCATGAACACACACACACACTTGGATGAGACACTAGAGTCCGTCTGTCACTCATTAGGTGATGTGGGTCACCTTATCTTCTTCCTTTGTATAACTGGCCACACATGTCAAGTCCAGATAGTCACAGAGAACACATTTTATACTCAAATGATCAGAAAATAGAACAGAATACAAAGCAGCAATCACAAGTAAGTAAATCAGTTTCATGACATAAACACCTACTAATCAGTCAAAAACCAACTTTATTAGTTTGGGGATTAATGGAACAGTTTAAACACGTTCTCTGAAGTTTTTTCCACCCTGCCGAGAATCAAGCTGCATAAAAAAACATGACCACACACTTGAAAGACAAGGCTAGCTGCTGAACAGCTTTGATCAGCCAAAACTGGACAAGGAGGCTGTTGTCAGAGAGTACAAGACTGACAGGGGATGAAAGAGGGAGTTTCTTTGTGACGGATACGAATAAAAGACAGATACACACAGAGAAAAAAGTGCAAAGACAGGCAGGCAGGAGAGGTGGGGGGCTGGAAAACAACCAGCGAGGCAAAGCAGCTGGTGAAAAGAGCCACGGTGGCACCGAACGTGAAGGCAGAGGTGGGGAGGAAAGAGGAGGGGGAGGGGGGAGAGATAAGTTGGGATTGGAGAATCAGGAGGTTAAGCTTTGCTGGGATCAGATGGAAAGTTTAAGAGAGTGAAGGCAAGAGCAGAAAAAATATACAAAGGCTTAAAGGGAAGTTTATGGCACATGATGTACCCTCAGTTTTACGACCCTTCTGCCAGGGTATCGATTAAAGCTTCGGAGTTCAAATCATCCGTCCAGGTTGTTTAAATCTTTCCCCACTGCAGTTAAAATCATATCCTCTCTCTGTCCACACACTGCCAGTGCAAATATTGAATGTTAATTAGATTTATGACTTCAACTAGAGAATAAAATGAAGGAATTTGTACCATGATGACAGAAGTATGCTATCACCAACACAAATACAAAAAGTGTCTAATATTGGCTGTCAGGCCTTCTCCTCCAGCGCTGAAAAGTCTTTAACCACCGTCCACTGAACCTTCTCCTCTGTGGCCTGTTGTACTTTTCTTCCCATAAAGACTTTGGTTTGTGGATTGTTGATGTTGGAACATAGCTGAGCTCTAAAAAGAGACTATGGCCAGCTGATACAGAGAGACTCAGGCCGCGGCTAAGGTTGGTTACACCAGAAAATTGTGTGACTGTCGTGTGGTTGTGTCAGTTGTCTTAGTTTTCCCATCCCGTTGCCTCCCTCTTCACCCTCACTGAGCCAGAAAACATTGAAGTGATTGAAACAAGATGTATTTTAATGCGTAAATCAATAAACCTGATACTAAAGCAACAAATATAACCTACTATGATCAGATCTCCTCCCACTTATCTCAGTCTAAAGCCAGCAGTGTACTAAAATGTTTTTTTCCTCACAGGCAAAATGGCGGATCATCAAACAAAGAAGCACTACATTTTTGTTTTGATCAGAACAGAGATGATCATACAGTCCCATCAAGAGTTGACAATACAAGGACACCATTTGTAGCTCTAAAATGCTCAAGGATTCACCCTGCAGCACATACTTAGGCAAAGTAAAGGTACCAAGGTAAAACAAAAGTACAGGCACATAGACAGAGAGACTTTTAACTTGTGTATGGTCCATGTGGACATTGGTTAACAGTAGTTTGAAAGCCCTTGAAGCTGCTTTAATAGATTTCCTAGCCACTTGAAGGCACCTGAACAAGCTTTAAACACAAAATGAATATTATTATCATCTTATAAGGTTGTTATTGCTAAAATGTTTATCAAACAGTTGCCTGTGCACACATTCAGCAGATCTGTGACGCAAGGATGAGTCCTATAACCAGGAAATGGGTTAGCATTTTTGCACTTCCCTTGTCTCGAAGTCAATGTGTTTATTTGAATAGACTTTTGGTTAGATGCCTGCCTCTTGGAGAAATGAGTCAATGATAAACAAAAAACAAAACAAAACATCAGCTCTTTTTTGTGTCATCCCAATTCAAAACCAAAGATTAAGAAAGTCATGGGATGAGGATGAGGAAGTTTCTATTCTAGACTTACTAGTGTCTAGTCAAAAACCATTTGTCTCCAGTTGTTTTCACTGTTCTGTTCTAATTCAGGACAGAAGCAGGACAAACGCATGGAGGGTTTACCACTGCATGTGCCGGCACGGCTACAGAGCCCCTTATATTTTGCTAAGCCGTACTGGGATCTAGAAAAG
Organism: Pagrus major; assembly: GCF_040436345.1. NCBI lineage: Eukaryota > Metazoa > Chordata > Actinopteri > Spariformes > Sparidae > Pagrus > Pagrus major. Next base: position 9,291,897 of record NC_133234.1, on the reverse strand, counting down.
AGGAATGCGGCCATGGATAGGGATCGTAAAAGGAGCTAATGTATGGCAGGCTTCTTACGGACTGTGCCCATACACACGTGTATGCATTCATGTGTTTCTCTGTGTTTGAAGCAAAGAACGTGATCTAGGGTGCACGTGGATGCCACTTAATGTGAAATATACAATGAGCGCTTCCCCTCAAGACAGTTGAAGGAGGATCTTTGAGAACAATCAATCGTAGAAGAATCAAGAGGCACTTACTTCCCAACTTCATCGATGACAGGAGCTGGACACAGTAAGTATGTGTTTTGTACAACAGCCGGCTTTTCATCTACGTGGAAAAGACAACATTTTGATAAATGTACAATCCTCCAAAGTCGACTTCTCAGTCTGAGCTTTCCAAAATGGAAGACACAGATTCACTACACTGACAAAAAAAGACTGATAAAAAAGAGACTGACAAACCTTGTTACAGACATGTTGGGTTTACATTAGAAGACAGAAAAAAGGGAAGTGTGGGTGTACTTACTGACTGTAATGGTATCGTTGATTTTGAAGCTGCAGAGCACCTGGTTGATGTTTCTGGCATGGAGAAAACCATTTCCTCTCACCACCACTTGGAAAGACTCTGGTTACATGGCACACATCGATGTTTTACATTTTAGACTCCTCGCCAAGCAAAATGACATCTTATACTGTATGTACTGTACATGAGGCTCATTTTCATGTTGAAGACTGCACAGTTACATCTACCCACCTAGTGTGGTCAGAGGAGCTTCTGAATGGCTCGGGCCTCTAATACAGCTTATTTGTCAGAACAATAACATTTAAACTGTGTTGCCAAATAAAAACTGTAGCATTGTTGGACATCAACTTCAATAGTTGCAATGTTGCCTGAAACACAGAGAAAATATCTAATGCTAGAAATGCATTAGGATGAAACTGAGCCTGCAGGACTGAACCAAACAGTACAGCACTCTCTGTAGCAGGAGACCAGCGACTACTATTTAGTTTCGAGTGAAATAGTTTTCCTCTTGAAGGTTGACAGTTATTCACTGCACAATAAAAGAAAAAGCAGATGTGAAGAATAGTAAAACTCCTTCTGCCACTGCCAAAAGTGTTTAATCAACCCCTGCTTTTATCTGTTCATTTGAGCCTTTTAATGTCCATTTAATGTTGCTTTAACTGTCATAATCTTTCTCTTGGCAGGACACTAAAGGCTGTTGTCTACTTTACATTTCAGCTGTAGCCAATCTCGCCACCGCCACTCTCTCACGGTCAATCCTTTTAATAAGACCCTATAATATTATCCCTACTGCAATACTCTGTCCCAGTAGATTTCCTGTTAGTGACCTGGATGCCCATATATGGGCGTTTTTCAGTCTGGGATTGTCATTACTGAAGTGAGAGAAGGGGAGACAGGGCACTGAGTTAATGAAATTACACAGATGAAGAAATGATGGGAGGCTGGCACCGGTGTGGATGACTCAGGAGAGACCTAATTCAGTTAGTGTTTGCGTGTATGTGTGTGTGTATGTGTGTGTGTGTGTGTGTGTGGTTTTAGCTCCCCACCTCCTGCACACACACTGGACGGTTCAGCTGCTAAAATCTCAATGCAGGATTTCTTGATGATCTGGAAGGGAAACGAGAAGAAAGACAGCATTTATTTTATCTGCTTTTTTATTAATGCTGGCAGGTTTGTCAAATTCTACAGTTATAAATAACGCAAGTCGAGAGTTTAATAAAAATGCTTTTCGGGGCTTTCTATGAATTAAGTCATTTCCTTAATCATACTGTATCATTGTCTCACTTTTGAAAACTTTCCTCTTCTTGGAAAGCTTATTTGGAACACTATGGTCACATCAGTAAAGTATACTTCATCAGAACTGCTTGTCAGGTGGTCAGATGGCTTAGGAAACCCCCTCCCCCGACATATTTTTGACGTCAGTACTGTAACTTTCCGAAACCGACAATCCTAGATTGACACGTACTTCTCTCAAGTTACTTTTCATACGAATAACTGAGAGCAACACTATGAATATTGTCCAGGAGAGTTTTAAAATGTGCAAAGTTACAGACATAGTTGAGTGATTACTGCGTCCTGCCTCTTTGTGACAGTCGTCTTCTAGCTAAGTACACAAACGCACCAGTATGGTCAGACAGCACGACTAATGAACTAGTTCTTTTCAAGCGTGACTTCACCCTTATTCTCACCACCTGAACGTTTGCTAAAGTTAGCTGCTGTGTCCTTATTATTGTATTTGGGGACTTTTACACTGCAACAATGCCGGCCAAAGTCCACATAGAAAAAGCCTTTTTTTTCCTGTGATGTTTAAAGTGAAAACATACTGTTTGAAATAACAAACATGTATGATACCTAAGTTCTTTGCAGACAGTGTTTCAAGCAACTCATGGGGCTTAGCCTTAAATAGCTAGCTATAGTTTCTAAAATCTGTCTGTGACAGTTGCTATTTCAGCCAGTAAGATTGACAGTCGCCAACCAGAAATGAGACGCTGGCTTTTGTCTATCTCTGGATTATATAGCAGGAAACCACTTCACTGTGACAAACAGACAAAAAGGGAAACTGTTGAAATTATTAGTTTCTCTCAGGAGAAACACAAGTAGGACTGGGGTGACCCTGCCTGTACTGTCCTCTCTATTTATGTGTTTCATAAGCCCAGGCCACACAAAGACTTGTTGTACTGAGATAGCGGGCTATAATTAAGCAAAACTTCTGAACTTGTGCATTGTGAGAACCAATTAAGTAACTGGATTGATAGGCTGATGACAAACAAGGCTGGAAGTAACTTTTTAAATACACTCTTATTACAGTCACTGAGTGAGCTTTCTGTGTATTCATAGTTTGTTTTTCAAAGTCAGTTCCGACACTCGAGGGAGTAATAAAAGGTGATTGTACTAACACAAGACAGATTGAAGATAAATACATGAATGTGGACGTTTGCACGACCTGTTTCTGAGCCTGAGCAACAGGAATGCATCCCTGCGCAGAGAAGAGTTTATTTACCGAATCAATGACTCCCCGGAGGGCATGGAAGCCGCCCAGCACAGGAAACACATGCTCGATGGTGTCTGCAATGGTGGCCAGCTAGAAAAGGGGAGAGAGGTGGAGACAGAGGTGTGGAGGGAGGAGAATGGGGAGACGAATACATTTATTGAATATGTACATTGAAAAATTGAATCAACATATTGTTTTTTCTGTAACTGTGGTTGAGGAGACACCTCTGACCTTCAGAGGTGGTCGACACTGAGTGGTTGATATTTGATATTTTAGAACAAGACCAAATTAAACTCAAATGTACTGATGTGAAGATCAACCTCCCCTCAGGTCTCATATATGGACCACATCACTGTTATGCTAATGCCAGCATACAGGCCTAAGGTCAAAGTCACCAGACCGGTTCAGAAGCAGGTACGGGTGTGGCCAGAGGGTGCCTCCTCAGCACTCCAGGACTGCTTTGACACCACAGACTGGGACATGTTCAAGCAGGCAGCCACCTACAACCACCACATCAACATACAGGAGTACTCAGACACTGTTACTGCCTACATCAGCAAATGCATTGATGATGTCACGGACACCAAGACCATCACAGTACGGGCCAATCAGAAACCATGGCTGACGGGGGAAGTCCATCGGTTACTGAAAGCCCGGAACGCTGCTTTCAGAGCAGGTGATGAGGCTGGTCTGAGATCAGCAAGAGCCAACCTGTCCCGTGGCATCAGACTTGCAAAGAGGCAGTACAGCAACAGGATAACCCACCACTTCACCGACAGCAGAGACACAAGGAGCCTGTGGCAGGGGTTACAGACCATCACAGACTACAAACCTCGACCACAGACCTGTGACAACAACATCACTCTGCTGAACGATCTGAACCACTTCTTTGGACGGTTTGAAGCCGACAACACCACACCTGCACAGAAGACAACACCCCCTCCAGATGACCAGGTGCTGTCCCTGACTCCAGCCAGCGTGAGGAGATCCCTCTCCAGGATCAACGCTCGCAAAGCTGCAGGACCGGACAACATTCCTGGTCGTGTGCTGAAGGACTGTGCAGAGGAGCTCACAGATGTCCTCACAGACATCTTCAACACCTCCCTGAGCCAAGCTGTTGTCCCCACCTGCTTCAAGAACACCACCATCATCCCGGTCCCAAAGAAGACCTCCCCATCGTGCTTCAACGACTACCGCCCCGTGGCACTGACCCCCATCATCATGAAGTGCTTCGAGCGGTTAGTCATGCAGCACATCAAATCCATCCTACCTCCCTCCCTGGACCCGTACCAGTTTGCATATCGGGCCAACCGGTCCACTGATGATGCAATCTCCACCGCCCTCCACTCAGCTCTCACCCACCTGGATTCTAAGGACTCATATGTGAGGATGTTGTTCTTGGATTTCAGTTCAGCTTTTAACACAATCATCCCCCAGCAGCTGATACAGAAACTGGACTGTTTAGGACTAAACACCTCACTCCGTAACTGGTTGCTGGACTTCCTGACAGGAAGACCACAGGCAGTCCGGGTCGGCAGCAGCGCATCCAGCACCATCGTGCTGAACACAGGGGCTCCCCAAGGATGCGTGCTCAGCCCCTTACTGTTCACCCTGCTGACCCATGACTGCACACCAACACACAACACCAACCTCTTCGTCAAGTTTGCGGATGACACGACTGTGGTGGGGCTCATCAACAACAACAATGAGTCAAACTACAGGGATGAGGTGAGCCAACTGGCCAAGTGGTGCAGAGACAACAATCTCTCTCTGAACGTGGAGAAGACAAAGGAGATTGTTGTCGACTTCCGGAGAGCCTCCACCCAGCACCCTCCACTGACTATCAATGGAGCTGCTGTGGAGAGAGTGAGCAGCACCAGGTTCCTGGGTGTGCACCTCTCTGAGGACCTCTCCTGGAGCAGGAACACCGCATCACTGGCCAGGAAAGCTCAGCAGCGCCTCTACTTCCTCCGCAGACTGAGAAGAGCCAGAGCACCAGTCCACATCATGACAACCTTCTACCGTGGAACCACCGAGAGCATCCTGACCAGCTGCATCACTGTGTGGTACGGCAGCTGCACTGCATCCTGCAAGAAGACCCTGCAGCGCATAGTAAGAGCAGCTGAGAGGATCATCGGTGCCTCCCTCCCCTCCCTCCAGGACACTTACAGCACACGTCTGGCCCGCAAAGCACTCAGCACTGCGGGCGACCCCACCCACCCCAACCACCAACTCTTCAGTCTCCTGCCTTCCGGGAGGAGGATGAGGAGCCTCCGAGCGAGAACCAGCAGACTGAGAGACAGTTTCATTCATCAGGCCATCAGGATGCTGAACTCCCTCCCAGCGCTGCCCCCCCTTCCTTCTCCTTCTCCGCCCGCTGCCCCCACTAACTATGGACATTGTTGACCCCCCCCCCCCCCCCCCATGGCACCAGCCACTTTTACAACTCAAAAACACTTTAAAATCTATTTGCACTGTGTAAGAATGTTTACAATTTCATTGTCATAGACCAGTTTACACCATTTTATACTGTCATATTTATATCAAACTGCCATATTTATATCTATATTTATATCCAATCCCAATACTGACATACCTATTCCACACTATTTATATCTCCGGACTTTATATTCCCGAATGTCTCTTAGCTGTACATATTTTATTTTTATTTTTATTTTTAGATCTATATTTCTATTTTATTTTATATTCTTATATTTCTTATTTCTGTCTGGACAGAGGGAAACACAATTTCAATTCTCTGTATGTCTTGTACATATTGCAGTTTTGACAATAAAGTCGACTTTGAACTTTGAACTTTGATATATCTTTCCCATTAAATACAGGAACTTCAATCATCCCCGTCATCATCATGTTGAAGCTAATTGTTGCGTATTATTCAGACATTTTCTCCAGTCCAGCCTCGTGTGTTGGCATCTGCAGAGGCCAAAGAGGCAGCTCTGGGTTAAAAATCACTTGGATCTGCTTTCAGGAAATTTTAAATTATGGGTTAGCCAAATTGCGAAGGGGCCACTGAATACACACCACACAACATGGAGGTAACAGCATTTTGGATGCTTCCACGACTCTGGATTCCTGAGCACATGTGGTATACAGTACATGCATGGAAAACTGTAACTGGCCTGTAGATTTAAAAGATCATTACAAGGATGTTTAGGGAATTGTTTTTATTTCAAACCAGATGTATAACATGTATGGAACATAAGTGTGAACCAGCCAACCATACCATCGTTTATTGCACTGGCATGGGCCTTACCTGTGTCTCATTGAAGTCTTTGACACCAACACAGTACACAATCGCTCCAAGAGACCGGGCTCTCTCTGCCTGTTGGAAAAAATGAGGGAATACATCTGTTACTTCCAGAAAACTGGCACTCCAAGCAACACTGAGGGTATTTCTGCGTCTGTTAACGCTAAAACTGCAGCAGTTTAGGAAATCGGGCCTCAGTTTGAAGTCGCTACCTCTTGCTGTGCCGTGATGAGCTGGTGCTCTTGCAGCTCTCCGTCTGTCAGTGCAATAATCACGCTGGCCGTGCCTGGAAGAAACATACAGGCTGTAACCTTCATCATGATTCGTAACTTAGAAGTAGGTTTTCATATGAATGGGTTATTTGATTCTTACCAAAGTTCTCCTGGTGTATCTGCTCGTTTGCCTTCAAATCAGAAGACAATTTCATGGTCAGATTATTGGAAAAGGTTTCACATTTAAGTTTAATTTTGATTGTTTAATTCTTAGTGTCAAATAACATGAAAAAAGCCTCACAACAAAGGCTTACCCGCTGCAATCCAAGGTGCATGAATGTGTCTCCACCAGGAATCTCTCTTTTCAAAGCGTTGAGTCCCTTTCTGATGTCCACTCTGCAGAGAAGAAAGACAGCTGAGTTGGTTCTGATAAATCTAAACTGCAGTCTCTGCCTTTGTTTTTCTCTCTTCTCTACACAATTAGCACCATGTTCTCTGTATAGTGTGTGGTCTATTATGTCTCAATCGCTAACAGACATTTCCACCTGATGCTGTTTATTGCATTCACTGGAGCACTAGTACAAACTGAAGACATCTCTGTGGGAACTTCACTTCTCATACACAAACCTCTCTGACACAAAACAACACTTGAGTTTTAGGCAACAACAGAGAGCATCTGCTTTCAATCTGGTTGCAATAGTTTGAGTTTACTTTATGACTGACTGTTTGTCTTGTGTAAGAGCATTCCATGCTAGAATAACATTTATTTAAAACATAAAGTCGGCTTCAGTCGTACCCAATTCAGTCAGTTGTACCTAATTAATTACTCGAACCAACAGAGTTGATCAGCCCTGATTTATTTACCTGTTTTCCGTCAGTTTCATGATGGTGGATGCTCTGGAGGAGAATGTTATGAAGGACATCCTCAGCATGGGGCTGGAACAGAAAAAAAAACCTTTAATGTGCAGCACTAAAATCCCCACAGATTAAGCAATTACTGATGATACGTGCCAAAGACTGACGGAAACTGCCAAAGACAAGATTCCACAGAATTTGGCTGCTGCGTTGTTGGTGATTTCCCACCTTGCAAAACATAGAAGTAACACCAACATTTCCACATCATCTGAGATTAATCAAAACACTGTGTCATTACTGTGTTATAGCAGTACTGCAACATATTGTTTTGCTCAGAATCATAAAATAACTGGCAGTAACCTATCATGAGCTTTAGTTTTCATGCCAGAGTTAAAATGAGTTGGACTCTTTTTATTTAAACAATAGTGGATTAAAATTACTTCCTTTCCTTTGAGCTCACTCCAACAGGTTGTGTATGTATCCGTTGGGATTGCAGCCCAACTCACCAAGACACCAAGTGACACCGTGCATGTTTTTGTGCCAGTGTGCGTGACAATGACTTCAAAGTTGATACTCAGACTTCGTCACTGAATCCTCAGATGTGGACACGTTTGTATATTTTTGTTTATTGTGGATAAATTACATTTAGTAAGGAATTACATGCATGTAAACAAACATGCAGCTATCTGAAGTTAAAACTGTGTTGTGTTGTTTGTGAGAGAAAGTAAGTTCATGCAGATTTGCGCTGAAATGTCTTTGTTATGGCTGAATCACAGCGCTGCAGGTGTTGTTGTGGCCTTCATGCAGTACGGACAAAACAAAACCACCCACGAGCTGGAGGCCATTTGTTGAAATTACACATTTTACAATGCATTCTTGCTGCTCTAGAGCTGCATTGTATTAGTGGTAGTGTAGTTCATTGTTTTGTCACGAGAGGATGCAAGTACTTCAGTCATATCTACAATATCTTCATTTGCTTCATTACAAGAGAGCCCAAACTTTTTCTCTAAGGGGGGAAAAACTAGAAACTTAATGGTAGGCCACGAGCCAAAAGCAAACACCTATTGTGTTGTATTGCTAAGGTCCAAAATGGTACTAGGATACAAAGTTCCCTTAACTGACTTCCTGTGCAAAGTGTCACTCTGCCTGAAATGTTCAGATTATAAAAAATAATGAATAATCAGGGGTTTTGCATATTTAAAGAGTATTTCATATATGTACATATTCGTGTATGGTGATACAAAACACTACTGTTTTTCTAACCAAGACTGAAAACTTTATAAAAGGAAGTCAACAGTCAAACTTACTATAAAATGTGTTTTGAGTTACATTTGGGTAAAAAGATCTGAGTTGAGACACTTAAAGCTGCAGTGTTATTACAGTGTTTTTTTTTTCTAAGTATCCATCACTCTTTGCCGTCCTCTCATTCTAAAAAGACTGTAAAACACAGGCTGCTCATACACATAGAGACCTTCCAGCCTGTAGTCCCTGCTGGTAACCCCACTGAAACCAGACGTCAGCTCAGCTACTGCAGAGATGGAGCGAAACATCAGCCTGGATGCTGAGTGACTTAGCATATGGCGAGTTGTAGCTGTAGGGACAGATTTTATTTTACTTCACCGGGGTGACTGCTGTGTAAAGTGTGTGTTTCTCTTTAGTGATCTACATCTCAGGGCTCCAGGAAGTCGAGCACAGAGGCAACAAGGCTGTTGAGAGACCTACAGTCCGGTTGTGAAACTTCTCAAATGTTACAGTACACTGTCCAACTATGTAGTTCTACGTTTTTCCAACATATTTGATGGGTTAAATGTGTTAACATGAAGTGTCTTACCTTTTGAATTTCTCAGCTAAATTCTCCACAAAGTAGTAGATTTCATCCCAGTGATTCTTCACGCTGCCAGACCTAAGACAGGGGAATAAGACATTAGACATTTCTTATGTCTAAGAAATTTAATCTTATTGTAATTACAGATATACCACCATTGCTGAAATGATTTGAATCATGTTATGAGTCGTGTACAACAGTCATGAATGCACATAGAAAGTAAAAGTACATAACAATAAGAGCAGGAATAAGCAAGAATTATCCCAGAGTAGCTTTGCGCTTTTCATGATACCGTTAGTGTAAAAGCAGCATAGGTAACCTTAATGCATGGCTGTTATTAGCATGGCTGGAAGGAGCTTGAATGACAGAAGGAGTTGTAAAATATAATTCCTGTGTATTTGTGAATTACAAAAGATTTGTTCAGCAAGAACAAAATACCAAGGCTCAAGCTATCTATCAGACACACATTAACCTCCATATGGTAGAGCAGTCAAACAAGAAAAGTACAGCTTTGTTGGCCAAAAACAACAGGGGGTAAAATCGTTAGCTCCACAACAGTAAGAACATGCTGTTTGCATCCTGGGTCAAACACAAATGTTTTACTTGTTACTGTAACTTCACTACCCATCAAAATTATCTGTGACAAAATGTGTCGATTTTTTATTTGGAATATTGCTTTACAGTAATTCCATATTCGCTATCAATTGCTAGCTTGCTATTTAGCCATCTAGCTAGCAACAGAGCTAGTACATCCTTTATCTGTTACTTAACCTAAATTTCATAAAAAACTTGGACCATCCTGTTAATGTATCACAAACGTTATTACAGTAACAACTTTGATCAATCAGCCTGCGCTACACTGGGACCAATAAGTGTACTGTTGAGATAAAAGAGGCTGGCACAGTCTGGTGTGTAATTTAGCACCCCTCATGTCCTGAATGAGCCCCTGAAGGCTAAGGAAACAGGTCCTGGTCTCCCCAGGGACCCCTAAAACTGGACAATTATTAAAAACTCCCTATGGAGTAACCTTCATTTCCTTTGGGCAGACTTTGTGTGTGAGTGAGCGTCTGTGTCTGTTTGTGGCAATTTAATTAAGTGTGAGCATTAAGGGAGAGGACTTCCGCCATGATGTGACCCAGTCAGCAGGTCATCCGTTAGCTAGCGAGGGAGCCAGAGAGATGACACATGGGAAATGAGCTAATTGACTCTGGTAAAACTGGAGAACTGTTTAGAGGATGAAGCTTACTTAGAATAAAGTGCAAGGCTGCCTGAATGTTATTCTAGGTACTGACTCACTGATGTAACGGCATTAGACACTGGAACTGGCCAGCATTGATGTGTTGTATGGGGCAGGAGGTCAACACCATTTTTTATCTACATGGATTAGTGGGATTTCAATTTCTTGAACCGTTTCCATTTACTTGCAGTCAGCTAAGAAGTATTTCTATAAAATCCAAAAATATTTTGAGAGCTACAACTTTATTGTTGACCGCAAGAAAGCACAATATTGAGTGTCATTAAACAGGATATCATTTTAAAAGTCAGCATTTCACTTAGGAGTTGAACTCTGTGTCTAACAATAGGCCTGGAAATTGTCAGTTTGTATCAGTGTGTATAGCAGTTAATGGGAACCAGACTAAACACTGACTGTTATCCTAGCTTACCTTTTAGTTGTGATAGCAACCAGCATGCTCAGAAAGCTGTTTGAGAGTCATGTCTAGCCATAATAAACAGAATGAATTATTTCTTGCTTGTAGGCTTTGTATACTTTGGTCAAAAAACATTAAGAAAAGCATGAAAACATTTGTTCTGTAATTGAGATTAGTATCAACAAAGTTTAAATATCTTTGGATATTTGAAGATACAGGAACCAACAGAGCCTGAGTCTTGGGAGTTGCTTGGAAAAAAGGACCAGCTACAAGACCAAAGCTTGAAATGGAAATGAATTGTGACTAATGTTATTTGCCTGCCAGTATCTCTGAGGTTATACCCTACAGTGTTTTTGTGTTATTGCTTGGAAGCAGAGGGGTATTTTTTGACCAGGCTGGGGGGATAGACACAGCCAGGGACTACCAGGGACTTTTCCATCATGTATCAGACATTTAAGGCTCTTTATCCTGCCAAACATGACTCTAAATGCTTTGTTTGGTAGACTGGATAATGTATGAAGAATATTGTTTTTATGTGTTCTTCTAATCCCACTAATTTCACTTTAAAGAGGCGTCAAGGAAGCTTCATTTACTTTTAATCAGTGATTACTTTTGCAGATGCTGAATTGTTGTGCCTTTTGAATAATTTCAAGGAGAAATCAGCACAAGCAACAGTAGCCGTCATAGTCGAACTGGGAGCCAGCTCATCAACTTCATCAACTTCAAATCCAAGGAAAACAAACAGATTGATTGCTCAGACGAAGGCAAGCTGCTAAGAAAGAAAGCAACTTTAAGACTCTTGAAGAGTGAACAAAGCATTGCACAAAGCTAGAAGTTCATGCTTGGGTTCCCTTAGGTTACCCATGCTGGTTATATCTATCCCAAGTACAAGTACACATACGTCTTGCAGACATTGGCACCAGTTACTTTGGAAAGACATGGTATGGGGAGTGTACGTAGAATTCGGGACTGTCATGAACTAATCAGCAAAAACAGTATAACATTAGCTAGCTAGCTAGTTAGCTACTGAGATATCAGCAAATAAGTAGCAATTGTCATTTGCTTCTTCAAAAGAAAAGGACCATAATACATCGAACTGACAGAGAGCTCTCATAACCTTCGGTTTGAAGCGTGCATCTGAAAAAAAAGAGAAAAAAAAGAAAAGAAAAAATATGGCCATGGTAGCCCTACTGCTCCATCCCAACAAGAATTGGGACAACCCCCCCAGACGTGAATGCCCAAACGGAGGGGTAGGCCTCAGGGGTGTATTGGGATTGGGCCCAATACTTTGCAACTTCTGCCAAAGCTAGAAGTTCAGGTTTGGGTTCCCTTGGGCCACCCATGCTGGTAATATGTAGACCCTAGACTCCAAATACAACAAAAGCATCCACAATAACATATACATGTTATGTAAGTTTCAGTGCTTGTGACTCGTCTAGTCTGAGCAGATACAAATGCTGGTCAACAAAACATCCAACGTAAGCATTTTCTCAGCGTTGATGTTGATCTAATGACATGACTTGTCCTCCCACATCAAGGCTTTAAATTCCTGTGAAGCTGACTGAGCAAAGAAAGAGGACAAGACCTTAGAAGGTAAACCAAACCCTCCCAAAATATAAAAAACTTGAGGTGGTGGAGGAGAGGTGTTTAGCTTGGATGTTCAACAAAATGTGCAGCGCAAACAGAAATAGTCAGACAAGGATCACACACACACACACACACACGCACGCACACACGCACACGCACACACACACACACACACACACACACACACACACACACACACACACACACAGACGGCCTCTGACCTAAAGGAAGGGCAGCAGCCAATTTCTTTTGTAACTTGTTCCATTACAGCAACGTAGGGGAAAGAATATAAAGTCTGCTGAGACTTCTCTGCAGCTAATAGTCTTGTAGAGGTGCAGTGGATCATTTTTGAGTATTTATTTAACATCAGGGTGAATCTGAGGACTCCCACCTTTGGTTTTCAAATGGTTATCTTTATTTCTGAACCACAATGGCTCTTGTTTGCCTTGGAACACTTCAATTGTCTGAGGTAGCTGCAATCGTGGGACCGAGGCCTAGCTTGCAGTTTCACTCACCTGTCCAAACAGCATTGGGAGAGGAAGTGGGCCATTTCATTCTATGATTCTTGATGAAACCATTCTATGCGGTGCCTTTTCCCCCTCAATCCTTTGATCTAATTTTAATGGCCTGGGTTCAGCGGTTTGGGATTTGGACACGTAAGAAAAATAAAGGATTGGAGAGTGAGGAGCGTTACAATTTGCCGACAAAGTGTTAAAGCCCAACAGCAGTTTGAAGTTATGTCATAGCAAATCGTCAAAGCCGAGTGACAGTGTTTTTCTCGATTGGATGGATTCGCTGAGCAAGATGGAGAGCATGTGTCTGGCTGTACGCCATTTGAGTGCTGAGAGAAAAAGAAACAAAAGAAAAGGAAGGAAAGGAAAGAGCTAGGGAAAGATGAGGAGCCTTATCGATGAGATTACAAGATAATGTGAAAAATCTGTTGGCTCTGTTGCACACTTGACTGCCAGAGGAAATAAGTGATGATTCAAAGTAAACTCCAACTGGAAGGCCAAGAGCTTCAGCCAGCACAGCTGGCAACTGTGTCAAAACAGCCTGAAGCACCACCACCAGCAGATAACATAAGCAAGGAGTAAAAAAATCACTGACTAGTTAACATATTTATGTTTGTTTTTAAATATTTTTACAGGAACAATTCATTAGTGATAATACTTCAGTGTTGCCAAAAGGCCAGTTTTCATCTTTTTACCCAATTTTGAATTAATTTGATTTTGAAGAAAAAGCACAAAACAATTGCAGAAGTCAGGAGGGAAGAGTAAGTGCAGGAACACGCAAGTATATGAACGCAGGCGCTTCAAGCTATAATCTCAGATGTTGTTTTGTACATGAGTGTCACCTGAAAATTGTGATGCTATGCAAGTGTGAGTGTTGAAGCCTGTGGTCACTTTAGCATGAAACAAGAGAAAGCTGACCCCTTATGTTTGAGTCCATATGCATCGCCTCTTCTCCCCTCTTCTAGTCCTTCTTTTTTTTCCTGTGCTATAGCAGTATACATGGATACATACATCTACTACTGTGGTCATGTTCACCAGGAGCACATTTCTGGCTTTGTGGTGTTATCAAAGCAGACAATTACTGAATAACAAAGTGATTAAAAGGACAAAGGTTGTACAGTAATCTGACAATAAATCAGGAAGATGACCAACAAAGCATGCAGTGATTAGGCTTCTGATTGGGATGATATCACACCCTCTTATCATCGATCTGGTTAATCTGTCCTTAGCATTTCTTTGAGTTATGAAGGTCTAAGTTGGGGAGATGCTACATCATTAAGGAGTTTGTATATTAATCAAGTATGATGGGAATTGAATAAAATTCTCCTTAGAGTATGTTAAAATAAGGCAATAATTTATAGACTTACAGTAATGCTAGATGGTGAAAACCGTTTACTGATTATTAGGATCATAAGGCTTACAGAGGGAGTACATTCGAGGTTGAGTTTGTTTGCTTAACTGTCTGCTCTTCAGCTGTGATGTTGCCACTGGCTCAGTCAACTTCAACCCCACCCAGGCACCTACAGCCTCTTGTCCAAATGAGCATCTTCACGGCTCTTGTAACAAACAAACATGCTAAACCAAAACCCAGCTTACATTCACCTCTAAATCCAGTTGTTCTCGTGTATACAAAGTTGAGATATGTAGTTTCCTCTGCTGCTACTGTAGTACTTCTAACATTCAGTGTAGTGATCTACTGTTTCCAAACAGCTTTGGGCACAAAGGGAAGCCATACGCGTCATTACTGTTCAGCGATGCCCAACAGACCGTGTCAAGAGGAGACAGGAATTTGATAGATGTCCCCCAAGGGTCCGAGAAGACCTGAAGAATAAAAACATCTTCAATCTTTCTTAATAATGCATTTTTCTGCTGGCTGGGTGAGATTTCAATGGCTGGATCTGCAGAAAATGACTCAGATGGTGTGTTTGTGTTCGAAAGACTGTGTGTGAATGTGTGTGTGTGTTGAGGAAAGCACAAAGAAAAACAGAAAAACAGCGAGACAGAGACAGAACAAGAAAAACAGAGGACAGAGAAATAGCAATAACAGAACAAAGAGGCGGGACACTACGAGTATAGACCACATTATGGAAATGCATAAAGCAATGAAGCAGAGCAGTCTTTGCAGGACCGTAACAGTGCGTTTAAAGTAATATGTACTTTGCATTTATGCTGACAACGTTAAAACACAGTTTGACCAATGACCAACCGTATAAAATATGATAGCCTCGCATTCTCCACAGTGCTGTGTCAGCTGCATGCATCACCACTCTGGTATGGAGAAATGCTTTGTTAAAAGAGATTATATAAACAAGTCTGCCACTTTAAAGCTTTAGTCAATATTCTTCATATTAACAATATGTCAAACTGTGTGTAATGTCAAAAATGTTTCTCATACTGACAAAGACACAGCTCTATGAAAGTGTTACAGCAACTTTCAGCTAATTGTTTTGGCTTTACTGCTCACAAATTTACTGTGCGGTTGAGTGTCATTGTACACAGTAACAGGCAGCTGTTTTCAGCAAAAATCAAGCTCACTGTAAGCTACTGGTCCACGACCAAAAGGCAGTTAGACACAGTTAGTGATAAGCTGGTGAAAATAACGGCATATTTAGTATCTTAACAGATGTTAGGAGTTGGTATAAACCTAAACGAAACTGACAGGACACAGAATTCTGGACTTCCATGCTGGTTGGACGGGTGTAAATGAGAAGCTGTTTGCTAACAATGATTCATATCAACTTGTCAAAGGGGATAGGTCAGTAATATATAACTAGTGTGTTTACAGCTTGTTCTGCTGCACCCAAAAGAAAAGGTGCTCAAGGGGCCCTCAAAGGACAAAACTGTTTGATGTTTCCAAAAAAGCTAACTGTGCTTAGGGCCCTAAAGCGGCCATTTTGAACGTCAGGGAATTGATGACTGTCTGCAATCCTGTAACTACAGCATAGGATATTACAGCTGAAGCATGTTTGATATAAACCATCTTTATTTTCTCAAGCGTGCCCACTCTCAACTACCCAGCAAGCACTTTTCTCCCAGAGGGCGATGGCATGACAGCATGTGGGAAAAAGCCCCATCGGTCTGAGGGCTTAGCGGCTCTCAGCTTCGTTCTCACGGTTCAAAGTGTCGAAAAAGGAACAAAAAAAATTCCCAATTCCACTAAGGAGGCTGTCTGCAATTCCAGCTGGGCCTACCCACACCACCCCAGCCTGCAGCCAATGGTGGGGCTCCAATTTAACTGACTGGGCACAAGGATTTGTTTGTTTAAAACCACTAACCTACTTTTACAGCCATTGCAGAAGTCAGAGTCTTTACTGCGTGATTGCTGAGCTAATGCTGCACGTCTGTTCCAAAACCGGGAGGAATTGTTCGGAAAAAAACGAGCTAGTGGAAAGGCATTTGAAAAGTGTGTCAAATGAGACAGATTTTTCATTATCTGATCATTTAAAATGTACTTTCTACTGTTCTTTCAGTCAGCCATGTATCATTAATTTCCAGGAGGTTTCAAGTTAAAGTACCATTCATCCTCTTTAAAACCTCTTGTCTTGTTTTTGTCCCTGAGGGACTGAAGACAGCATGATATCATTTAACAAGACATTTCTTCCTGCTAAAAGCACCAAAGCAACACACTGCAAAAATCAAAATGACAAAACACAGAGACAGTACCATTCCACAGCTAAGACGTCGTCCACAGCAAGACATCATCAAAAATATTTATGGACTGCAGCTGCAGTTTAGTTTTTCCACTGACTTGCCAGGATTCAGGCTGCGTGATCCAACGCCCAACCCGTGTGCCAACTTGTGACTACATCAACAACAACAAAACCATTTGCAGGCCAGCTTAATGTTCTCAGATTATAAAGACAAGACAGAAACAGCTGTGATTCGGCCAAGGTCTGTCATTTGTGGCAGCACTTAAGTGGTGCGAGAATAGTTTATCTCAACATCTTAAAACAATGACACTGCAGTAGTAAGACAATGATAAGCATGGATTGAAGAGGTAATGGGAGTCTGGGACAAATGGAAAGAGCTTGTGGAAAAGAAGGGTAAAAAAAACAGGCGAACATTGACGCAAAGGGAAAGAGGCAAAGGCAGCTTGTCATGTTTCTGTTTGCATCCTTGTTGATCTCTCATGAAAATTGTAATTAACAAAATACAACTACAAGGTTAATTCTTTTATTTCATCCTCCTCAGCTGATGGTGTTATCCATACATTTTGGCACAGATAGCAAAACTGAAATTATTTTGTGCATGAGTGTCTTATAATTTGTGCCCACTCAGCATAAACAAGACCATTAAATGCAGTCCTGATTTAGAGGTGAACTTAAGCATTTGGTCTATAGGTGAATTCCTTTGTCTCCTATATGAACACGCCCAAACCATTCATCTGGCTCCATGTTCCATATTAAACAGCAAGCTGCAACCCGCCCGCTCTGAGTCAGCAAATATACATCCTTCTATGTACATATGCAGCAGTATAGGGCTTAAAACTAAACACCAAATAATCTCAATGGCTATTGGGTCTTAGAAAGAAAAGCAGTGGGATCCATAAAGCGGCATCCAAAACATGGCTTTATGACCACATATCTACACAACAAATGACATCAGCCTCAGCTCTAGTGTGTTTACTGGTACAAATGTTAGCATGCTAACACACTAAACTAAGATGGCTGACATGGTAAACATTAAACCTGTTATACATCAGCATGCTAGCATTGTCAGTGTGAGCAAGTTAGCTTGCTGCAGATTACAGTAGTGAAGAAATCACTTAATTGTTGTTGCATGTTTGATTGAGGAGCAACTCAGGAGTATGATGTCACATCTTTAACTGCGGGGTGGTGGGGTGTGGCTATAGCCCATATAGCACGTTTTACTCAATGAAATCATCTTTGGTTGGAATTGTTGTTCATGTTTTTTTTTTTTTTTTTCAATCAACACTGTCATATTCATTAGGTTTTATTTGGAGGCCTTTGGTTTTGTGTCTTTTTGCCCATGGCCAACATATGTGTAAGCAGTCTCTCATTTACTCCAGCATCTGTATCCTATTAGTCAATGGTGCCCGAGTATTAAAGTCACAGTTTAACACCAGTCTGCTGCTGGGACTTGAAGGGAGAACCTCTACATTTATTTGTTGCAACCTTTCTGTCCTGTCACTGGTTGTTATTTTGCTACCCCTCACCCCTATGAAACCTACTTGGAATTGTAACAACCCTGCTTGCCTTCAGAATATCATATATACTCCTGCAGGGCATGGGGCAGTTGAGGATAGCAGGTCTCGCTATAGCCCAGATTTTCCAAACCCAGTCCCAGATGTCCAAAACTGGCAACCAGACAACCATTAGCTAGCCTCTCTAACCTTCAGACTGCAGCCACCCATGTGTCTCAGAGAGCACTGTTCTACATGTTCAAGCCATGACGTGACATCATCTGCCCAAGTGTGCAATAAATGCCTTTGGAGTCGACTTTATGAGCCAACGCAGCAGTTATCTTTCCTCATTACTTTGAAACTTACTGCATGACTCCTCTCCACCTAAAACACAGTCCCCAAAGTGTGTTCTTCATTCCTAATGAAACCAAGCCATCCAAATCCTTCTCCTCTTTAGCTGAACACTAGCAACCCTATCTGCAGACATGATGTTGATTAGTGCCAATGTTTTCAGTCATGCTAACAGCTCTTGGGTTGCAATTTCAGGGCTGTCCACCACTTTAGTTGTAGTCTCGCAAAGCTAGACCTATCTTCACAGCGGGAAAGGTGTGGCTACACATATTATCATTCTGCTATATGGGTAAAAAAACAACTACTGGCTTATTTGTATTTATTTGTAATCACAAATGTTTTGTGTGGCGCAAAGCCCAGGATGCAGTGACGGTGCCCCTGCAAAATAGTTGCAGTTAGGTAGTAACTAATAGTTCGGGAGGAACTCGTTTACGTTCATACCATTAGTGCCCAGGTTAATGTCTGTGTTACTTGCCATGTTCAGCATGTAGGATGCTAGCCTGAAGGTTGTTGCAGTTTCTCATATACATGTAGAACACCAAGATTATGGAGGAGGAGAAGAATGGAAATAGTTATATAACAGCAATATGGCAGACTTACCCACAGTCTAACCTACATCTGGTGAGTCAGAGTAGGCCTACTTTGTTTCTGACTGAAATATCTCATCAAACCTAATGACATTCCCATCAGCCTCAGCTGTATTTTGTGTTAATAAGCAAATGTTAGAATGCTAACACTGTAATCTAAGATGGTGAACATGGTAAACATTATACTTGCTAAACATCAGCATGTTAGTTTGTCACTCTGAGTATGTTAGCATGCTTACATTAGCATTTAGCCAAAGTATAGACTCACAGAACAGCCAGTGTGTTAGTTATTCTTCCATTATAAACACAGCTGGTTAAAGTGCGGTTAAGGCTTTACTTTACACCTTGCACCATAATAGGCACACTATCCCCTGCAGGGGTACTAGTCTAAACGTTGGCACCAGGTTAGATTTGTATCAGAATTGTCTGATAGCAGCCAAATTCCTGGTGACTGGGCTGACACCACAGCAGCTACTACTAATAAAAACAGCTACAACCAGAGGAGTAGCTAATAAGTGACATCCTCTGTGGCCACAATATAAACAACCTCAGCCTTGTTTTTCCCTCTGCTAAGTGCTCAGTCTAGTCATTGTGTCACTCACTCTGAGTGAACTTCCTGTCCTACTTTGCATGGCTTAAAAGACTACTCCAAAAGAATGAAAGATTGGCAATAAAATCTTCTGTGTCTCTTGTTATTGCTTTAAAATACAGTGTGTTGAGCACTCTTTAGTGATTTACAAAAGGGTGCTTCCAATAACACAACCATGCAGGGTTGAAGTCTAGGTGAGCAATGCTTGCAGTAGTTGTTTGTGTCTTACGTTGATGATGGAAGGACTGTCACCACTTTAATACCCTTTATCCTCTGCTATTCTACATACTGAAACACACTTCTTCTCACACTCTTTACACCTTCCATATGGATCAACCAGGCCAGGGAGTTCAGACCGTGTCTCATAAAACCAACTCAGGCCTGAGGGATGGGGCTGGGGGGGGCGGGGGTCTCTAATGAGCTTCCTCTTGTTTGAAGTCCACGACCAATGTCTGAACCTTGTTAGTCACCCCTGGAGTGGGCACCAAGGCACGCAGACGTGCTAACAATAGCATCTGCCATTGTGAAAAAAAGAGGTTGTTTCTTTATTTGCAGCATGTGTCAGTGTTTACCGCACAGCGCAAGCCAAATGCAGCCCTCCACATCTGGGGAGCAGTCTCACGCTTTGTGTCCACCTCTACTCTGGAGCAAACGCCAGCAAAAATGTCAAAGGTGCTGTCACCAAGCGCTGAATCCCACCGGGGGCCACGAGTGCTAAAAACGCAAGCCGTTCGGATGAAGCCATCCACCCAGTGGCGTATGAGATTTTTGACAATCATCGTTGATGCTAATCTGCACAAACCTCTCACTTCTCTCTCTCGCACCCTCATTAATGAAAAAAAACAAAACAGGCCTTTTAAGGTGATGCGTGCAACATTTTGTTCTCCAAATTGGGACCACATTTTCCATAAATGTAGTTGCTTCCTGTCCTTTCTTGTTTCCCCTCCCTATTCCTGGCATCGTTCCATCTGTGCAAGATGTAGGATAAGAGCTGATACAGCTATGTGCTTTAAATCCGGGTTCGGGTAGCCACGTCTAAAGATAAAACTAGTGAGAAAAGTAAAGCCACAATAAAGTTTATATTTCAAATTTGCACCAGTGGCTTGAAATGAGGGTGGTTTGTTTTGTTCCACTGATTATTGTCATACTTATGTCTCTACAATGAATGGAACAAGGTCTTAAAATGTCTTTTTGGTGTTTATTGAGTTTGCAAATTGCCAGAACACACAAGTTTGTTGAGTTAAAGGGCATCGAGCGTACAGCAAAGGCTCTAAAAGAAGAATCAGGCGCTCTGGGAAGTTCAGTCCTGCTTTCCTCTGACATTTTATTTTCTCCCCAGCTGAAGTCCAGCGCTAAGATGTCACACAACCACAACATTTTTCCTACGTGGGCGTTCAGAGAGTGGAAATGAAAGAGAGGACGGTGAGCAAGTCACTGAGCAGAGAGCAGGAAAAAAAAGTCCCTTAAGCAAACAAGGCAGGGGAGAAAGAGCACAGCCTCGTTGCATTGCTGTTTTTTTTATGTGAAGAAAAAGGGGGCAGCGGGGTTTTTACTTGCAGAGAGATCGTTCCCGTATCATCCCTCTTTCTGCTTATTCAGCAGACTGTACTCTGCGAGTCAGCCTCCTTTTCCAGCGTCGCCGGGCACGCGCACGAGAACGCGCGCGGCCAGATGCAGCGGTGCCGTTGAGCTAACCTGATTACGTTAGCCAAAAACTTATTGTCCACTTCTGTCAGTCATGTCAGACGCTGAAACTTTCATGTAATTATCGCTAAGTTTGGGAAATAAGCCTCCCTTTCATCCTCAGTTGAATAATGACACAAACCAGTTAAAGACAAACAATAAAACCCTTAACAGTAACACAAAAAGTAGCCTAAACGCAGATGTTAGCTTGTTTTTTGGGGTGTTTTGCTAACTTTTTTTTCACCGGGGAAGCTGCTAGCCTACAGGTTAATGGCTGGGTGAAGTTCCCATTATGTCTGATAAATAACAGTCGTACAGCTGTTTTTCTACTTACTTATCAAGCACAAAATAGAGGTCGAAAGCTCCCTGACAGGAGCTCTCCTCCTCCTCTTCGTCCTGCGGCTCCGGTTCGGCTCTTGCAGATGGAGACGAGAGCAAAAATAATCCGAATAAAACCAGAACAAGACGCATGTTCAACAGAAATCTCGCCATGGTTGTCCCTCGCGAAAAAAAAAATAAAGAGTTTATTCCTTTATGGGTGTAAAGAGGAAAAGAAACCAAGCACAGTGCTTCAGTGTCTTTACATCCCAGTGACAGTGAAGAGGCAGAGATGCAACAAAGACAAAAGAAAAGGATGCAGGCGATGCGCTCACCAGCTCAGCTTACAATCATGGCCACCCGCATCCCGGTCAACAAGC
This sequence comes from Pagrus major, assembly GCF_040436345.1. NCBI lineage: Eukaryota > Metazoa > Chordata > Actinopteri > Spariformes > Sparidae > Pagrus > Pagrus major. The sequence continues at coordinate 9,269,942 of NC_133234.1, read as the reverse complement.
CGGCTGGAGAGATGCTCTCATTAAAAAAAACACAGTTTCGTTTATTTCAGGATCCTCATCCAGTCAGCAGGAACACACAAAAAAAGTTAAAAACAAACTCTCTGCAGAAACAAATCCAAACCCGCGTCAGTGGGATAATTGGATACAATGATGGAGTGGGTGCTTCGCAGGATCAAAACATGCGCAAAAGTTTCCTTTGAGATTCTGGTTGAAGTGTGAAAAAGCCAAATGAAGCTGGCTAATGCAGAGCAGCGTTGGCGCTGGAGGAACTGGGAGCCCGGGGGACAGACTTGGCTGAAATGGACCAGGTTTCATATTTCAAACCGAGGAGGAGAGAGAAAGAGGGAAAATGGGTCAAGATCTCATTTTGCGCCTCCCTCACGTGGCAGACTGGCGCATTTCTGCGGGGAACCGGCGCAGAGCAGGATGGGATGATGGCTGTGAGATGTAGGAGCTGTCAGATCAATGCTGGCATACATCAGTCTGATAACCTTTGACCTAACCAGTGTGTGCGTTTAACCTCTCAGCATTTAGTCCTCATTACTCACTGCATGTTTGTTTGCTTTCTCTGTGCTGCTGCTCCCAGTTAATTACAGCAGCAGGGGCCATGTACAGCTACATCCTCTGTAATTACACCATCATAAACCAGAGGCTGTAGTAAGAGCAGCTAATATATGCTGATTGGCACGTTTACACAGCACAACAGTCTCTACACTTACACATAATGTGTTTTTGTTGTTCTTCAGACCTGTGGAGATGACCCAGATACCGTTAATCAATTAGGAAGTATGTTATGGGGTGAAGTTGGGAGGATGGAGGAGGTAATTGAATAATAAAGATCATGTTTAGAAGTTAAACTTATCTCCAAAGAAACTGACCACCTTAATAAAAGTCTAGCTTCTTTGTTTATTAGGGATTTTAAGTTGGTCTGAAAGAAATTGACATTAATTGTAAAGGTCCCGTCCAATGGTCTTTCTATTCAGCAGAAGAGTGGATGGAGTAAAATCTACAAAAGCACAGCAGCTGATAGCTTTAGCTTTTTGTATAATTGAACTTATTATACTCTTGACCTGAAAAGTGATATTACTTAAAGGGGCACTATGTAGTTCTGGTGAAGAAATTCAAACTCAGAATTTTAACATTTACAACTCAGAAATATTTCTCTTTTCCATAACTGAATAAACAAGCTGTTCTCAGAGGAAAATAAGGTCCCCAGAACACTGTTTGGAGCTAGAAAGGTGGCAGGGTCCGCCAAATTTAAACAAAGTAAAACAGTATGAAATTGCGTTTAAGGTCAGTTTGTTTATTCAGTCGTGAAAACAACGATAATTAGTTTAGTTTGATTAGATGTAAAAAAAAATCAGTCAATGAAGATCCTCCTCTTCTGATTGAAATTTCCTCCCCAAAACTACAGAGACTCCACAGCTGAGCTAACTAGCTAACAGCAGTGAGTTGTAGCTGTAGTACGTAGCAACAGCTAGCGGTTATGCTAGCAATGTGCTGTCCTGCTTGTTTTGAAATGGTCAGGTTATCAGTTCTTACATCCTTGAGATTTTCACAAAATCAAACCTTTACTGTTGTTTCTATGTTAAATTAAACTCAGAAACTACAAATCAGAATTTACAACATAAAATTGTTTTTTTATTGTTCAGGCGGAGTCCACCATTCCTGCTCAGGATTTAAATTGTCTTTGTATGCAGGAGGGGTTCACAGTTGCATCAGAGTTGTATTAAGTTTCCGCCTGTGTAAACTGGCCACTTACTACTATATAGCTTCAAATTAAGTGTTCAAGTGGCGAAACACCAGGTGGCTTTTATTGTGAGGCAATAACAGAAAACCCAATACATTTTTTCACTGAGATTAGCGCTGCACAAGCAACTACAAAAATGCTAGCTCCATCTGCTGAGGTTTGCAGAGTCTTCTTCTGAGAAATATTTGTATAACTGAACTTTAATCTGTCATTTCTACACAAACCAGAATACAAACAGATTACTAAATAGAAGCAGCCTGCCTTCTTCTTATGATCAGTCCCATTGTGAAACTTTAAGCTTCGGACCCCACCCCCCACCCCCTTCCACACACACAAACACTGTGCCCCTAAACCATTTGGCCCCTGTTTATGGTCTTAACACATGTTGATGCGTGGAGACTTTTCCCCCACCTAACTGATCCCTCCCGATCCTTGTGGTGTACAAATGAAAGTCTAGCACTTACCAAAGCCCTGTTATTCTGTCTCACGTTCTCTCATACATACAGTGTCTTTATATACACTAGCCTACATACATACCACTGTACAACACAGAGTCCTGGCCTGTCTTTATGGTTTCTTGAGCGCATTCTCACAGATTCCTCTCATAGTCAGTCTCAGATTGTTCTCGCCACAGTGTCTGTTTTTTGGATAAATCCAAACAAAACCAAATTCCAATAACATGGCCAAATTCTTCAGGGAAACTTAACCCACTTTACTATCTGGGTGCATATTCTGAATTGCACCACAAAAATTATTGTTCCAGCGGATTCACATCAAAGTTATCCAGTAACCAAATGCAATATGTCTCTCTGCACAATTAGGGTCAAGTCTATTAATTAATTACACAAATGGGAAGCTTCAGCCATTTGTTCGACAGCTTGAGAGACACTAAAAGTTGGTGTCATTTTATTTTAAAATCAGATAAGTTGAGGAAGTTATTCTTTATTTTACATTTAAGATGATAATGAGAGATTTGAGAATTTGTGATACCAAAGTTTGCTTTTTTTGTGGTGTCCACTATGCACAACAATAAAAAATGGGCTATTGTGTATGTTTTTGTAGTTTGTCTAGCCCCTAAAACATGGGATCAAAATGATTCAAGACTAACTTTTGTTCTGATCAACACGATGCTTTAACTCCGGACCTAAACCACTGAAACCACCAAAGCTGTCACGGTCAAAGCCTAACTTGTTCCTGCAGTCCTTGACATAATGGGCCTCAAGCAAAGCATAATATTCACCATTGTACTGTAACTGACAAAAGACAAAGTTTGAAAAGCTGGAAAACAACCCCCTTATGCACAAAGTACTTGTGATGCAGTTCAGTTTCAGTTCAAATCTTCAGTTGCTGGATGATCCTTTGGGTACCAAGACTTTGTCTATTGTGGCACAGATGTAGATGTCCATATGTTTACTCCATTGTTTTTCAAATAATGCTACAACTTAACAGAGATGTTTTGTTCTCTCTCCAGCCATTGGTTAATGGCAATTATAGGACAGATAGATGAAAAATTCATAAAAGGACTTTTGTATTGTAAACCTTTTTTTTCATGTCTTTGTTGCCTCCTTGAGTGAAGTAAAACATGACCAAAACACACTTTTTATATGTCAGTTGTCTTCTTTATTGTGTCTCACCACTGTCATTGATACAACCAAAGCAGGCCCACATGGCATAATGGACATACAGTATTCCCCAAACACAATGGGAGCATCACTCGGTGGTTTTCTGACCACAGCAACAAGTGGATTACTTCACAGAGGTCCCAATTCCAAATATCCAAAACAATACATGAATGGCAAACTTAGTTTGAAACCCTTTTTATGTGTGTTTACTTACTTTCTTTTGCATGTGACTTCTCAAAAATTAAATCTTTGAAAGCTGCTTTGATGATGTTATGACAACTGATCTTTGACACAGACTTCTTCATACCCACTTCACAAGAGAATCAGCTCCCCAGCGCCACTCATTCTCAAAACCTTTAGCAGCCAGAGTAACATTCAACACAAATAAAATCTAGAGGTAAATCCTACTGTTGGAACGTTTCTCTGCATTACGAAAGGCTAAAAGGCTTAGGTTTGAGGTGATGAATAACAGATTACACTTACTGTGGACTTAATCTACATTCCTCACTTCTTAAAACAAGTCTAGATTCTAATTCTTGAAACCATTTGGCTGCCAAAGCAAAAGTGTTGAAACCCTCCCACTCGGCTTTGTTCAGGTCATGATTTACTTCTGGCCCGCAAAGTGCTTGTTTAAGACGGTCTTGGCATACTCAAGGGCATCATCAGCTGGGACGGGTAGGTGAGGGGCGATGCCAGCTCCTTCCCATCCTGGCCCGAAGGTAGTGTCGGAGTGGACAGTGGGGATGCTGAGGAAGATGTCGGTCTCACCGACACGGAAATTCTTGGGTGGGTGGGAGGACCCATTGGTGGTCTCTCCCATGATCATGGCGCGGCCGAGGTTCCTCATGATGTAAACGAACTCCTCCGCTGCACCGGCAGTTGCTTTGCTGGTCAGGATGATGAGGCTCTTCTTGGAGCCGTACCTTTCACCTGAGGAAGAGGAGAAAAGGAGGCAGAACACAGTTAATGAGGCAGAAAAGTGATGTATGCATCATGAAAGGGTCAATTTCTCTCTTCAATCGACGCAGAAAACTGATTAGCATTGAAAAAAATGTCATTTGTTTTGCGAACCAAAGATAGATTTAAGAGTGACTTGGTCAACCAGGATGACTTTAAAGACTCAACTAATTTGTCAAGTTTGAGGCATTGCATCCATAAGGCCAATCGGACAGTTCACCTTGAAAAGCAACTGATTTTTGGCCATTTGGGGGCAGAGGAAACTTACTGTAAACACGACACTGATCATCTTTTAAGATGATATGCCAATCTTGTTAGCAAACTGTTTCTAATTTTATACCTCGGCAGATACAGAGCATTGTTAGCATTCATCTGGAGTCATGCCTCTGGCCAGTACAACTTTCATTTTAGCTCTGTGTTTGGTCTCCACCAATTCCTTAAGGAAATATTTAGGCTCTTTAGCTGCTAAATGCTACACTATGTTCACCAGCTAGGTGCTAACTTTGTTGGTAACAGGAGTCTTGGGTACTTATGCGATCATTTACATAACATGATTTTTTCTTTATTACCGGTGAGCTCAGGCAGGCTCCGGAGCTCTGTGGTGGTGCCGGACGGTCTGTCGTACAGCTTGTCCAGCACAATCTGCCTTTTATTATCAAAGAAATAAGAGCAAAAGCCGGAGATGGCTGTTGTTGGGCCACCGATGTTATTCCTGCAAAAAACAATTGGAGAACAATCATAGAAATGTTAGATTCATGATGAAACTGAATGATCCCGAGAACGGTGTTAACATCGTGGCTCGAGTGCGGTTATATGTTCAATGAGTTTATTGAACAACTGATCAGCAATAAGATCCACCTTTTTCTCCAAGACTCAGTTAATACGATTTGTTGGTGGTCCATATTTAAAAATAATATATAGACTACAAATAGATACATCCTAAAAAGCAATGCTATACTTAGGCTGACTAAGTAAACATGGACTGATGAGCTTCAGCAGCTTTAGCGGTTGATTTTTTTCTTTCTCCTAAATGGACCTGTGCATTTTTAAAAGAAGCTTCAACTCACTCCGTGAGCAGGATTACCCACCTGAGGTCAATGATCATAGCGTCAGTGTTGACAACTTTGTTCCAGACGTGCTCAACAATAATCTGGGCGATGGCCTTGACCTCCTCGAAGTCTCCGAACATGTCAAAGCGCAAGTAGCCGATGTTGTTCTCGAATATGTCAGTGTGGAAGGAGACTTTGATCAGCTCAATGTACATCTCTGGAGTATAATCCTGTGGGAGAAGAACATGCAACAACTCAGCATTTGTAATATAAGCATGACCAATATGTCTCACTTAATATAATCAATAAAAAGTCATTTTTTCAGCAATTGTTCGTATTATATTTGCCGCATATTACAAATTTCTCTTACCCTCCGTATACTAAACATTTTATCTAGTGCACTGCCAAATCCTCAGTTTTAATCTAATTTTAAAAGTGTAAAAAGCATTTTGACAATTACATTGTTTATCCACTCTACCTAATCACATCACAGTAACCAGTACTTTTACAAGCGTTTTGAACACCAGATAATTTTGAGCTCTGTGAGTGAAAAACTCATTTGACAGCAAAAAGGGAACTCCATTTAAAACAACAAACAAAATTTTTCTGTATTTGAATATTTAAAAGCGACAATAAAAGATACTTTCAAAGGCAAAAATCAATAATCTCATGTTCATGGGTCTCACCATGGGTGGCAGGGCTGGGGTGTTCCTGGTAGTCTTCAGGCTCTTGTCCCCGGACAGGGTCTTCAGGTCAGTGGACAACTTCGTCTCTAGACTCTCCCTGGAGACGATCATGTTGTACTCGCCGTTTGTCAGGAGCCCTTTCAACTTCTCTGCAACATCAGCCCCGATATTTTCAAAGGCGTAGTTGTCAGCGATCAGGGTTGCTGCTCCCTCAATGATGGCTGGAACCTCGGCGCGGAGGTTGACAATTTTGATTGCGGTAGCGAGGGCATCCTCGGCATTGACCTCCACATTAGGAGTCACACCTGTAATCTCCCAGGAGGAGTCGGTGATTGGGTTGATGGATTTTGCAGTTGGCACCGTAACGTAGAAGTCAGTGTCGCCCACTTTGATTTTTTCAAGTTTCACAGAGCCCCCGGCAGTCTTCTCGCCCACAATGGTGGCCCTCTTTAGGTTCTGGAGGCAGTAGGCAACATCCTCGGCAATGCCTTTGGTGTTCTTGCTGGTGAGGATAATGAGGGGTTTGGTGGCGTCGTATCTTTCCCCCAGCAGTGTGTCCATAGAAAACAACTTAGTGGTGGTGTTGGAGGGTCGGTCATACACGCTATCAATGTGAATCTGAGGCTCGGCTTGAGTGAAGTAAGACACAATGTATGGGATCCCTGAGACGTCCCCGCTGCTGGTGTAGCGCAAGTCAAAGATGAGAGCTGAGGTTGGCAGGATTTTATTCCAGACCAGGTCTAGGAGCAAAGGACCAACCTTTTCAGCGACCTCCTCCCCAAGGATGTGATCGATCCTCAGGTAGCCAATGTTGCCCTCAAGGATGTCGAGCTTAATTGAGGTCTGGAGGACGGCAATGAGCTGCTCTGGCGGCAAGGGAGGCATCTGTGGGGGAACCACGGGGACGTAGTTTGGCTCAAAGGAGACCATCAAGCGTGGGTCGCTGACGGTGGTCTGGACTCCAGAACTGAGGACATTAGCCAGGGATTCACCGTCTGGGATGTTCAGAATCTCTGTGTTGCTGCCGGCTGCTTCAATCGCCTCCTTCATCCCCACCAGCTTCTCTGGCGAGCAGTAATTGTCCATGACGATTTTTGCCATATCTATGATGAGGTTTGGGGCAAAAGAGGCATGGATAAAGGAAACATTTCCCAAAACTAGCAGAGATGCCACCAGGAAGAGGGCTTTTGCCATGTTTGTAAGTTTAGTTTAAAGTGAGTAGATGGAAAGTGGAGGCTGTTCAGCCGAACCTCCTTCTCCGAAGAGGTTCTTTGTCAAATGGCACTGTTTTGGCTGCAAGGATCCTGTTAACACACTCATAAGAGGATTTGGCCCATAATAAACCTCTAATCGTATTATCCTGAGTACTTTTGTAAGACAATAACAACCTTGCCAAGTAGGTGTAGTAACAAGGGGGTGTTGCCAAAGATGGTAGTCTTAAATTTATACAAGGTATTTTGAACACTCATTTATTTAAAGTTACCTGTGTCAAATAAGGTGAGCTTTGTAACCGACAAATATCTAGACAGGGATTAAGGGTGTCGAAAGTATCCATCTTGCTAAGTTTAGTCGCTGTTCACTTGAAGCCCATTGGTGTCAGTATTTGTAACTGGGGTCACTAAGAGTCACTGAAATCACAAGAAAATGTTGAAAACTCATCATTAGCATTTACGGTAATTCAACACAAAAATCAAAGCTGATGTGTGCCCTACTGAGGAAATGTGCTTGTAAATGTCTGGAGAGTAAATCAACAGTCAGAACCACTGAATTCTTTATTGTTTCATAAATGGTGCACATTTAATGGCATTTGTTCAGTTGGTGGTTGCCTCCTCTCTGAGGTGGTGTTGAAGTGAGAGTCAGTTAAGATTTGTTTGGTACTTGCTCCCTCTGCTGGTGGTTTTGAAGTTAATAAACAGAAAATTTGAATGAAACATCATTACAGCATTCAGAAAAAAACACAGTGAGAAATAAGTAAAGAAATAAAAATTTTTCTACACAACGACATAAATCACCATACTACACATTAACATAATGATCAAATCATTTGGTAAACAGAATATCTACCTTATAATATGTGGCATTTAAAATGAAAAGAAATAACACATACTGTAATATTAAAACAGAAGAGTAAAAGGCAACTTTACATCATATAAATGAAAATATACAGCTGTGGTGGGGTTAGGGGTATAATGTCATCATTTAAATTGAAGGAGTGCAATGTAATCTACCTTAAGAAACATATTTTTGGTGAATTATTTTAAGTTGAAAGTTTTTTTATTCAGAAAACTAATTCACTTTTCACACTTAAATGGCATCCTCTTTACTGGATTTAATATGAAAGTAGATAAGTTGATTTGAGGTTTGACCCTATCAAAAGCAAATAAGTTTCCTTTTGTAATGAGATTTACATTGTTCCATACCCATTCAGTATCCGTCTCTCTAAATGAAGGCATCAGATAAAAACCTTAAAGGTAAAAGTACATTTCACAGTGGAGACAGCTTGGAGATACTGTAAATGTCAAACAGGATTACAAAGATTAATTTCTCCCACCACTATATTTTTGTGAAAAGGCCACTGTAAGCAACTTGAAATAAAACCAGCAAAAAGAAATTCTTGTGATGACACCTCTGTTATACAAGATGACCTCCAAATTATATTTAATTATATTAGTTACATGCATGCCTAATTACTGCCTTAAATTAAGTTGAATTCATTATCAAAAACATTACTCAACTATTACATTTCATTTACAGGATAAGATTATTTTATGTACTGTAGCTGTGGTCAGTGGGACAGCATGACTGGTTCATATCCAACATTGACTACTAGGCCACACAAAGAAACGACTTTGACACTGAGCTGGTGGCTAAACACAAGACAGATTGATAAAAGAACATAGTTTTCAAAGGAAATAAGAATACCAACACGAGGAATTATTTTCCTTGCTCTTTCTTCAACAGCCTTGCTGCAATAATTCTCTGTGCTACAGGAAGAGCGTCAGTGGCCTGGGCAATAACATGAGGCTCAACCCCTGAGACACTCCACACTTTCCCAGTGATTGCACTTAACACAACCTGGTTAGGGATGGAAGCGTACAGGACACTGTCCCTGATCTGATAGGTTCCACTTGATAGAGACCCTCCGATCGTTGGTTCACCAACGATTGTGGCCCTTTTCAGGTCCTTCATAGTGCGAGTGAACACTTCAGCTGCTGACCCTGTCATATGACTGGTGAGGATGTAGACGTCTTTGGAGGACCCATACCTTTGACCCTTAACCTGAGGCAATGTCATGACCTCTGTCATGGTGTTTGTAGTGCGGTCGAAGACAGTGTAAAGATGCTGCAAAGGTTCAGCATCGAAAAAATAGGTGCACAAGAGGGGAATTGCTGTTGAAAATCCACCGGTGTTGTACCTCATGTCAATTATGAGAGCATCTGTGTTGACTATCTTGCTCCACACTAATTTTAACAACTGAGGTCCAGTGGCCTTTACCACCTCTACATCTGCCATCATGTCAAACCTTAGATAACCAACATTATCTGACAGAAGATCAATTTTAAACAAAGCGTCAATCATGTATCCGACTTCTTCAGCAGTAGGGATCATTGGGACATCACGAAGCGACTCGGGCTCGACATCGCAGTGGAAGACATGGAGGCGGTGATCATCTGAAGTCTCTTGCAGGTCTGCCGTCAACTGAGATGCCAAAGATTCAAAGTCAACCACTGACCTGTATAATCCCTCAGTCCATTTCCTCAACAGTATCTTGCTGACCTCTATTGCGACTTCATGGATTGCATAGTGTTTTTCCAACAGTTCCCCAGTTCCCTCTATAAGGGACCTGAGGCCTTGGTGAAAATCTGCAATCTCGTGAGCATGCTCCACAGCGTCTTCGGCTAGCACAATAGCATCAGGGACCACACCACCTCCCAGCCAGAATTCACCATTGTTGTCCAAAAAGTTGATGAAAGGGACAGTGATGGCAATATCTGTTCCCTCAATTTGAAACGTCTTTGAATGCATCAAAGTGCCAGATGTAATTTCCCCAATGACTGTGCCACAATGTAGGGACTGTACAAGGTAGGCAAACTCTTCGCCAACACTTGATGTGTAGTAGCTGGTCAACACATAAACTCCACGTTTGGAGCCATAGGATGGGCCTGTAATGTGGGGTAGAGAGTTATAGTCTGTTGTTATGTTCTGAAAACTGTCATGTATTGTGAAAAAGTGATGCTTCTGGGATGGGTCCTGCAGATAGGACAGTATAAGAGCTAGAGATGTAGAGGATCCACCAGTGTTATAGCGTAGATCAATAATCAGGTTATTAGTGTCTTTGAGGGGTTCCCATACCGTATTAGCCATGAGCTCTTCGACTTTAGCCTCTGCAGACAACTTGACAAACTTATCAAAGCGCAGGTAGCCCGTATTGTGTGGGAGAATTTCCACTTTAAACGTTGTATCAACCAGCTCTCTTAATAATTTCATATCATCTTGAATGTTGTAAAGCTCCGGATCCTCCTCTCCTGTGGCAGCATCGTCTTGCATGTATTTGATGATAAGTCGTGGATCTTCAGACACAGTCTGGAGGTCATGGTTAAGTCTGACTGCCAGGTCCTCCTCAGATACGACAGAGAATAAGTCTGTAGATTGCAGGAGTTGAAGAAGAGCTGGAATTCTGTCAGTGAAAGCATAATACCTCCTGATGATGTCAGAAATACTCTGTATAACTTTTGGAATGGTACTCCTTACAACCAGAAGGGACTTGGCTTTCACGACAGCTTCCTTGGCAATGACACTGACCGTTGGGGAAACACCATTCACTTCCCAGCTCTGACCTGTGATTGGGCTAACTGATCTTGCCACAGGAACAGTTATGTAGAACTCCGATTGAGCGATTCTTATCTTTTGGACTTTAACTGACCCACCAGCAGACCTTTCTCCAACGATGATGGCCCTCTTTAGGTTTTTTAAGGTGTATGCCACTGCCTCAGCCGCCCCCACAGTACGCTTGCTGGTCAAAATAATCAAATCTTTGTTCTTTCCATACTTTTCGCCTGGTATTGATGGCATGCTCCACAGCTCCCTGGTTGTATTTGAGGGCCTGTCATACACAGTGTCAATATGAATGAGGGATTCAGAGTCTGAGAAATAGGAGATTATAAAAGGAACTCCAGACAATTCTCCAGCTGTGCTATACCTCAGGTCCAAGATGAGTGAGGATGTTTGGGCAACTTTATCCCAGATGTTGTCCCTCAGCAGAGAGCCAAGCTTTGCCGCTGTCTCCTCCCCAATTATCCGATCAATCCGCAAGTATCCGACATTGTTGTCCAGGATATCCAGCTTGACAGAGTTTCTCACCAGCCAGATCAGCTGCTCTATTGGGAGAGACGGCAGCATCTGTGGCACCACTGGGACAAAATTTGGCTCGTATGTCACAGTCAACCGGGGATCATTCAGCGCCCCTTGTACTCCGACTGTGAGCACAGCTGCCAGGGTCTTCTTGTCTGAAATCTGCAGGATTTCTCCGCTGTTTATGGCTTGTTGGATGGCCTCCTGCATCCCAACCAGGTTCTCAGGGAAGCAGTAGTTTTCCAAAAGAATGTTTGCCATGTCTAACACCAGGGCAGGCTGGAACGATGAGTCGACAGATAGAGTACATAGAAGAAGTGTCAAAAGTAGTGGTGGTGAGTGTTGCGCCATCTCAAATGTCTTCATCATCTCCGATGGAATAAGACTCACTCTGTCTTCTCTTTCACTGGGCTGTATTAGTTCATATGTCTGCGTTGAGGGATGATGGTTTTTGTAGGAGGGAACACTGTCATTGCTGGGTTTTTTTGGACAACAACATCAACATAAGAGGCTTTTGTCCCAATAAACCTTTAATCGCATTATCTGTGGTGCTTCAGCTAGCAGACAATAACAGACAAAATAAAAAAATGGCAAAAGGGAGCCTGTGCAGTTTCTGACCTTTTCCTATGTAATGCATGTTTGGTTTCTTACTTTTATTTGATTCTCATCTTTGTCCAAGGGGCTTAACGAACTTGACACAATTTAACATTTTACTATTGTTTTCTTATTTATGCTTGAATTACAGTGAGCATTTTTTTTAATTCACCACATGCTATCCTTTTTATACTAAAACCCCCTTAACATTTATTTTAGATAAACTGGTTTAAGGGACAGGTGATTCAGGATATTATTGATGTGAGAGCCTGATCTGAAACTCTCACGCTCCTTTTCCCTCACTCTCTCTCTCCCTTGTCTGTTATAAAAGCTTATGGTGGTGTATTTTAGTGCGGTTGGTAATCTTTAAGGGTCATGTCTGGGTCGCTCCACTGGTGACATGATTACACAGTTTATGGACACGTGGCAAAGCCTTCTTAAAACACATGCAGGATCAGAATTGGATGAAAAAACACTAACACTGGATATAGGAACAAAAGGTTGATTGGAAAATCTTTATCTGGATTGAATGCTTAAGTATTTGCTCACTTTGCTTTTTATCCTGCCTTGGTATTTTTCAAAGTATTGCATTTCTGTGCTTAGTTTTTTGTTTTTTATTAAGTTTTTAAAAAAAATAGTTTCATTCGGTGGAGGAATGACTCTTTTATATGCTGAAGTGTTTGATCCGTACCTTGAGCTTGAACCTGACATCAGTAAGGACTTTAGCTCAAGACACTCTGAGACCGTGATCCAGACAATTTCGCAGCTCAGAATTATGCAGCCAGACGTGATCTCCGTCCAAATGCTGGACAGTGCTCAGCTAATCTTAACGTCTTAACCATTAATACCGCCTCATGCCTTACATAATACAATCTCCTTTGCCACTTACACGTACACCACTCAAGACTTGTGTATCAAATATAAGAACAGGCTACAGCAATGGTTTGGATATTGAAATCCCTGAATGGCTAACTTCCTTGAAATATTACTCCAAAATTTGAAGTGATTTTGAGCTGTACGAATGATCTTTAAAGGCACGGCTGCACTCCGCTAAAATAATCTCAATTGATAAATTGCATGTCAGTGAACGGATGAATTTATCAGCTACACTGTAGGCTAGCTAGCTCAATAAGCTAGTCAGCATACTATTTTCAGTGTTGCCTTTGAACCTGTTTAATGTTTCTATGTTAACAAGGGGTCGCATGAGACGGGAGTTTTCCTGAACCCTGAAGTCTGGCCCACAACCGTTTCATTTTTATCTGCTCTCATCAGCTTCATTTCCAGACACAGCAGCATAGGTGCCAACTCTCACGCTTTCGCCGTGTGACACACGGTTTTGCCTGTTTTCACACGCACTCAACCGTGTGTCACACAGCGAAAGCGTGAGAGTTGGCAGCTATGCAGCGGGCACCCAGCACTAAATGGCAGGCCGAGTTAGCAACTAGCTTGTAAACATAACAGAGCATTTAGCAGCTAAAGCGTCGGATATATCCCTCAGGAACTGCAGGAGAGCAAAATAGGAATAAAACGTGTGAATACTAGACTTACATTAGATCGGTGAACAGAAATTTGAATGCTAATGTTGCTTTGTGGCTCCTCGATGTGTAAATAAGCCTTTGTTGGCTAACATGTTAGCCATGTTAACTTTATGAGGCGGTTATACTGCCCAAAGAGGACAAAAATGAATCAATACTGGCTTAAGGTTTGTCAACAGACAATCCAGACATTTTAAAATGGCATGTTAGCAGAGTTGGGGGAGGGGCTTTTTCTTTGCTTGCTTTATTATTGGGGCTATTTTGAGACAAGAGAGAGTTTCTACATGAACTTGTCCCCCAGTTGGTTTTGTGACAGAGGTCCCAGCTCTGATAAGGATGTGTCACTGACTTCAAATATTTACAAAGCTGACACTGTGCATTAAGATTTCTTCATTTGATACAAGTCAGAAGCCTCCGAGTGGTTGAACTGTGGACTGTGACATCTACAGACGAGCAGAGTTCAGGTAAGTCAGGATTTGTGTGTCTTGAATGTTGTGAATAACATACCAACATAACATATGCAGACAATATTTACGACTTTTCACACCATACAAAATACGTATTACAATGACAAAGAATATCTCAATCCACATGATTCAACATTACACAATGTGAAAGCTGAAAGTGAAATTTAAAGGAGCAGTACAACATTAATCCTTACTTGTCATGGTAATGTAACATTTTGAAAGCAATACGAAAGGTCAGTAGCTACGTAGTTTCAGTATTACACCAAGCACATGAATTTTAGATTAATGTGTCAGAGGGAGGTCATTGTAGTTTATTGCTAATCTCCATTTTGTTGCATTTTGGGTTCACAGTTACAACAGGGTAAACAGGAACTGTGTAATCGAACTTAATAATTGATATTTTGGAATTTATTGTATAGAGTAACACCTCTAAGGGCAATAAATGTTGTTTGGCAATGGAAAACTTTTAAATGGATGATGGGCTATTCATCAAATGCAGGTACCAGTCCGGGAAAAAACACCCACACAGGTGTTATTAGTTATTCTGGTTAATTACCGGTAGACTTTTGACCAGGCTGATGTGGGTGGAGCTATAATTATCTGAAGTTACCGAACTCTGATGACCATGAATTGACAAGAGAGTACAAGTCATGCACAAGCCCCCACAGTCTGTACAGGACACAAGCTTATCTGCACCAATTTTAGCAGAAACATCTGCTTTAAAGTCATTTGACCCGCTATTGTCAGTGCCCAGTCACTGCTTGGGTTCCAATGAGGCACAGTTTTTTTCACTATCATCGGACAAACACTTAGCTAAGTGCAGCCATTCAATAATCCCCACTGCTCCTGGATTTACAAGTGGAAACATGCCAGAGAAGTTTGTGTTTGAAATGTATTGATGATTGAAATCTGTAGAAATGCCTGAGAATAATACACATAAGTTGCTTTCGCCTTTCAGAAGTATGAACATCTTACATATTTTTTCAAAATATTTTAATGTGCGAGTAAAAACAATGATAGTTTTATTGCCTTTGGAACTGTGTCTTGCCAATAAAGCAGCCTTTTAATTGCTAATTTCTTGTACGATAGATACAAATTAATCTCAGGTGTGATTGGTGAATGCATTGCAGTTTACTGTTTTGATGTCCAATTTTGTCATTCTGCAAAAGATAAGAGTCTTCTCAGATGTGATTGTCTCCCCCTAGCTGCATCTTCAAAAATAATGATGGTTGAATTACATTTGGCAGATTCAGTTCCTAGTGTTGTTAGTGTTATATTATTAGTGACATCTTACAAAAAGTGTGATGTGAAAAAGGCCAATTCTAGTGATTGTCAACAAACCACTGCAAAGGGACAGCAAAGTAATCACAGCTGCACTCTCTCTGATATCCAACCCAGTTCTCCATCACATGGACAAATATTGACAGATGACAAAAATATTCACACCCATTGATAAAAGAAAGCAGACATTTGCCTCAGATAAATAAAGTTATATACTATAATGATACAGTCAAAGAGATCACAATTTCACTTAGTATGTAAACTCTTGAAAGACTTTTTTTAAAAACTGAGCTCTGTTTGGTTAGAAATGACATCTCTCTATATATATGTGTGTGTGTATATATATATATATATATATATATATATATATATATATATATGTATATACATAACATGCACAGTTTAGTCAAACAACTTTCTATAGAAGTTATAAAGCTTCAATAATACATTTGTGAAAGGGATTTTAGATGTTTCCCAGACTGCACCTGCACATGAAAGGTAGTGTTTTATTGGTTGGAGTTTTAGCCTCTTGGTATACACTATAATCACCACCAGAATTTTTAAAAAGTAGGAATTTGACAGAAGAAGAACATCAAGTCATGCCGAAAAAATGAGATGAGTAACTACAAATGAATTTCATTTTATAGGAAGATTTTTATTCATTTCAGGGTAGAAAGCCTGAGAAACAAAATGTAGACATCATGAGACATACGGTACCACAAAAACTCTCTAACAATCGAAAGACTGAAGCTGCAGGGTTAAATTTTCCTCATATTCTAGATGACTTTAATTAAGAGAAGATTGCATAGCATAGCATCACAAACTGCTGCACTTGTGGTGGATGCAGCATCAGCAATGTAGCATGCATGTATAAGCTGACCATTCTGTACATGTCTGTATGGCAGTAAATATATATTAATATAAACAAATTACAATTACCATGATAATGTACAGATTTACATTAAAAATAGCATGCTGTTTTTTGTTTTGTTTGACTTTTTCATGAAAATAAAGATGTCATATTAAAGTAGTTAATGTCCAACCAACCTATAGAGTTGATTTTTCTAATATTTACTTTTTACCTTTTATTTTTACTTTACTTTTTACATACTTTTGATATGTTTTACATTATTTCCTACATAAAAATACAGTTTCATAAGTTTTATTTATACACATCAGACCAAGGCAATATAAGGTAAAGCTTTTTTATGTACATATAACCAGTATTAAATACGAAGTGTAAAGATATCTGTGTCCTTTGGTTCTCTGCTTGGTGGCTTTAACATGTTACCATCATACTGCATTCCAGAAATATCATTATTTTTTAACTTCAGACTATTTCAGGAATAGCCTAAACTGTAAATGCCACACAGCATTGTTTCATAGCTTCATTGTAAAATATAAATACAGTGTAGTTAATATTAGCATTGCATGACCTTTAGCATTTTCATAGCCATGCTAGCTCTAGGGACCATGAGGTTGAAAATTAAATCTTCAGCTAATTGATGAATTGCTGTGGTACACGCATTCATGATCCCCAGAGGACGAATTTGATTAACTGTGATCCCCTGGCTTATCATCTAGTGCCATAATCAGGTCAAGACTTCTTTTGGTCCAATACATTGGGTTATAGCTAATTAGCCTACCTGTAAAAGTAATCTGTACATTGTTTTCAATGTTGATTAGCAAATGTTTGCATGCTAACATGCTAAAATAAGATCATGATTGTGGTAAAAAAATTTTACCTGCCAAATATCAGCATGTTAGCAATGCGATTGTGTGCATGTTAACATGCTGATGTTAGCATTTTGCTCAAAACACTGTTGTGCCTTAGCCTTTTAGTCTTGGTATTAAGTAACACTGATGTAACACTTGCTGTTGCATGAGGAGGAATATTTGTAATTATTTACCCACTACCTACATATTTATTAAAGAAAATAGTTAAGCATTAGCTTCCCAGGTAGCTCGTTCTTTTAAATATGTAGTAAGAGGCATCCATGTTTCTTCTTCGATTTGGGCTACTTTCCCTACTTTCTACCGGACTAAAGGATGAACATTGGACTGACTTGAAATGCAGCGTTAGAACCATCACAATCGCCTGTGCTGCCAGCAGAGCAAGAACGATTCACTCTGACTACCTGCAGCCACACTCTGCCACCTTCATCTCCTCATAAAGGTATCTGATAGTGAGCCGTCCGTTCTCCTGATACATGACTGTGATCGGGTCCAGTTTGATGGGAACGCAGCACGCCATGTTGGCCTTACTAGGGTCCCTGATGTTCATCAGCGTCTGGATGAGGGCGTGCTTTGATGGGGTCATTTCATCCGTCAGTGGGTGGTAACAGAGGCCTCGACATTCGAAGGCGTCATATTCTGGAGGCGCCACGATCCAGCTGTCCCAGCCGATGTCTTTAAAGCTGACTTTGAGAGAGGCCCGCTGGCAGTATTCCCTCTCTGCCTTTCTTTTCCTTCTCCGTGGATGCTGAGCCTCCAGGATCTGGTTTGGAAGCTGATCTCCTCTGTTCCAGTCGGCGCCCGAGTGTAAGATGGTTTCTTCTTCATGGAGGATCATCTCTCTTAATTCCTTCTTCGTCTCCCTCCTCCTGCTACCCAGGTCATCTGAGAAGACTATTAAAGCCGCTGAAGTGTTATCTCCAACAGACACGCTCATATTAAAACAGCCTCCTTCTTCTCCGCTGTAAGAAGCCCCACAGTCCTTCCGATCCACCACCACATCAAAAACTGTTGCGCCACGGCCCGACCTGACCCAGCTCTGAATAGCTGTGGTCACATCCAACGTCTCCCACATGCTGCAAGAGCCTGAAACCTCTTTGCCAACCAGTAGTTGGGATGTTGATGTCAAATCGTCGTATTCCACTTCATAGACTTTGACGGTGGCCTTGAAGTCGTGAGAGGTGACCCCTGACCTTGGATGTGGGAGGAAGAAGAGCTGTAAATCAGCAGTCGTGATCTTTTCATGGCTGGGGATGCTGATGTTGAACTGGAGCCGGTGCTTTGACTTTGTGCCATTCGTGACAGAGAGAGTGATGTCTGTTGGAGAGATACAAAGAGGTCAGAGTTTTCATTTGAAACAGAAGCTGAGATTTGAACTGTTCGACGTGGGGTCAAACTGAGATTTAACTCCCCTGAGACATCAGTATATGCGTCCTTGCTGTTTCTTTTGACTTGCACTAATTTGATCAGAAATGTAACGATCAAAAAAAGGGATTTAGTGCGAAAATTACCAAGCTAGGCTAACTAGCTTTCTCTTTTTGCAGCTAGTTAGCCTAGCTTGCTAGCTTCTACTTTCCGGGTGAGACACAAGCTTAATCGCACAATGGGTCTTCCCAAATTGTTGGATGTTGTAAAGGTAGAAAGTTTTATTGCTAACAGTCGATAACCAACATATGTGGCCGTATTGAAAAAAGGGGAAAAGGAAAATTTCTTTGATGGATGTAAAAATGCATCAATGTAGCCTCCGTGTCACTGGCCCTCAAAATGCTCTCCCAGAGGCTTGAAGCTTAGACGATACTAATTTTGGAAAAGTATGTGCAATAGCTGCAGTAGGTTATAGTTTAAGTCTATATTTTTTTAGTGTATAGAATTCAAATTCTAGTTCAACTTTAACAACCTCGGGGTGAATCACTATTGAATATGTTTCTGTGTGGGCCATCTCTAGGAGTTAGGAGTGTTTGGTTATCATGGGACAATAAATTAATGTATCGCAACCATCCATTGACAGAAATGCTCTTGGATGCTTTAGAGCAGTGGTTCCCAACCTAGGAGGGCAAGAAAGGGACCTGAAATTGTGCTACACGATATTATAGGTTATTTTTTAAACTTTCCTACATTTGAAGATTTCTAAATAAAATAAAGAAAAAGATCCTTTTGATCACATTAACGAGGGGTTGCGAGTAGACATTGATTCCTTTTAAAGGGGTCACAGGCCAAAACTGGATGGGAACCACTGATTCAGAGCTTTTTGTAAAAGTAAAATTTACACACAAAAAATCCCAAACTGAACAATTTACCAAGATAGCCTTAACTTATTTCCAAATATTTGTATCAGGTCTGCAGAAAAAAGCCCTCAGGTAAAGAGTTATCTTTATCAACAAGTAGTGTCTCCCTCCCATAAGCTTGACAGATCATTATTGCACATCATACTTTCAAGGTTACACCCTGTTCACATACCTTGGACAGTGAAGCTTCGTATGACATCCGACTGAGGCATCGTCGAGCTGTCCGAGGCGTACTTGTCATAAAGCTCCATCATAAACGGAGGAGGGTAGATCTTGCCATGCTCCTGAGGAACATCTGACAGGTTGAGTTGCCTCAGAAAGCCCTCCTTCATGGTTCCCAGGAGGTTCTCCATCTTGGCGTCGGTGTCTTCCTCCTCCAGGAGATCGTCCTCTGACAGCTGAGTATAGATTTCCCGAGGGTCCTCACTCTGGATGTCGTTACTGAGAGGTTTACAGGTGCAGGAGCCGATAGAAACCACCAGACTCAAACAGACCTGGAACAGGAATGATCTGGAGATCCGCATTCTGAAATGAGATTCCTCCTAAGCCACTGAGCTGGCATAAACTTTACCTTCTTCCCGGGCCTGAGAATAGACTTTGCGATGGCAAGGTTTGAAAATGGAGCTCCCCAGTGTGAGGGCCACAGTCCTGATGTCCGCTCCCATGCTCCCAGAGTAAACAGGGGGACTTGTGTCAACCAAAATAGTAGCTTGGCCATGCTTATCACTGCCATTGATGCCTTCTTTTAAGCTTTGTTATCATTAGAGGGCTGGCTGCTAATGAAGACACTGTAAACACTTGACTGCGATAATGAGGGAGGCACTGGAAACTGTGAGGTTACTGAAAAGCAGACATTTCCATCAAATGCCGTTCCCCAGCTTGAGGGTGAAACTGTTGAGTTCAGTGGAAACAAAACACTTAAAAGGAACAAAACAGCACATTGCATTCTTCACCGCCATCATTGCAACATATTTATTACACATTAGTGTTTCCAGCCATTTTACACTCGCAGATCACGTCATGTTCAAGATACCAAAGTGTGATCAAAACCTATGACTTTGATCCCTTTAACAGCAGTGATCAAGAAGATAATATTCTACGTAGATTTATGTGTTGTGCCAAGTGGAGCCAATCAAATTTATTGAACTTAGGCAATGCTGTTGACCACCGCTTAAACTGAAAGGGTCGAAGGACAGAGGGTAACCTATTTGTCTCTCTCTATTCACTTCCATACATATCTTTCCCAAATAAGATCACATGAGGTCCACCGGAGGGGGTGTGACATCGGCTTTCTATGTAAGCTACAGGTGATTTCAGACATCAAGTGGTCACTGCCATCAAGCAGTTCTGTTCTGTATTTTGAATTGTTGCCAGCAGCTACAAAGAGTTGGCTGTCGCCTAAAATGGAAGGAAATGTTTTACAGTATAGCAACATTACAATTTATATAAAAAGCTTTGCTGACTAGTTTATTATTCCAGATGGATAATGAGACTTTGAAGCTGATGTTGCTCCAGGGATGTCTCCCTTCATTGTTCTCTGATGGTGAGGAGGTATTTAATTTAGTGAACTCATGAGAGCAGCAGCAGTCCTCTCTCTACTTTTCAGTTACTATTCAAAACTATTCATGATTAGGTATTTCATGATATGGGGAATTTGCTCTGCCTTAACTCTGTTATGACTCACTGTATGTTCTGTCTAACTGCGTGTTCCAACTTACAGTATAGATTTGTCACAATTAAAATGAAAAAGATATACTTGTGGTCAGGAAACACGTAAAAGTTTTGTCTTTTTTCCTCACAGCACTTCTCAGAGACCACCCCGTCGGTCAAGCAGTATGAGTCGTACTCTCAGATTTCTCCTTGGACTTTCCGAAAGAAGATTTGGGTGTCTATGACTAACTACCTAATCTTTCTTCCAAGCAAACAAGAAAGATAGAATACGTCACTCCCTTTGCAATTCACTTACAGATTCACTTAAGATGAACAAGCAGACACAGAGTGTTCGGAACAACACGTGGGAAAACGCTCATGGACTGAATCTATAAAATCTGATAGGCATGAGAGCTCATTTCACACCACTGGCAAATGGAACAAAGGACATGATGGTGGTGGTCTCCACCATAACATCCAGCATGCCCTGGATGGATGATGAGATCTGTCCCTTGTTCCTGTGGGGGGTCTGAGCCCGAACCACAAGCCAATGAGTCTGGGGACGTTGGCCCGAGTCCGGCCTATCTTGGAATTTCACCCATGCAGTCACTCAGTACTTGGTTCATGCTGGGTTTCATAAAAATGCTTTCATTGCGGCCCTTTTAAGCGTTCCTTTCTATAGAGTCAATCAGTGATGAAAGGCGACGACAAAATCTACTGGCATGGATACAGCAAATAATGTAAGCATGCAGGAGGGAAACAAACACAGCAGGGTGAAGTGGACTGACAAAGATCTGTGGTCGTATCACTGTAGGCCAAATTACTGGGTCGGAAAATATGCAGGAAAAAACGATGAAATTAAATGAGAGTTTGGCCAATAACCCATGGTTTTTGGTGGCTGATATGTCAATATTATACTAGGACAGGTAATGACCTTTGTTTGATTCCAATATTTAACACAACATTTTTCTTTTTTCAAGTCAGGAAATGCAGATGTATCCAAGTGCTCCCTCAAGTGATATTCATATCAGGGTTCACAAGGCTTTAAAACTACATTTAGACCATCAAGAATCTGTATTTTTTTGCAATTTGGCACCCAACAGTTACGGATTGCAATTTATTCATACACCAATGTCATAAATACGAATACCTTACCTGTACACATTCATTAGTTATTACAAAACGACTTTCGCCAAAAATGTAAATCACACTACTTACCAATCTAATTCTGTGAAAGCCAAATGATGGGAAACTATGGTGCTTTTTCTACGTATATATGTAGGAAATCTTACAAATTATAATCATTCTGTTTGATCAGCAGCTGAAATGATGATGGATAGCGGAATTTTGGAAGCACATCAGTGATATTTTAAGGTAGAATAATTTGATAACCTGTTCGCTAACGTTAGCATTCAACCTCTTCCTCGCTAACATTACCCTTTGATTATCCAGTGCTTTAGTTCCAGGTTTAAATAAATGTGTCCAAGACGGTTGTTGATGATAATTTTAGAAATAATATGCTGCTCTCCTGTCGTATTGTGTAACACCATCAAGAGGTTATGTCAGCTAGGAAGTGGTTGGATGCTAACGCTAGCTGTTTGAAGCTAATTGGTCATCAAAAATGTTGTTTTACCTTGACATATGGCCCGATGCCACAATAAAATGATAATTACTATCCTTTAATGGTGCTGATCAATGACAACATGGTGAATTAAACAATTTGTCACATTGCCTATGTTTATTTGAGCTTCCTACCCTGAGCGTGATGTCAGAGGGAAATGGCCGCCATGTGAAAATGGTCAATTAGCAGTGTAAGGGAACATATCTCAATAAAGAAAAAAAATACAAACAAAGCTCATGTGTTTATTGGCTTCAAATAGGAATAAAAATGAGGAGTAGCTTGTAGGTTAACTAGTGAACGTAATGTGACTTATTCCAGTTGACCAAGAGGTTTGATCAGGCATCTCAACAGCGTTTATTTGTCGAAAACCCAAAGAATATTTATGGAAAGTGATCTAAAGTGGGTTTGAGTTTTTTGCTGTAAAGAAATGCCTGTTGATGAGATTAGTCAGAGGCAACCAAAACCAAAACAACGTGCTGAACGGTGCTAAAAACACTTCATAGTAATTGATTTATCTTTTCCCAGAGTCATCTGATCCATTTGTTGATAATACTGATTAGCGCGGCTTTCAGGTGGACTCAGAAACATTACATTACTGCCTTCATGTGAAGAAATGAAGTTTAATATAATCAAATTTCACTACAGGTTTTCCAGACTTCTTAATTGTAGCTTTGACAGACGAGGGACCATTATCATACTCTACACATTTGACTGGCCAGTACCTGTTATTTTCAAGATTAGTATTATACATAAATAAACAGAGATATCAGCTTAAATTTAAATAAAATATATATGAAATCTAATCTAACAGGTTCTATTTAATGTATATGTATGGGCAGGTATATGTCTAGGCATATGCTTTATATACTGTCTATAAAACCTAAGAAAGTAAGCAATTATCTCTGACCGTATGTACAATTCAGTTTATTTCCTTACCAGGCATACATTATGTTCATGATATGTTAAACCACACATCACACAACTATTCAAATACACTTTTAGCCATACAGTTACAAGGTTGGATACATTTATCCCTTATTAATTACTATGGAAATCCACTATTATTACAAACTGTACATGTCACCTTTGATAAGCAGTATTCATGTAAGAAAGGGAAACATTGAATGGCCACAGGAAGAACTACAACTGTCTCCTTCAAAATGTTTATAGTCCCTTAAACTTTCCCAGAATGCACAGCAGGTGGCAGCAACGCACCGTTTTTCCCTCCGTGCTGTAACATGCAGCAGACACAAGCGACTCAATGCTTGTAGGACATTAAATCTTATTATATACAAGATATAAACAAATGACTATTGAAATGTAGTTCAAAGACAAAATGACCTCTCATGCATGATTAACATTTCTTGCTAATATACGGGAGGTATTCAATGACAACGTTTGACACTCTGTGAGACACATCACTTGAGAATAAGTACCATTTAGTTGGCATTAGTAACTACAGTATTTACACGACAAGGACTGATTAATTTTGCAGGATGTGTCCCTTCGACCCTCCTGAGTCTGTGAGTCAGTGTGCAGTTTGTCCAATATTCTGTTGAATCCTTGAGACAGGGACGGGCAACAGAAGATACTGATGCCAGATCAGCTATCAGAAACTGTTGAAATTGAGCCTGGTCATGTTATTACCAAATCCAAAACCAGGTCTGAGTCCAGGACAAGTCAAGTCTTCTTGTCTAATATTAATACAGGCAAAAAAAATCACTTTATAAAAGTGGAAATGTGCTGAAAAAGAAGAGAAGGGTCAACAGAGATGAAGATCCACCGGTAGGATTTTTGTACTTTTACTTCAACGTCCAGTAATACATAGAAAATTTAGGACCATGACTCAAAACTGCTTTTAGATACATGCAGTGTGGAGGAAAACACATTTATTAAAATTGTTAGATAAACAGGAAAAAAATGGAGTCACATCCGATGGACCAAGACCAGTCCAAGACTCAGAAGAGAGTTCTCAATCGAGACTCCAGACCTAGAGTTGTATCAGTTTATCCTCAGCTGTCCTCATCATTACTGTCCTCCCCGATGTGGAAATGCCCTCCTTATATCTGCCGAGTCTACATCTACGTCCTCCTCGTAATCTTTTATCTCTACTGATCGCCTGTCCCGGTGGCTCCGGCCCTATCGACAGGCGCAGGTATCCACAGACATGCCGGGGTAAACCTTCAGCACCATATTCCTAGTTGGGTCGAGGAAGAGAACGCTGAGGGGACTCATCTTCTCCGGGACGCAGCACGGCTCAGGGACACCCGGGACGATCCCCACAGCTCTGACGATGCTCTGGATGGTGGCGTGATTGGAAGGACGCACCACCTAAGGGAAGGAGTGACAGTGAAAGGGATTAATGTTAATACATCTCAGTGTACAAAACAAAAGATGCCAAAGAAAGTCTGCCCGACAGAATTAATTTAGGATATTGTTAAACTGAATATCCTGCTTTCATTAGATATTTTTGTAACCATATTTGAGGGATCACTGCCAAAAGTGTGTGTGTTTATATATATATATACCGGCATTGACCCCATAAATCAAGTATTGGTCTGGCTCTAAAGCTGCCCAGTTGCCAAGATAAAATGCTAGCAGAAAATGTTTCTGAAAACCACTAATACATCCAAATGTACGTGTCATAGGCTTTGTATCATATTGACATTTGCACCAAACTTGTCATATCATGTCCATATTACCCGAGGCTGGGAAGCCAGCGACCACAGTTCGAGTCTGTGTGGTTTGGCATTTGTAAGCGTGACACTAACCCTGTCCTAACCAAGTGGTTTTTGTGCCTAAACCTTACCAGAGTATAAGCACAGCATTGTGACGAGAGCGAAGCAGAAAATTTAATGTGAAAAAATTTAAAGTTGCAACACAAAGAAGTGTAAACTTTTAACCTGTCTGTTGTTTGGGTCGGGTTGTGCAATGCCAACTGATGCTTTAAAAGATTTATATTTTCCTCAGAGCCAGACCTATACATATTGGTTGGCCGATATTATTGGCTGATATTGGCCTGTCACAGATATATTTGCATATTGTTGTCTAATATGCAAAGTTTTTATTTCATACTTAACATAATGCATTAAAAGATGCTTTGGGTAATTTTATAATTAATAAACTCCAATAAAGTTCACTGTTTTAGTGCACTGACATTTTAGATAATAAAGTTTATTGTAAAACTGTTAAGTACCCTGTCTCAGTAACATATCTTTACCACAAGCGTGATTTGAGGGATAATTACAAAAAAATGTCGACTGATGTTTAGATATTGGAATTTCTTACTCTCTAATATCAGTATCAGCCCTAAAAATCCAATAGTGGTCAGGCTCCACTTCACATGAAGTGAAAAAGTCACCAAGAAGTGTAAAAGAATGTATGAATTAAATATATTTTGTTGTGTACTAAGTTTTCATTATATTTGCCTTTTCCTTTTCATGTGCACTCATCCATGCTCTAGTTTTCAGTCTGTGTAGTAATGAATTATAATCAAATCTGTCACATACAGCACTCATCTTTAAAGTCTTTACTTGTCTCAGTTCACAATTCAGTCTAAAAGAAAAGACTCCATTTAAAAATACAATAAAATATACTACAAAATCATTACATATTACAAGACATGCAACTGTATCTTCAGCAGTTTCAGTTATATAACCCTGACAGACACATCAGTGGTGCATGAGCAGGGTCTGTGTTGTCTGCATTATTCTCTGACTCACTTTAGGAATAGGGAATCCACAGGTCCCGGCGCAGTAGTAGGCATCAAAAGACTTTGGTGCCAAAACCCACTCGCTCCAGCCGATGTCAGCGAAGTCCACCCTGAGGTAGCGCCTGGAGCACACCCTGGGCTCGCTCCACTGTCTCCTCCTGGCCTTTTTCATTGTCCTCTCGTCGAAGCTCAGCACCTGGGGCTTGCTCAGGCCCTCGTGGTTCTCCTGACCCTGCTTCCTCCCCGGTTTCACTGCCGCTTTGGCTTTGGCTGGGAAATACGTGTTCTGCCACAGTTCGTGGTTCTTCAAGGTGTTGTACTGGACCTCCGGGATGTCGTTGGTTTGGATCTGGAGATGAAGCTCCCTCCGGATCCTTGAGGCTGAGGGGGATGCATCCTCCGCCACAGGGAAGGAACCGTACCGCTGGAGCGACATGGCCACGCTGTTCGGCTCATCTATAGCTCGATCGTCAGCGTATAACAAGATGTACGGCAGGTTGGCGGGAGAGAGGCGCTCTTGGCCGTGAGGACTCCTCTGCTGCACCCGACTGGTCCCGAACCCCATATCAAACTCCACGGTGACCACGAGCTCTTTAACATCCCTGGCGTGTTTCATCACCGCCGTTACATCCCTCGTTTGCCAAGAGCCTTTCTTGAAAGGAGCCAGAGTTATGTTTCCCAGCGGTGCTGCAAAAGCTGAGTTTGGGGACGATCCATGGAAGAGGAGCTGCGGGGAGGTCGGATAGGGATGCTGGAGGCCGCCGGATGGGTGGCGAGGCCTTCGGAAACGCCACGATCGCTGGTTGTGGCGAGGGCGCTTGTAGAGGTAATGAAAAGAGGCGGAGAGGATGAGTTCTGAATCTTGGATGGACGACAGGTTGAACTGGAACACGTCTTTGCCGTGGACGACTCCTGGGGAAAAGACATTAGAAGGAGAATGAGTCGATCGAGTAGAAAACAAAGTTCGTCATGTTAAAGAACTGAGAAAAACAGCCTGTTTTCATCCTGT
The DNA here is from genome assembly GCF_040436345.1 of Pagrus major. Lineage (NCBI taxonomy): Eukaryota > Metazoa > Chordata > Actinopteri > Spariformes > Sparidae > Pagrus > Pagrus major. The sequence continues at coordinate 9,242,638 of NC_133234.1, read as the reverse complement.
CTTTATGCTTTTTCTATCTGATCTACTGGCTTTAAAAAGGACTCAAAAAAGTGATGTGCTTGTTGGTTCAAACACAGATGTTTTGTCTCCATCATCTCACTCTGGCATGTCTGACAGACACAAATAAGACCCTCCAATAAATCTTCCACAAAATGTTGCTCAACACATCTGACCAACATGAGCAGCAACGTGGAAAATATTAAGCTCAAGTGCCTTTCCCTCACGCACGACCAAAAGCCTCATCCTGAGATCGCTGTGCTCTTCAAGTTCAACCTCGTCTCGCACACTTCCACCACAGCCTGAAAGACAAACATTGGGTCGGTCCAGTAGGTCCGTCGCAGCCATATGGAAATGCTTATAGGAGAAAGAGCTCCTCTGAGGCTTTTCTGCTGTGCAGCCGGTGTCTGAGTGTGATAATAAGCTCTTGTCTAACACCTAGGCTGTTGCAGCTACCGGATAACTAACAGGGCTCGAGACTTAGAGTCCCCCAGATCACTGAATCACAACACTGACAGAGTAGAGAGGGGAAGATGTTTGGCACAAAGGAGCCCGAGAGCAGCTGTGTGATTGACAAAACACCTGTGTTTAACATCTTCAGGACGTCACATGGATGAAATAATTAAGATGAGGCATTTTTTGCCATTATTTGTGCACAAGATAGGATTTTTTTTTTTAAGTTTAATGTGAACTTTCTGCTTTTTCATGTATGTAAAAGGTCCATCTGTGATGAAACGTGCAACAACAATAAGTAGAAGTGAGAAAACAAAAGTGAGGGAACACATTAAAAGGCATAAATCTTGAGTTTCATTCAACGGTAATTAACATTAAAAACTGTTTTAAAGGTGAACTATGTAGTTTTGTGGAAGAAATTTTAATCACAGAGAAAGATCTGCATTGATTGTTTGTTGTTATGCCTAAACAAACTACACTAACTGACTGACTTACCTTAAAGGGGCACTATGTGGTTTTGCAGAAGAAAATTCAAAGTCAGAATTTTAATATTTACAATATTATTGAGGTAATAATACAAACTAAAATAAACAAGCTGTTCTCAGAGGAAAATAAGGTCCCCAGAACACTGTTTGAAGCTAGAAAGGTGGCAGGGTCCACCACATATAAACAAAGCAAAACAGCATGAAATTGTGTTGTCCTTTAAGGTCAGTTTGTTTATTCAGTTTATTCAGTCATGAAAACAAAGAGTGTTTTTTTAGGCATAATAAATCAGTTTGTGAAGATCTTTAGCTTCTAATTTAAATTTCTCCTCCCCCAAAAAACTACATAGTGCTCCTTTAAAGGACAACACAGTTTGATACTGTTTTACTTTGTTTATATGTGGTGGACCCTGCCACCTTTCTAGCTTCAAACAGTGTTCTGGGGACCTTATTTTCCTCTGAGAACAGCTTGTTTATTCAGTTAAGGAAAAGAGAAATATTTGTATTTGAATGTTTGTATTATTACCTCATTAATTTTGTAAATATTAAAATTCTGAGTTTGAACTTCTCCTCCAAAACTACATAGTTCCCCTTTAAGTTATAGGACAATACATTGTTAGAGTAGAAGAACAGGTTATTACAATGGTTCATTTTTACTCTTTTCATTTTTGGAAAGAAACATTTCGTCTGTTTTCTAGAAGCTGTGATGTTTCAGAATGAGCACCAACTGAGTATTAGGTTCATTATTATGACTTTAGTGGCACAAAAAACAGCTTCAAAAGTACAAATGAACCAAATTAAAAGGATAGAAAATGTAATTTAATTAATAATTTTAAACAAAATGCTCAGTCAATATTGATTTGTTTATTTATTACCAATAACTTGAAGAAACCTGTAGGATCTTTAAACAAACAGAGAGTCATTTACACACAATAATTTATGTATATTGACACAAAATGAAAATTAGACTTCCAGCAGTAAAAGTATTATAAACTCACTCGGGACAGCTTTAAAGCTCCTCACGGTGTTTCCGTCCCTCTGGCTCTGCAGTGGCTCTTTACTGTACTTCTCATACACTTTAAACATGTTGATGGAGACCATGTCCCGGTTGGCGCTTCCGTGCGCAAAGACGCGCTCCTCCACAGCCGGTGGCACATCGGCACCTTGACGCGCGGCTTCACCGAGATCCTCAGACACCAGTTTACCCCAGCTCGACTCCAGAATCAGTAATAAGTGCAGAGTGTGAAAAAGCCGGCTCGCCATGGTTGAACTTCTAGGAAATGATTCCATTAAAAAGAGAAAGTTTCCTAAAACAAAAAGACTCAAAGACGCGCTGCCTTTCTGTTCCCCGCTGGTTGATGCCCACCCAGACTTCAAGCCGGTATCCAGGTAATCCGTGTCAGACCCGCACTCCACGGTTCACGGTCTACAGCTGTTTCTGCAATGGGAGGAGAGATGGGGGAGGACGCATGCATGAAGCCCTGCTGCTGGATGACAGATGGTGACGCCTCGGAGCGCACAGCCAACGAGAGACACGCAGCTTTGTGAAGGTGAACCGCTGACGAGTTTTGATCAACAGCAAAGTTAAGAACAGAGCAGAAGAGCTTCACGTTAGAAGATGAAATCTGTGCTGTAAATACTCCATCACTGACAGGAAGAGAGAGGGAGACATGTGAGGGGATCAGGTATAGTGTGGCTAATCAAAGAAATTCAAAGGTCCTCTGAGGTTTTAAGCTTTTCAAGCTGCAAAGTTTAAAGGAAAAGTTCACCCAAAAATGAAAATTCAGTCATTATCTACTCACTTCCTCCATGCTGATGGAAAGTCGAGTGGAGTTTCGTAATCCACAAAACATTTCTGGAGCTACACACCAAAACAGAGCTGCAGCATTCTCCTAAACAACAGAAGTAGACGGGGACTTGTTTTAAAATGTAAAAGAATCCACAGAACATGAAGATTAAATGGCTCCATACAGCTCGTCCCGCATTATCCAAATTTCTGTAAAACCTTGAGATCTCAAATTGATTTAAAATGACGTAATTTACATCGTGCACTCACTTCAGATGGGGTGTGCACTAACGATTTTGGCTTAGCAGCTAACGTGAAGATTTCAGCTTAAACTAGTGTGTAAATAACTTCTATGTCCACAACTTGGGCTCTCGGGGCTTCCAGAGACTTGGATTACCCCAGATGAGCTGTATGGATGTTTTTTATGTTTAAATGAACTAATAAAAATCACTAGCAACACTGACACGTGGCACCAGGTAGTAGCAGAGTAAAATTGAACCATGCCAAATTTGCATTGCTTGCAGCTTTTTGTTGTAGTGACAACTCCCAGGGTTAGTTGGTGAACATAGCCGGTGGGCTGATAACATCTGTTCCATAAAATATCTGTCTTGAATAAAAGTTCTTGACGCAACACAGCGTGAGCTATGATAGCTTCAGCACTCTGTCAAGAAGTTCACCAAAGCTGAACCTGACGTAAAAAAATATAGCTTTGTTTAATTTACCTCGCCACCTCTATGAGCGAATCCACTAATTGCGACGATTCCATTGATATTAATGGATTTTTTGTTGTTGATAAAACACATGCTATAACTGTTTCACCTTAAGCACGGAAACATGTTCGTGGCTGCTGCCGGTGAGCTGCACAGATGTGCAATACATCCACGGTCAGTTATGTTAGCTGTCGGTGTCTGTGCCGGTCCTCTCACAGATACATCATGAAATACTGACCTGAGTGGGCCCTGGCCATACCGTACATCAGTTCCATCATTTGCTGCAATAAAACTCCATTCTGATGGCTGTGCTTCAGTGGAAAAAAATTCCAGTATACTTTTCTGCACCTTTGAATAGCTTCAACAAAATCAAACCAATCAGCATGGCAAGATACTACCAGCGTTAAGCTCAAAAGAAGCCAATGGCTAAAACCACAAAACAGTGTCCAGAGTCTTAACTGAAGATGGTTATCTCAGCCTCAGGAGAGCCGATAGCAGCAGAGGAGGAACCGCCTTACTTATTTTCAGGGTCTCCTCTGCTCTCTCTGTTTCTGATGCGGCACAATAGTTTCCCTGTGAGAGATGGCAGCACGCTAGAGGCACCACGGGTCAGACAGCTATTAAAATACCTCCTACTGGTCCTGAGGGGGATCACAACGGGCTCTTTGACACCGCCGTGTCTTACATGAGAGATAAAGGACTCTGCTGGGACTGGGATCCCCTTCAGTAAAACACTGGTGTGTTTAAAGGTCGCGCTGCTTCAATGAAGGAGCCAGATAGCATCTGTCTCCACCCAGGGAGCTATCAAACTCTGTTATCACTCAGCGTGGGGCTGTCTAATTGGTTCTAATGGGGTTTGACAAACGAATGTTGCTCTTGTTAGTTTACTTTTGATGGTGTGATGTTTCAAAATGCACTGATGTGGAATTGGGGAAGATAAGTTCTGTTACACTGAACTGACTGTCAGACCCTTATTTTTAGGCTGTCCACACCAGCAATAGAATAAATTCAATGCCTAAAACAAGCTCTGCTTATGTTTTCCTGACAAGCAGGGTCTTGTGGTCACGCGTATAATGCCTCCTCTCTCTCAGGAGCGAAGGTAACAACAACCAAGTCTCGATTTCTAACTGGCCTCTTGGGACCTGAGGCCTTGAGAGTGGTTTAACGTGGTTATAGTGCCACAAAACCTCTTACAAAGGAGGTCAAAGAAGATGGTTGGGGGCACAGAGAGCATGACTTTGATATTGGAGACGCCTGTTCACTTTAATCTGCTTATAACAATCACATTTTTTGAACATGACCGCAATCTTTTCCTAACCTTAACCTAGAAGTAAAACTACCTAAACCTAACCAAACCTGGTGGCAGGCCAGAAAATATCTTTTTGGCTGCAGTCGCTCAAATCCCACATGGAGCATTAAAACCTAATGTAATATGATCTAATAATTGTGCTCTGTGTGATCTTTAATCACTGTATGTAGGCATCATGTTTATAAAGAGATTCATGGTCTACCTCATTAGAAGTTCAGCTTTATAACATCCGATCAGGCAGAGCGGTGAAGTTGTGCTTGCATTAGCTGACTGATATCAGCGCTTTCATTCATGCTTCACAGTCGCTGGCTAGTAACATCCAATCATATCCAGCTTTTTACTTCTGGCAACTGCATTAAAGCTTCAAAAATCATTCTGCAATAATCCAAAATCCAATTCAGAAATCTCATAGGCTTTTTTTCTTCCGGGTTAGCCAAAAAAACAAAAACAAACCGTCATCCCTGCAGCACCCTATAACCTGATACTTCCTACTGTTACTCTGCTCAATCTCTATTATGTGCCAATTTGGGGATCTGCTCTCAGTTGAATCTTTATACCAATAAAGCAATATTGATTACCCTTGCTCTAAGAGACGAACCTGACCTGCCTCTGATCATTCATATTAGAAGACTATCACACTCCATTGTGCCACCCTGCTTAGCGGAAATACGTCAGCCTTCAAGGCCCCAGCTCCGTGTCGACTCCTCTGGTGAAGCAGCTGTAGCCACTGAGCCAAAACTGCTTCACCACAGTGATTAGCCGCCACTTCAAAGGTAATTTAAGCCCTCATGAGTACTTGTCACACCCGCAGCAAACTTCATAAGACCCCTCGCTTAACGGCTTTCCTGCAACAGGAGAAGTGGAGAGAATGTCAGAGTGGACATTTGGAAGGACAAGGCTCATAATTTGCTGAATTGAAAACTGTTATATCCAATGAGCATAAATTCTCAATGATCATAAAGTCACCTCATTATCGTGGCTGGGTTTGCAGCCAGAGATCAAAGGAGCGTGTCCAGGCTCTGTGTCCCGCACACGTCAGCCTGGATACCAACAGAGCTGCTAAACAAAGTAAAGAGTGTATATAGAGAAAAATAGTCCTTATTATGTGTTTAAGCACACGTATTAAAACAAGCTCGAGGCTTTATGTTCCACAAGGAGTTTTTAACTTGTTCTGTGAATAAAACGGTTGAATAGATGCTTTTAACCTTTTTCTTCCTTGGAGCTGTGCTGGAAATATCTCAGCTCATCATGTTCTCTGCGTTTGGATAGTTAAAGGAAAAAGGACAAATTTGGGGTATATTTTGGGGTAATATGCTTTTTAATGACTGTCCATTAAATTAGAAGTGAAGTCCAGCAGCCGCTAAGCTTAGCATAGCATAGAGACAGGAAGCAGGGGGAAACAGCTCCCAAACTCACTAATGAACTTTCTATACTGTTATCTTGTTTGCTTAGCCAGTACAAAAAAGTTGTGGTTTAAGGGGAGTTAGCCTACATTAGGGGTGTCACCATATACTGATGATAATCCGGATATTTAAAAAGAGAAGAATAGGAGAATAGACTTGTGCAGTCTAGCTGAGCTAACCAGCAGCTGATGATAGCTTCATATTTAGCATTCAGACACGAGAGTGGTATCAATCTCTCCCTAACCCTCTCACGAAAGAGAATACGTTCGTTTCATAAAGTTTTTGAACTATTATTTTAACATGTACAAGTACATCATACATCAGTATATCATTTCTGCCACTAGGGGTCACTCAATCGAAACAAAACAAAAGATTTAAGAAGCGTGGGATCGTGGGAGTTGTTATCATCATTGTTCTGGACAGTCAGAGATATGCAAGGACAAGGTAATCTTTTAAAATTGTATTCATGTTACGTTTACCTTTATGATATTTATGAACATCTACTGACTTTCTGAAGTTACAGAGACAGAAACATGAAAACGCATTATCATCATTATATTGAACAAAATGACAGATATCTCAGGGTTTGAACGTTGTTGGAAACATTTGGTAAAATGTAAAACACAACTCAACAAATTACATAACAAAGTTGCAATCATTTGTAGATTACAATGTTACGTACTATATAATTAAAAGGATTTCTGGAGGTTTTTTCTTTGACCACACAGAAATGGTTGAGCACCAGTGATGTTGTACAGTTATAGAAGTACCAGACCAAGAGGCAGGCCAAAATTCACGTCCTCTAATACACATTGAGACTCATTTAAAAATTTTCATCTCACAACCCATGACATCATGGGTGAGTCACCTCTCCTCCACCTCCTCCTTCGCCGGGTAAAATGGGAAGTGTAGCCCCCCAAAATATGCTCTCATTCACAGAATATTTGCCTGGGGTGCTCATCAGGACAGGGAGGAGGACAGACGAGCCCACCATGTTTCTTTTGGCCTGAGACTCCATCCTTCATCCTCCCCCTTTCCCTCCTCGTCTTCCTCCCTTTGACTTGTTTTCATACTGCTGGCTGGGGCTGAATGACCATTCATGCTCGCAGTCGTTGGATATGGATGTTTGTGTTTGTGTGTGTGTGAGAGAGTCTGAGGGGCATGACACCCCTTCATCTCATGTCTGCCAAGCCGTCCACCGCACACACATACACTCGCCATGTCTGGATTCTGTGCCATACCTCCCTCATAGAGAGCCACAGTCATGCCACTTCAGCTCACATCAACATCACTCAGCTCGGAGTGACAGGTCCACACACAAACATGCAGCCCTCTCGCTCTCTCTGGGAGACATCCGGTTGTCTCACGCATTACAGTCGCAAGTAGCCGCAGCAGTGCCAGCTGAACGAGGAACGTCTGCTGTAGTTAGAGGGGAAACTTGTGCATGACAAATTTATGACTGCAAATCGCCGCAATTTGCCAAACTTTACAGTGAAAAACCAACAAGCGACATCCGAGCGGAGTCACAGCACATGTATTTATTCATGCAGCACCTGGACAACCCGCTGAGAGAGGAGTCATCAGCGTCGTGTGTGTGACAGAGAGTCAAAGAGCATGTGGTGTCTGGTGATGAATGTCAGTTCCTACAGGAAGTATTTCCCATTTCACAGAGTTTTCTCATCCAGAAGACTTCGAGTTGCCAGTGAAGGATCAGTTGCAGAATTATCTGTGTACAAATATCTGTGAGAAGCAATGAGAAACACCAGCTCACCTGATTTGGAAAAATCTTTTCTTTACTCCTCCAAAACCCTGACTTGTAGCTTGGCAAAAGTCAGCTTCGTGGGTCTGGACTAATTGTTTTGGCTTTGTTAGCTTTGCTGGCTAACAAATTGCAGACATGGCACTTTAACCAACCACACGTAAAATGAACTGAGCTTATTAAACAGTGAGTTCATCCAGAGATGAAAATTCAGGCCTTATCTCCTCACCCTCACGCAGACGGAAAGTCAGATGAAGTTTCGTAGTGCACAAAACATTTCTGGAGCTTCACGGCAAAACAGCATCGCGGCGTTCTCGTAAATAACTGAAGTAGCCAGGGACCTGTTTTAAAACATTTAAAACCAACTGAATAACACATAAAATGGCCTCATACAGCTCATCCAGTGTAATCCAAGTCTCCAGGAGTGCAGAGACCGCAAATTGATTTAAAAAGACTTGACACACTTTTTTAAAATATATATATATATATATATAAATATATATATATATATATATATATACACACATATATTTTTTAATTTTATTCAGTTATATATTTATTTTCTTTAATACTACAGAGAATTCTGCAACACTGTTTTGAGTAGAGGGCGAGTAGATAATGACTGAACTTAGCCTTTAAATAAAATACATTTCTGTGTATTTCAAACAAGACAGTGATTATGAGCTCATCAGATGTTCAGATGTTGATTAGATTCAGCTGATTTTCACTGAAAAGTATCATCTTTGGTTTATACTGATTTTCCATAGTTTGTTGGTCAGCTTTTTGGACAACTGGAAATAGCTCTTGAAGTAAAAAAAGAAATGTTACTTGCACAAATGTATTTTTATAATGCAATTTCCCAATTTAGATGAGCACTGTTAATCCAAATTGCAAAAGCTTCAAAGGAAAACTACAGTTCATGACAACTTGTGCTCTGGCGAACAGTTTTATAGGCTTAATAAAATAATATAATATAATATAATATAATATTGTGCTCCCAGAAATAACTGCTGAGATCTGACAAAGTGGCAACATAGCTAAAAATAAGTCAGGAGAGGACAACAGGCTTGAGTGTTCAGGCAAACACGCTGACATGCTGACAGTTTGGACGTTCTTATCATTTTATTCGGAGGAAAGGCAAAAGTGAGTGCACCCATGAGGTAGCTAATAATAACATTGCACAGCTAACCTGTATGCACACAACTTCAGGAAATAGGTCAAGGTTGAACCAGGAAGTCAGCCGGAGTTTATAGTTTGGGAAATGTTTTTTGGTAATTTGTTATTAATAGTCACAGCAATGATTTCTGTCAGTAACCCTGGAATTTCTTTTTCCAAAAAAGTGTTTAGCCTGGGGGTTTGTTTACAAGCTGCATGATCACCTAACCATTCTGGCAAACAGGTTTAATCAATTCCTGATTGTATATGTGTGAAAGAGTACAAAAAAAGTGTACAACCGTGATATCTGTATAGTGAAGACAGAACATCCTCTCTGCTGCAGAGTTAGCACTAGTTATTAAACCCATTGTAATCTACAGCTCCGTACAGGCGCAGGGAATTTGACATTTTGAAACACATGATGGACCGAGTTAATTTCTCCACCCAACCACAGTGGGTTGAAGTTCTGCAAAGTGTTACAGAATGCGTTGGTTATCTGGTTTCAATTGCTTGTGCTGGAGTTCACTCGAGGTGATGGGGTACAAAGTCTGCACTTTGCCTTTGTCTTACAAAACTCATTATCAAGTTACTACATCTAAAACACGCCCAGACGCTTGCCTTATCTGAACATCAACTACCGATAACTCAAGTTACTCAAGCCTGTACGCTGTGTGGGTGCTGCACTGCGCCCTCATGGTTGATTTCTGCCATTTTTGTGTTCTTTCAACATTATTGGCATCTTTTGTTTCCCCTCCCCTAAAGTCAGTGACAGAGTGATCAGTGTAAAGATGTGCAATATGGGAAGCTAAACTTTTAGAAACAACTTCCTGCTGCCAGAGATGACTTCCACTGCAGCCACTGGAGGGTGTGTTTCAATTCCCAGAAAGCCCTCACCGGTTCTCTGAAGTGTGCTTGCTTCTCGCCCGGCCTCCCCGCTGTCTGCGCCCCTCCGTAGATGTCAGCTTGACCCGGTGCCACGGGGCTGTCAGAGCCACACATGAGGACCTGCTCATTTATCATCCCGCTGCAGACAGTGGGGCTGATGACTAACCGAGGTAATGAGCTGCTCTCGGCTGTGCGAGGGCTTCCCTCCCGAGATCCAACTAGCATGTGCAGGATCCAAAACCACAAGAACCCCAACAAAACCCCACACAGCACCACCCCCATGTGGCTCCACGCAGACAAGGCCAGCAATCAGCGTGATGGATTTCAGCCCTGACACGCTTTTCCTCAAGCGGCCCAATTAGGAAAATACTTTTGTGGGCTTGTTTTTTTTTCTTTTTCTTTAACAAAGCTCAGTTCTCATTGTGTCTTACCGTCTGATCCTGATGGACTGCTCCGTCCACCAGAAGATGGATTGACTTTAAAGAGGAAATTTAGTTTCATTATGGTTAGGAATAAAGAGTTAGGGGAAATCCCTTTACGCAAGAGGAAAGTGAGAAACCAGATCTTAAGACGAGAGGTGCTGAAGTCACAAACCAAAGACAGACAGGCTTGAAAAGTTGCAGACAGACAACACGCACTGTTTGAAAAACGACTTTGCGGTGCCATCCAACAGTGACGGGTCTGAGGGACTCCCACTTAGCTCTTACTCTCACTAATCATAGGAAAACATGTCATAGGAAGCCTTTTACAGCTGAGGCCCCCCGAACTGAACTATCTCTAAAACAAATGTCGGTCCGTGACTGTGTGACGGATGAGTCTCGATGTCTCCCACGAGGAGAGCTTTCATTAGTAAATGGTGATCACTCTCCTCCACTGTTTGCAGGACTGCAATTTTCTCTAAGCGAGTTGTTTTGGCAATTCCTCCTCCAGAGGCCCCCGTCTGAGAACAATCATCCACAATGTGTTTGTCAGTTATTTGAAAAATTGACAACGATCTCAAATTGCACCTATTATTCACATCTCAGGCTCCTGGAACAGCTGTATTTTAAAAGCCAGCCATGATTGCAGGTCGCTCCCTGCCAGTAGGAAAGGTTTCGCAGCACCAGGCGCTCCAGTCGATTTCACACTCCAGGAGCAGACCTGCGCCCGTACTTGGCTTCACCTTGTTAGCTCTCTCCTTGTTAACTACCTCCAGACTCAGCTGTTGTTCTGTCCACTCTGAAATAAGGCACATAAAGTTTTAGATTTGGTTAATTTGTTCAACAATACCAGACTGTGTCTTATGTTTTTACTGTTACTGTTTAGGCTTATCACTCGCACGCAGAGGCGTAGTTTAGACGAAAAGCTTCTTCACATCCAGATGAAATACGATCGTGTGAATGCTTTTGATTTATACGAGCGCAGGTTCAATACATTTCCGAGCCAGCTGAATTTTTTGAAGCCCAGAAACAAGCTCAAACAACGTTAAAACATGATGGATCACGTTAAAATGTTTGACGCTCTCGATGAAACTTTTATTTCACGCCAGCTAAGTACTGTGTGTCGGCAGGCTCAGCCTCCTCTCATTCAGTCAGCTAAAAATCCTGCCTTGAAAACCTTCTTTCATTTAGATGAGGCTTAAAAACACACATTACATGATGTTGCTTTATTTAGGGTTTTGGGTTATTTTGTTTAGTTTGTGTACTTCTTCCCATAATCAATTCCCATATCTGGTAGTGTACTATCATTGAGAAGATAACCTGAACCAGAGCCTTACAGATACCCACCAGTATCTGTAGTTAGTAATCCTAACCTGAAGAGGTATGTACTGTCACTTCAAGACAGGTCAGCTGGCTCACCTGGTTGAATCAAGTCTCCTCATCAGTTGCTGGGTAGACGTCCATCCATATCTGCTTGGGCCAGAGTGCACATCCATGAAGCTGTAAAAGAGCGGTACTCCCATGTGATTTCTCGTGTCCTATAGCAGCAGGGAAAAATGCTCTCCCTCGGTTTTAGCTTGTTTGGTAATAAAATGTTTGCATTTTTTTCAAAACCCTGCCAAATGTTGACTAAAGCAGCCCTTCAATGGTGTCTTTAAAGCTCAAGTAGGCATAAGCATGGTTATAATGGTTATTAGGGTATTGATTATACAATCTGTGACATAACGTATACTGTATTAAAGGAGACCTATAATATTTCTTTAGATTTTTTCCCCCTCTCCAACAGAAAACACTGCTCCTGAAGTGCCTGAAACACCTCGTAAGTGGTCCCGCCTTTAATTTCCGGACTACGTCACCATGTCACGCATTGCATAATTTATATTCATGGTAGATGTGAAGCTAACGGGAAGCTGAAACCAGGACAGAGCCAACCTGGGACACAATGAGCGGTGCTGGCTCAGGCGTATGTCGGCTGACCAATCAGAGGAGACTGTGTATTGTATAGGGTGGGTTCTTAAAGAGACAGGAGCTAAAACAGAGCGTTTCAGATAGAGGGGGAATACAGAGCTGCAGCACTGGACCGTATGAGAAAACGGGTGTTTTTTTTTTTAAAGCAATTTATTCTAGTAGAAACCCCAAATGAAAATAATGAACCTGAAAATAAGCATAATATGTCTCCTCTAAATGACTGTTTTTGTGTTCAACTTTTTGTTTAGTCAGCCTCAGTTCGTATTAAGTTGGAAAAAAGGCAGCAGTAACACGATTTAAAGTTGGAGCCGAGCAGATTGAAAGTTATCAGACCAAAACAACACAGTTCATGCACTGCAGTTTGGTTTGGCTCTGCGTTGTGAAAGTGCCCTCTCCGCACAGGAAGGCCCCCTGTTGTTTATGCCTGTGATGAGCTGAGGAAGGAGGAATCGGCCATCGAGCGCCGCGCTCCGTCCTCGCAACTATACATCACTTCAAGGGCTACCCTGCAGGAAGGGCCATTTTCCCATCATTCCTCAGTCAGTGAGGCCGTTACTCTGCACATTAATGGACCAAATGGACCGACGACTGGCACCAAGCGCTCTCCGTCCTCCTCTCCCCCCCTCACTTTATTATCCAGTCTTTGTGTACTTTCTCTCCCTTTCCCAGTCTGCTCGGTCCTCTCTCTCTCTCTTCACTTCCCTCTCTCACATTCTCCCTCCATCCTGTTTTCAGCATTTTGTGCTTAGCTGTCGATAAATCACTTGTCATATCACTGTGACGTACTCCGGCCCCGCTGAGGCAGCCTGTGGTGTGATTTAGCCTCGAGTTGATTTTTCGTGCAGAGTGATACTTCGTATGTCAGTGCCTCTGTCAGTCGCACACAATTCGGACACAGTGAGTTTTCCAGCCAGCACTGAACTTTTTATTCTCTTTTCATGCGAGAGAATGGAATTAAGTCGGTGCATTACAGACTTCAGTTTTTCTGGCCAGGCACATTGTTTTCCTTGGCCGCCGCACTTAAAGTCTGTTGAAATGGGCCTTTTTTTTTTTTCATGTCTATAAATGGGCTCTTTTCATGAATCCATGAGGGAATGCTCCCTTTTTGAAGGGATTTAAGAGGATACTGCACTATACTCAGTCAGGGGCCCTAGATTTGTGCTCCATATTCACACACTCCATCATATTGAGGCTAATATGGTATGGCTGGGCTCGCCGTATATGAATTGTCATGGTATTTATCAAAATGGCTTGCCAAAGTGCTGCAGACGGGAACAACTGGAGTGGTGATGAGAGGGGTTAGTGAATTGCTTCCTGTCTCTGAGAGCTGATGAGTGAAGGAGAGAAGGAGGCGGCAGGCGCAGGACAGACAACAGAGATATGAACCAAACCACTGGAGTGATAGGAGGAACTGCAACTAAAGGCTTTATGTTTTACAATAAAAATGCATTCTTCTGCACTTGAGACAATATCTCTGCACCTGCAGCAGAGATGACTTAAGTGCCATAAAAAAGAATAACATGGATCGTCGCTGACCAGCTTGTCTCTGACTTTAAGAAAACGCAGCAAACAGTATCCACACCACAATGTTTTAAAAGACCCTAAAAAACCAATTTAAGGCCCTGCAGGTCCAGTGTGTAGGGTTTAGAGGAACTTAAAATGAGCCTTTCACATCTACAGAGGGAGCAGGTCTTCTTCCACATAGTCCGCCATGTTGCACCGCCATGTTTCTCATGTCAGTCACTGATTAACTGATAACGAACTGTTAATTATTCAGAATAGTTAAGTAGATACAGGTAGTTGTGAAGTTAACTTTCGTTTGTCAGAGTTGTCCAGCAGTCGCTTATCAAAGCTAAAATCATTTTATCTCTACTCCAGTCAGCTTGGTGCTAGATGAGAGGGGGACAGATTGGTGGGAAACACCAGGAAGAACTGCAGTTTCCGGTGAGTTCTGCAGTCAGTCAGAGTCTGAATCAGCATTTGTTGCTAGCTAGCTTACAGTTAGCATCTGTACAGTTGGCACATTGGCTGTTCTGAGTGAATAAACATGACGCTCAGCAATTTAAATTCACTGAAGTGAAGCCGAAATCCAACACAACTCGAAAGAACATGAACATAACTAAAGCTCAGTATATCGCTTTAACATAAATTGTGATTTAGGTGAAGGACTGCTTTTTAGCTGGGAGCATTGACTTTGTGGAGTCTGTGAGGTTGATAGGGTACACTTAAGATTACGGACGGACCAGAACAGCTGTATCCCCCGATTTCCGATCTTTGAGCTAAGCTAAGCTAACGGACTGGTGGTGGCTTTGGCTATACTATACAGATATGATCAACAAGAAAGTGAATAAGCATTTAGCATGCACTTTTTCTTCTCATGATAATGTATAATACGTGTTCTTTAATATTAGAACAGTTCTGTATTAGTTGTTCTTCCAGTGAACGCTGACTCCCAGCTCAGTCTTACACTGTTGGCTTTTCTCCTGGGAAAAACTTAACTTAATACCACAAATGGTCCGACCCTGCTGTGAGTGCTCAAACTGAAAATGTCCGTTCTCGTGGAACTAAAGCTCTCAATACAAACATCAACTAAATTGATGCCATATTAAGGTTGTTTAATGGTAAGTTGACCAGAGTTTGGGTGGTTTTTGAGGTTTTGGGGGGTTCTTTCTCTCCAAGAGCAAAACGACTGAGGTGATATTATGTTACCGGCGTTTCTGTCTTGAGGCAGTCAGATTATTTCTGCACTCAGAACGGTTTGCAAAGTAATATTAATAGTCCTTGTTATTCCTCCTTCCTATTATCTTTGGTTTAGGTAAAGTTACCCTATAACTGCTAATATAAGTGGCCAGGTAATGAAGAAGTGTTTTTATTTTATTTTATTTGATGGCTTGATTGATAGCATGAAGTTTTGAACAAATTGCAAACGTCTATGTTTCTCCATCGGATAAATAGCAAATGGCTTCGTGATTGGCACAGTAATGCAAGAGAAATCACCACAGCGGAAGACGTTATATTGTAAATGTCCGATTGGGTCTATTTACAAGAGCGCTATTGACAACGCTGATGAGGTTTGAGGGTCTTTCGTCCCATTTCAGAGGTGGAGAATACGACCACTACCCCTTGTAACTCTGTTCTGAGGGGCAAAACGATGGGAAGGGGTAAAAATTGGAAATGGGATTGGGTCTTGGACTTGGTTTAGTTTCTGTGTTGCTGTCAGCACTATATTGCTAAAGAGGATTGGGATTGGAGCATATGTATACACATGCTTAAATAAAGATTTTTATCCATAAAATACCCCTGCTGATACTTTGGTATGGTCATTAAGGTGTGCAGCTGTGCCTTGTATCTACTGCACCACCATCATACTGACAAAACCCAGACAGAATCAGCCTCTCAGGTATTATTGCTGCAGTGCTGTAATGTCAGCCTCTGCAATATATTGTGATTGTAAAGTTCTAATTGTGTGGTCTCCACTTTCATTGACTCTAATTAACCCAGATTTCTATTATAATAGACTAAACGGCTTGCATGCTTACAATGACTACACACATATAACTTTGTCAATAGGCCAGCAGTGACTTCAACTGAGCAAATTTCTGGTTCCAACTGACTTATTTCTGTAACCACTCTCTTCCACCACACACTGCGCTGTTACAGCCTCTCAGGTTGCCGTTAATGATCGTATGACCCAGTCCTGAACCTTTGACATCAAATCCTCCAAATGTAGTGTGATGTGATTGTAAAACTTGGACCGCTGCATTTATCAAATCACAGTGAGCTCTCCCTCTGTCCATTTCCTTTCTGTCCTCCCACCCTTCATCAAATAACACAGAGGAACTCCCAGCTCGCAGCCCACTTTCCTTTTATTTCTGGCTTCCTGTCAGTCAGTCTGTTTTTCTGTGCGTCAGGTGTCTGTTGCTACTTTTTGCCTCCCAGTAAGAAATTTGATAACGCTAGTCTACTTAAGTTTTTTCTGATCAACATTTCATTTTAATGTTTGAACAGATGAGACACTACAGACAGACAGACAACAGCGCAGCACACACAGCATTGTGAACCCAGAGTAGCGTGGTGTTTCTTTGAGCTCCAATGCTCTCCAATGGCTAGAACCTGAACAGACTTCTTATTATATAGTCCTGCAGTGCACATTTCTCACTGCAGCTGCCAGATGCTAAAATCTGAAAGCCAGCTCAGTTGCCAGAATAAAAAGTTGACAAACATTTCTGCAAACCAAGGATACGTGCAAATTTGTAATTTCAGTACATTGCCGACATTCAGGCCGTGCCTGAGTGCACTAACATGCATTTCTCTAATGGTCACCAGATGCTAGCTTCTTGAAAACCCTGATTGTATTGAAGTGAATGGGAGAAGCCGCAACTTCTCTCTCAAAATACAAAATCAGTAAATTCAAAAAGGTTTTTGTAAAATTAATAAATTGTAACTATAGCTTTACTAAAAGTCAATTACATGTGTTTTTAAGATAAGTTGTACACCATTACATAACAGGAACAACCTTTGGCTTGTCAGTTTAATAATGGTTTCAAATGGACCTATGAAGTACTTGTAATTTATTCTTTAACACCATTAATGCTTTAGTTGCAATTCATTAAGTCTTTATAAAGATACTTGTTATCTGTCTATTCACACATGTAGTAGAAAGAGAGCAACATTAGTAATCATTTTTAGTCATGTTTCTGGCCATCCTTCAAATGTAAGTCCAATATTCACACTCCTTATAGCTCAGTTTTGGTCTCCACCAACGCAAAAAACATTGAGTATTTCAGAAATGACAAGTTGTGATTTGTTTGTGACTGTGAAATTGCTAAGCTCGCTGCTTTCCCGTTTTCAGTCTTTATGCTAGGCTCACCTAACCAGCTTGTGGCAGTAGCTTCAGATTTACTGTACAGATATGAGCCTGCTGTTGATCTTTTCATGTAACTCATCTAACCTGACAAAAATATCTGGTTCCTACGCTGCTAAGTGGTTCAATATAGCTGGTTGTGGCAGAAAAGTAGTTTTTTTTTTGTAGGTTTGTCACTATGAGTGACACCTTTCGTAGACACCATTAGCCTTTTACTCCAATGTATATATAAAAACATATACAAGTGCAGCCTCGAGAGGGCCTTGTTCAGGGGTATGTTGAAAAGCGTGTCAGATTTTCACACGGTGGTGGTGCTTAAATCAGCTCCGAGCCCTGGTTTTAGTTGAGAGGCTGTTAAAAATGTAACTCTTGAGCTCCACATCCCTTACTCTGGTCAAAAGAAGTTTATTTTCGTATCCAGCGGACACGGGCTCAGTTCCCCTGTCATAAAACGTGAAACTGAGTCACAAAACTCAAGACATCTGAGATAGATGTGGTGCGGTGCACACCAGCAGCCATCAGTGTCTGCTGCCGCCCGTTAAATCCACAGCTTATCCTTATTTATGAGGACAGGTAGAAGGGGCTTAGAAAAACAGCAGAGATGACAGAATATGAATATCAGATATCGACGTTGAAGCGTCGCTCTGCGGGCAAAACCAACATCCGTGTGGAAATGACCCAGACGCACTTCTTCATCAGACGTCCAGAATGAATCCCAAAACCCGACATCTGAGGGAACCTGAGCCTGTGTGTGTGTGTGTGTGTGTGTGTGTGTGTGTGGTGGGGGGAGATGAGAAAGAGAATGATACAGATAGCAGGAGTGTTTCTGATTTGTCAGCAAGATTGATTTTCAGGCTCGCAAGCCAATAAAAAGGTTTGGTAATTGAGTTAAGAATGAGACAGCGAGAAGGGAAAAAACCAGGACAGGGAAAGTTACGCTAGAAAAAAGAGGAAAAAAGCACGAAGGTAAAGAAATGTAAATGTAGAGATGTAGGGGACAAAGAAAAAGAGAAAGTGAAAAAGACACTCAACATGAGCCAGAAAAGGAAAAGACAGCCGGCTCGGCCTCATCTCGTCAGTCAGACAGGTTCATGAGTGATAGCAGCCAAAGGCCTAGCGAGCGGCCCCGTCCCCGCCATCGTACGCCCTCTGCTTTATTTCATCATGAAAGTTTTATGCGTGGAAAAATAACATGACGCGGAGCCAAGCTGCTCGATGGTCGAGAGAAAGGGAGAAAAAACCTGAGCCCTCTGAGACAAAAGGCTTCTGTTGTTTCTAAATCAACGATAATTTGCGACTTGGCGGACCCCCGCCCGTAGGAAGCTTGCGGTAGAAAGAACAGAAAATGAGTCCGGTTATTTTGTCCACATTTGCCATCTGAGGTCCAGGGTTGTTCTTTATGCAAACCTTGTGGTTGAGCCTGAAAGTTTGGATTTCACCTCTGCCCCCTCTAACACCCACACCCCTCCCACCTCAGAGCACTTTCTGACCAAATGGGAATGAACGCAGTGATGACAGCGAGTCAGAGTCACTCCTTCGCCCTGGGGTTTGTCCACATCACAGCGGAGGTCGATGTAGAAGCCTTCGTCTTCCATTTGTCCTCGGAATAATTTGTTATTTTATACCACAAAACAGAATAAACTCAGTGTCTTTTAACTCCAAAGTCTTCAGACCTCGAACTCTGAATTCTTCATCCCGGCGATGAAAGAGGTGACAGGAGCAAAAGTGCAAAGGTAAAGCCAGAGATAGGATTTATTCAGTGACAGAACATTAAATTTTATGGATCCCCGCGGGTCTCACAGAAGCAACAATAACACAGAGAAGCCGAAAGCAAACAGAAAGTTATGAAATGTGCAAAAAAAAAAAAAGATTTCTGTGCTTTTCTTCTCCTCGTCTGTATCTTCTCAAGTTTCACTGAGAGAAACCAATACGGGATAACAGCTTTCACCTAAAGTTTATTTGGGGACCAAGTATCCTGAATATAATGTCATTTCAGGGGCCATAACAGGCATGTGAGACATTAAAGTAAACTGCAAACCTCTTCCCTGTTTCAGCAGAAATGTAGGTTGAATTCCCAATAAAGCTGTTATCTTACTTAGTTCTATGGGAGAAAAAAAAGATTGTCCCAATAGATGGACAACAACAACTAGAATGACACGCAGTAGATCCCATAGATCTCCGCCAAGGCCCAACTGTCTCCTTTAATTCAATCAAGCCTCATCCAATATCAAACTCAATAGCCCCGTGTCACTTGCACTTAATTTAAGCTCACCAGATCCACAGTAGGAACAAATATATAAAAAAAAGTCCAATTCCACAATGTTGAAGAAAGAGAGAGAAACTTCCTGGATCTGTCTCTGGATCCACACCAGAAGTTAATGGGGTCTATTAGATGATCTCTTATTACAATCCACCCTGAGGGAAACATGAATGACTCGACCAGATCTCATGGCCATCCATCCAGTAGCTCTGGAGACTTTTCGGTCTGGTTGACGGACCAACTGACTGACCAGAAACCCCAATTTGTAGAGCCATGCGAAAAATGGAAATTAATGCTGCATTCACGTGGATCCAGGAAGACAGCAGAGAGCGAACTGGATATCATTTTAGTGGAGAGAGCAAGTAAGCAGAGAGAGAATACCAGTAACGTCCAGGGTCAAAATAACTTTTTGCCGTCCTCCGTGATGAAATTTACGACCGCTTGCTACACACAAAATAACTGAAATGAATGAGGCGTGATTTGGAAAATTTGGATTTTGAAAGCAAGTGTGTGACAGGACTCCGAGGTAAAGCAGATAATGAATCAACACCAAACATGACAACTACAGAAAACAACAAAGCCAAGAATAACACGATGAGGCACAGGTACAAAGGAGCAGACAGACCACAGTGTGTTGTGTGCGTCTGAACATACTAGCTTCTGATTGTACAAAGCCCAACAAGTTTAGACACAACTTGGAGACAACACGGGAGATTTTCATTTTTTTCTTTTTGTCTGATCCCGGGGAGTTGTAATCTTTGTGCAGGGAGGCAATTTGAAATGTACATTAATATGGTCTGAATAGGAAACGTAAGCAGCTACGGCTCCATGTGAAGTTGCAAACCAAACGGAGCCTGTGTGAGCGAAGTGGCCAAAGATAGAAAAGAAGATAGAAAAACAATAACGGTCCAGAGAAGTGAGAGAGAATAGCACGAAGGAAAGCAAATATTTTGCCATGTTCCGCTCTGCATTCACCGGGAGGAAAGGCATTCCTGCATATTCTCTCAGCTTCAGGACGTGAAATGAGAAAATTCCATCCATCGCCGTCGATAAAGACAATGTTATTGCAAGACTCACAGTGTTGGGTTACATGATGTTTGTCTCCTTGGAAACAAGCCCATTGGAGAGGCGTCGGGGTTAGCAGCCGAGTGGAGATCAGAAACAGGTGAAGGCTCTCTCTCCATCATACAGTCTCAGTGCTGCATGCTGCACGAGGTGGGAGGAAGCCTCGCGCCAACAGCGACTGTGTTCGACACGGTCAAAGACGAGCTGTTCAGTGCGTTTTTCTGGGTAGCGAAGCATTTGCAAAAGCATTCAGACCATCATGAACCACTGAAACGCTCCACAGAAACCCAGATAACTTGGATAAAGCTATGTGACTATAAACAGCTCTCAGGTCCTCGTGGCAGAGACAGAGTGCTGACTGTGTGGGACTCAGCTGAGGGACCGCGAGCCTCACCTGAGTGCCATCGATCTCCATTTACAGGAACCGTGCGTGCATGACAGCCGGGTCTGGACTTGATTGGGAGGCGAGCGGAGAGGCGGCCAATTTGTCATCATTTGGGTGACAACTTGTCTGACTGACATGCTCCCTCACTGACCTCTCTTTGTGCTTTGAACTGATAACAGAACTGGATGTGTGCGACTGTGTGTGAGGAGGGAGGGAGAGAAAAATGATGAGGGAACAGGGGGACGTTAAAAGGAAAAGAAAAGCAGAGTTTCTGGGTTAAGTGGTAAAATTCCAAACTTTTCCAGACATTCACGTGTTGATTTCATTCAAAGATTCTGGTGTTCAGAAAGATATGAGTTGATGCCGTTATTGCCATCAGGACTTACTGGACCGTGAGAACTGTCAACAGAGGCTTTAAGTCTTTTGGCTCATTGTTTTGGTTTCATGGCTTGCAGCTTTAATACCTTCATTCACTCTTACTGCTCTCAACAGCGGGAAGCTGTTTTCAGTGGAAAAGCTCTGATAAAAACACTCAGACAGGCTGGTGAAGCTTTTACTAGCTAATAAATGCTTTCCTAATGTTAGCTCTGCTGGATTAGAAAAAGGGTGACATGTTTTCAATCTGGTGAATACTCAAAGAGTTAAAAAAGAGAGTTAATATTGGACTTACCAAACAACAGACAGATGAGATTAGCATCTAGCTAGTAATCGTGGCTAAGTAATGGGTATGTATATGCTTAACTAAGCTGGACTAGCTAAAGGGATAGGCCTCGGACAAGATCTTTTCCTCAATATCTGGTAAAACCTTGCACAGAAACATAGTAGCTACATACGTAGGCTATATGCTTAAGAAGCTAAACTGGACTGGCGAAATTGATAGATATTTTCCTCAGTATCTGGTGAAAATTTAAAGGTTAGCATCTAGCTGGCTAGAAGTATGCTAAGTATGTAAGCTTGACTAGCTAAGCTGGACTAAACTAAATGGCCATGCGTTTTCCTCAGTATCTGTTGAAAATCAAAAGAGTTAAAAGGAGAGTTAATATTGGAATTATCAAACAACAGGAAGACAAGATTAGCAACTAGCTGGTTATGGTGGCTAAGTACTAGCTGAGTCCATATATGATTAACTAGCTAAGCTGGATAAGCTAACGTTGTCCTCAGTATCTGGTGAGAATTGAAACAGAGTTAAAAAGAGAGTTAATACTGGACTTACCAAACCACAGACAGACAAGATAAGTGGCTAGCTGGTGATTGGAGTTCTAGCTAAGTACGTATATGCTTAACAAGCTAAGC